>NC_092314.1:29291637-29916637 GCF_036785885.1 Coffea arabica
CCAATGACCAAACCAAAGAACAAAGGCAAGAACAAACCTTCCACCTCCACCCCACAACCTACGGTCCCCTTGGGTAGACCTGCCCCAACGACTGGTCAGGAAGGACCCCGGACCCACCTTGGGCGGAATAGGAAGGTTCATATTTCCTTTCCGGCCCATTTTGACGGTCATTTGACCTTCACTGGGACTGCCGACAAGGAGCGGTACGCCTCGACTTGCACAATGAAGATAATTCCTTGTCAATATATCCACGGCCCTACACTTGATCTCCTAAATCTGAGGGATGAGGTCACGAAGCATTTAGCTAACATAGGTTGGACCCGTTATGCTGCTATCATTCTACCTGCTTTTACTGAACGGACGTGGGAATTCTGTGCTACTTTTTGAGTTTAATATCCTCGACGAATTCTCTGTTACTACTCCGGGGATAGTGCGGTTTAGGTTAATGGGTAGAGAGTTCACCCAACCTATCACTGAATTTAATTTGGCCCTTGGGTTCATTGATATTCCCTACTCCCAGAGTGAGGAATATATGCACAGTCCGTACGAGTACACGGAGCCATTTTTCTCTCATAACATTGGTTATTGGAGAGATTTGTTGGTTGACCGACACAACTATGACCCCAGCCAGTCTAAGACATCTTTTCTTAAAGGTCCCGCCTACTGTTATTTACATAGATTTATGGCTTACAGTTTCTCTGGTAGAAAGGATAGTTCAGATACTTTGACCAAACCCGAGTTCTTTTTCATTTGGTGCATGGTTACTCGGACTAAGGTCAATTTTGGTTGCTGGTTTGCCCTCCACCTCCGAACTGTGTTAAGTAAGTGTAAGGATCGAAGACAACCTAAGAGGGGGGTGATTTAGGCTTTCAAAAACCTGCTAAGATATAGGCCACTTTTTCACAGTCTACCTTTCTTTTCTCAAAGACCACCCAATGAACAAGATAACACAAGAGCACAAGTATTCGTGAGATGTAGAGAGAAACAGTTTATGTAGAACAGCAGTAAATGAAAGTAAAGAAACAAACCAGGCTTCAAACACAACTGAGGTTTGAACACCACTTTTATATACCAAGTTACTTCAAGTTGAACAAACTTGCAACCAATCTCTTGTGTACAAGGAAGGGATCACTTCCTTCTTGCCCCAAACCACATTTGGTCAAGCAAGGAAGTTTTACAAACACTCGCAAACCCTCACTATGCTACACTATTGAAGAAGCTATGTCACACTTGAAAAACTACACGAAAATTGCACAAGTAAAGAGTACAAATGTTCCTTTTGAGTATTCTAACACTTGAATCACTCACGATCTGATGTAGGCTTGATGTGCAAAGTTCTCTTGAGGTGGTTGACTTTGCTCTTCTTATAGGAGGCCTGAAAGTTCTTCAATTAATGCTGTCAACGGGTAGAAGGCAACTGAAGAGTCAACTAGCCGTTGGTGCTGTCGGACGTCCGATGTTTGGTTTTTATGCGTCCAAGGGTAGGATGCATACTTGGACTTTCTTTTTCAATTCCTTCGGACGGCCGATGCGTCCGGAGTGACTCGTCCGAAGAGCAGCAATACTTGTCGGACGTCCGATACACAGGTGTTGAGCGTCCGATCATGATCAGTAGTCAAATAACTCCTGGCTTGTCTTCTTCGGACGTCCGAGTCTGAGTTCTTCACTCGTCCGAAGAAACTCAAAGAATGTCAGACGTCCGATACTCTCCTTTTGTGCGTCCGACATCATCCTCAGCTGTCTTCATTCTTTTTGATCTTTTTTTTTTTGCTTTAAATCCACAAACCTGTTTGGTTCATTTCTGAAAAGGATCTCTACAAAAGGTATTAGAAACATTCATTTGTTTTGTAATCATCAAAAGGTATGAGTTGAGATAAACAATCTCCCCCTTTTTGATGATGACAAAACAATTGGATAGAGCAAAATATAACAGCTCCCCCTAACGAAGTGCATGAGTAGCTCCCCCTAACAAAGTGCATGAGTAGTATACAGGAAGAAACGCAATCCACATCATCAGTGCTGATCCAACTCAACTCCCCCTGAGACTGACTCCCCCTAACTAGTTACTCTACACCATCAGTGTTAAACCAAATCTAATTCCAATTCTCCCCCTTTTTGTCATCACAAGATTTAATATCAGTTTTGGTACCAGCAATGCATCCCATCCGAAACAATATCAGTATACACATTTACAATGTACAGCACAGTTTAGAATCAATCATTTAGCAGATATCAATCAGAAACATTCATTCAATCAGCAGATTGCACAAACACATAACCAATCATAACACCCATTCAAAACATTCATAACAAAATACTTAGTTATAGCATTCATAAACAGTAAAAAAAATATCCAGTTGTACAGACCAGGTATTCAGCACTTAATACAAAAGTGCAATGCAAAAGATGAACTATAGTCCTAGATAAAGGTGTAGTGACCTAATAGTGCCTAGATGGTGATTTTAGATGATCCAAGCCTTCTCCTGGCCAGACGATACTGTCCAGGATCCTCTTCTTCCTCAGTTTCTTCATCACTATCTTCATCTGATTTCTCAGTTGCTGGAGCCTTGCCTTTATCCTTGGGCTGAGAACTGGAAGCTGGTGTAGTCTCAGTACCAGTAGTTGGTCCTGTGGGCTCAGTTCTAGGCTCATTTACATTGCTCTCAGGTATTGGAGGGACAAGAAGGTTTCTTTTTTCAATGGAGGATTTTTGGTCAGAGATCATGGTCATCATGAGACCTTCTTCAATAAGCAAGACATGCTGTTTGAGGTCTTCAAGCAAGGAAATGACTTCAGAATTGGATGCAAAGGACCTGCTAGCAGACTTCCTAGGATGAATGGTGAAAGGAGAGACAAAGTCTGACTGATCACGAGGAGTCCTAGCAGTGACAGGGGTTTCATGAAAATTTTTCCTTCTAGACTCAGCAACAGTTTCCTTATAGCACCAATGGCTTTCAAAAAATTTTAAGTTTTTTCGTTCAAAGTAAGCTTTTGAGAAAACTGATGAAGCACTGTCTTTGGGAGATTTTCCAGAAAAAGGAATTTCAAAATAGGCAAAGATAGGGGTCAGAAATTTGCCATAAGAGAGCTTCCTACGGCTGTCAGTGCTAATTTTGAGCAAAAACTTGCACATTACAAATCCAAAGTTAATGCGGATTTTTTCAACAAAGCAGTAGAACAGATAGAGTTCCATTTTGTTTGCATCTGTTCTATGGCTATCAGTTGGCACCAACAAATTTAAAATGATGGTGAAGATGATCAGGTTCTGAGGACTAAGATCATCCAGTCTTGCCTCAGCAGGAGTGTTGAATGTGGTTTGAAAATAGGTCATGAGTTTAGCATTGTAAAAATGATGGTAGGTAGAAGGAAATTCCTCATATGAAAAGAAATTTGCAATTTTTCCTTTGAAACTCGGTTCAATACTGGTTTTCAGAATGAAATTCACAATGTCAGGAGTTAACATGATGTCTACAGAATTGACCCTAGAAATGAGTTCAGTGTGTGATTTACCCTTTCTAAGATTAGCAAAGAATTGATACAGCATGTCAGGGTAAAAGGCATTAGGAATGGTCAGAATATGAGTCCATTTCTGGAATTCAAATAGTTTGATAACAGGTTCAAGATCAAGCTTATGAAATTCATAGGGAAGGATGAGCCTTTGGGTGATGAACCCTTTTTGAGAGACTAACTCAAATCTGTCTCTGGTTCATCATCAATAAATTTTGGAAGAGGAGTGGGTTCTTCTACTGGCTGAGACACAGGATCCTTTCCAAAACGTTTCCTATTTGAGGTTTGTGTGGCAGATGCCTCTATATTTTGAGCCTCAGTTCTTGTCCTTGGAGACTTCCTGGTAGAGGGTTCAGGAGTTTTCTGACTCCCAGTAGTGTTTCCTTCATTCTGTTGATCATCAGAGGGATCAGCAGACTGCTTTTTCTTGAATTGAGGAGTGCTCTTCCTCTTTACAGACCTCTTTCTTTTAGCAGAGGACTTTATGACAGCTTTATCACCTTGGACAGTCTATTCTGCTTCCTCATTTCCACCAACAATGTTTTCTTCAGAGTTCTGTCCTTCCAACTGCTCATCAGATGATTCAGCAGTTGGAATATTCAGTTTTCTTTGGGCGGTTTCCTTCACCTTACCACCACGGGTTGCAATCTTCTTTTTGGGTGCCACAGGAGGTGGTTCCAAAATTTCAATGTCTTCATCCCTAAGCCTAAAGGATCGTCCGGCACTAGTAGATCCTCCTCTGATTCTAACCATGATGCAGTATGGATATGATTTTGGATAAAGAATGTGGTGTACAAAGAAAGAGTGCAGTAAGAACCAACTAATGTGTACTGAGAAGCCGCAAGGAGGGAGTTATGGGAAGTTAGGATTTCGTATGTAAATTGGGAGTTTTGTGGTAGTTGGGGTTGGCAGTGATTTTTATGAGTGATTAATGCGCAATAGAAGTGTAATTGAGTTGGTTGGTTCAATTTCTCGGAAATTGGTTTGAGGACAGAGGAATTTGAATTTCAAATATTAGAGGAAACTGAAAGGTTGCGTCCGAGACTTTTTTAAAAAAAAATGAACTGAGAAGAATGGGTAACTGCCTTATAAGACTCAATTTTTGAGTGTCGAACATCCGAACGAAGTGAAGCATCCGACACAACCGTCCGAACTAGGATTTTTTCTGGATTTGGACGAAAAACACTGTCGGACGTCCGTTCTAATTTATCGGACGTCCGATAAAGATTGACTAGAAATAAGACTTAGAATATCTTTTCTGACACGCCCAATTTTGTTCTCAAGGACACAAATTGATCTAGTGGAAGAACTTTTGTGAGGATATCGGCTATCTGTTCTTTAGAACAAACAAACTCAACATGGATTACCCCCTTAGAGACAAGATCACGAATGAAATGATGCTTTATATCAATATGCTTAGTCCTACAGTGTTGAATGGGATTTTTTGTTAGATTAATTGCACTAGTGTTGTCACAGTACATGGGTACACATTCATATATTAAACCATAGTCATTCAATGTGTTTTTCATCCATAACAATTGAGCACAGCAAGCACCAGCAGCAACATATTCAGCTTCAGTAGTGGACAATGAGATAGCATTTTGTTTTTTACTAAACCAAGAGACCAAGCAATTTCCAAGAAAGTTGCATATGCCAGTAGTACTTTTTCTATCTATTTTACAACCACCAAAGTCAGCATCAGAGAATCCACACAAAGGAAGTTCATGACATTTTGGATACCACAAACCAAAATTTAAGGTTCCTTTAAGATATCTTAAGATTCTTTTTACCGCATTCAAGTGTGATTCCTTTGGACAGGATTGAAATCGAGCACATAAGCACACAGCAAACATGATGTCAGGCCTACTAGCAGTTAAATAAAGTAAACTCCCAATCATACCTCTGTACTTCTTTTCCTCAACTTTTGTACCTTCTTCATCTTTATCAAGTTTGGTAGATGTGCACATAGGTGTTCCAACAGGTTTTGAATCCTCCATTCTGAATCTTTTCAGCAACTTCTTGGTGTATTTTGTTTGATTTATAAATGTTCCATCTTGGGTTTGAATCACTTGGAGTCCAAGGAAGAAGTTCAGTTCTCCCATCAAGCTCATTTCAAATTCTTTTTGCATGATGATGGAAAAGTCCTTGCACAATTTTTCATTAGTAGCACCAAATATGATATCATCCACATATATTTGCACAATCAAAAGATCTCGTGAGCTTTGTTTTGTAAAAAGTGTAGTGTCTACAATGCCTCTTTTAAAACCATTTTCAATCAAAAATCCACTCAGATGTTCATACCATACTCTAGGAGCTTGCTTTAATCCATATAAAGCTTTTGAGAGTTTAAACACGTGATCTGGATAAGATTCATTTTCAAAACCAGGAGGTTGGTCAATATAGACTTCTTGATCTATAAATCCATTTAAGAAAGCACTCTTAACATCCATTTGAAATAATTTAAAATTCTTGAAACATGCAAATGCTAAAAGCATTCTTATGGATTCCAGCCTGGCCACATGTGCAAAAGAATCATCAAAGTCTATTCTCTCTTCTTGAGTGTATCCCTTAGCCACCAGTCTAGCCTTATTTCTAACAATCTCCCCTCTATCATTCATTTTGTTTCTAAAAACCCATTTTGTGCCAATGATAGGATGGCCTAGTGGTCTGGCAACCAGGGTCCAAACTTTGTTTCTCTCAAATTGGATTAACTCTTCTTCCATAGCTAAAATCCAGTGCTCATCATTCAATGCATCAATAACATTTTTAGGTTCAATATGTGATACAAAAGCAAGATTATCTACTAGGTGTCTAGAGGAACGAGTCCTGACCTTTTTAGAAGGATCACCAATTATAAGCTCCCTGGGATGATTATGAGCAAATTTCCAGGCTCTTGGAAGATCATTAGGAGTAGTAGTATCTCTATTGTTCACTTCTTCAGCTGGACTGACCTGAGCATCAGTATCCTTTGAATCAGTTTCTGGTGAGGCAGAGTCATGATCATTGATTGCTAGCTTCTTCAGTTCTTCTTGAACACCTGTATCATCATCTTCACCACAACTCATAGAGATATCACCATTAGATTCATCAAAAGTAATGTGTATAGCCTCCTCTATAATCAATGTTCTACGATTATAAACTCTGAAACCTCTTTTGTTTTCACAATAACCCAAGAAAATTCCCTCATCAGATTTCTTGTCAAACTTTTCAAGATGTTCCTTGATATTCAAAATGAAACATTTACAACTAAATACTTTGAAGTAACCAACAACAGGCTTTTTGTCATACATGATCTCATAGGAGGTTTTGTTCAAAATTGGTTTTAGAAGAACTCTATTCATGGTATAACGGGCTGTGTTTATGGCTTCAGCCCAAAAATATTTTGGTAAGTTGCATTCACTAAGCATGGTTCTAGCAGCCTCCTGGAGAGTTCTATTTTTTCTTTCTACAACTCCATTTTGTTGATGTTTTCATGAGCCTCCATCTTAAAAGATTCATACTTAGTGACCAGAATGGACTTTTTCTGTTCTCTCACGTTGTCACTACCCTCATGTATTTTTCTTAACTTATCCCACATTTCTTTAGCAGATTTACATCCTTTTACTCTGATTGACTCATTTGTGTCTAAGGCACTATAGAGAACATTCATAGCTTTGGCATTCAGTGTGAGATTGGTTCTATCTTGAGCATTCATCTCAGCTCTTGTTTTTGGCCGCAACACACCTGTTTCTGAATCAAGAAAGTTAGCATCATGCGGTCCTTCATTCACAATAAATCATAGCTCAATATCAATGGATTGCAAGAAGATAATCATTCTTTCTTTCCAACTAACATAATTGGAACCAGTAAACATGGGAGGCCTAGTGACCGATTGTCCCTCAACAAACATGGCATGATTGGTTATCATTTTACTCCAAGCCGCTTGAGCTTAATCTCTAGGAGACCAAGCTCTGATACTAATTATAAGGATCGAAAATAAGCTAAGAGGGGGGTGAATTAGGCTTTCAAAAACCTGCTAAGATATCGGCCACTTTTTCACAGTCTACCTTTCTTTTCTCAAAGACCACCCAATGAACAAGATAACACAAGAGCACAAGTATTTGTGAGATGAAGAGAGGAACAGTTTATGTAGAACAACAGTAAATGAAAGTAAAGAAACAAACCAGGCTTCAAACACAACTGAGGTTTGAACACCACTTTTATATACCAAGTTACTTCAAGTTGAACAAACTTGCAACCAATCTCTTGTGTACAAGGAAGGGATCACTTCCTTCTTGCCCCAAACCACACTTGGTCAAGCAAGGAAGTTTTACAAACACTCGCAAACCCTCACTATGCTACACTATTGAAGAAGTTATGTCACACTTGAAAAACTACACGAAGATTGCACAAGCAAAGAGTACAAATGTTCCTTTTGAGTATTCTAACACTTGAATCACTCACGATCTGATGTAGGCTTGATGTGCAAAGTTCTCTTGAGGTGGTTGACTTTGTTCTTCTTATAGGAGGCCTAAAAGTTCTTCAATTAATGTTGTCAACGGGTAGAAAGCAACTGAAGAGTCAACTAGCCGTTGGTGCTGTCGGACGTCCGATGTTTGGTTTTTATGCGTCCGAGGGTAGGATGCATACTTGGACTTTCTTCTTCAATTCCTTCAGACGGCCGATGCGTCCGGAGTGACTCGTCCGAAGAGCAGCAATACTTGTCGGACGTCCGATACACAGGTGTTGAGCGTCCGATCATGATCAGTAGTCAAATAACTCCTGGCTTGTCTTCTTCGGACGTCCGAGTCTGAGTTCTTCACTCGTCCGAAGAAACTCAAAGAATGTCGGACGTCCGATACTCTCCTTTTGTGCGTCCGACATCATCCTTAGCAGTCTTCATTCTTTTTTATCTTCTTTTTCTGCTTTAAATCCACAGACCTGTTTGGTTCATTTCTGAAAAGGATCTCTACAAAAGGTATTAAAAACATCCATTTGTTTTGTAATCATCAAAAGATATGAGTTGAGATAAACAGTAAGAAAAATAAGCCATTAATCTTAGACTCATTTATCACTCAATTGGTTGTAAATCTTGGGATTTTGGATTTGAATAATCATAATTTGCATCGTGCTTGTACTATGAAACCCCTCGATTTAGTTTGTTTGGAGAAAATGGGGTCTTGTACAACAAGTGAATCCCGGGGCCAATCTCTGTTGCTCCGAAGCGCAGAGCTTCCAAATCCACTGCCCCGAAGGTCCGTGGTCCTTCCACGGATGCCCTCGGACCGTCCTCTTCGGCACCTCCACCGTCTTCCTCTGCCAATAGCCAGTTTGCAGCCCTTCAGTTCCAGATGCAGCACATGGATACTCGTATGGAGCGGAGGGAGCGTCAAATGGCCGAAATGGCCCAGAATTTAGCGCAGTACCTCCATCACGTGGGTTTCCGCCCGTCTTTCCCTTCACAGCCGTAGTTCATTTCTGCCCTCCTCCATTTTAAGGGAAGTGTCATTGCCCCAATACATTTGTTTTGATCTTTCTTTACTTAAATTGGGGACAATGTAAGGTTTAGGTATGGGGGAGGTTTAACTATGCATTAGTTGTGCTTTTAATTTTTGGTTTGCATTTTCCTTGCCTTAGTAGTTGAACGGTGATGAATGCTATTGAGATATTAGTATAAGCGGTAAGTTCATGCCATGGGGTATTCTACTTTTCTTGATAATGAATTGATTGATGAATATACTGAACTTGACATCAATTTGATCACTTGTGCAATTTTTGAGCCTAATTTTGAGCGCTTAGTGCACATGGTTTGTCACTTTAAAACTTGCTTGGTTATGCATGTCAAGACCGCATTTAATGAGTTTAATGCATTAAAATGATAGGGTACCTAGCATTGAGCCATTTTTGGACTTTCTTAAAAAAAACCGACCTTTAGTTCATTTACCATTAGGGAGCCAAGTTGAGCCTTAACCCTTATTCTTCGCTTGAGACCTTAGTTTTTACCCGTAAACCCTTTTCTTAGATTTTCTTTTTGAACCTCATGTAAAGAAGTGTTTTGATTTTATTACATAAAAATGTGGAGTATTATTTGGGAGGCATTACATACATATATGAAAAAAAAAAGAAAGAGAAAAAAAGAAGAAAAAAAAGAGAAAAAAATTTGTGAAAAGAAGAAAAAGTGTAAGGAATTAACAAGTGGAGTTGATTTTTATGGTGTTGGAGCTTATTGAAAGAAAAAAAAAGAGGATAAAGAGGAAAAAAAAAGAGAAAAAGAAAAGTCAAAGGTTATGGCGAGGGCCAATTTTTACTTCACTTGGGGGATTGTTGAGGTGCCTTGAAGTCTCAAATGTGCAAGAAATCTGTGTAATGAATTTCTAAGCATTCTCTTTACATTTTTACACCCTTTTGAATCCTTTTTATCCTACCTTCTCACCCTAACCCCGTTACAACCTTGCAAAGTCCCTTGATTACTGCATTTAGTTTCATAAGTAAGTGGTGGCGATATGATATATGAGCAAGCTTATGGTAGTGCCATTCTATTGTGTTGATTTTAGAGCTATTCTATATACATATCCTATACACTTGGAGTGAATGAGTGCACTTTAAATTGCGAGAATTGTTGATTTGGTATATTCTGATTTCGATGAGGTTATTCGGGAATTTGGAATGCCATTTTTGGTATGAACTGCTATAAATTGCTTGGTATCTTGATTGCACTTCTGAGTTAATTATGCTTGAGGGCAAGCACAGTTTAGGTGTGGGGAAGATTGATAGGGTGCATTTTAGTGGGGTATTTTGGGCATTAATGCACGTTTATTTGACTAAATATTTTCATGAATTGGGTGGATTCTACTTATATATGATTTTGGTGCTAATTGCAGGAATGGATACTGAAAAGTGCTTAAAATTGAAATTCAGAAGATTCGTCGTACGTGAGGCACTTCAAGCTGTGGGGTCCGCTTGGGGAGCTGAAGAAATTAAAATTGTAATAGACTTTATTTTATTTTTATTGAGAGAGTCTTTTTTTTTTTTGAAAGGCCAGTTTCAGATAAGGGGAAATCTTTTCTTCTATTTTCGGGGGCCTACTTGTTTGACGGAATTAATCTTTCGTCTGGGCTTAGGGTTTTTTTTTGGTCCTTGTTGTTTTTGAATTGGGGGTTGCCCGTACCTTTTTAAGGGAGTAGGAGACAAAAGCCTCCATGATTGACTTTGTATTTGCTTTCCATCTTTCGTTGACTTGAAGCCATTGCTATTCTCGAGTGAATTGTGGAAATCAAGCAATTGAAAGCAATCTCTCATATGTTTCTTTTGTGAGGAAAGAAAGAAAGCAAAGCCCAGCCGCCATTGTGGACTCTTTGAATTTGCTCTTTACTCAATTTTGACCAAAATTGGGAGACAACATTAGACCATCGTATTAGTACGCTTTGGAGGAAAATTGGAAGCAATAAAAAATTCCTTGCGCTTTCTCTTGGTGTCGACCGAAGCAGGGAAATATTGATCTGAAAACTTTTCCAAACTCCACCCGCGCGGCTTGTCATCAAATTATTGGGAACTAAACCCCTAATTCTAGTCAAGGGAGCAACTGACGAATTGGTTCAACTATTACTGTGAGATCTAAACCGTTTTAATTATTTTCTTCATTTATCGATATTCTTATGTTCCCTGTTTTTAATTACTATAGCCTCATGTACGATTGGTTAGTGCGCAATAATTAATTGTTCATATAGGCTATTTTGCTAAATAGGGGTAACTGAATCCGTAATTGGTCATTATCTCTGTCTTAGTAGCAACTGGCGTAATTGGGTTTATGTCAGGGAAACATACGATCTAGCTTAAACAAATCCTCGTAGCGTGTTTGTTAGTTAGGATTGGACCTTTCTAACTATTACTGCAAGCTAGAAATTAAATCCTACGGTCGTACCTAGGGTTGTTTTTGGGTTAGAGAAATAGCTAACGGTCGTACCTTAGCTATCGATAAATTAATGAAGGGTTGGTTGTTTATCGCGTGCATGACAACTATAACCAATCTATTAATAAATGTTGGAATTATTTGTGAATCGATGATCAGTGCATGAACCATTTCTAAAGTGTACCCTTAGCTAGAGTTTCTCTTAATTATTTCTTTTAATTAATTATTTTCTGCATTTAATTTGTTTAATTGGCATCTAATCCCAAAATCCCCTATTAATCTTGACTTGAAAAGAAATAAATTTCTCTCCAGTCTCTGAGGAGATGACCCTGCTTACCACTGTCTACTAGTTAGTGAATTCAATTAAATAATTAATTTAGGTATATCGGACTAAGCAAACTCTTCGGGAATAGGGTGAATCAAGTAACCCATTACACACCTAGAGTTCCTGCTCCAGTACTAGAATTGATCATTGACTGTTTTAGGTGGTAATTAGGTTTTATTTATTATTGTTGCACAGGCTCGACACCTGTCACCCAAATTCAAAGGCACCACAAATTTTCATGGTACCAAAATAAATGAAATGGAGAACTTATAGCAAAGGATTTACAAGCTTGTACAGCAAAAGAGAGTACCATGTACCTGAGCAAATGGGTAATTTTCAAACAATCAATGCATACATCAATGCCGCCTTGCTGCTACTAATACATGAGCATTTCATTTCATACCAAGATTATTAGACCAAACTGAATTCAGATGGGCCAAATGTCTCTTATCAAGGCTATACAGGAAAAATCACGCAAGGCAACATTACAAATGCCAATAGTCCAAGTACAGTTGTGAGAATGCACATATAGATTGTGAGTTGCAATGTGGGGTTGGGAGAGGAGGGAGACAGGAAAAGAAGGAGGGGAGAGGAAGAGAAGGAAGAAAGGGGAGAAGAGGGAGAGCGATGGTTTTGTGGAGGAAGAAGAGGGGGATGAAGAAGAGGGGGAAGGGAGGATGGCTGGTTGTAATGGAAAGGATGGTGGTGAGAGGTGGTGGACATTGAAGAGGAGGAGGAGGAGAAGGTTTTTTTCTAAATTTTTTTTCTTCTTAGGAGAAAACAACTCAATTAGCTAGTAATTTGACTTCTTAATTGTAGTTTGACCCTATTTTATTTTTAAAAAGGCATTAAATCCTTAATTGACCATATCTTTTTTCAATCTTGTAAATTCTTATGCCTTTACCTATTATGAAACTGGTTAAAGGTCAAATTCCACTTTAGTTAAAATTATAAGGTGATTATGTGGTGCTTTTTAACGAATAAGAAAATTTTGTCATTTGAAGATACCACATAGAACTGTTGCGTATTTTACCAGAAAAACCACTAAGCATCTATTGTAGAAATGAAACTAAAGCCAAGGCTATGATGCCAATGACATAGTTATTGTTAATGAAAAGTATGGTGATTATATCTACAAGACAGCTTTCATTATAATTGTCGTGAGAAATCCTTTATTCCAAGACTACTAATACTATAACTTCACCCAAAATAAAATTACGTACAAGCACACATAAGCACCCCATATCTGCATGTTGTGCTGGCTTTCCCCCTAGTAAATATAAAAAGATGCTTAATTTTGATAAAAGAGAATTTCCATTAAGATTGGCGGAAAGTGAATGATTGCCAAAAATAGGGGGAGAATGTTATTCTTAGTTTTGATGATCACAAAAGTTTGTTTATACAGACCAAGAAAGTGAACACTTTGATCAGGCCTGATGAAACAAAGAAAGCATATGTTTAATTGACTTCAGTCTACGATGCTTTGGATGTGACAAACAAGATTGAAATAATATGAATGAATTTAGTCATTGTTTTGTTCCAATCAAAGATACTGTCTTGTTAGTACGTCAAGTGTGTTATTCGTGGTACTTTGAAATGTTTATCTAACTTTCTTCAAATATAAGTGTTTGTGTTTAGAATCAGGTTCGAATGTGTCATGAAATGCAAAACAACCAAACGGAGAAGCAAAAACAGGACAAACAGGTCGGACGGCCGAAAGGAAACTGTCAGACGTCCGAAAGGAGAAAGAACATCAAAAAGAAAACAGGACACTCATGTCGGACAGCCGAAAGGAATCTGTCGGACGTCCGAAAGAAGAAAGAACATCAAGAAGGAAGCTATGTCGGACGCTCATAAAGAGCCATCGGACGTCCGGAAGGTTCGGACGCACACCTCGAACGCACATCAACCGCATCGGACGTCCGAGAAATTCCAAATTGACTTGCCAACTCTCTGCCTAAGCTCGGACGCTGTACTGTCGGACGATAAACACTCATCGGACGTCCGAACGTCAAACTTGGCTGTTTTCGGACGATTGGTTCGGACGATGATTTGTTCGTCGGACGTCCGACAGCTCCAACGGCTAGTTGACTCTTCAGCTGCCTTCTATCCGTTGGAAGCATTGATGAAACCCATTTCTGGTTCCCTTTAAAATCAAACTGGTCAGAACCAAGCAGGGACTTTTGCACACTTTGTTTACAAGTTTTCAAGAGATATTTTAGCTAGAAAATAGTCTCCAAAGCAGATTTGTTTTAAAGTGGTGTGAATTTCTGTTGAGCATTTCTTTTGTGGTTGAAAGGATCTTTAGTGTAGCTTTGTTGAGGGTTTTCTGAGTGATTGTAAAACTTCCTAGGTTGACTAAGTGAGGCTTAGGGCAAGGAGGAAGTGCTCCCTCCATTGTACATCTAGTTGATCTTCGTTCATCAAAGAGAAGTTGCTCTTCCTAGTGTTTGGTCTTCAAGTTTGGGTATAGCTTGGTAGACACTTGGTTTGTTTCCCTATTTTACTTTTCTGTTTAATTGAAATTCTCATTGCTTATCTATACTTGTTTTTCTGATCAATATTGCTCCTATCTTCTAATCTACCTGGTTGATCATTACTTGAAAAGAAGATCAATTTTTATTATAGAAAAATTGAATAAATTTGGTTAAGATTTTAATCAATCCAATTCACCCCCCCTCTTGGTTGTCTTTGGGACTTACAATTGGTATCAGAGCTTGGTCTCCTTGAGATTAAGCTCTAACGGCTTGGAGTAAAGATGACAACCAGTCATGCTATGTTTGTTGAGGGGCAATCTGTTACTAGACCTCCCATGTTCAGCGGTTCTAACTATGTTAGCTGGAAAGAACGGATGATTATCTTTTTGCAATCGATTGATATTGAGCTATGGTTTATTGTGAGTGAAGGACCGCATGAAACTAACTTTCTTGATGCAGATACAGGGTTGCTTCGGCCAAAAACAAGAGCTGAAATGAATGCTCAAGATAGGACTAACCTCACATTGAATGCCAAGGCCATGAATGTTCTTTATAGTGCTCTAGATTCAAATGAATCAATTAGAGTAAAAGGCTGCAAATCTGCCAAAGAAATGTGGGATAAGCTAAGAGAAATTCATGAGGGTGGTGACAACGTGAAAGAACAGAAAAATGCTATCTTGGTCACCAAATATGAATCATTTAAAATTGAACCTCTTGAGGATATTGACAAAATGTATTGCAGGTTCACTGACTTGATCAAAGATCTCGAGGCGTTGGGCAAAGAGTACACCTTGGGAGAGAAGAACAGGAAAATTCTCAATGCGTTGGGCAAAGAATGGGAAAATAAAGTGACTGCAATAGAGGAGGCCAAGGATTTAAGTTCTGTGCCTATTGAATCTATCATTAACTCACTAACCTCTTATGAGTTGAAACTGAAATCTAAAGTGCAGGAGGAAGAGGATGCTAGAGCAAAGAGAAACATTGCTCTAAAGACTACTCAAGGTGAAGATGATACTGCTCACCTGGATGATGAAGACTCGGATGGTGATGATAATGATCTTGCTCTCATCACCAGAGGCTTCAAAAGAATCTTGAATAAAAGAAAGTTTAGAAGGGGAGGACCTAGCAATCAATTCCAGAATCAGCCATCTATCGCAAAGTATAAAGGTAAACAAGATTTCAACAAGAAACAGTTGGACAAATGCTTCGAATGTGGACAGATTGGACATTATGCAAACGAATGCCCCATGAAGAAGATGAAAGATGGAAAAGCTGATCGAAAGCCAAGATTCAACAATTTTCAGATTACTTGGAATGAATGCAACTCCGAAGGGGAAGTTGAAGAAGAAAAAGAATCTGCTCAAATGGCCTTCATGGCTATTGGAAATAATGAGGTAACTTCCACACACTCTCAATCTGAAAGTGATAATGATGAAGATGATGATCTTGAATCTTTTGTTGAAAAACTGCATAATGCCTTGAAGGAATCTTATGATAAAAACAAGCAGTTAAAACAGAAAATGGCTTTTCTCATTCAAGAAAATACAAGTCTTTTTCAACAAAATAAACAACTAAAGACCGACAATGAAAGTCTAGTAAGAGCTGGATGTAATGTTCAAGATGAGCTTGATAGAAAGACAAATATTTGTGAAATGCTGAAGGAAAGACATGGTGATTTGAAAAAAAGGATGGACAACTTGGATGAGACTTTGAAAGCAAGAAAGCAGGAGTTTAGCAAAAGGAACATGTTATCTACACATCCTACTACTTTTCAAAGAACATTTGCACACAACAAAATTGCACATGGTTTCACAACATATAGAAGAGGTGGATTGAGATATGTCAAACCAGTACATGTTAAGGACTCTTCCATTATGTGTGGTTTTTGTTGTCAAAGAGGGCATTTGAAAGGTAATTGCTATGTGAAAAGAAATCTGAACAAAGGGATGAAGTGCATGTGGTTAGTTAGATACAATGCTAACTATTATGGACCCAAAAATTAAAAAGGGTACCAAACACGTTATCTTTTCAGGTTAAAGGATCAAACAAGTCCAAATGGTTTATTGATAGCGGCTGCTCAAGGCACATGACCGGTGATCCTTCCTTGTTCATAAAGCTGAAATCAAAATCAAGTGGAAAGGTAACATTTGGTGATGATGTGAAAGCTAAGACAATTGGAATAGGTGATGTTGGTAAGGATGGTGAAATTTTTGTTCATAATGTGCTCTTGGTTGATAACTTAGGTTATAACTTGCTTAGTGTTAGTCAATTGTGTGATAAAGACTTGTATGTGTTGTTTAAAAAGCATGAATGCATTGTACTTGATTCCAAATATAATGTTGTGTTCAAAGGGAAGAGGTTTAATGACATATATATTGTGATTCTTGATAAAGTTGATTCTTCTAACTTAAAATGTCTTAAAGCTTCAAATGAAGATCCTTGGTTATGGCATAGAAGACTTTGTCATTTTAACATGGATTTACTAAAGGAAATTTCGAAAAAGGAGTTGGTTAGAGGCTTGCCAAAAATCAATTTTGATAAGGACAAAATATGTGATGTATGTCAATTTGGGAAGCAAACAAAAATTTCTTTTAAACCAAAAATGTGTGTATCTACTTCAAAACCTTTGGAACTCTTGCATCTTGATTTATTTGGTCCCACTAAAATCACTAGTTTGGGAGGTAAGAAATATTGTTTTGTAATTGTTGATGATTATTCTAGATACACTTGGGTGATATTTCTTGCTCATAAAGATGATGCCTTCAAGAATTTTACTTCAATGTTTGCTAAAGTGCAAAATCTGCTTGGGTTAAAAATTGTTAGGATTAGAAGTGATAATGGGACGGAATTCAAGTATTGTGGTTTTCCAGAATTTTGTGATCATAATGGTATAACACATGAGTTTTCTATTGCAAGGAGTCCACAGCAAAATGGTGTTGTAGAAAGGAAAAACAGGACTCTCCAAGAGGCTGCTAGAACTATGTTGAATGAATGTAGGTTGCCTAAATATCTTTGGGCTGAAGCGGTAAACACTGCTTGTTATGTGATGAATAGAATACTCTTGAGACCTATTTTAAAGAAAACTCCTTATGAGCTGATTTTTGATAAGAAACCTACGGTTGGTTATTTCAAAGTATTTGGTTGTAAATGTTTTATTTTGAATCTAAAGGAACATCTTGGTAAGTTTGACAAAAAATCTGATGAAGGAATATTTTTGGGGTATTGTGAGAATAAAAGAGGATATAGAGTTTTTAATAGAAGGACACTTGTGATTGAAGAAGCTATACATATAACATTTGATGAAGCCAATGATGATAATTCCAAAAGTTTGTGTGAGGATGATGATGTAGGTGTTCGAGAAGGAATGGAAAAGCTATCAATTGGAAATGAAGGAAGTTCTAAACCAGCAACAACTGAAATGGAAAATGGAGTTCATAATGATCAAGAAAAGGAAGATGAAGACAAAAATGATGATCCACTCAAAGATCTTCCCAAGGCTTGGAAATTCAGCCAAAATCATCCAAAAGAGCTTATAATTGGTGATCCATCCGAGAAGGTAAACACTCGTTCCTCATCTAGAAAATTGATTGATAATTTTGCTTTAGTTTCTCTTTTTGAACCCAAAAATATCAATGATACTTTAAAGGATGAAAACTGGATTTTGGCTATGCAAGAGGAACTTAATCAATTTGAGAGAAATGAAGTTTGGACACTTGTTGATAGACCTCAAAATCAACCTATCATTGGCACAAAGTGGATTTTTAGAAATAAGTTGGATGATAAAGGTGTTGTTGTAAGAAATAAAGTCAGATTAGTTGCTAAAGGATATGCACAAGAAGAAGGAATTGATTTTGATGAAACATTTGCTCCCGTAGCAAGATTAGAATCTATTAGAATGCTTCTTGCTTTTGCTTGCTTCAAAGGTTTCAAATTGTTTCAAATGGATGTTAAAAGTGCCTTTTTAAATGGTTTTATTGATCAAGAAGTGTATGTGGATCAACCCCACGGTTTTGAAAATACAAAATTTCCAAGTCATGTGTTTAAACTTTCTAAAGCTTTATATGGTTTAAAACAGGCTCCAAGAGCTTGGTATGAAAGATTAAGTGGGTTCTTGATTGAAAAAGGTTTCAAAAGAGGTATTGTGGACTCCACATTTTTTACTAAGCATGTGTTGAATGACCTTCTTATTGTGCAAATATATGTTGATGATATTATTTTTGGTGCTACTAATGAGTATCTATGTAAGGAGTTTTCCACCACTATGCAAAATGAATTTGAAATGAGTATGATGGGAGAATTAAATTTCTTCCTTGGACTTCAAATACATCAAGCTCTTGAGGGAATTTTTATAAATCAAGCAAAGTATACCAAGGAATTACTGAAAAGGTTTGGCATGGAGGACTCAAAGCAAGTTGGAACTCCAATGTGCACTTCTACAAAGCTTGACAAAGATAAAGAAGGTAATCATGTGGATGAAAAGCATTATAGAGGTATGATCGGAAGCTTACTCTATTTAACCGCAAGTAGACCTGATATTATGTTTGTTGTTTGCTTGTGTGCTAGATTTCAATCGTGTCCAAAAGAATCACATTTGAATGCTGTAAAAAGAATTTTTAGGTACATTAGACTATGGTCTTTGGTATGCTAAATCCAGTGAGTTTGCACTATATGGTTATTCGGATGCTGATTTTGAAGGGTGTCGTGTAGACAGAAAGAGTACTAGTGGATCTTGTCTCTTGGTTTAGCAAGAAACAAAATGCAATCTCATTGTCTACAACCGAAGCGGAATATATTGCCGCTAGTGCATGTTGTGCTCAACTTTTATGGATGAAGCATACCCTGAATGACTATGGATTGTTGTATGACTGCATGCCTGTATTCTGTGATAATACTAGTGCTATAAATTTGACCAAAAATCCTATTCAGCATTCTAGGACAAAGCATATTGAAATAAAGCACCACTTTATTCGTGATCTTGTTCAAAAAGGTGAAATTTGTGTAAATTATGTTTGTTCTAAAGATCAATTTGCTGATATTTTTACAAAAGCTTTGCCATTAGATCAATTCATTCATCTAAGATCAAAATTAGGAATGTTCGAAAAATCATCATAAATTTTTCATTGCCTTCGGACGTCCGAAAGAGGATGAACGGACGTCCGATGATGTTCTTCAGCCATTTTCCAGATTGCGCCTGTTCGGACGCAGCTGTCGGACGCACAACTTCGTTCGGCCGTCCGACAGTGCAACGGCTCATTTTTAAAAAACAACTTTCTTCCTCATTTGCTTCAGACTTTTCCTATTCTATTTCCTCTCGGACGAAAACCCTCTCATCTCTCACTCTCAAATTCACATCATTCTGAGACCCTCATTTCAAAATTGACTCAACCAAAACAGTTCCTGATCAATTGCGAGTCATTTTTCCTGATCATTTCACAGAATCATCTATCATTTCACAAATTCCCAAATTTTCTTCAAAACCCTACCTTCTCATAACCGCTCTGACAAATCTTGTTCAAGGCCTTTTTGTCCAAAAATTTCTGTGCGATTCACTTCCTTACTACTGTGTGCATCATTTGCATCCTGCATTCCATACATTTCACACAATGGTGAATCTTAGAGGAGGAAAAGTTACTGTCGGACGCAAGCATCCACTCAGGGATGAGGATGAGGATCTTCCTACTGTCAAACGGACATCCAAACGCTTCAAAAGGGGAGCTATCAAGGGTCAAATGTCACGGCCTACACCACAACCCTCATCTCAACCTGAATCTGGTCAGGGAACATCTTCTCAATCGCCTCCAAAATCAGCCACTCTCCCTACTTTCTTTGATGATGCGGCGAAAGAAAAATACTCCTGGATATCCCAGAAGGGTATCATTCCTCAACGAACTGTAAACCCCTCTGAATTTCGCTCCATAGGTTTAGATTCCATTCTGAGTCTATTTGCTTTTCAAAAATGGTCTCATCTGATCTCTATGCCCAATGTCTACTATCCTGAAATGCTACATCAATTTTTTGCAAATCTTAGGAAAGGCACGGATCAAACTGAGATCATGTCCAGGGTAAATGGGGTAGACATATTCTTTGATTCTGATACTGTGAATTCAATTTTAAATACTACCATTGAACGTTTATGCAAAGATAAAGTTGCTAATTTCTTTTCATATGAAGAGCTCCCTACTACTGCTAATCATTTTGATGGGACAAAAATGTTAACTTATTTCAAAAGAAGTTTTTCCTCACCCACTGATGCTAAACTAAATGATCTTGCTCCGGTGAATCTAATTGCCTTTTCAATCATTTCAAATCTACTTGTACCCACTGATGGACACAGAACTGATGCAAATAAAATGGAGTTATATCTGTTTTATTGTTTTCGAGAAAAAATTCGCATTGATTTTGGGTTTGTCATGTGCAAGTTTTTACTTCGTTACACCACTGATTCTCGCAGAAAATTGTCTTATGGCAAGTTTCTTCAAAAGATTTTTGAGTTTTACAAAGTTCCAACTCTAGGTGTTTGTCCAAAAGAAGCATCTTCTTATGTCTTTACCAAGGCATATTTTGAAAGGAAAAATCTTGTTTATAAGGATAATTTGTGGGCATATAAGGGGGCACAATCTAGTGAACAGAGGTCTAAGACTGTACATGATCCTTCTCCCATTTCACTCACTCCTATTTACCCTAGGAGGTCTGCCACTAAAGCATCTTCATCTTCCAATGATGAAGTAATTGAGATCCTTCGTGACCTCAAACAGCATGTTCTTCTTCTAGAACATAGCCTAATGCTCACTATGTCCTCTGAGCAACAAACTGCCTTCATAGACAAAAAGAACCTCCTGTTTCCCCCTTCTGTGGCTGAGGATGTTTCCCATGGCAAAGAGCCTCGCACCACTGATCCAAGTGCAGCAATTCCAGATCCGAAATCATCCACTCCTGTGACTCCTCATGGCCCCTCCACATCAGACAAAGGCAAGGCACCAATTGAAGAAGCTTCTGAAGATGATGAAGAAACTGATGAGGAGGATCTATCTCAATATCAGCTCTCTCGAAGATCACCTGGATCCACTTAGTTCATCATTTAGGACATTTGCATGTTGTTTGTCTCATTTATGTAATGTAATGGATATTTTAAGTTTTTTTTGGTATGTTTTGATCTATGTTTAAGTACTGTTTTGATGGATGTCTAAATATTTTGATGAATGTTTGTCTATTCTGATTATGTAAATGTAATGATTTTGGTTTTCATTGAAGTATGTGTTGTGGATGTGTTGATGTGATTGGTTGCCCTTTTGTGATGACAAAAAGGGGGAGAGTACTGGATTGGTTGGTATTGATTGATGATTGATGATTAGCTATACTGGATTGGTATTGATGATTAGCTAAGTGAGGGGGAGTTTTTCAAATTTTTTTTGTTGATTCACTGAGACAGGGGGAGTTCTTGTCTATTTTGAAAGGGGGAGTTTTCATTGCAATCATCAAACTTCATTTCAAACTTTTGTTTTGTCATCATCAAAAAGGGGGAGAATGTTATTCTTGGTTTTGATGATCACAAAAGTTTGTTTATACAGACCAAGAAAGTGAACACTTTGATCAGGCCTGATGAAACAAAGAAAGCATATGTTTAATTGACTTCAGTCTACGATGCTTTGGATGTGGCAAACAAGATTGAAATAATATGAATGAATTTAGTCACTGTTTTGTTCCAATCAAAGATACTGTCTTGTTAGTACGTCAAGTGTGTTATTCGTGGTACTTTGAAATGTTTATCTAACTTTCTTCAAATATAAGTGTTTGTGTTTAGAATCAGGTTCGAATGTGTCATGAAATGCAAAACAACCAAAAGGAGAACCAAAAACAGGACAAACAGGTCGGACGGCCGAAAGGAAACTGTCGGACGTCCGAAAGGAGAAAGAACATCAAAAAGGAAACAGGACACTCATGTCGGACAGCCGAAAGGAATCTGTCGGACGTCCGAAAGAAGAAAGAACATCAAGAAGGAAGCTATGTCGGACGCTCATAAAGAGCCATCGGACGTTCGGAAGGTTCGGACGCACACCTCGGACGCACATCAACCGCATCGGACGTCCGAGAAATTCCAAATTGACTTGCCAACTCTCTGCCTAAGCTCGGACGCTGTACTGTCGGACGATAAACACTCATCGGACGTCCGAACGTCAAACTTGGCTGTTTTCGGACGATTGGTTCGGACGATGATTTGTTCGCCGGACGTCCGACAGCTCCAACGGCTAGTTGACTCTTCAGCTGCCTTCTATCCGTTGGAAACATTGATGAAACCCATTTCTGGTTCCCTTTAAAATCAAACTGGTCAGAACCAAGCAGGGACTTTTGCACACTTTGTTTACAAGTTCTCAAGAGATATTTTAGCTAGAAAATAGTCTCCAAAGCAGATTTGTTTTAAAGTGGTGTGAATTTCTGTTGAGCATTTCTTTTGTGGTTGAAAGGATCTTTAGTGTAGCTTTGTTGAGGGTTTTCTGAGTGATTGTAAAACTTCCTAACTTGACTAAGTGAGGCTTAGGGCAAGGAGGAAGTGCTCCCTCCATTGTACATCTAGTTGATCTTCGTTCATCAAAGAGAAGTTGCTCTTCCTAGTGTTTGGTCTTCAAGTTTGGGTATAGCTTGGTAGACACTTGGTTTGTTTCCCTATTTTACTTTTCTGTTTAATTGAAATTCTCATTGCTTATCTATACTTGTTTTTCTGATCAATATTGCTCCTATATTCTAATCTACTTGGTTGATCATTACTTAAAAAGAAGGTCAATTTTTATTATAGAAAAATTGAATAAATTTGGTTAAGATTTTAATCAACCCAATTCACCCCCCTCTTGGTTGTCTTTGGGACTTACAGAGAATTTGTGAGGACTCATGTTTTTATTCTTAAAATAGTTATTTTTATAATTATTTACCCTAAAATTAGTTAATTATATTTTAGTTGTGCGTTTTCCCTTAAAATTCGTTTTTCGCACGCGAATCAATAGTTCGCGTATTTCGCGTCGGAACGACTAAGGAGAGATTTAAGAAATTAATACTAGACTACTAAGGATGAATAATTACTATATTAAAGAAAGTATCTTGGAGGATTAGTGCACAAGTGTATCAAACCCGAGAGAAAATGGTGGTATGAAACCCTTGCGCGACAACTATTCCTAGTTGACTTTTGGATTGCTTAACCCTTACTTTTCTTCCCAAGCTTCCAAGACAAGCTAAAAACCATCTCACACTCTCTCTTACCTCTCCATTTTCGACCAAAGAAAGACAAGGAAGAAAGAAGAAGAAAAACTCCATTGTTTAGCTTCAAATCACTCACCAAACCTCCATCAAATCGCGAATAACTTGGAGTAACCTTCCATCTTGGAGCAAGGAGCAATCTTGTGGACTTTTCTTGGAGGAATTTCGATTGAAAATTCTTGTTTCACCTAGGGTTTGAAGGGTAACCATCTCATCCCTTTAAACTCTTCATTTCTTCCAAGTTTTAGCGGTTAATCTCTGTGGGTTTGAAACCCTAACCGCGTATAGGTTAGCGGGCTTAAGGAAAACCATTTATCTTGCTTTAATCCTAGGCTAGCGGTCTTGAGGAGGCTTGTAGGTAGCTGACTTGAGGATTAAAATTTTTGATTATTGTTGTTTATGTGTTATATGAAAGGATTACGGTTAGAAGGATGGGAGAAAGTTGGAAAAACTTGTGGGATCAAGCTGGCCGAAATTTCTGGTCTTATTGTTCTGTTTTCATTTCAAATTTTTGATACTTGGTGGACTGTGAAATCGATGGATATATGTTGTATATTGTGTGTATAAAGTATCTTTCAAAAATCGTATCATTTGGTTGTGCAAAACTTGAGTTTTGGGAAGAGTTTCAAATCTGGAAATTGATAACATTGCACTCAGACAGTGCTTCTTTGTCCGAATGTATCTCTGTGTACAAAAGTCTAAATTGAGTGCCGTTAGTGGAATTCAAAACTAGACATTCATAGCTTTCTAACGGTATAAAAATCACCTACTGGTTCATTTTGTGTGAACCGTAGCGAGTCGGCAAATTTGGCCGTTCTGTTTTGACTGTGTATGCAAACGAAACTGGAAGCTGCATCTTGTGGCTCAATTTTGTCCCACTTATGAAATGATTTTCAGAATGATGTCTTCTGATGAATTGTATTATTTGGAACCTATTTTCCAACGCCATAAACCAATCTCAATTCAGAGTTGTACAGAGCTATATATGGTTTGGTTTCAAAAATGCAATAAAGCTGGAAATTGAAGAATTTCCCTTCCTTGTTGACCGAATGGTCAAATCTGTTTTGGGATGTTATATTTCGAAAATTTTAGTGTCAATTGCTCATCAATTGCTTATTAAATGTTTCTGGAACTTTGGTTTCAAAATTGGAGCGAATTGGGGCTGATTGTGTTGGACAAAACATTTGAAAAGAAAGAAAAGCAAGAGGGCAGATTAGCTTTGAAACATTTTACGAACTTTGGTCGTTTTGTTAACTACCTCCCCGTACGAGTTTTTACCTGAATTTTGGTAGAAAAGTAGTTCATATATGGAAGTTTAAGTGTACCATATTTGGTGCGATTTCAATGTCATTTCAATACTTAAATAGTGCCCCAAAGAATTCTCCTCAAATCTGGAAATTCACTGAACAGGGTACAAAAACCAACCAACTTCCAACTATTGTATCTTGTTGCTCAAAACTCCGAATTTGGTGCCGCTTGTGGTGTTTGAAACTTTGTATGGGACTCTTATTTTGTTACAAATTTCAAAGGTTATTTCACTTTCTGTGAATTTTTCCGAATTTCCAAATATCACCGAAAACCAAGACTGGTTCTGTCTTGCCTTATTGAATCAGCAACTTTGAGCTGAAAAATGAATGCCTTCCGTTTGGAATTTTCAAAAAGTTCTTCTAGGAACTTTTAGTACCTTGAATCTAGTTTCCAATAGTATAAAGTTTTCCATTTTTGGACGTACGAAACTCAAGATCTGATTTTCCAAGTTTTGTCGCATAAAGCTGAAATTTTCTGATTTTTTAAGAAACTAACTTTTAACAACATTCAACTTCCTTTTAAGATTGATGGTTCATTTTAAACTTCATTTCATGGAGGATACAAGTTTTCCTTTGTACTTGATGTTTCCTTGGATTTAAATGAGAAACCTTAATATTCTTTAATTATGCTTAGTTCTTGACCTAGAACTTGATTCCTGATGGATTCATTCTTACTTTTGAACTTTAAGTTTGAAAAGGCTTAATTCAAGGCTATAACGACTCGCATTATTCTTTAGTATACATTTGAGAATTATATATCAACCTCTTGTTTCTTCACTTTTTAAGTGCGAAAACCCTAAGGTCTTGTTTTTCATTTTCATATAAACTTGTTGGTTTTTACCTCAGGACTCGAGGGTAATCAATGGTGTTATCCAGGAACCGAGACATATCGCACGTAACTGTGAGTGTTCCTTGCGTGTGTGGGTGATATGAATAGTCTTACTACATGTTTACTTCATATTTATGGTGTGTTTAAGTTTTAAATGCTCCTTATAATTGCTCCTATGTAAATTTTCACCGTTTTAAGGCGAGTGCGTACTTTATCACATTTGACCTATGAAAATAATAAATTTCTACCTTTTAACCGTGAATTTCTACCGTTTGCCGGTTTATTTGAGTACTTGCGCATGTTGTAAGTTCTTAGTTGAACTGGACCTTGCCCTTGGTTGCTAACCTGCTCGAGCCAGTACTAGCTCGGTCGGGTAGGTTGAAACCCTGGGTCACCGTTACGGTATATTCGAGTATTACCACTGGAGGAATAAAGCGATGGCCAGACAAACCGGAAAAATTATTGAGATTATACGGTGCAGCTAACCGAAACAGTTATATGTGAACAGCGTATCCTTTTAATGTGTGTTTATTTCTGTAAAATGATAAATGTCTCATTTTAATGTGTCAATGTGAAATCTTGAACCATATATATGTTACACTTAATTTACTTGATTTATTAAAACTGTTTAGGTGTTTTGGAACCTCACTGGGCTGTTTAGTTCATTCCACTCTTTTGTTTTCCTTAACAGGGTTCAAGACCAAGAGTGCTCACGAATAGTACTAAGTTGTTTTCTTTGGAGACTTTAAATTGTATTATAGCAGATGGCTGTAGTACATATTCTTTTGAGTTGTATTTAAGTTTGAAGATTGATGTAATTTTGAGAACTTGTGATGTAAGACTTGGAAGTTTATTTAAGGGAGAGATTTTTCCTTAATTCGACTTTTATTATTGGTTGTGTACCTTTGAATTTAAATTTGACTTGTATCGAATCCTGACGAGAGTTGGGCAGGTATTCCGCGAATACCCTTGGCTTCGCCCTCAGGAGAAGTAGGGGCGTCACAGAATTTTAGAGGGATTTAACAAAATTAAAAGATTTGGCATAACGAGACATTTCATGGGCAACTTTATTTGCATCCCCAAGAACCCATTTACATCAATCAAGAACCCAATAACTAAAACGAGGATACGGGGTAGGGATGGTCATTCTTCCATCAGAATCAGAATGACCATCCTTGAATAGTCCCCTCACAATCCCAAGCGAAAGGACTAGAAATAACCACGTCGACTAGTTTTGGGAAGGTGGAAAAACGACGTCACATAAATTAGTAATGGAAAAAAGAAATTGACACTTCTGACAGACCTCGTCATGAAGCATTAACTCTGTTCCACAAAATTCCGAGCAAATGAATCGTCAAACAAAAAGGTCATTTGCTTTCCCTCCACAATAATTGCCAATTTTTATTTGTCCATAACACTAGAAAACGAAAGCAAACAGAGAATACAATAAAGTGGCTGGATGCAGAACAAGAAAGTGGTTGGAGGTAGACTAGGGATAGGGGAAAGTAGAGGAAATACAATTGTCCTGAGGTATATAACAGCAAGAAAAATGAAGAAGCAGAGACAGAAGAGCAGAGTTTCACATCCGAAAAAGAGATAAAGCAGGAAACACCCAGGTAGCAAAACAACAACGGTATCACATAACTTTCGAAATTTGACAAGGTCGTGGAGCAATGTGAGTAGTTGTCATTGTTAGACAATGTTCTGAATGAATAGGTTAATTGATCTTTAATGGTTTTGGTGGAATAGACTGTTCACTTGTCTCGAGTAGAAGAAGGTAGGTATTTTGGTAGCCAACATAGGGGAGGATAGGTGAGAAAAACTTAGTGCGCCAAGTGTTTGTAAAATCGTGTGAATGGGATGGGAAATTGCTTGGGTAATATGAATTTCTTATGGATTTTATTGATTAGCAATGCCTGCGTGCAGATTATACTTTATGTGTGGTTTGTACATACTATTCATGGCAACATACAAAGCGAAAAAAAGTATTACAAAGAGAATTCCCTTAAAATGCCTTTTACAGCATGTTTTATAAGAGACGTTTCACATGAATAAATAATGACGAGGAGTAAAATTATTATGCGAAGTAAAATAACATGACACTCAAATTGGTAGATGCATTGCAGAGAAAAAAGTTACAAATTTTTTTAGCTAGTAGGGTTGGACACCATGTTGAATAACTGTTACATGGAGTTAGTCAATAGTTACAATTGCAAAACTGATATGTAATATTGCGTGAACATACTATGAAATTGCTACCTATTGTTTGTTAGTTAACTCGTATTTGCATAATCATAGGCTAAATAGAAGAAAAGGTTGATTGTTTGAAACTTGATAGCTAGGGCACCAGACGACAATCTGAACAGAGTAGGCAGAATGAATAACATAGTTTTTAGCTTGGCATACTCAATGTGGAAAAAGATTACAAATTTTACTTTGCTAGTGTGCTTGGACATGAAGTTGGATAACTGTAACACGCAGTGAGTTAGCAATTACAGTATAAGAACTGCTCTGTAAAATTTTGTCAACATAACTGTGAAATTGGTACCTTCTGGTTGTTACATTAACTCATATTTGTAGAGTAGGACAAGAAATAGAAGAAGAAGTCAATCCCATCAAACTTGATAAATGAGCGAGAATAGATTGTAAGTGGAATTGATGAAACAAATTAATTAACCTACTATTAATTTTGGCAAACAAAGTGTGAAAAATAAGTTACAAGTTTTCATAACTATTGTTATTAAGATTTGAAACTGATATCTTATCTATGTTACTACTTTATAATGCATTAAGAATAAGTTGGGAAAGCATAATGGAACTGAAGTGCAATTGTCTGTGTAAAACTCCAGTTTAAATGACAGGAAAAAATCGAGAACTTCCAGTAAGAAAGGTGGTAAAAATGAAGTAACAGGAAAGTTTGATGGCAGACAACCTAAGGCTCCATCTCAATCACTTAATATGTAAGTGGCTGGTGTTTGTCTCTCGCAACATCTATAGAACTGAATACATGAGCTTGGTGATAATTACGCGTAACATGCAGTGGAAAGAAGTTAGGGAAAAGAAGGAAAAAAAAAGAAGTTAAGACATCTTGCTCAAATTGCCTTTCTAAGTGTGAAAAAATGATTATTAGTTATCTTAGTTAGTGTGCATGTACATCTTGTTAGATAACTATTACATTCTGTGATAGAACAGTGGCAGTGGAGAAATACTTTGACACAATTGTAAATGTACAATCAACTAGCATAATGATATTAAATCAAGTCCTAGAAATTGATAATGGAACCCTTGTGAGGAAAGAAATGCAGACATAAGTTTACTCTTGTTTATAAGTTGAAACCCCAATTAACTATAGCAGACCAGTAATTGAAGCCCACAGTATGAAAGTTCATTGGCATGAATCTTGGTTCTAATGCCTATATATTGGGCTGAATGTACTCGTTGTTCAAAATGTCTTGCGCATAATTGAATCTACCATATCATTACTTTATCTTAATGTAGGAATGTCTAGAGAAAACTTTATCAACATGAAAACCACCACATAGCTATACCTCCACAGAAAAATGCAAATATCAACTCTACCAAAGTTCTAGAATACATGCCAGCTCACATAGCTACTTTCACTGTGCTATTTTCAATCTACTTTTTACAAATATACACAGTCAGGTAACTAACATCTCATCGATTATATCTTATAGATCATGTATGTCTTGTTCAAAATGTCTATATATTAGGTTGAATGTACTTGTTGTTCAGAATGTCTTATTTATAATTGAATTTGCTATATCATTCTTAGAACTACTTTATCTTGATTTAGGAATGCTGGGAGAAAATCTTATGTAATTTAAATGTAATTGTTTATCACAAACTGGTGTGAATGACATGAAGGAGATTGAGAAGTTCGACTAAGAAAGCATCTAGAGAAGAAAAAAGTGAAAAATTAGGTAGTACCGAACTTGAAGCACCATCAAAATCCTTGAATATGTAAGTTTGTCAAAGCTTTTATGTTGTACTAGTATGTTGGCAGGATAGTGAGACGTGACTGTTTGATTGATTGCAATTACGAGTTGTTGAATTGGTTTCACTTTGCTTTAATTTACATATATAAGAGTATATGAAGTTTTAGCAAAACTGACATGTGTTGAACAAAGTAAATAACCTTTACAATTTTTATGAGCAGTGGCAAGATTGGCAAGATGGCATGGAAAAGGACAAAGAAGAATCCATGTGAAAAGGAAGAAATATGAAAAGTGGGAACTCTTGAGCTTGCAGAACCAATCCCACCATTTTTAATTAGAAAGAAAAAAAAAAAGAAATCAACTTGAGAAGAAGAATGGAGCAAGTGAAACTCAATTAACAGCATTGTATAACTCTTTTACTTTCTTTTTATAGATTTTTGTTAGCACAATATTTGTAAATTTTCAATTTCAATTTATAAAAAATGTTATGTAGTGATAGGTACGAATCCTTATAAATATCATTGTAATCATCATAGATTTTTGTTCAATTTGTAAATTTGTTTGAATTATTGTATATATCTATTATAATTGTTATACATATTGTTATAATTGGAGTGTATATTTGGTTTATTTTTATATGCATCATACCTAATAAACCCAAGGATATTTGTTAAAAGAGCAATTAAATGATAGATGTATGCCAAAATTGACATCCCAACCACATTTCTAAGGCTTTTAGTTTGGGGTTTGATAAAAATGGAAATGAGTGACACTATGTGTTACAATTTTGTGGATAAAACTGAAACGTGTACACTCCACGGAAAACGTGGATCAACTACACCAAGTTTCTAAAATACATTCCAACTCACGTAGTTATCTTTTACTGCACTGTATCTAATTTTCCTTTTATAAATATACATAGTTAAGTAACTAACACCTAACATGATGTACATTTTTATAAACTGATTATAACTCATAGATCACTCCGTGCAAAGTGGTCACAGACAACTGTATTACTCATACAAGTAAAATTATGCATCAATTATAGGGAAATGCACAAGTTGATCAAATGGCCAATAACCATTCCAAAGTTATGCGTACCATTGCACTACCTTTCATAGATATACACAATTAAGTAACTAACATATAACATGATGTACATTTTTGTAAACTGATTGTATCTCATGGATCACCTCATGTAAGTTGCTTATAGGTAAATTAGTATTAGTCATATAAATAAAATTACACATCTACTATTGCCTGCAAGAAGATACACAACAAGTGAGTCAAAACACCAATAATCATTCTAAATATATGCGTACCATTGCACTATGCATGCGACTGCAATGACTCATTGCAATATGCATGGGTACTACTTTTTGAGATTGTCATATATTGACAACTAAAATCTTACCTAAATCCACTATTTCCGTAATAGTGGTAAATGAATAATTAAATTTTTGTTCAATCAATGTGTATGTAACTTATAAGTAACCAAATAACACTAGTTTTTACCAATTTGTGAAATAAAAATCTTTATTTCTTTAAACATATCAAAAATGGACTAAATAGTTTGTAAAGCATTAGTAACGGAAAGTCAATAAATACCAACATAGGGTACAATATTGGCGTGTTACTAATTAGCAATAAAAAATAAATATTTTTTTTACTAATTAATAGAATAGAGTTATTGCTCTGGACATATTGTAAAATAGATCGACTTAACAATAAAAAATTAACAACAAATAGTACATAAATACTAACTAAGTATACAACATTGATAAACAGAATCTAAAACCAATAATTTAACTTTTTTTCTGCTAATACATTGTAAAATGGATTGAAGATGTGGTAATGCATTAAGAACTAAATGTAAGTACATTCTAACCAGTATTAGAAGTCTAGCGTAATGAACTATCTAATTGTCCAATCTAATTTCTTTACTCCACCAACATTGATTGATACCCATTGATTTGTCAAAAGAAACTATCTTTGCCTTGTCGCACCCCATTTTTTGGAAAAATAAAATGATTCTTTTTTGTGAATTTATTGATTTGGGAAAAATGAATTTTGTTGATAAAAACAAAAATGGGTCTAAATGGGACTTTTGAAAATGCGACGATTTGACCCAAGAAAAATAGTTCAAAAAGGGTTTTTTATATGAAAAATGGAGTCACCACTTGGTATAGAGTTAGGGTGTACCAAGTCACCCAAAAATGAATTTTTTAAAGAAAAAAAAGTAAGAAAACCCTTTTTAAACGACTCCTAGTCCACGTAAAACAAAGAAAAAAGGTTCGGGAGTCACATTTGACGAGGGGGAAGGCAAGGATAAAAATCCAAGGCACCCCTTCGACTTAGCCAAGGCTAGTTGCGTGATTTAACCCTTATTTTCCTATATTTTTCTACCCAAAGTATGTAGTGCAAATTGGATTTGACTAATGAATGAGAGATGCAATCCTAAATCTAAGTAATGTTTCTTATGAGGCTTTTGGTCCCATTCACACGAGTCGTGACGGCCAATAAGGAAAGTCCTCATAGAAAATCATGAATGATGCAAATGAGGACTCAAATGAGAGTGTAAGTGTGCAAAGTGTAGAAAAAAGTGCATGTGTGCAATTTGAAAGTGTTTGTGTGCAAATGAATAAAAATATAAATGCTCGTGTGCAAGTGAATGAAAATAGTAAATATATAAGTAAAATAGGTGCAATGTGTGAAGTGAAAAGTAAAGAAAGTGAATAAGTGTGTGAATATGACATGTGGATTTTAAAATATATAATTAGTGAGGAAAATAGTGAGAAAATGATATGAAAATGCATGAACTTAGAGGAATGCATCAGGTCGGGTACGGGAATGACCTCTAGTTTTTGTGATTTTAATTTTCCCTTTGATTAGAAGGAAAAAAACTAGCGTGCTAAGGCTATTTTGAAGCCACACTCGCTCGTTTCCCTTACCCAAGGGGGTTCTCAAGCAAATGGACCCTATAACTAGCATGGAATGCAAAGATCTAAAATGAGGGGAAAAGGGGTCCGAGGAGCATGCTAAATGATAACAAAAACTAAGAAAAATGCATGAAATGTAGTGAACATGCAAAATATGCGCTAATGAAAAAGGGACAGCCTATTGGGTCTAGCGTTGGACTAGCCCATAACTAGGAGCTCCTACTAGCGTTGGACTAGTGGAATACGGGACAATGAACCACAACTAGCGTTGGACTAGTGTGGTGACGTACATTCCATTCACCATATTCATTAATAAATATAGAAAGCAATTAGACATGCAAAATCATTTATAACACGTAGCACATAACACTTAGCATGCTCGACTAGATGCAAGACCCTAATAAGCAAGTAACAAGTAACACATAGGCATGCAACTAAGCTAATGAACTTATTACATTCACTAACTAAAACAAAAGGGGAAGGGAAAATGGACCGAATTGCTCGCCACAGCCCTATCTATTACAAGCCAAGAGGTGTACACATACCCCATTAAAAGAATAATTTGATGAAAACAAAAAGTAAATGATGTAAGTAAAAGGAATTAAAGAAAAGCTAGGAAAGCAAAGTAGACATGCAATGCACTTAGCACGTTGGGTCACATAGGAGAGACAAAAGGGATAAAAGAAATTATACCTCCCTTGAAATGAAGCTCTAATGGAGTGAAATCAACTTATTTACCCTCCAAAATAATAAAGGAGTCAAGGTGCCAATTTATTTGACAAATAATCACAAATGACAAAAACAAACATGAATTTGAATCAATTAAATCATGCAGACAACCTACATTTAAGAAGTCAAAAGAAGAAAGGACTTGATTGCAAAATTAATAAAGTCTTGGGGTCAAAATCAAAGAAAAATAAAGTTCAGGGACCTATTTGCAATTAGTTTAAGGACCCAACTGACAGCATTGAAAGTTTGTAGGGCCATAGTGTAGTTAAGGAGAAATCCAGGGATTGATTTGCAAAATCACTTCTGGTTGCTAATGGGTCAGGCCAGTGGGCCATTTTCTTATTTGTTTGGGCCAAAATCACTTGGCCCAAACGGAAATCCAAAAACAAAAGGAATGGGTCATTTTACTTTGACCCAAAACATAAACCAACAAATTGATGGGCTTTAAACCTTCAGCCCAGGATAAACCCAAATGAAAGGAAACCAAACCCAGTTCCAAGTAGCCCAAACAAATAACCTCTTATCACTTATTTCACTAAACCCATCAAGATAAACAAATCAACTAAAATTATTAAGCCACAATTATGACCCTCAATCAAGAATTAATCTATCCACAAAATCACATAAAATATGCAAACAGAGAATTAAACTTAGAAGTACAGAATTAGTTCAATTATGCCAAGTTTTGGGCCATAGCAGAATAAGGGAAAATGTGAGGGGTTAATTAAAATATCAGAAATCATTGTGCATCTTGACCGAAGCTCTTTTGCAGCTTTCTTTTCATTTCTTTCTTCTGTAACTCACCCCAGGAACCACACGACACAGATTCAAAGTAAACAAGCCACTTTAGCAAATTCAAACCCCCCCTTTGATCAACACAACCCAGTGATGCGTATTAAACCATTGCAGATCAAAAGAGTATCGGCGACCACTTAGCCTTTCTTCGCAGAATAAGAACATCAAAGCAAAATGCAAGTCAATCATCCCTCAAGCAGAATTCTTAGCCGGGCATTTCGTCAAACAGGTAAAAGGCATTAAAAAATCAGGGATTTCCTTGCTTATTTGAAACGTAAACAGCCAAAAAATTTACCAGCAACCCAAGAAAATTCAAACCAATTAACACATAAAACATGTACAATCAGAAAGTTACGGAAAATCAACAAGTCAATTGCAGAACAAAGTCACGGCAACCTGTTTCTGAAGCTTGAACAAAAATTGAAATTTCAACGAAAAAAAAAAAAAAAAAAAAAAAGGGCTTACCCTGCTCTTGCTTAATGAAAGTTGGCTGGTGGTGAACTTGTTGAGGAGGCGGAGTAGCCTGAGAAACGCTCGATTCACGCTGCTTTGCCGGTGCTGTTCAGAGGCTTCTTTCCATCGTAGGCCGCGTTGCAGGCTGCCCGTTTGTTTTTTATCAACGATTGATGAAGACTCGGTTGATGTTCCTGCGGCCAGCACCATGCGGCGGTCAGACCTGGGTGGCCGAGACTCTCTCCTCTTTTTCCCTTGCGGCCGCTTGTCCCTCTGCTTTTCTGTTTTCCTATCCAAGCCGCCATAGCCGAAGCCATCCCCTTGATTTTTCTTCTTCTCTTTCCTTTTTCTGATTTTTCCGGTCCCCCCATTTCATCCGCCGCCTCCCTTTTCTTCCATTTTTCCTTTTTGCTGCCTCCCGAAGCTTCTCCTTCCGCCGCCCTTTTCTTGCTGTTTCTTTTTCCTTCAAAACCTAGCCGTCCTCCCCCTTCCTTGCTCCCTCTGTTTTTTTTCTTTATCTGTTTTTGCCCCGCCCCCAAAACCTCTCTCGGCCTTTCTCTCTATCCCCTCGCCTTATGCTCTCTCACTACCCACAGCCGCCGACCCTTTCTGGTTCTGTTTTTGCTCTTTTGCTCCTGCTCCCTTTTGCCGGCTGTCACTAGATTTCTTTTTGTTTCCCTTCAGCCGTCAAAACTCAGCCGCCACCTCCCTGTTTTATATTTCTTTTGCTCCGCCGCCAGACCCCTTTTTTCATTTTTCTTTTGCTCTGTTTTCGAGCCGCAATCTCTCTCGGCCTCTTTGTTTTTCCCCACCGAAGCCCCCCTTTTGTTTTCCTTCATAGTCGAGAGCTCTCTCGGCTCTCTCTATCTCCTCTGCCGGCTACTCTACCCAAACCTCTTTTTGTTTCTTTCCTTTTTGCTGTCCCCAAAAACCCCCCTGTTGCGTCTGCCTTCCTCTTGCTATTTTTCTTTCCCCGTCGTCCGCCCTCTGCTTTTTTTCTTTTCTTTTCATCCGTGGCCTCCTTTCTTTTTTCCTTTTTTTTTTTCAATTCTCAAAACCTCCCTTCTAAGCTAAACAAGTGTCCTCCTAAATGTTGTGTTGTCAATTAAACAAAAGGGACACTTGTCCCATGATTGTTTTGTACACTTGTTCAACATGCACACTTCCACCTATTTTTTGCCATTTTCATTCTTTTTCTTTCATTTTTTCATTTTTTCTCATTTTTCCTTTTTCTCTCTTTTTTTTCATTTCAAGAAATTCTATGCTAAAAACTTAAAAATAAAAATAAACTATAAACTAAAAACTAAAAATCGAATAAAACTAACACGACAAATAAAAAACTAAAAATAAACAGTAAATGAAATTACACCAAAAATTTGGTGTCTACAGTTTGCCCCTCTTTGTCTGAGTTTTGGAAAAACTTGAGACAAAGAAGTAGACACCAAATACTTACCTGCTTTATTCGGCGGCGAACGTCACGAACGGTGGACGTTTTAAAAATGGGGACTGACCCCTTTTGACGAAGTTTAAAATGAAATTGGCTTAGACGGGAAATTAAAGCGGGACTGACCCGAACAAAAATTTAAAACGGGACTGGCCCGAACAAGAAATTTAAAACGGGACTGACCCGAACAGAAATGTAAATGGGATAGACCCACGGGATAGACCCGGACAGGAATTTAAATGGGATGGCCCCACAGCTAGTGGCGAAGTAAAATGAAATGGTTTGACAATCGGACAGTGGGATTAAACCCAATCCTGCCGTGATGAAACTTGATTTGATTTTTGATTTTTTTTTATTTTTTTGATTTTTTGATTGATTTTTTTTTGATTTTTTTTTTTTTTGATTTTGCTTTTGAAAAACTTCCCAAAAATAATTCGCCCCAGTATGATGAATTGATCAGCGGGATTATACCCGAACCTGCCTTGGTTGCATTGGCGGCACAAATTTCAGACTCAATGGGATGTTGGCCGCACAAAGTCCAGGCCCAACGTGATTTTGTGGAGTTGGCGGCACGAAACCCAGGCCCAACTTGATTTTTGGAATGTTGGCGGCACCACGTCCAGGCCCAACTTGATTTTTGTGATGAATTGGTCAGTGGGATTAAACCCGATCCTGCCATTCATTGGTCAGCGGGATTAGACCCGGTCCTGCCATTCATTGGTCAGCGGGATAAAACCCGGTCCCAATGTGAATAACAAGCGGTCAGCGGGATAAAACCCGGTCCTGCCGATATTGGCGGGATAAAACCCGGTCCCAATGTGAATAACAAGCGGTCAGCGGGATAAAACCCGGTCCTGCCGATATTGGCGGGATAAAACCCGGTCCCAATGTGAATAAAAAGCGGTCAGCGGGATAAAACCCGGTCCTGCCGATATTGGCGGGATAAAAACCGGTCCCAAACGAGATAAGCGGTCAGCGGGATAAAACCCGGTCCTGCCGAGATAAGCGGTCAGCGGGATAAAACCCGGTCCTGCCGATATTGGCGGGATAAAACCCGATCCCGCCGATATTGGCGGGATAAAACCCGGTCCCAATGTGAATAAAAAGCGGTCAGCGGGATAAAACCCGGTCCTGCCGATATTGGCGGGATAAAACCCGGTCCCAATGTGAATAACAAGCGGTCAGCGGGATAAAACCCGGTCCTGCCGATATTGGCGGGATAAAACCCGGTCCCAATGTGAATAAAAAGCGGTCAGCGGGATAAAACCCGGTCCTGCCGATATTGGCGGGATAAAACCCGGTCCCAAACGAAATAAGCGGTCAGCGGGATAAAACCCGGTCCTGCCGAGATAAGCGGTCAGCGGGATAAAACCCGGTCCTGCCGATATTGGCGGGATAAAACCCGGTCCCAACGTGCTTTTGCGAATGGTTAGTGGGATAAAACCCAATCCTGCCATCCAATTGGTCAAGAAATTGAATTTGATTTGCCAAGAAACAAGCAATTAAATTTGATTTTCCAAGAAACAAGAAGTTGAACTTGATTTTTGACTTTTGAAATTTTTGAATTTTTCTGATTTTTTGTAAGAATCTTTTTCAAAAATAATTTGCCCCAGTGTAGGGCCCTTTTCCCTTCTTTTTCTCTTTCTTCGGCATCGGCCTTCCACATCACCAGATGCTCTTTCGTCGATTTCAACAATGAATACCTGCACATGGGGCTTACCAAAATATGACATGCATTCACATTTACATGAAAAGAGCAGCGTGATTGATTTGAAAGATGCATTATTTGATTCTTGGGCGAAATCCTCAATTGGACTAACAAAAATATTTTGCCCCAGTGTGGGCTTGTTTTCACGAAATCTCATAACAAAAATTTGCCCCAGTATGGGCCATTTAATTGCAAAAACTTGTCTGGATGACTTTCCATTTATTTGAACACTGTAAGAAACTATGTTTCCTAAAATTTCATGATGATTTTCTTGAAATAAAATCAGATCACAGAAGATTTCTTCCTCACATTGGCATTGGTGTTTTGGGTAATGGGTCACAATTTCTGGTTGGCTCATCTTTTCAGGACCAATCAAGTGACTTTATTTTTAAAATGGCTAAGGAAATGGGAGGTCAGAAGCTGTCTCATTTCTTTTTTTTTTTTTTTCAATTGTATCTAATCCATTCAATGTCACATCTTAGTGAAAGCAAATAGTTTGTCCATTCTTATTTCTTAAGAAAATTTAGTCAACTACCAACTTTTTAAGCTTGTAACGTGTGGGCAGAAACGATAGCTAAACATGTAGAAAACAGGTTATAGCCTCATGATCACAAATGATTTGATGAATTTTTTATAAGCATGATCCTCATTTTGGATTGTCATGAAAGAATAAGTCAACGATGGACTTTATTAGCTTGTAATTTGGCTTGAAAACGATAGCTAAAGAATAAAACTTTCAAGGACATTGCACCAAAGATCGCATTTTTTCAAAATTGCCCCTATTCTGAACTCAAAGATCTCAGAATTTGTTTGGATTTTCTCATCATTCCCCAAGGACTTCACCATCGAATCTTTTGTATTTCATTTTTCCTTTTTGCTTTTCCGTTTTCTTTTCTTTGATCTGGTGGGTTTTCACATGGTGAGTAGCGTCAACCCCATACCCAAGCAATTCAGAAATACAGCTAAAATTTTCCGGCATCAGAAATTTTCTTGACAGGTCCATTGCAAATAACAGAAGTCAGGACTTTCGGCTTTTGTAATGGGTGGGGTGTTTAGAAAAGTTAAGGCTTGAAAGCGGATTTCAAAAGTGGATTGAAGAATCTGAAATCGCATTGTTGCGCCAACCCTATTTTAGGGTTAAATCAGAATTTGCCCCAGTTTATGCTCAATTGAGGCTTTTTCTCTTTCATTTTCTTTATTCTTTTGATTTTTTGGCTTTCTGCAAAATCTGCCCCAGTTTATTTTTTGAACTGAGGTTCTCTTTTCTCTTTTCCTTTTGACTTTGTTGCATTGTCACTTTTCATTTCTTGAAACTTTTTCTTTTTCAACTCAAACTTGCCCCAGTGTGGGGTTTGCGATTCTCAGGGGTTGCCAAATGAAGTATTTTATTCTGAAGGCTCAAAAGGGATAACTAGGGATAGAATGTCCGATCGGAAAAGAAGAAGGCCTGACTTTTGCTCCGTCCCTTGCAATAACTCTGAAAGGAAACTTTCATTAATGCGAAACTTCTGGCGTGTGTCTGAATTAACTGACTGAAGAAGACCCTTGTTCATCCATATTTGTGAAACATAGGCGATCCACGCGGACAAAACTCTTCTTTCTCTTTCTTTTTTTTCAAAATTGGACCCCAAGTGGAATCAAATTTCCCCAATTTGCGGTTCCCTCCTTATTCAAGCATTTTTTGCTTTTCCCTTTTTCTTTCTTTTTCTTTTTTTTTCTTTTTTTTTTTTCAAAATTCCCCAATATCCTTCCCCAATGTGGGGTGCGATCATATGTGCACTCGAAAAGAACCACCAATTTTAGCTCAAATGAGGATGCAAGGGATGATCAGTGTTTAGGTTGTAGAAATGACGGCCAAAGCATCATTCTTACACTTCATGACAATGCTCATTGAAAATCCATTCCCCTTTTTGATGTTTAAAAAAAACATTTCCAATATAGGGTAGTGATCATTAGGGCTCTTATTTGAAACGAAATTATGCTTTCAAAGGCTCAAATGGGAGAGCAAATGATAAAATGTGTATAGGTAGAGAAACGAATGCTCAAAGTATCATTCCAAATTTTCAAAACAAACAAGAATAATGCACATTTTTGCTTTCACTTAGATGTGAATTGAATCTGGTTAAACCAATGGGCGTTTTTCTAAGCAAAGATGGCCCCAATTTACAATTTATCAATCAATGTGACTAATTTTATTCTGGGGTTAAGTGAAGAAGAGAAGGTATCTCATCGGGCTTTTTGAGTGGCCATTCACCTTTTTTCCTGAGCACTCTTATTGTATAGCTCGGATCACCAACCTAGTGTACTTGAGGATTTTAGAGAGTATACACTTGCGAAATTCAAGCTATAGGTTGAAAAAATCTCAATTTGGTCTTATTTCTCAAAATTCATCATGAAATCTCTAATGAATAAGAATAAAAAATGAAGTATACATAAATATACATAAAACAATGATTGTCCAAAAATTTTATTGCTGAAAAAGTTTGAAACAAAAATTCCTGTTCAATTACGATACAAATGAAAAGAGAGAAACTTGTAAAGAGCTCCACATATACACTTTTTGTCTCCTTTTCTTTTGGAACAAAATGTATTAACAAATCAAATATACAAAATTTTCCTTTGAAAAACAATTACAACATCTCTCGGAGGCTTTAGCGTAGAGCTTCCAGATAGATCATTTATGTTTTCATTGTAGGATCTGCCCAAGAATCACACAATACTTGCAATTTTGACACCTTATTAGATCAGAAGTGTCCTCAGATATAGAAAAATATTTTCCCTTTTATTGAAGGTGTTTTTTTTTTTTTTTTATGAATGCAAGGGAAGGGGGGAAACAAAAGGAAAATACCCAGAGTTAGTAGGCAAAACTGCAAAATCGGTATGCATGTCTTATGGGGGAACCCTTTTTGTGCCAAGGGTAGGCCTAGCATGAAAATGCAATCCTCTAGGATAGGCACTATACCATACCTGATGGATCTGATCAACTCATTGAGCGAAAAAAAATAATTTTGAAAATTTGGTCAATTGGATTGACGAGAGACATTTGTCAATATGAGGCCAATGTCCGAATGGATTGATCACTTTTGATCGATTCAAGAATTTGCAAAAACGCACGTGTTTGACCTCGACAAACTTCCTATCGAAGAGATTGGAGTTTGTTGACAAAATTTTTCAGTAAAGCACGGGTCAAAACCTCAGCTGATCAAATGGATGGATGCAATGGATGGTTTTCTCAAAAAAACCGACTAGATTTCCCAATTTGAAATTCGACATTGAAAACCCTAATTGGGCAAATGGGTTGAATGAAATTAACAATTTATTTAAAATCGACCAAATTACCCTAAAAAGGGAAACGGGTCAAATGATTTGAGTGAAATTTAAAAATTTACTTAAAATGACCGAATCATCCTAAAAAAGAAATTTGATCGAATGAAATTGAGAATTTTATGCAAAATGGACCGGATCGCCCTAAAAGGGTAAACTGGTCAAATGAATCGGACGAAATTGTTGATTTATCGAAAATCGACAAAATTGCCCTAACTAATCAAATGAATTGAATGAAATTTATGAATTGACCGAACGACCCTAAAAAGGGTAAATTGGTCAGATGAATTGATGATTTATTCAAAATCGACCAGATGACCCTAAAAAGGGTAAATTGGTCAAATGACCCTGAAAAGGGTAAATTGATCAAATGAATTGATGATTTATTCAAACTAAAAAGGGTAAATTGGTCAAATGACCCTAAAAAGGGTAAATTGGTCAAATGAATTGATGATTTATTCAAAATCGACCAGATGACCCTAAAAAGGGTAAATTGGTCAAATGACCCTGAAAAGGGTAAATTGGTCAAATGACCCTGAAAATTTATTCAAAATCGACCAGATGACCCTAAAAAGGGTAAATTGGTCAAATGACCCTAAAAAGGGTAAATCGGTCAAATGACCCTAAAAAGGGGAAATTTGGTCAAATGAATTAACGATTTATTCAAAATCGACCAGGTGACCCTAAAAAGGGTAAATTGGTCAAATAATGGTTTATTCAAAATTGATTATGAATTTGACAAAATGGATGGATTGAATCGGCCGGCCATTGGTGGTTTCAGAAAATTAGTCTATGAGCCTTCTAAAATCACGATTTGGCCTCAATTTATTTATCGTCTCAATAGGAGGAATCATTTGTAAATTTCTTCAAAGTAATGTCCTTCACGCAAGGGATTTTTACCAATTTTTGATAAAATGGCCAAAAAGTGATTATTAGATGCTCATATTCCAAAGATCACTCTATGAAAATGATCGGATCCTACCTTACCTTGTGCACTACCCCTTTGGATGGTACAAAATGTAAACGTGCAAGTCTCACTGGATTAAGTATCCGAGACACAAGGTGGCTTATTCCTGATACGGGATCCCCTAAATGGCATTCCCTTTCTAAGGTTTAATGCATGATGCCAATTATTAAAGCAGTAAAACATGCAATTTGAAATGAAATCATGACCTAAAAGGACCTTTTATACACCAAGGTAGGCTTAGAATGCTATGCAATTATTAATCTATGAATACAATATACCAGAATCTTTAAACGTGCAATAACCTATCTACGAGGGTAGGTTCTAAAAGAAAGTCATGCCAGACCTCTTATTTGCTAGGGTTTGTGAATGCTATGGGGACACAAAACCAAGAAAAGTTAGTTCAGCCAGATAAATACATAACACATTGTAGCAACGAAATCAAGCAATCAATACAAAGCAATAAAAGGGAAAAAGGGGGGTTGGATCCCTCCCCTCGTGAATAGTGTCCCTAGCTCAGGATAAGGCCAACTCTACCCTAAGGCAATTCTAATATGGATGCATGAGGTTGGGATTCGCTAATGCATCTAGACTCGATAAGCTCAGGTCCCCGAGCCTTCAGACTTAGAAACCAAGGGTCATCAATCCCAAGGTTCTTTGTCGGTGGCTCGAGCGATTCCCCAAACACCGCTACGCACACATCGTGTCACGGCTACGTGTTTGAGTGAATCTATCAAAAATCCTCAACCTTCGACTAAAAGCTAAAAAGGCTATCAACTCATAGCTTATAGCGGAAGATTGAGTGACCCATTGGATCATGCTACACACACATCGTGTCGTGATCACACGTCCAAATGGGTCGCCTAAAATCCTAATAGGGTAGAGTGGCGTGACAAGCCACTAAAAGAAAAATAAATGAGGGGTGAAAAAATTAAAGCGTATGCACGTATGCTAGTGCTCGTTTGGAGGGGAGGGATCGAGAACCAACGTGAGGCTCTAAGGTGATGTCCCCCACCCAAATGCAATGCAAGCGCGAGATAAGCAAGTAAACATACATCCAATCAACCAAATATACATTCGCGAGCGAGGGAGTAGTTGGATACGCATACGAGGACAAAAAGCCCTAAAATGAGAAATGCAACCCTAATATCCAAATGCAATGCATAGAAAGGGTAGAAAAAGGAAACAAATGGTTAAGTCAAAAATGCTTGGACCCACTTAGGAAGTCCCCAGTGGAGTCGCCAACTGTCGCGCCCCATTTTTTGGAAAAATAAAATGATTCTTTTTTGTGAATTTATTGATTTGGGAAAAATGAATTTTGTTGATAAAAACAAAAATGGGTCTAAATGGGACTTTTGAAAATGCGACGATTTGACCCAAGAAAAATAGTTCAAAAAGGGTTTTTTATATGAAAAATGGAGTCGCCACTTGGTATAGAGTTAGGGTGTACCAAGTCACCCAAAAATGAATTTTTTAAAGAAAAAAAGTAAGAAAACCCTTTTTAAACGACTCCTAGTCCACGTAAAACAAAGAAAAAAGGTTCGGGAGTCACATTTGACGAGGGGGAAGGCAAGGATAAAAATTCAAGGCACCCCTTCGACCTAGCCAAGGCTAGTTGCGTGATTTAACCCTTATTTTCCTATATTTTTCTACCCAAAGTATGTAGTGCAAATTGGATTTGACTAATGAATGAGAGATGCAATCCTAAATCTAAGTAATGTTTCTTATGAGGCTTTTGGTCCCATTCACACGAGTCGTGACGGCCAATAAGGAAAGTCCTCATAGAAAATCATGAATGATGCAATGAGGACTCAAATGAGAGTGTAAGTGTGCAAAGTGTAGAAAAAAGTGCATGTGTGCAATTTGAAAGTGTTTGTGTGCAAATGAATAAAAATATAAATGCTCGTGTGCAAGTGAATGAAAATAGTAAATATATAAGTAAAATAGGTGCAATGTGTGAAGTGAAAAGTAAAGAAAGTGAATAAGTGTGTGAATATGACATGTGGATTTTAAAATATATAATTAGTGAGGAAAATAGTGAGAAAATGATATGAAAATGCATGAACTTAGAGGAATGCATCAGGTCGGGTACGGGAATGACCTCTAGTTTTTGTGATTTTAATTTTCCCTTTGATTAGAAGGAAAAAAACTAGCGTGCTAAGGCTATTTTGAAGCCACACTCGCTCGTTTCCCTTACCCAAGGGGGTTGTCAAGCAAATGGACCCTATAACTAGCATGGAATGCAAAGATCTAAAATGAGGGGAAAAGGGGTCCGAGGAGCATGCTAAATGATAACAAAAACTAAGAAAAATGCATGAAATGTAGTGAACATGCAAAATATGCGCTAATGAAAAAGGGACAGCCTATTGGGTCTAGCGTTGGACTAGCCCATAACTAGGAGCTCCTACTAGCGTTGGACTAGTGGAATACGGGACAATGAACCACAACTAGCGTTGGACTAGTGTGGTGACGTACATTCCATTCACCATATTCATTAATAAATATAGAAAGCAATTAGACATGCAAAATCATTTATAACACGTAGCACATAACACTTAGCATGCTCGACTAGATGCAAGACCCTAATAAAGCAAGTAACAAGTAACACATAGGCATGCAACTAAGCTAATGAACTTATTACATTCACTAACTAAAACAAAAGGGGAAGGGAAAATGGACCGAATTGCTCGCCACAGCCCTATCTATTACAAGTCAAGAGGTGTACACATACCCCATTAAAAGAATAATTTGATGAAAACAAAAAGTAAATGATATAAGTAAAAGGAATTAAAGAAAAGCTAGGAAAGCAAAGTAGACATGCAATGCACTTAGCACGTTGGGTCACATAGGAGAGACAAAAGGGATAAAAGAAATTATACCTCCCTTGAAATGAAGCTCTAATGGAGTGAAATCAACTTATTTACCCTCCAAAATAATAAAGGAGTCAAGGTGCCAATTTATTTGACAAATAATCACAAATCACAAAAACAAACATGAATTTGAATCAATTAAATCATGCAGACAACCTACATTTAAGAAGTCAAAAGAAGAAAGGACTTGATTGCAAAATTAATAAAGTCTTGGGGTCAAAATCAAAGAAAAATAAAGTTCAGGGACCTATTTGCAATTAGTTTAAGGACCCAACTGACAGCATTGAAAGTTTGTAGGGCCATAGTGTAGTTAAGGAGAAATCCAGGGATTGATTTGCAAAATCACTTCTGGTTGCTAATGGGTCAGGCCAGTGGGCCATTTTCTTATTTGTTTGGGCCAAAATCACTTGGCCCAAACGGAAATCCAAAAACAAAAGGAATGGGTCATTTTACTTTGACCCAAAACATAAACCAACAAATTGATGGGCTTTAAACCTTCAGCCCAGGATAAACCCAAATGAAAGGAAACCAAACCCAGTTCCAAGTAGCCCAAACAAATAACCTCTTATCACTTATTTCACTAAACCCATCAAGATAAACAAATCAACTAAAATTATTAAGCCACAATTATGACCCTCAATCAAGAATTAATCTATCCACAAAATCACATAAAATATGCAAACAGAGAATTAAACTTAGAAGTACAGAATTAGTTCAATTATGCCAAGTTTTGGGCCATAGCAGAATAAGGGAAAATGTGAGGGGTTAATTAAAATATCAGAAATCATTGTGCATCTTGACCGAAGCTCTTTTGCAGCTTTCTTTTCATTTCTTTCTTCTGTAACTCACCCCAGGAACCACACGACACAGATTCAAAGTAAACAAGCCACTTTAGCAAATTCAAACCCCCCCCTTTGATCAACACAACCCAGTGATGCGTATTAAACCATTGCAGATCAAAAGAGTATCGGCGACCACTTAGCCTTTCTTCGCAGAATAAGAACATCAAAGCAAAATGCAAGTCAATCATCCCTCAAGCAGAATTCTTAGCCGGGCATTTCATCAAACAGGTAAAAGGCATTAAAAAATCAGGGATTTCCTTGCTTATTTGAAACGTAAACAGCCAAAAAATTTACCAGCAACCCAAGAAAATTCAAACCAATTAACACATAAAACATGTACAATCAGAAAGTTACGGAAAATCAACAAGTCAATTGCAGAACAAAGTCACGGCAACCTGTTTCTGAAGCTTGAACAAAAATTGAAATTTCAACGAAAAAAAAAAAAAAAAAAAAGGGCTTACCCTGCTCTTGCTTAATGAAAGTTGGCTGGTGGTGAACTTGTTGAGGAGGCGGAGTAGCCTGAGAAACGCTCGATTCACGCTGCTTTGCCGGTGCTGTTCAGAGGCTTCTTTCCATCGTAGGCCGCGTTGCAGGCTGCCCGTTTGTTTTTTATCAACGATTGATGAAGACTCGGTTGATGTTCCTGCGGCCAGCACCATGCGGCGGTCAGACCTGGGTGGCCGAGACTCTCTCCTCTTTTTCCCTTGCGGCCGCTTGTCCCTCTGCTTTTCTGTTTTCCTATCCAAGCCACCATAGCCGAAGCCATCCCCCTGATTTTTCTTCTTCTCTTTCCTTTTTCTGATTTTTCCGGTCCCCCCATTTCATCCGCCGCCTCCCTTTTCTTCCATTTTTCCTTTTTGCTGCCTCCCGAAGCTTCTCCTTCCGCCGCCCTTTTCTTGCTGTTTCTTTTTCCTTCAAAACCTAGCCGTCCTCCCCCTTCCTTGCTCCCTCTGTTTTTTTTCTTTATCTGTTTTTGCCCCGCCCCCAAAACCTCTCTCGGCCTTTCTCTCTATCCCCTCGCCTTATGCTCTCTCACTACCCACAGCCGCCGACCCTTTCTGGTTCTGTTTTTGCTCTTTTGCTCCTGCTCCCTTTTGCCGGCTGTCACTAGATTTCTTTTTGTTTCCCTTCAGCCGTCAAAACTCAGCCGCCACCTCCCTGTTTTATATTTCTTTTGCTCCGCCGCCAGACCCCTCTTTTCATTTTTCTTTTGCTCTGTTTTCGAGCCGCAATCTCTCTCGGCCTCTTTGTTTTTCCCCACCGAAGCCCCCCTTTTGTTTTCCTTCATAGTCGAGAGCTCTCTCGGCTCTCTCTATCTCCTCTGCCGGCTACTCTACCCAAACCTCTTTTTGTTTCTTTCCTTTTTGCTGTCCCCAAAAACCCCCCTGTTGCGTCTGCCTTCCTCTTGCTATTTTTCTTTCCCCGTCGTCCGCCCTCTGCTTTTTTTCTTTTCTTTTCATCCGTGGCCTCCTTTCTTTTTTCCTTTTTTTTTCAATTCTCAAAACCTCCCTTCTAAGCTAAACAAGTGTCCTCCTAAATGTTGTGTTGTCAATTAAACAAAAGGGACACTTGTCCCATGATTGTTTTGTACACTTGTTCAACATGCACACTTCCACCTATTTTTTGCCATTTTCATTCTTTTTCTTTCATTTTTTCATTTTTTTCTCATTTTTCCTTTTTCTCTCTTTTTTTTCATTTCAAGAAATTCTATGCTAAAAACTTAAAAATAAAAATAAACTATAAACTAAAAACTAAAAATCGAATAAAACTAACACGACAAATAAAAAACTAAAAATAAACAGTAAATGAAATTACACCAAAAATTTGGTGTCTACATGCCTATGACACACTGCAAAATAAGATCAATAAGATATAACGTGTTAACAATTACATACAGGGTATAGTTAATCATATCCCAATTTATACGCCTATATGAAGTCTATGAACCAATAACCAACTATATAGTAAATTCATTTTTACATTATGTGTATGTATGTGACAGTGTGTATGGGTGTAAGGCCCAAAGACAACCTAAGAGGGGGGTGAATTAGGTTGATTAAAAACTTAATTGAGTTTATGCACTTTTTCCTTATTAAAAAATTTACCTTCTTTTCTAGTAGTGATCAATCAAGTAAATTTAAAGAAGAGAACAATGTTGATCAGAATTAAGAATATATATAAGCAATGAGAATTTTATTAAACAAAAAGAATAAGATAGAGTATCAAATCGATTGTCTACCAAGCTTTCCTCAAACTTGAAGACCAATCACAAGGATGGACACCTTCTCTTTGATGAAAAAAAATCAACTCAATGTACAATGGAGGGATCACTTCCTCCTTGCCCCAAGCCTCACTTAGTCAAGTTAGGAAGTTTTACTATCGCTCAGATAACCCTCAACAAAGCTACACTATTGAAAATTTCAAACACAAGAGAAGTGCTTACAAGAAATTCACACCACTTGGAGAACAAATCTTGCTTAAGAGACTATTTTCTAACTAAAATATCTCTTGAGATCTTGTAAACAAAGTGTGCAAAAAGTTTCTTCATAGTTCAGAATCGTTTGTATTTAAAGGGGACCAAAAATGAGATTCATTAATGCTTCCAACGGATAGAAGGCAGATGAAGAGTCAGCTAGCCGTTGGGGCTGTCGGACGTTCGACCGATTATTCATCGTCCGATCCCATCGTCTGAAAATCAGCCAAGTTGTTGTTCGGACATTCGATGGGATTTTATCGTCCGACAGATTCTGCGTCCGAACGTCATTAGAGAGTCATCAAAACTTTGCGAAATTTTTCGAACATCTGACGCGATCGATGTGCGTCCTAAACGTGCGTCCGATCCTCCCGGACATCCGATGCTTCCTCACGAGCGTCCGACAGAGTTTTTTTCTTGATGTCCTTCATCCTTTCGGACGTCCGACATGAGTGCCCTGATTTTGCTTCTTCTTTTGGTTAATTTTCTTTCCTTGACACCTTTGTACCTGATTCTCTAAAAAGCAAAACACTTATATTTGAAGAGAATTAGATAAACATTTCAAGGTGCTTTGTGATCATCAAAATTTAGAATAACATTCTCCCTCTTTTTGATGATGACAAAACAATGGCTTGAAATGAAATATGATGATTACAAATAGGCTCCCCCTTTTTCAATTGACAAAAGCTCCCCCTTACTCAGTCAATCGTAGAACAAAACTAGAAAAACTTCCCCTCACTTGGCTACTTCACAAATTTATTCAATCATCCAAAAACAGTTAAGCATCCAGCATCCAACGTTTTACCAATTCAACGCATCCCGCATATCCATACACATATCCATATCCATATTCATATCTAGTCCATATCCATATTCATATCTAGACCATATCTCTCCCCCTTTTTGTCATCACAAAAGTCAAAAGGTAAAAATACATCACAAAAGTAGCATGAGACAGAACTAAACATTCATAATAACTTACGAGCATCACAAATATTACATCCACATATCCAGTTTTGAACATTACAAGCACCAGAAACAAAGAAAACAAAAGAGTCCGAGGCAACCATCTAACTTCCAGCAAATAGAAAACAGTCAAGCAGAATGCAAATGATCCTGATAGGTCTAGTGATCCTAAATGGTAAACTAAGTGGACCCAGGCGTCCTTCGAGTAAGCAGATACTGAGAGAGATCCTCCTCCTCATTGTCTTCATCATCTTCAGCATCTCCACCAACTGGTTTCTTGCCTTTGTTAGATGTGGAAGGATCATGAGGTGCCACGGGAGTAAAGGTGAGGTCGGTGGGAGCAGGACTCACAGAGCGAATAGGAGCTGATGAACTCGGATCAGTAGACCGTGGCTCTTTGCCATGAGGAACTTCCTCAACCACAGGTGGGGGAAAGAGAAGATTCTTTTTATCCAGGAAGTCTGCTTGTTGCTCAGATGACATGGTGAGTATGAGACCATGTTCAAGAAGTAGAACATGTTGTTTAAGATCTCGAAGGAGCTCAATCACTTCAGAATTTGAAGAAGAAGATGCCTTAGTGGCAGTCTTCCTAGGATGAATAGAAGTCAGTGCAGCAGAGGATGAAGTGTGAAGGGGATCATGTGCAACCTTAGTTCTAGGTTCATTAGACGTAACCCCCTTATAAGCCCACATATTATCCCTAAAAACAAGATTCTTGCGCTCAAAATAAGCCTTAATAAAGGCAGAAGAAAACGTTTCTTTAGGACAAACACCAAGGATGGGTACTTTGTAAAACTCAAAAATCTTCTGAAGAAATTTTCCATAAGACAGTTTTCTATGAGAATCAGTGGTAAAGCGAAGTAAAACTTGCACATGACAAAGCCAAAGTCAATGCGAATTTTTTCTCGAAAACAATAAAAAAAGATACAACTCCATTTTATTGGCATCTGTCCTATGACCATCAGTAGGCACAAGCAAATTTGAAATGATTGGAAAGCAATGAGATTCACAGAAGCAAGGTCATTTAGTTTTGCATCAGCAGGGGCAGAAAACTTCTTTGGGAAATAAGACAACATCTTAGCACTATCAAAGTGATTATCAGCAGAGGGATGCTCTTCATAAGAAAAGAAATTGGCAATTTTACTTTTGCATCCAGGTTCAATAACAGTATTTAAAACAGCATTCACAATCTCAGGATCAAACACTAAATCTACCACATTTACCCTGGACATAATTTCAGTGTGGTCAGTGCCTTTCCTAAGATTGGCAAAGAATTGATATAGCATTTCAGGGTAATAAACGTTGGGCATGGAAATGAAATGTGACCATTTCTGGAATTCAAAGAGACGCAAATGGACTCTAAACCTATCTTGCGAAATTCAAAGGGATTTATGGTACGTTGAGGAATAAAACCTTTTTGGGATATCCAGGAGTGTTTTTCTTTGGCAGCATCATCAAAGAATGGGGAAATTGTGGTTGAGATGTAGTCCCTTGTCCGGATTCAGGCTGAGAGGAAGGCTGTAAAGTTTGAGCCTTTACTACTCCCTTTTTGAGGCGTTTGGAGGATCTTTTGGCCCTAGAAGAATCAGCATCCTCATCCCTGAGTGTGTGTTTGCGTCTGGCAGTCACTTTTCCTCCTCTTAGATTCACCATTGTGTGAAATGCGTGAGATGTATGATGCTAATGATGCACACAGTAGTATGGGAGCAAATTACACAAGAATTTTGGGGTAAACGAGCCTTGAAGATGATTGAACAGAGTGGCTATGAGAAAATACGATTTTGAGGAAAATTTGGGAATTGTCGAAATGTGATGAGATTTGGTGAAAAGATCAGGAAAATGAACTCGCAATGATCAGGAGAAGTTTTTGGTTGAGTCAATTTTGGAATGAGTGCTTCAGAATAGCATGAATTTAAGGTGAAAGGAGAGACAGTTTTTCGTCCGAGAGAGAAGAGAAGAAAAAGAGTCTGAAGCAAATGAGGAGGGAAGTTACTTAAAAAAGTGTACCGTTGCACTGTCGGATGGCCGAACGAAGTCGTGCGTCTGACAGTTTCGTCCAAACAGGTGCTTTCTGGGAAAATAGCTGAAGATCATTATCGGACGTCCGTTCATCTGCTTTCGGACGTCCGAAAGCTTTGAACAGGAAAAATTTTTAAGATGATTTTTCAATTATCCCTAATTTTGATCTTAGATGTATGAATTGATCCAATGGCAAAGCTTTTGTAAAAATATCAGCAATTTGATCTTTAGAACAAACATAATTCACACAAACTTCACCTTTTTGAACAAGATCGCGAATAAAGTGGTGCTTTATATCTATATGTTTTGTCCTAGAACACTGAATTGGATTTTTGGTCAAATTGATAGCACTAGTATTATCACAGAATATAGGCATGCAGTCATATAACAATCCAAAATCATTCAAAGTATGCTTCATCCATAAAAGTTGAGCACAACATGCACTAGCGGCAATATATTCCGCTTCGGTTGTAAATAAAGAGATTGCATTTTGTTTTTTGCTGAACCAAGAAACTAAGCAATTTCCAAGAAAGTGACAAGTTCCACTAGTACTTTTTCTGTCCACACGACAACCACCAAAATCCGCATCCGAATATCCATATAGAGCAAATTCACAAGATCTAACATACCAAAGACCATAGTCTAATATACCTTTCAAATACCTAAAAATCCTTTTAATAGCGTTCAAATGTGATTCTTTTGGACATGATTGAAATCTAGCACACAAGCAAACAACAAACATAATATCGGGTCTACTTGCGGTTAAATAGAGTAGGCTTCCGATCATACCTCTATAGTGCTTTTCATCCACATGTTTACCTTCTTCATCTTTGTCAAGTTTTGTAGAAGTGCACATTGGAGTTCCAACTTGCTTTGAGTCCTCCATGCCAAATCTTTTCAGCAATTCCTTGGTGTATTTTGCTTGATTTACAAAAATTCCCTCTAGAACTTGATGTATTTGAAGTCCAAGGAAGAAATTTAATTCTTCCATCATACTCATTTCAAATTCACTTTGCATAATGGTGGAAAAATCCTTGCATAGATACTCATTAGTAGCACCAAAAATAATATCATCTACATATACTTGTACAATAAGAAAATCATTTAACACTTACTTAGTAAAAAGTGTGGTGTCCACAATACCTCTTTTGAAACCATTTTCAATCAAGAAACCACTCAATCTTTCATACCAAGCTCTTGGAGCTTGTTTTAGTCCATATAATGCTTTTAAGAGTTTAAACACGTGATTTGAAAATTTTACATTTTCAAAACCGGGGGGTTGATCCACATATACTTCTTGATCAATAAAACCATTTAAGAAAGCACTTTTAACATCCATTTGAAACAATTTGAAACCTTTGAAACAAGCAAAAGCAAGAAGCATTCTAATAGATTCTAATCTAGCTACGGGAGCAAATGTTTCATCAAAATCAATTCCTTCTTCTTCTGCATATCCTTTAGCAACTAATCTAGTTTTATTTCTTACAACTGCACCTTTGTCGTCCAACTTATTTCTAAATACCCACTTCATGCCAATGATAGGTTGATTTTGAGGTCTATCAACTAGTGTTCAAACCTTATTTCTTTCAAATTGATTAAGTTCCTCTTGCATTGCCAAAAATCAGTTTTCATCCTCTAAGGCATCAGTGAGAATTTTATAAGCAATGAAGGCATCATCTTTATGAGTAAGGAATATCACTCAAGTATATCTAGAATAATCATCAACAATCACAAAACAATATCTCTTACCTCCCAAGCTAGTAATTTGAGTAGGACCAAATAAATCAAGATGCAAGAGTTCCAAAGGTTTAGAAGTTGATGCACACTTCTTTGGTTTAAAGGAAATTTTTGTTTGCTTCCCAAATTGACATGCATCACAAATTTTGTCCTTTTCAAAACTGATTTTTGGCAAGCCTCTAACCAACTTCTTTTTTGAAATTTCCTTTAGTAATTCCATGTTAAAATGACAAAGTCTCCTATGCTACAACCAAGGATCTTTATTTGAAGTTTTAAGACATTGGAAGCTAGATGAATCAAGTTTATCAAGAACAACAATATAAATATCGTTAAACCTCTTACCTTTGAACACAACATTATATTTAGAGTTAAGCACAATGCATTCATGCTTTTTGAACAACACATTCAAGTCCTTATCACATAATTGACTAACACTAAGCAAGTTATAACCTAAGTTATCAACTAAGAGCACATTATGAACAAAAGTTTCACCATCCTTACCAACATCTCCTATTCCAATAGTCTTAGCTTTCACGTCATCACCAAATGTCACATTTCCACTTGATTTTGATTTTAGCTTTATGAACAAAGAAGGATCACCGGTCATATGCCTTGAACAGCCACTGTCAATGAACCATTTGGACTTGTTTGAGCCTTTTCCCTCATTATCTCCAATAGCCAAGAAGGCCATTTGAGCTGATTCTTCCTCTTCTTCAACTTCGCTTTCGGAGTTACATTCATTCGATGTAATCTGGAAGTTGTTGAACCTTGGATTTAGATCAGCTTTTCCATCTTTCCTTTTCTTCAAGGAGCATTCGTTTGCGTAGTGTCCAGACTGTCCACATTCGTAGCATTTGCCAATTGTTTCTTGTTGAATTCTTGTTTTCCTTTGTTCCTTGCGTTTGAAGACTGATTCTGGAATTGATTGCTAGTTCCTCCCCTTCTAAACTTTCTTTTATTCAAGATTCTCTTGAAACTTTTTTGTGATGAGTGCAAAATCGTTGTCATCACCATCCGAGTCTTCATCATCCAACTGAGGTGGATCATCTTCACCTTGAGCTGCCTTTAGAGCTATGTTTCTTTTTGCTCTCACGTTCTCTTCCTTCTGCACTTTAGTTTTCAACTTCAACTCATAGGAGCTTAGTGAGTTAATGAGAGATTCAATAGACACAGAATTCAAATTCTTAGCTTCCTCTATTGCAATCACTTTACTTTCCCATTCTTTGCCCAACGCATTGAGAATTTTCCTGTTTTTCTCTCCCAAGGTGTACTCTTTGCCCAACACCTCAAGATCTTTGATCAAGTCATTGAACCTGCAATACATTTTGTCAATATCCTCAAGGGGTTCTATTTTAAATGATTCATACTTTGTGACCAAGATAGACTTTTTCTGTTCTCTTACGTTATCACTACCCTCATGAATTTCTCTTAGCTTATCCCACATTTCTTTGACAGATTTACATCCTTTTACTCTAATTGATTCATTTGAGTCTAAGACACTATAAAGAACATTCATGGCTTTGGCATTTAATATGAGATTGGTTCTATCTTGAACATTCAATTCAGCTCTTGTTTTTGGCCGAAACAAACCTGTTTCTGCATCAAGAATGTTAGCATCATGCGGTCCTTCATTCACAATAAACGATAGCTCAATATCAATGGATTGCAAAAAAATAATCATTCTTTCTTTCCAACTAACATAATTGGAACCAATAAACATGGGAGGCCTAGTGACAGATTGCCCCTCAATAAACATGGCATGATTGGTTGTTATCTTTACTCCAAGCCGTTTGAGCTTAATCTCTAAGAGACCAAGCTCTGATACCAATTGTAAGGCCCAAAGACAACCTAAGAAGGGGTGAATTAGGTTGATTAAAAACTTAATTGAGTTTATGCACTTTTTCCTTATTAAAAAATTTACCTTCTTATCTAGTAGTGATCAATCAAGTAAATTTAAAGAAGAGAACAATGTTGATCAGAATTAAGAATATATATAAGAAATGAGAATTTTATTAAACAAAAAGAATAAGATAGAGTATCAAACCGATTGTCTACCAAGCTTTCCTCAAACTTGAAGACCAATCACAAGGATGAACACCTTCTCTTTGATGAAAAGAAATCAACTCAACGTATAATGGAGGGATCACTTCCTCCTTGCCCCAAGCCTCACTTAGTCAAGTTAGGAAGTTTTACTATCGCTCAGATAACCCTCAACAAAGCTACACTATTGAAAATTTCAAACACAAGAGAAGTGCTTACAAGAAATTCACACCACTTGGAGAACAAATCTTACTTAAGAGACTATTTTCTAGCCAAAATATCTCTTGAGATCTTGTAAACAAAGTGTGCAAAAAGTTTCTCCATGGTTCAGAATCGTTTGTATTTAAAGGGAACAAAAAATGAGCTTCATTAATGCTTCCAACGGATAGAAGGCAAATGAAGAGTCAGCTAGCCGTTGGAGCTGTTGGACGTCCGACTGATTATTCATCGTCCGATCCCATCGTTCGAAAATCAACCAAGTTGTCGTTCGGACGTCCGATGGGATTTTATCGTCCGACAGATTCTGCATCCGAACGTCGTCAAAGAGTCATCAAAACTTTGCGAAATTTTTCGAACGTCCGACGCGATTGATGTGCGTCCTAAACGTACGTCCGATCCTCCCGGACATCCGATGCTTCCTCACAAGCGTCCGACAGAGTTTCTTTCTTGATGTCCTTCATCCTTTCGGACGTCCAACAGCTTCCTTTCGGACGTCCGACATGAGTGCCCTGATTTTGCTTCTTCTTTTAGTTGATTTTCTTTCCTTGACACCTTTGTACTTGATTCTCTAAAAAGCAAAACACTTATATTTGAAGAGAATTAGATAAACATTTCAAAATGCTTTGTGATCATCAAAATCAAGAATAATAATGGGTAATAACCAATCACAAATTCAAACAATAGACTAACTTCTATAAATTTATGGCCTTATAAGCATACATAAGATATAGCACCACTCCATACCTACTAACAACGTGTACACTCTACAAAAAAAAATGCTAATATCAACTATACCAAAGTTTGTAAAATACATTCCAACTCATGTAACTACTTTTTGTTATATTATATCTAATCTTCCTTTTACAAATATACATAGTCAAGTAATAAATACCTAACATGATGTACAGTTTTATAAACTGATTGTACTTTATAGATGACCTTGTGTAATGTACTCATAGACAAGCAAGTATTACTCGTACAAGTAAAATTACATTTCCATTATAGGGAGATACCCAAGTTGATCAAAGGGCCAATAACCATTCCAAATTTATGCTTACCATTGCACTACCTTTCATAGATATACACAGTCAAGTAACTAACATCTAACATAATGTACATTTTAGTAAACTGATTGTACTTCATAGATCACTTCGTGTAAGGTGTGAGGACTCATGTTTTTATTTCTAAAATAGTTATTTTTATGATTATTTACCCTAATATTAGTTACTTATATTATCGTTGCAAGAATTTCTTTTAAGTTTTGTTTTATCGCGCGCAAATTGAAAGTTCGTGTTTTTCGCGTCAAAATGGCTAAGTGAAAATTTAAAATTTATACTAGACTACTAAGAGTGAATAATTATAGTGTTAAAGGAATTACATTGGATGTTTAGTGCATAAGTAAAACAAACCCGAGAGAAAACGGATACAAAACGCGCGCGCGCGAGTACTATTCATAGTTGACTTTTGTTCAAAATTTTAACCACAAAACACTTAAGCATCCAAGAGAAGCTTCATTCATCAGCCACACTCTCTCTCCTCACCTCCATAGCCAGCCGAACCTCCAAGGGAAAAGAAAGAAAGAAACCTCTTCTTGTGTTGCTCAAATCTTGCTTCCATTTCTTACACAAATCACCATCCAATCTTCTAACTACTTGGAGAGCAACTCTAGCTTGGTAAAAGGCTCAATCTTGCAGTTTTTCTTGGGAGGATTTTGGCCCAAAATTTCTGGTTTCAAGCAAGGCTAGAGGTATACACATCTACTCACCCAATCCCTCCATTTGATTCAAGATTTATGGTTGTTTATGCAAGGGTTTTAACCCTACACATGGATTAGGCTAGAGGACTTGAGAAATTTATTTTCTTGCTTTTAATGTTAGGCTAGCGGTCTTGTGGTGACCTCTAGGTAGCGGGCTTGAGGTGTAAATGTTTGATTGTGATTGTTATGTGTGTACATGAAAAGATTATGGTTAGAAACAACGGAAAAATCGAAGGAAGATTGCGCATGGATGATGGCCGAATCTGTCATGTTTTTGCCGTGCCTTTATTTCAAATTTTTGATACTCAAATGATTGTGAAACTGATGTATATATGTTGTATATGGTGTGTAGAAATTTCTACCAAAAATCATTTGAATTGGTTGAGTAAAATTTGAAATTTCAAAATGTGAAGAAACCTGGAAAATGTGGTCTGGCAGATTGAACAGTGTCTCTTTGATCGAACATATCTCTTTGTACAGATGTCGAAATCGAGTACCGTTTACGGAATTTGAAACTAGACACTTGTATCTTTCCAACAGTATAAAATACACTTTCTAGTTGGAAATGAGTGAGCCGTAGTGAGTCTACAAAATTACTGCCCTGATCTAATGGCCTATCCGAGAGAAAGGTAGATGCTGCATTTTTGTGGCTCTATTTTCTCTCACTTATGAATTGATTTTGAAAATGATTTGTTCTGATGAAATGTAGCCTTATGATTATAGTTTTCAACACCATCAACCATTCTCAATTCCAAGTTGAGTGAAATATGGTCCAATTTCCAAACTGCGATAGAATTGGAAAACCCTTCTTTTTGCTGGACAACTGGTTTAGTTGTTTGTGAGATGTTTTATTTTGAAATTTTGATATCAACTAACTATTGATTGCTTATGAAATGTTTCTTGGACCTTGGGTTCACAAATGAACCAAAATGGGATTGGTTTCATGATGCAAAGCGTTTAAAAGGAAAAGAAAACAAGAAGACAGATTTGCTTGGGGAATTTCTTGAACTTTGGTAGTTTTGTTAACTACCTTCCCGTACGATTTTTTACGTGAAATTTGATAGAGGAGTAATCCTCCCATGGAAGTTGAATTGTATCAAATTTGGTTTTATTCTAAGACCATTTTGATACCCAAATGATGTCCCAAAGTTTACTTTCAAATCTGGAAAATTCACTGTTTAGTAGTGAAAATTTACAAACTTTGAGATGCTATATCTTGATGCTCAAAACTTCAAATTTAGTTTTGTTTGTTGTGTTTGAAACGTTGATTGAAATTCTTATTGTGTTACAAATTTCAGAGGCTAGTTCACTTTTTGTGAATTTTGCCAAATTTTCAAAGTTTGCCGAAAAACATGATCGAAACTGTCTTGTATGCTCAAGTCAGCCATTTTGAGCTGAAATTTGAATGTTTTCTATTTAGAATCTTGAAAAAGTGTCTTATAGGAACTTTTAGTACTTTGAACCAAAATTCCAACGATATAAAGTTTTCCAATTTTGGACCAATTGAGTGCAAGTTCTGATTTTTCTAAGGTTGACGTGCAAAACTGAAATTTTTTCGACTCGATGGGAAATGAGTTTTTGGAAACTCTTCCCTATCCTTTGATATTGATTGACCATTTTAAACTTGATTTTATGAAGGAAATCAGTTTTTTTTGTGCAATTAAACCTCACTTTTGAGTCTCGATTTACGAGTAATTAAGGCTCTCTTTTATGACATTTCTTAGTATTGTATAAGTGTACAATCTTCCTTGTTAGCAAAGGGGTTTGTAAGTAATAGTGTGTGATAGTCAATTATTATTTACTCAAGCGCTCAAGAGGACCTTCAAGAGGATCTTGAAGTGGACACTTACAAGTTGTTTGAGCACTTACTCCTTATTTTGATTGGTGAGTGTTAAGTGCATGATTTGTTGCAATTATGTGAATTGCTTCTTATGGACTGAATGGTTTATGACTGCTGAGTCGAGCATGTACTTTATCGCTCTCGTTCTTTTTTAACTGATTGAATAACTGAATTGAACTGCTTGCATGTCATTGGAGTGAATCTCCTTAACTTATAACTGAACTGCTTGCATGTCATTGGAGTGAATCTCCTCGACTTTGCATGTCGTTGGAGTAAATCGGCTCGACTTATAACTGAACTGTAGGGACGCCCAAATCTCAATTGGCCAAACTTGCGACTCGAGCCAGCAAGGACTTGGTTGAGGAGCTTGGTGAACCATGAGATAACTATAAGCTTGATCTATTGAGAGATCTTGCTTGGCTTACTTGCGTAGTAGTACCTTTTATTGATGTTTGGGCCCGGTGTGGTGTATGGTAGATGGAATTGACGTTAAGTGGAATTCTACGGATTTAAATGCCGACCCGGTTGGCGGAGTGTCATCGCGGGAAGGTATTCGATTGAAGATTGGTGAAGCAAGTGGAACTTAGCTCCTGAGAGCTCCTGTATCCTCATTGAATGTGTTTAATTGAAAATTTGTGAATTGTTTGAATGTTACAGCTTTAATTCTTGCTTAAATGCCATTGCTCCCTGAACTATGTGTTTTGCATGTTTTCTTGGCCTCACGAGTATACGCTTACCTCGTTAGATTTGTTTTCCTTAACAGGAGGTGAATTGGAAGGAATTATGGAAGAGTCTACTTGATGGCTCTTTTGACTAGAATTTTGGAATGTATTTGTCTAGACATCCTTTTGGGAAGTTGTATATTTTGGAAAGTGGATGTATTTTGAACTTGTGGTGTAAGATTGAATATTTATATATGGAAGTGACTTCTCTTTCTTACTTCGTCTTGTCTTATTAGTTATTATTGGTAATAAGTTTGAACTGGAATTGTACTGAATCCTGACGAGAGTTGGGCAAGCGTCCTGTGGATACCCTTTGGTTCATCTTAGGGAGAAGTGGGGGCATCACATAAGGTGCTTATAGGCAAATGAGTATTAATCGTACAAATAAAATTACACAATCACTACAGTCTGTAAGGAGATACACAAGTGGGTCAAAACACTAATAACCATTTCAAATGTATGCATACCACTGCACTATGCATATGGTTGCGATAAATAATTGCAAGATGCATGTGGACAACTAACTGCATGTTCAACAATTTCTATGCATCGTACTTGGTCAATAACACAGTGTACATTATTTCAACCAGATTGTACATTTACTAAGTATTTATATATATACATTGTGATGCCCCCACTTCTCCCAAGGGCGAACCCAAGGGTATCGGTGGGACGCCTGCCCAACTCTCGTCAGGACTCGATACAATTTCAATTCAAACTTAAGGATAAATAGCCAAATAATATAAGTCAAAGGTATAAAGACGAGTCACTTCCTTAATAAGTATTCAATTCATACATTTCAAGATACCAAGTACATCACTTTCCCCAAAATATATAACCTCCAAAAGGTGTCTAAACAAATACATTCAAAACCCTAATCAAAAGTGCATCAAGTCGGCTTTTCCATAATTCCTTCCATTTCGGTTCTTGTTAAGGAAAACAAATCTAATGGGGTAAGTGAATGCTCGTGAGGGCAAGAAAACATGCAAAACACATAGTTCAAATAACAATAGCATTTAAACGAGAATTAAAGCTATAACATTCACGTAGTTCACAATTAACAACAAAACACACTTGATAAGGATACGGGAGCTCTCAGGAGATATATTCCACTGGCTTCTCCAATGCTCGATCAAATACTTCCTCGTGATGACACTCCATCAACCGGGTGGGTATTAAGTCCGTAGAACTTCACTTACTCTTCCCCGTTCACTGTTACACCCCCTGCTCTGGGCCCGCACTTCTTTTATATAAGGTGATACTACTCGAGTATGCCAAGCGAGATCTCTCCAATAGATCAAGCTTATACATTTTTTTCATGGCTCACCAAGTTTCACGATCAAGCCCATGCATAATTCACTATTACAATACTTCACTTAATTCACTTAACAATTCATTTCAAGCAATTCAAATACACTTCACTTAAACAAGAATGAGTATGATAAAGTACACACTCGAGTCGACACTTTCAAAATACTCAATCAATGAGAACAATTAAGCATGTAACAACACTTCATACACTTGACACTCACCAAGTCAAAACAAAAGTGAGTGAGCGAGCAATTAAGCCTTTAGGCATCCACTTCGAGATTCTCTTGAAGATCTCCTTGAGCGCCTAAATAAATAACAAGTACTTTCACTCACAACCATGTATTAACCAAGAAAGAAGGCACACTTATTTAGACTAGTCAATGCCTCAAAAGAGAACCTTAATCACTCAAATATAGAGGTTCAAAAGTGAGGATTTATTAACACAAGAGAAACTGATTTCCACCATGAAATCGAGTTTTAAAACGATCAATCAATATCAAAGAATAAGGAAAGGTTTCCAAAACTCATTTCCCAACAAGTAGGAAAATTTCAGTTTTACGCGTCAAATTTAGAAAAATCAGAACTTGCACTCAATTGGTCCAAAAATGGAAAACTTTTATACCATTGGAATCTTGGTTCGGAGTACTGAAAGTTCATAGAAGACACTTTTTCAAGATTTTAAACAGAATGCATTCATTTTTCAACTCAAAATTTCAGTTCCAGTAGGACAGGTTTGAACCAGTCTTGGTTTTGCAGTCATCATTGGAAATTTGGCATAATTCACGGAAAGTGAATCATGCTCTGAAATTTGTAACACAATAAGGGTTTCAAACAAGGTTTCAAACACGGCAAATGGAACTAAATTTGGAGTTTTGGACATTGATATATAGTAACTTAAAGTTGGCTGAAATTTGAACACTGATAAAAAATTTTCCAGATTTGAAGAGCCAAATTTGGGGCGTTATTTGGATATTGAAATGGTATTGAAATAACATCAAATTTGGTACACATAAACCTCTGTATGTTGACCATCCCTATATCAAATTTCACACAAAAACTCAAATGGGAAGGCAGTTAACAAAACTACTAAAGTTTGAAAGATGCTTCAAAGCTAATTTGCCTTCTTGCTTTTATTTCTTTCCAAATATTTTGCACAATGGAATCAGTCCAAATTCGATCTATTTTTGAAACCAAGGTCCTAGAAACCTTTAATAAACACTTGATGGTTGATTGACAACCAAAATTTTTGAAATAAAATATCCCACAACAAACTAGACCAGTCGGCCAACAAGAAGGAAAAGCTTACCAGTTTTTCAGCTTTATTGCACTTTGAAAATCAGGTCACATCTCACTCAATACAAGTTCAAATTGGGAATGGTTGGTGGCGTTGAAAACTACGTTCAAAATACTTCATTTTATCAGAAGAAAATATTTCCAAAATCAGTTCAAAAGTAGTTCAAATTCAAGTCACTAGTTGCAGTTTCTCACTTCCTCTCGGACAGATATTCATAATAGGGCAGCAAACTTTGCCGAATCACTACTGATGACTCAAAATGAACTAGCAGGTGATTTTTATACTGTTAGAAAGCTACGGATCTAGTTTTGAATGCCTCTAATGGCACTCAATTTTGACTTTTGTACAAAAAGATATGTTCAAGCAAAGTGGTACTGTTCGTCTGCCCAGATTACCATTTCCAGGTTTCTTTCAATTTCGAAAATCCAGGTTTTGTTCAACCAAATGAAATGATTTTCGGATGACACTTTGTACATATAATATACAACATATATCACTTAATTTCACAGCCAAACAACCAACAAAAATTAGAAATTCAAGCAAGATAACCACAGGACAGATTTGGCCAGCTTGCACTTCCAACTTTCCTTCGATTTTTCCTTCACTTTCTAACCGTATTCATCTCAAATAACACATAAACAACCACAATCAATTAGTTACATCTCAAGGTAGCTACCTAAAGGCATCATCAAGTCTGCTAGCCTAGTGTTAAAACAAGATAAAATGGGTTTCCTCACGTCCTCTACCTATTTCAAGCTTAGGGTTGTCAAACCCATGAAATCTAAGCTTGATTCTTAAAGAAAAATGGAGAGATTGCAAGAGTTGATGGTTACCTCTTTACCCTTGAAGAAACCAGAAATTTTCACCACAAAAACCTCCAAGAATTTCCACTAGATGTTGTCCTCCTCCAAGCTAAAGTTAATCTCCAAGTAGTTTTGAAGTTGGGTGCAAATTTGGATGTAAAATGGAAGCAAGATGAAATGGCGCTTCTTCCTCTTCTTCCTTTGCTGTTTTTGGCTGACTCCAAGAGAGAGAAGAGAGAGTGTTTTGTGTGTTGATGGTTGGTGGATGAAGTGTGTTAAGGAAGCCAAGTTAATGGTGCAAAAGTCAACTCACAATAGTGCGCGAATAATGAGGTGCACTATCACTTTTCTCTCTTGTTTATTGCACTTGTGCACTAATCCTTAAATGTAATTCCTTTAACACTATAATTATTCACATTTAGTAGTCTAGTATAAGTTTCTTAAATCTCCACTTAGTTGATTCGACACGAAATATGCGAACCTCCGATTCGCGCGTGATAAGGCGAAATTAAAAATGATTCATGTAATGATAAGATAATTAACTAATACTAAGGCAAATAATTATTTTAACAATAAAAACACGAGTCCTCACATACATGCTACTTATTGAAGGAAACTACCTATCTACTAAATATTTAATGAATTCTCATAAGCACTAATGGTCAATTTAATAGGTGATTGGAACAAATAATCATCTAGTAAAAACTTTTGATATAATGTTATTGATGAATAACATACCATACATTCTGATAAACAAGGTGTACATCACACACCTTATCTAGACAAAATCCTACAAGTTATCAAAAGTTATGCCATACTTTAAAAGCAATTACAAGTAGCAAAATTTGTACATGTACAGTCATATCAATAGATTGTAACTTTTAACTCACTTTCTGTATAGTCATACAAACACAAGAATTGTATAATACATCTCTTGCTTTATAACATAGTTTTCCTAACTATGCTTAACATTTTTCTCCAGTTGTGTGAAGCTTAAACTCCTTTATCAATCTAATGACTTGGTTATTTTAAGAGTTACTAATCGACCTATGAATAACCAAAGTTAAGGATAAGGGTTAGTAGAATTACCTTCGTCTACCTCTACCATTGTTTTTCAACCTTGCTTCGCCAGCTGGGATAGTGGTGTATGTACTCAGTTCTATTTTGCTACCTAATATTTGCTTCATGATCGAAATTGCGAGGCGTCAATACCTGTTGCATATGTGTTCTTTACCCTTAATCGTCAACAAATCTCCTATGTAATAATGAAACACTACTATAGCTTGCTTCTTCAATTTGAATAGCCCTTGTCCATCAAACACATATCCCTCACAACACGTTACTCCTCTAGCTTCAACAAAGAGGGAGAACATTATCTCTCAGTAATTTTCTCATCCCCAGCTAGAGAGAGAAATTAGTTTCCTTGAAGGTAAATATGATGTTGAATTTTCAATTTCCGGTTAGAAAGATAAAGTTGTTTTCTTCAACATTGTGTTGAATAATAACTTTCCCAAATTTAACTTGAAGCTAACCATCAAATTCCAAATTTCATTTCAAAATTTGAACTTTTGAAAGTTCCGTTTAGTTTAACCCAGTCCGTTAAGATAAGGCAACTCAAAATTTGTTTTTTTTTTTAGATTTTACTAATTGGAACGACTACACTTTTGCTTCTCTTGTGGTCCTTGGTTGCGTGGCTCTTTTTCAGCCACTTATTAAGGCTTGTGAGAAGAGCGTCCAGGGACGGTCCTTCTGATGACCGTCCCGGTCTCGTATCCAGAAGGACTGTCCCGGTCCTGTATCCCAAAAACGACATCCTCGGTAAAGTGCACAAGTTGAATGATTTCCAATGCATCATCTTCAATAGTAAAATACGGGATGAATAAATTCTTTGTAGTGAAGATAGCTTCCCAATTAAAAAAATGTTTAATTAATTTGCTTTTGAATCAAGCGTGAGAATGCACAAAGCCACCAATTTTGGTCCAGAATTGAGAGTTGTCATCTTTGTACAATCCCTTTCGAAAATTCTTCGAATCCATTAACTATTATCCCAACAGCCACAATAAATTTCATTCCAATTCTTGGTTGACATTTCCTAGAACCAATTGCCCCTGCCCCCTGAAGAAAAAAAATCCCATCAGGCTGCAGATATGCCAAAGTTTGTTCAAATATACATAAACCCCCCCTGTAGTTTGAACAATCACATTCACCTCCTTTTTGGTTTTTCAAATAGGGAAAATGGCCAATTTCGTCCCTATACTTTTTTATAGTGTCAATTCAGTCCTTATATAATTTTTTTGGCCAATTTGATACCTATACTTATTTTGCGGTACCAATTGAGGAACGCTGCGGCGGCGCCACCACGTAAATTCGATTAACCTACTAATTGAACAACTAAGCAGGGGTATTTCGGACACTTCACTGCTTCTTCATTTTTCACCTTTTCTTCTTCATCTTGCTTATCACCATCCATAGAAGCCATAGCCGGAGTAGCTGATCCGTCTCACTCCAACTCGAGGACAGATGCTGGTGACGTACGCGAGACCAGGCTTTCAGCAGAGTCCTCAAATACACAAGAAGGAATGTCATTTTGATTATGTGGCTGGGAAACCGCCATTGAGCTAGACTGATTATTATATTCATGATTGACATTAGAACACTTCTCAGACGCATTTTGATCAACCATGGCCCTAGCTTCAAATTCAAGTCATTTCGCTTCATAGGCTCTTGAAGCTTCCTTTATAAAATAATTACCCAACCAGATCCTCTTTCCCTTAAACGGGTTGCGAATTTCTATAGCCCATTTTCCCCATTTCCTTTGCCTGAGACCTTTGTATTTGGAAGAGGAAGGCCTTGATTGAGGTTAACTCTACAGTTTAGCTAAACCAGTCTTCTTCTTGGGGTTGTTTTTCTCCGCATTATTGCTCTCTTGACAGGAATTTTTAGCTACCTGTGCAACAGCCATAGCCACAGGCTAATCAGGTTGCCTTTTCAACTCCACAATAGGAAGAATAATCTCCCTAAGAAATCTCTTAGGCTTCTTTTCAATCACCGTTTCATCATCTGATGAATCAGTATCAGTAGCATTCGAATCGTAACAAAAGACCCGAATCTTCCTCACGGGTCAGTACCACTTCCACCAGAATCTGAAAAAGTTTGACAAATTCAACAATAAAATTAGTCAAAATCAACTCTTTACTACTGCGCATATAACTAGCATCGCAAACCCATCCAAAAGTCAATGCTAACAATATGGATTTCGAATTCGACGCCCATTTAGCTACCTTCATCTGGATTTGGCTGAACTGGTTCCTGATCATCGAGGGCCTGAGGTGGTGGCGGATCTTCAGCTTCTTGAACTGGCCGCTGCTGCAGCTGCCGCAGCTGCGGTTCTTGATCAGCTGCCATCTTCGCTGCTTGATCACCTCCAATCCTATGCGATTGTTTACGCCGCGGTCGGCTGGAATGCGGGGCAGAATGCCCCTCACCACCTTGAGGAATTGAAGTTCGTTTCTGTGCAGCCATTTTTGGGACTTCTTTTTGTATTTTCCCTTTCTTCCTCCCTCTTATGGTTTCCTCTGGCAACTTCCAAACCACCCCTTCTTTAATGGGTTGCGGAGATTATTTGGAAATAAATAAAAGGATTGAAGAAGATGATGGTTGCAGGCTATGGGGAGGATAATTGACTGGGGAGAGTGACGGAAGAGTTGCTGTCTTTCGCTTCTTTTTTTATCCTTCTTTCTGCCTTTCGAAGTTGGAACTTGGAAGAACGGTTCAACCTAGCAGTGAAGTGTCCGAAATACCCCTGTTTAGTTGTTCAATTTGTAAGTTAATCGAATTTACATGGTGACGCCGCCGCAGCGTTCCTCAATTGATACCGCAAAATAAGTATAGGTATCAAATTGACCAAAAAAATTATATAAGAACTGAATTGACACTATAAAAAATATAGGGACGGAATTGGTCATTTTCCCTTTCAAATAATCTCTTCAATTCAATTGAATCAGAAAACAAAAGAAACAAGCCCCCCAACCCCCCCCCCCCCCCCCCCCACCCCACGCCACACACACACACACACACACACACACAGGAGTTTTGAATGGAGGTCGCGAAGCTGCCGGAAATTCTCAGCGTTTTTGAGTCTTCTCTTTCCCAAATTAAATGGAAGCTGCGTCCTTCTTCAAAGCGTCGGCTCGAGACAGGTATTAATGATACTATACCGTCGTTGTCAGCTGTTTCAATCTATCATTTAAGACTTGGTTGAAACTTGAATGATGCTTTTCTCGAGTCCCACCAGGTCTTTTGCTTTGTGGGTCTCCTTTTTATTTGCTAGTTCTGTGTATCCATGTTTAGTGCTGTCTGCAAAGTAACGTTGATGAATTGAATTACCAGCAACTTCTTCTTCCCTTAATCTTCTAAGGAATATTTGAATTTCCCAAAAGAAATTTGTTGAAAATTAACGTTGATAATTTGTATTTTAATAAAATTCTATTTTTTTCTTTAAAATATAAAATTTCACTTTGTCAGCCAAGTTTTTTTTCTTGAGATCATTGGACAAGTGTGCTATAGAAATTTGAGAAATTTGGTGTAAATGCCACGCTAGGCTAGTTAAATGATAAAGACGGCATAATTTTGGGCTATTTATTGTTAAGGCTATTGTAGGTTTGTACAAAATTGTGCACTCTCTTGTGGACATTCATTGATATATGTTGTTACCATATATTCATTATCAACTGCCCTTTAAGATAAATATCAGAAAATTAAGAGAAGTGATATTTGCACTCTCCAATTAGCCTCTAGCACTCCTTGGAGGCTATATTTTTAATGAGTGAATTGGAGTGCAAAAGGCTAAATGAGGAGTTCGAATGTCAATTCCCAAAATTAAAGCTTTCTTGCCAATCGACAATTCTAGCCTCCTTTTTTACTTACTTCACTAGAAAGAGATTTCTCCCAAATACTGTAAAATATGATTCCATTTTCCATTTTCCATTTTCTATTCTAAAAGCCTAAGTGTAATTTGTAGTTGTTATTCTGCCAGTATTTAGCAAAGTAATGTGACAAACTAAGGCGTTCAGTATGATCATGTTATAGCAAGAAAAGTGCTTTAGGTGCTCAAATGGTAGTTCTGTTATTGCCGATGGCTAATTTGTACTCCAGGATGTAGTAAGTATGTCCTTCTTTCGTCTTTTCTTAAGGCAGGAATTTGGCATATTTCTGATGCTGTTCTATACAAGTTTATATGATTGTGACTCTGCATAAAATAGTTCACATGAACTGCTGTTTGTTATTAGTCCCTTATACGAGTAAAAATTCCTTGTCATTTTCCTGTTGTAATGCATCAATTTTCAATGCTTTCTTTGAGTTAGATGTTTTGGCATTGATCACGGAGATGAGGCCAGTTGTAACGGTAGATTATGGTGGAAAGATGCCTGAATTGCAAGAACAGCTTTGTTCTTTTCTTGACAGCTGCCGTTATTAGTCCCTTATACGAGTAAAAATTCCTTGTCATTTTCCTGTTGTAATGCATCAATTTTCAATGCTTTCTTTGAGTTAGATGTTTTGGCATTGATCACGGAGATGAGGCCAGTTGTAATGGTAGATTATGGTGGAAAGATGCCTGAATTGCAAGAACAGCTTTGTTCTTTTCTTGACAGCTGCCAAAAGGTTAGTGTCTGAATTAATTTCACTTGTTTCACTTTATCTAATTGTATCTCAATATCAGTGCCTGAAGTTTCATCTGTTCACTTTATCTGATTATTTGTGCCGTGAATAATTTCTTCTCTTCCATGTATCGAGTTTGTGTCCTATCTTCTTGTCATTGAAGCCATCATTTATTGGTTTGACAATGAGATCACTAGTTTGAGTCTAGCTATGAGTAAATCCTGTTGGCTATTCTAATCATCAATATATGAGCTGCATGGTGATTCAGAAATTTTTAAGAGGTTATTGCTGCATCAATTAATTATTTGGAATTTTCTAAGCAAAAGGGGTGCATAGTTTTGGGCTCATTTTATGCCTATGGTACATGTATTCCATTTTCATAAGATACTTAGCATGTGTGCCTTCTATTACTTGTTTTACACATAAACTGGGGATTATGGACAGGAAATTAATGAGTAAAAATTATCTACAATCTGTTAAATTTTGGTTACTGACAGACCTGAGTTTCTCTTGATAATTGTGAAGGGCTCATCTTTCCCTTGTTACATCTCCTTAAGGATCGATAGCATTATATCACCACATCAAAGAGTGATTAGATTGTTAGTTTTGCAATTAGGTTGTAAGAACTGACAACTCAATTGGTATAATTGGCACTCATAAAGTTTGAACTTCTGGAAATTTAGGGGCTGTTTTTGTTAGCTTAAGGCAATCCAATTATGGATTCTTATTAAACTAAACTAAAATTTTTTTGAGGTGTTTTAGTTTATTTGTCCATTTGGTGAATCTGGTGATGCTAACTGGTTGCACAAATGAACCAGCACCAACTAGGCAATTTTGGTGGGTTTAATGGATGAGAGGTGATGAGATGCTTTGGTGAACGTGAGGAAGATGAAGAGATTAATCAGAAAAAAGATGGAGAGTATGTTTTTCATATCGAGGTAGATGAAAGGTTGAGTCTGAGGGTAAAGTTGGACTCAACATGCTGGATGGAGCAAACGAAGGAAAATAATAAGTGTTGGTCTAAAGTAACCTGTTGGTGATTCTTTAGTTGTTACTACTTACTAGTGCAATCGTTGGATATAAATAAATTACGTGCATATTTTATTCCTAGTTACTATTCCATGTTATTAGTAACTTATGGGTGACTTTAGAACTTCGTGCCATCTGATCATCTAAAAGAATTAACAAAGAAAACTAATAATAGGTACCAATATCCAGGATAGAGATGGGATTTGACAATGATATCTATTTTGTATCGCAACCCCTGTATTTAACTATTTATTTATGTGTAACTTAATCTCTTTGCAATTTTGGTGTTTTATAATACTAATTTTAGAATGATTTATTTTCGAATATCTTATGCACCTATGAGTATAGGAAATATGTCCCTGCACCCATATCTCAAATTTAGACACGTATCTGTGATCCTGTAATTTTGAAATATGCGAATCCAACACATCACCACACACCATTAGGCACTGACGCCCAAGTCCATGTAACAATAGGGTGTGGCATATTGTTGGCCCATTTCAACAAATTTTAGTAAGCAGTGGTCCATGGAGGTGTTGCTTTATGTACATTTAGTTTGCAAACTTGGAGAGATATTGCTCAAGGAGGTTTTGGGAAGCCATGGTTGTAGAATTTGGCAGCCTTGGATGGCCCAATGCTTCTAACCTTTTTCAGAGTGTCTACCTCCTGTCACCTAAGCTTTTACAACCATGTTGACACAAGGTGACCTGTGTGCTTGGCATTGGGGCAATGTTGGTAACTTTTTAGGGATATACATTCATGTGAAGACGGTCATTCGTGGTTTTAAGCAAGTTTAGTGTATTCTGTGCGGAAATTAATGAGCAGGCCGTATGTGAAATTAATGAGGTTAGTGTGGGCCATGAGGTAACATTGTGGTTTGACAAGTAGTGCATTCATTGGCTAAGTAATTGGACTATTGTCACATGGGCCTGTGGTATGACGAGGAACGGGCCATGATGTAGGCACCAGTTTCTGTTACATAGCTTGGTTTGACAATAGGATCTGACCAAACTATTGACAGTTACAAGTTGTTTATTGAATTTGCATAGATTTTGGAATGTGGCACTTGGAGGCCATGTGTCATGTTTGTAATATGTAGGCTAACACTTGTGATTGGCACTATTGGCGGAATATTCGATATTTGAGGCCCTAAGATGAGATGCATGTGTGATTGAGCATGTGCTTGAGGAAATTGTTCTATTTAATGAGGGTTCTTTGTACTTAGCTCAGGCCTGTCAAGAAGGTTGTGAATCTTGATTTTTTTAACATTTTTTGAAACTTTTAAGTGCTAGTGTGTTAGTTTGGTGAATAGAGCCTTGAAGGAAAATTTTTGCTGTACTTGTGTTTGTATGTGAGACATTTTAGCAAATACCTTGTGCATGTTTTGTTGACTACTAGCTTTGAGGGACATTATTGGCACCACATCAGGTCAGAGGAATGTTTGTGACAACAATCCATTTAATTTAAGCCACAAACGTAAATTGGTATGAAGCTTTCTTTTATTTCTTTTTCCTTGGTTGCCTACTTGCCTAATATTACTCCAACTTCTTTTTAATGATACATACTTCCAAAGACACCTATTAAATATCAGATTTTTTATTTCATGGATTCTTCAATGGTTCTGAATTAAATTAGACTTTTTATGTGCTAAAGATAATTTTGATATGTAACTGATCTTTATCTGCTTGTTTGTCAGGAGTCACCTGTTTTTGAGCTTCTGAAAGTCATGGTTATAGAGGATATGATATATTTGATTCATGCAAGAGCACTTGCAGAATTTGTGAAGTCAAGTTTAAATTTGGAAACAGAAGTGGTTCTCATTGATGTTGAACAGGATCCTCCAAAGGTTTTGTTCTATTGAAACATTATCCTTGAAATCTGTTGTTCGTTTCATACTCAAATTCCTGATGCATTGTGATTCCAGATGATGGCACAAAATTATAAAAGCTCTGCAGCTGCAGAATTTCTATCAATTCAGAAGAAATTTTACTCTCTCTTTCATTCGAATCCTGTGAAAAGGGATCTCTTGCAATGTGAAGGGACTGAAACAAGGACTGGTACTGGGACCTCCAACTCCACTGGGGTAATTGATCTCAGCAGCTGGATTCAGGAAACTGAGGTCACAATTCCAGCCATTAATGGGTACCAACCTACTTTCACCTCATCTTTCATAGCTTTTATTTCTGGATATATATCTCATTATTTACTTAATCTATTAAGTTACCTCCTAGTCTTCAAAAAGGCTTATTTCAATTGTATCATCCTTGTTGCCATGCATATGATTAAACTTACACTGTTTTATCTTCATGTCTTGCCTAATGTCCACAAACTGCTAGTAACATGTAGGGAATGACCACTTGGACCCTTAAGTTTGATGTCAGATGTGCTTGCCAGCCAAAAGAGCAAAATGTGATCTGTAGGTGTTATGCATATAGATTGTGATCAGATCTGGAGTTTGACAATTCTGTTTCCCCAATAACTTGGGTTTAGCACTCAATGCAAGAGAAGTGTTGGACCCAGAATTTAGGAGGGTCAAGTTCTTTCACTTTTCCTTTGTATGATGTATAATTTGCTTGTCATCAGCTTGAGTTTTCCTGTGCCACCTATTCTCTATTCAGGTGCATGAGTACAGCAATACCAAATGTTGCTAAAAGTTCTTGAAGTTATGAGTTGTAGATGAATTGCTTAATTTATTGGTCTTAATCACATATTTTTATTTGACTTCCCAACATTTAGATTTTTTGTCTTGATTATCTCTTCTCCATCCCATTAATGCGGGAAACCTGATATTGAAAATTACTTTTTTGTAAAAGCTACACACTGGTTTTCACAATTACTAAGTTACCAGGCAGAATGGTCTTTTGTATGGTTTGAGAATTGGCCTTTAACCACTTGTTTAAGTCTTTCCACTTGGCAGCTATTGAGCCCATATGTAATGTTTTGGTCTTTATATTAAGTGTTACTGGGCTTTTTCGAATATTTCTTTGTGGATTACCAATTGGGATCCTTGGAAAGTTTACTACTGTTTCCTGCTTTCCTTGCTTTGCCCATGGGTCCATGAAGGTTGTTAATTACAAATCCTTTTGCTCCAGATGGCTTCTTGGTTATCCAGTGGTATACTTGTTCTGCAAGGAACATATTGAGGATGCTGTATGTAACCTCTCCACCAAGTCCCTAAATCTATATCAAATTTTTGTTAGCAGGTTCGTATAGACACATATAGCTTGAAAGTCAACTTCTTGCAGTTTTTAATTTGTTTCATTATGTTTGGTTTTTACTACAAGTTACTTCATCTTCTTCACAAATTGTTGACGTCACAAGTAACTGTAGTGCAGGATACACTGATGTTATGTGAATGACACGTATTCTTTGTTTGTTGTAATTATTAGTGCTTTAACCATTCGTGCAATAATGAATGTACTCAATGAAACTTCTACTAAATCACTATAACATGGCCGTTTTTGTGATCATGTGCATTTCTGGTTGTTGATAAATTTAAGCAGGAAAGCTATTAGTCAGGCTAATTTCAGGAATTGCTGGACAAAGATGAATCTTAAATATTGTAGAGATACTGCTGTAGAAGATAAAGGAAAAATTGGGTAACATGGCTTGCCACATTTTAAGCATATTCATCAATCAGAACTTCATATAAAGTGCATTTTATACCTTCTCTTCCCCTGTCATTGACTGTCCAGACCCACGATACCCTTATCCTTCAAAGGTGCAGGTCTTGCTTTTGACTAAAGAAAAGCAACGGTTATAGGGATACTCTCCTGGAACTGGAATGCTTTTTCTCAAAGGTAAGCCAATTCTGGATGCTTTGCTAGTAGCCAAAGGATGAACCTATTGAAGAATTATTAGCCAAGAAGGTGATCTATGTAAATTGGACATTGGAAAAGCTTTCGATCATGTTAGAGTTTTTCTTGTACCTGAAAAATAGGATGGGATTCCAGACAAATGGTTCAAATGGATAAAATTCCACATCTCAATACCAATTCTTTATACTTTTAAATGGCTCCTCTGTAGGCTTGTCTGTAGCCTGACCTAAGGCAAGGAGACTTTTTATCTCCTTTCCTTTTGATAAATCACCATAAGAGCATTGAACAGGGTCATCATGAAAATGGAGTCCATGAGATAATTGAATGTTTCCCTGTTGTAGTGATGGAAAGGAGTTGGCAGGATATTTTAAACTTTTAGCATATGGTCTTGTACTGCATTGTGAATTAAGAACTTGCTAGATAAGAGTGATTAGATGTGTAATGTGTTCTGCACCTTTATGCATTTTGTTGCTGATTTTGGAGTTTAGGAATGACAAGCTGTCAGTCCCGCATAGGCGGATAGGTGCAAATCAGTTCATTGGAACAGCATTTACTTTTTGATTCAGGAATATTGACCAAGAGATTCCTTGTGATTTGTTGATTTTATCGGCCAAGCATGTAGATCTCCCGGTAGATAGGTTTTCTTTTGTAATTCTGGTTGCACCTCTTGGTGCCTTTTGATATGTTTTCTACCATCGAAACAAATACTACAAAATAAAGCAAAAGGTCAACACCATTGAATAGGGGAAAACAGAAGGATTAATGACTACAACTATATTTTAATTATTCTTCCTTCATTTTTATTTTTATTTTTTTTTTATTTTGTATTTCTTTTCCTTGTCCCCTTACCCTTTCTCCTGCTTTCTCTTGATCTCCTCCAGTCTAAGACCTTCTAACCATACTTCCCACCTATCCCTCTCTTCCCCAGCACCACAAGCTTTACTTCCTCCATTTTCCTACAGTGTTGCTCCCCCTTTCGTCATTTGCAACAACACCTCCCCCTTTTTCAACTTAGATCTGAGGCCAAAGTCCTTATACCACTGTCCCATCCTCATCTCATCTATTCTGATTGAAGCATTACTAACTTGTTACTGCCCCCTGCTTTGCCCTTCCAACCAGACTTGCAAATGGTATTCTGTTATTCTGTTCAAGAGTTGCCAATGCCTGCTATTGTTTGAATTTTTTTGAATGGCCTAATCAGAAATTTCTTGAGATTTATAATCCATGTCAGCTAACAACTATTTGGATTAGAAATTTGATTTCTACTTTATTATTATTTGAGTTCTAGCTTGATCTTCATCTTTTTGGTTTGAGTTGAGTTTTGTGTATTTGGCTATTTTGAGGTTGATTGTCAAAGCTGTGGTGTTTCAATTTTGTCTAGGATAGTTTGACATCAAAAATATGAAATTTTACTTTTATTTGGTGGTGGAGATGGTGGTGATATTGGAGGAAGGACTGTTTGTGCAAAGTGTTGCTTTTTCTTTATTATTTTTGTTAGAGTGAGCATAGGATTGGATATACTGCAAAATTGGATTGCTTTGATGTAGATACTGCAAAGATATGCTCTGGTGGCATGCGGCAATGACCGGCAAAAGGAGCTCATGCCCAACATGCTTGCACCTATACTATTGTGAGTGGTTTTGGGAAATGAAGAGGAAGAAGAAGAAGAAGGGACAAAGAGAAGAGAAACAGAAATGAACAAAAGTTAAAACTTGTTCAAAGCATACAGTTTCCAAGTTTTATTCTATAAGTTAAATAATAACAGAAAATCCAATCATTACCCTTTAGTCAAATATTAACATTAACATTTTTGAGGTTAATGTCTTAAAATGATAGAAATCATTTAATTTTGACGGCTCAACCATGAGGTGTAGAATAAATATTTCTCTAATAAATAATCAATTGTAAAATTAGAGGTAATTGGATGAACAAAAACATAGATGGAATGGAGAAAGAGGTATTGTGTAGTTGACCCATGATTGCTTTTTTTCTTTTTTTAATAGCACTTACAGCCCTTGGTTTAGTGGAATGAAGAAAGATGATTTGCCTAGCTGAGCAATGAGGTCTGGGCTATTGTAATTGATTGAGTTGAGTTGGAGTAATTAAACTCATCATTCTTTGGTGTTTATGCATCCGAAAAAATAAACCTGACCTTGAAAAAAAGGTGCCTTATGTAGTCATGATGTGTGGTTACTACTGACATGTTTCCTGGGAGTCTAATAATGATTACTTTTCATTTTAGCTTTGTCTTTCTTGGATCTTGCTATATTTAAACTGTTTTTCAATACATAACTGTGCCTAAACTTTTTTAATGTTTTATGTTGTCTGTTTAAGTATTTAATCTTTATGTTTTTTTCTGTCTGCAAATATGCAAATAACATTCTTTTACTTCCTTAGTGCCAGTTCTTTTTTTCTTTTTTTTGGGGGGGGGGGGGGGGGGTGGGGGTAGGGGAGGGCTTGGTTGAGGTTATGCCTAACCATATGCTGATATTTTTGTATTTGTGATTGTAGGAGTGGGATACCTAGTAGAGGAGCTCAATGTGAAGAATTAATGAGGTACACTTCTCTATGCATATTCTAAGTTCATGTGTTTGGGGTATATATTTTTGGGTAGAAGAGAACAGGGAAAATTACATGCAGAGCCCAAATGCAAACTCTTTAAATTTAGGATTTTTTTTTTTAACTCACTGAGGTTTGAATGGAACTGTTAAAAGCTTTGGGCTGAGATGATCCAACTGTCTATTACCGACCTGAACGCACTAACTGGCTTGCTTTCGGTTTGACTTCTAACTCAAATTTGGTTCCATGTTTGCAATTTAAGTTGGGATGCTTCCTGGCAGAAGGATCTTGAGATCAAACTTTGCTTCTACTGATTATAATTTTTGTGTTTGTTGTCGCATTTTAAAGGCATATAGCTTGCTACCTGAGTTTTTTTTTTTTTTTGTCCATTCTTTCTTTCTTTGCTTTCTTCTCTGTGACTCCACTTAAGGTTTTTTTCCATACGCATCTAGTTCTCAGTTACATCATGCTGAACATCATGTGAAACGGGCATGACTTTTTTCCAAAATTGATGTGGTTTATCAAGAGTTTCTATTGCCTATATTGACTTCAAAATCCCAGCCTCCAAAGACAATATTGCTGATTCTTCAATTCTTTGTGTGAATTAGAGATGCCAAACTACTAGCTCCATTCAGCCTCTGCAAGTCACCTTAAAGAAACTGAAGACTTGTAAACTACAGTGTTACTTTTGACAAATATAGCCTCCTTGAACACTGCAATTGATTGATCAACTTGTGAGCATTCATGAGTGATAACATGGCCTCCGTCCCTTGACTAAATTTTGAGTTGCTCATTTCTGCTTCTGTTTTTGTAACAAGTCATTGAAATAAAATGACATCTGAATAATGTAAACAGATTCATGTAAATTGATTCCCTGAAATAGGAATAAAATAGCAACTAAGATAAGGGTTGAAGGCGGGGGATCCAACAAAAGCTACAAGATTTTCTAGTGAGCAAAAGTTATAGAAGTTACTCTTGGTATTTCTTCTTGTTGCTTCAGCAATTGTTACCTTGCATAGAAAGTACTGTTTGGTGAGCTTGCTGTGGAACGAATCATAAGAGTGATTTTTATGAGTTTTAAATTATCTGCAAAAAAACCGTTAAGCTTTGGTTTCAATATGAGTTTGTTATGGCATCACATAATTGTCACTCGTGATAAAGCAGCTTCACAGTACCATATGACCTGAGCTTGGAAGGGCGCAATGAACCATGGGCAAAGTCATTTTTGCTCCGTATGCAGGCAAAATTGGAAACATGCAAGCAAGTTTGGGGATCTTTGAAAATGGAGGTCAGTGGTTGTTATCCACAAGCAATTGTTTTGTAATAATTTCCTACTATGCCATCCAAAACAAATACAGAAGACAAAATTCTTTAGCAAGTACAGGTAGTGTTATCAGGTTTTGGATTTTTTAACTCAATATGATTAGAGTACTCAATTAAGGTTCTTAAATAAGTGTCAACTTTGCTGCAGTTTGGGTAAGATCTGCATTTGAACAAGTGTAAATGTGCACTTAATTGATGTACGGTGAATTCGGCATTGCATCTGTTCGTGTGTAGTCTGATGCACAATACTCCTATAGAGCGTATGCATCCTTTCACATGGATATTTCCCCCAAGTAGAATGAAATCTCTTTGATGTCAATCAGATTGTTTAGATTTAATGTGGTCTCAGATTGAAATTGTTCTCGATTTGGTATTTACGAAGTGTTCGCTTGCATATGGCACCAGCGTTTAGTTTGTTACCCCCCTTGAGGCATCCAGCACATGATGGGCGAAGATATGCTGAAGTTCCAGCCGAGACCCGAGCACTTTGCTCCTCAGTATACAAATACGAGACTTGAGTATGTACAACGATTGCACTAAATCTTTGACAAAGCATTGATAGAAGCTAGTAGGTTCATGGAAGCTTCGTACATCACTAACCGACTTTGGAGTATGTCATTCTTGTATGCCTTTGACCTTTTCTTCATCTACATAAATGCCTTGATCACTAAAAACATATTCTAGAAATACAGGATAGTTAGTGCAAAAAATGTACTTCTTGAGATTAACAAAGAGCCTTTGAAGCACCTAAAAAATAGTCCTTAAATATTCAAGTTATTGAGCAAAACTCTTGCTATGGATCAAGATATCAGCAAAATAAACGAGTATAAATTTTTCCAAAAAAGGTTGCAAAATATGGTTCATTAGTCTCATGAAAGTACTAGGTGTATTAGTAAGTCTAAATGGCATAACTAAACATTTATATAAATCATGTTTTGTCTTAAAAACTATTTTTCTCTCATCTCCCTCTCTCATCCTAATTTGGTGAATGCCACTTTTATGGTTAATTTTAGTAAAAATGACTGAATCATGCAATTTATCTAACATACTTTACCGTTATCGTATTTACAATCCTACAATTGGTGCACATTCTCTATGCTCCATCCTTCTTTGGCACTAAAATGACTGGAACAGCACATGAACTTAAACTCTCACGAGCCCATCCCTTTCTCAACAGCTTATCTACTTATCTTTGCAACTCCTCGATCTCCTCTAGACCCATGCTATAGGCTGATTTGTTTGGTAATGGTGCGTCCGGAACTAAATCAATTTGATGCTTGATGCTTCTCATAAGTGGCAGTCTATTAGGGATCTCCTCAGGAAATACATCTTGAAATTCTTGCAAAAGAGATGAAACACTAGAAGGCAAAGAATTATCAAGTTCATTAGAAATAATCAACACGTTTTCGTAAAAGAGCACAAATAGGGGCCGATTAGAAATCAAAACTCGCTTGATATCTTTCGCTTTTGCAATTAAGCTTTGTTTCCTTTCCTTTTTTCCTCTCTTGGCCGACTCTCCAATTGCCTTTTTCCCCTCAACTAATTTGGTCACTCTTTCTTGCTTTTGTGTCTCACTTTTCTTTCGATTTTTTCTCTCACTTTCCCTCTGAAGTCTCAATTGATCCCCATACACTTGTCTAGGAGCAAGTGGTACAAAAGTGATTTTCCTATTACAATGCATAAAAGTATACTACTTAGCATGTCCATCATATTTATCAAACTGCCATGGACAACCCAAGAAAACATGACTAGTTTGCATTGGTACTACATCACATAAAACTCCATCTTTGATTAACCTTTATTTTATCCATTCTTAGTTAGGTTTTAGGTTAATTTTTGGTGTGTTTTAAATTAAAATGAAAGAATTGAGTTCTTTTATAAGTTACTTTTCATACAAATAGTATTTCTTCATCAAAACATGCAAAAGTGTGGGCTAATATGCAAAATTGCGTTGTTTTGTAGGTTTTGGTATCATAGGAAAATATTCAAGTCAAAATGAGTTTTACAGTTTTAACACACTTTGGCATTTTGGCTATATCTTGAGTTACAAGTATCAGATTGAAATGATTCTTGACCCATGTTAAAGCTAATACATAGCTCTACAATTCATATGAAGACATTGAAATCCAGTCTATTGAGTTTCCTGATCAAAAAGTAAAAATACAATTGACAAAATTTATGTCAAAAGCTGAAATAAAGCATTTATCAGTCAAGAGTATTTTGGTCATTACTCAGCCTACAGAGATCCAAATTAGATGAATCTTGATGCATTGCAAAGTTAACTCAAAGAGCTATAACTTTTATGTTTGGTGCATGAGATAATTCGGCCTCCATCATCAAGAAAATTATAGTTGAAATTGGACCAAAAACAAAGCAAAGTTGAGTTTTGAGCTGAATGTGCAGAACTGAAAACAAAGAAGATCCAAGAGGCATACACCTCACAGATCTCTGAAACAAAGCTGCAACTTGTTTTGTAACTTGCACTCTGCTCACATAAACTTTTTGACCAATTCCTCTGTAAGAAAAATGGTTGGAACTAGCTAAATTTGAGTTGGAGAAGAGAAAAACAACTTTGTGACTACATTATGAGAATATCTTCTCTTCCAAAACATCTATAAATACCCTTTCAGTCTCATTCATTTGAGCATCATGTTAGCAAGATATAGCACCTTATTGTGTGAAGTAGAGTAGAGTAGAAGTAAAAATAAAAATATTTTTAGCTTTACTTTCATATTGTAAGTTTCAAAATTAGTTTAAGAGCTTTGAAAGAAGGGTGAAAACACTCTTGTATCAAGGTTATTTGAGAGATCAACTTGTGAAGGAATTCAAGGATTCAAGTTTCAAGACATTGAATAAGAATTTTTCTTCCCAACTTTGTCTCTTGTTCTTATTTGTCACGCTTTGTTACAAGTTTGTTTCATACTTAAATGTTCTTAATATGATGTCTAGCTAAACTTTTTCATATCCTAGAGTGGAGATGAACTTGTTATAATTTTCATTTGAAATAGTCAGGGAATGATTGTGCTTTTTTATGATTTGTTAGTTTGAAAACTTATACTTATGCTTTATAGTTGTTTGGCTATCAATTATGAATAATTTGATAATTGTTGAGCAATGACACAAGACACAAACAATGAAACGAAAAGGGATATAACTTTGATACCTTCAACTAGCTCTGATGCCAGCTGATACGATCTACTCCCTATTTCAGATGTAACCCATAACACACAAGCCACAGGATCCAGAATGGAGTATTAACATTTGAGTAGTGGAAATCAAAGTGAACTTGGACCGCACAAGAACATATATATTGATAAACGATGCCACAATCAAGGTGACAACTTGATTGATAAATCAATGAGTACTTTATGAACCACTCTAAGATGTTCAAAAGTAACTTTCACAAGTCAAAAGAATTGTTTCTCTCAAGAAACAGTTTACTAGAAAATTCTCAATGTCGTTACATAATGCTTCAAAGATTCGGCTATTTATAGCCAAGTTACAAAACCAAACGGGCCTAGACTGAACAACTTAACTAACTAACTAATGAACTAATTAAGGCTTAACTTAATCTAAAGCTGGCTGATTTTATTCTCCTAACCAAAAGGCCCAAATGGCTCAAAGAACTAAGCAACTAAAAGAGATCTAACTTACATGCAAGCTGGCCCAAATTTTTTCCATACAAACTAATCTCATGAAAACTAAGTGAAAAATGACTCAAAATAGCAAACAACTCGATCTACTCCTTGATTTCACGACCTAGGGTTTGTGGCAAATCCTTCATCAATAGCTTCAATGTGAATCAAAGTTTTGGTTCGTTGATGTTGATTCTCCAACTCGACCCCTTCAATATACTTATAAGCACCTTCTTGCTATTGAACAACTCGAATGAATGCTTGAAATGAGTCTTTAAGCTTTTTAGCTTGAGCTATTGAGATTGGACCAATGGGAACCTTTATTTGATCAAAACTTGAAACTTGAACCTCACAGGCATCTTAAGCTCCCATATCATAATATATTTTGTGTAGGATGCGACAGATGACAAAGATGGAGAGGTGACTGAACATACATACATTCCATCACTCCTAAACTCAATGCTAGCTATTACATTCTGCATAGGAAGGATCATAGCTTTTGCCGTCCTTTCTCCTGATATAATCGTTTGGAGATGCTAGCTGCAATGAATGAAAACTAACCTAACCTAACACACTTTTGGTATGCATGTGTGCTAATACTCACATGTGTTTATAAATCTAAATTTTAGAACATTTACCTTCCTAATACGCTGCATGAAACTTTTCTTTGTGCTCCTTTTCTTCTCACTTGAGACACACTTCGCATTCCACAAGCTTCCCTTTTTTCTGCATATTCACTGTCCTATGAATAGCAGAACCAATGGATGAATCTTCTGACTCCATTTGCACCAACCTGCTCATCTTGACATATCATACATTGGCACCTACTAACATCAATTTTTTTTCCTGCTTACTCCTTTAAGCTTAACCTTTCTTCTCATATCTTCAACCTCCCTAGGCCAGCTACTTTATCTCCTTGCAAGCAGGTCCTCTTTATTGTTTCATACACTACTAAGGCTTGTATCTGAGTATACTTTGCCCTTATGACTCTATTTTCCTGTCAGTTTACTAATAGTCTAAAGTATCATTGTTTGCCTTTCGGTTCCTATCTACTTTTTAAACTTATTAAACCCAAATTTGTTCCTTGTGCTTATCCATAACATATGGCCATGATATCTAGTTCTTGTCTGTCCATGAAATTATATACAAAAAGTCCAATAACTTGCCTTCTTGTGGAGTCAATTTTCGCTAGATCTGACAATTGGGCCACAATTACTAGAGTATGTTGGACCATTATGTTTTGCCCACAAATATTGCTTCAAATACACCCCCTTAGTCATGAAACTAAGAATAAATATCCATCATAAAGTTATAGGATCTAAGCCAACCCTTTTCCTGACATCTTCTATGACATAAGCTACTGCGCAAATCCTTTTATCTCCCGTCATGGTTGTTTCTAGTTTTCTATCCCGATCCCTCACTTTTACTCCACTGACAATATTGATTTCAGTGTTGCCATGTGTCGCTTAAGAATTTTTTCCTCCCCACATAAGACCTAGTTCATTTCCCCACCATAGTTTGATCTTATTTTTAGGTCTATAAACCATTAGTTTTGCTTGAAGCATTCAAATTCAGTGTATTACTACCAACACTATCCCCACCACTATCTGTCCTGTCACCTTTAACACCATTGCTACTATGGCATGACTGGAGTCCAAAATTAGCTTCTATGTCAAATCATATTCCAAATCAACAATATGTTTTGTTTTCACTATAAAATTTATTTAATCTTTCATGTGCTATTCTTTTGTTCTAACTATGATTAAAAATTCTAGTAACCACCAACAACAGTAAGAACTCTTTTTTAAGCCAAATCTGAGGTTGTATAAAGATTTAACATAAAGAAAATTTCAGATTTTTTTGGCTGAAATTATTAGTCTAAGGGATAATTTATTTTTGCACAATTACATAATTGTCTCTTTTAAAAACGGGTAGATGACATATTTGCTCAAGTGGACCCTATGATGACTTGGCACTTCCATATCATCATGTGTGAGACCCTTCAATTACATGGAATTTGACCTAACATCTCCTACAAGACCATTTTAATACATAACTCGACCCTCGGTTGTCTAGGCAGGAGGAAATATTGGAAACTAATACGCATAAGTTTGCTTTCATGCTTAAAGGTTGCCTTTATTTAAATAAAAAAATTTTCCTTTTGATATTATTTCCCTGATTCAAGAAAAGAAAAGATAATACAATTTTGACAACACCAAATAATAGATAGTTTCGTGGAATGTCTAACTACTTTGGGAAAGTTTTTTTTGTGTCAATCCCCTTTCAGTTGGACTTCTTTTCAACTTTCAATTCAATAGTTTGGTTGCACAATACTAAATTCATTGACACAAGAAATGATGTAATGGTGCATAGTTTTAAATATCCTAAACTAATACACGGATTTGGGGTTTTTATCTAATCTCTTTCTTTCTAAAATTCAAAATTTTTTAAAATGGTGTAATATTTTTAAAATTTTTGAATGGCATGCAGTGAAAACGATTTATAACTTAAAAGCTATAGGAAATAAATTCTGAGCAAGTCAATATTGTAAGAAATGTAGCCTTATGTGCACGTATGATCAATTGTATGTATGTAAATAAACACTCATAATCTGAAAAAAAAAAATTTCCGTGAGTTGCATTGGTAGGGTTTCTAAAAATAGCTTTGGTTTGCATCCTATTCTTGGACGGCCGGCGGCATTCCCACGGCCATGGTGGCCCATCAGCCTTTGGCTGATGTGCATGACAGGTCCCCCTTATGCGGCTAAATCCTTCGCCCATTATTCTCCCAGCCTGCCGACTCCCCAATCCAGGTGAAGCAGTCAACCACCTACAAAGGGGAGGCGGCTGTGGTATTTTCAAAGGAGGAGGTTGACAAGCTTGCGGCGCCATTCCGCTAGGCACTGGTGGGCAAGTTTTCCCATGGGTGGCCAAGCTTAGAAGAGATTAGGAAATTCTTTTCATCCCTGGACTTAAGAGATCAGGTTTCGGTTGGCCTCATGGACTACCGCCATGTTCTCCTTAAGTGCGCAGCCGAAGCTGATTTCAACCGCATCTGGACGCGAGGGCTTTGGCAACTGGGGAAGTGTCCCATGCGAGTCTTTTGGAGGACAAGGGACTTTCATGTGCAGAAAGAGTCGCCTCTGGTTCCTGTTTGGACCTCATTATCGGCTCTCCCTATCCATTACCATGATAAGCATTCACTGTTTTAAATTCTTTCTCCAGTGGGAAAGCCTCTCTATCTGGACTCGGCAACAATAACAGGAACAAGACCTGGTGTGGCTAGAGTTTGCGTGGAGGTGGACTTGCTCAAACATATTTGTTCAAGGGTGTGGGTGGCTGTTGAAGAAGAGGTAGGGTTTTGGCAGAAAATTGTGATTGAAAACCTACCCAACTATTGCAACAATTGCTGGAGGTTGGACAATTTGGCAGGGGAGTGCAAGAAAGCTGGGTATACTGAGGTGGTTAGGTTTCTGAGTAAGGGTAAACATGGTCGACGAGATAAGCAACGTGAACAGCCTTGTGTTGGGTCTGCTGCGGATGAGGAAGGAAACCGAACGCAGGATGGCGTTTTGGTGCTCCTTGGGGCTTCAGAAAATACCAATCCAGCGGCGGCAATAGCAGCCCCAACAAGTAACTCGGATGGTGATGGAGGAGACCGCCCAGCACAGGAGAACTCTGATGGGGCGGCAGGGGGCAATGCATGGAGGAAGCGTTGGTTGAAGAGGAGATTTTTAGCCCAGCCATGGCACAATCGTGGTCTAGGATTCTTGTTTTGTTGGGGAAGGATGGGCATGCAATGGATCAACCTATGTGCCAAATCTTGTGTCTACGGGAGGGTAGCATGGCTGACCATGGAAGGGGAGGAGAAGACGGTGCGGAAGAGGAGAGCTGTGAGAATGAAGTAGCGCGATCAGTAGCAGCGGGTAATCTGTCTCTGAGACCCAAGACGTCATGGTGAACGGCGTGCAGCCCCCTTGATGCATCTTAATGTTGATCAGTCCTTTGCATTAGAGAAAGGCTTCAAACAAGTGAAGTTGAAGGGTACACGGGCGATCTTTCCTTCGGACAGGCAGCTACGGTCAGCGTCAACATCATCCAAAAACTCGTTCCAGGTTCTTCCCCATGATTAATGCAATCTTTTGGAACATTAAAGGAATCTCTAAACCTCCTAATTTTAGAAGACTTAAAAAATTAATTCGTTTACATAATATTCAGTTGGTGGCTATTTGTGAACCAAAACTAGATGTTGTTAACATAGAATCCATTCGTTTAAGATTATCTTTTGATGCTGTAATGGTAAACTTGTCGGAAGACATTTGGGTGTTTTCTAGATTATCGTTTATTTGTTCTATTGCTGGGAACTCTTCCCAACACATCTCACTCTTGTTGCACCACCCGTGGTTACCACATGCCTTGCGCTTCTCTTTTGTGCACGCCAAATGCACATTGGAAGAGCGATGGGAGCTGTGGCAAGCCTTATTGCTTGAGAAGCCCTGCTCCCAACCATGGTGTATCTGCCGGGATTTCAATGTGGTTATATCTCCCCAGGTAAAAAAAGGTGGCCATCCTTTTGGCAACTTGGAGGGATTAGAGCTTATGTCCTTTATGGAGAATGCTGAGATATTTGACATGCGATTTTCTGGCCCTAACTTCACGTGGTGCAACAATCGCCACAATAGGGCTAGGATCTGGAAGAGATTGGACAGACTACTAGTTAATGTGGAGTGCTCAGATTTACCATGAACCATTTCTATATCTCACTTAGCAAGGCATCTTTTCGATCATGCACCGCTAAAAATCTCCTTTGCCTCCCGTACAGATAACAAGCTGCATGCCTTCCATTTTCTTAATATTTGGACATCCAAGGCCTCCCTACTGGATGTCATTCACATAGCTTGGCAGTGGGAGCAATAGGGTTCCCCCATGAAGGTTTTGTGCTCCAAACTGTTACATGCGACGAGCCATCCAAGAGTGGAATAAGCATACGTTTGGGAACATATTTGATGCTTCGCATGAGGTAGAAATTGCAGTGCATCGGGCGAAGGCAAGGTTGGAGAACGAGGGTGATGTTGCGCAGGTGGAGCTTAATATGGCTCAGGTTCAGCTCAATCATGCTTTGTCAATGGAAGAGCAATTCTGGATGCAGAAGGCTAGGGTGAAATAGATACGTCACGGTGATTTCAATTCCAAGTTCTTTCATGCTATCCTGAAGCAGAGGCGGGTGCAAGGAGTAATCTGTAGGATTAGAGATGCGCATGGTGATTGGGTGGAAACGGACGAGGACATCTCAAACGAAGCTGTACGTTATTTTTTGGAGCTATTCTCTGAGCCTGCTGGCAGCGATAGACCTGTTGCATGTGATCCCATCCATTGTCCCGACAGAGGAGAATAGTCGTTTGGAGGCTGACCCATCTATCAAGGAGGTGCGTAAGATCATTTTTGCAATGGACGGTGAAAGTGCAGCTGGCCCGGATGGCTTCATGGGGAGGTTTTTTACTTTTGCTTGGGAGGTGATTGGTCAGGATGTTTATAATGCAATTTTGAGTTTCTTCTGTTGGGCTGAGCTACCTTGCTTCATTACGTCTACCTCCATTATCTTACTCCTGAAAGGACCGAACCCTCAGATTTCTCGAAATTCAAACCGATTAGCCTGTGCAATTTCTTCAACAAAGTATTGTCCAAGTTATTGGCAGATAGAATGGCCCCTCTCTTGCCGAGCCTGGTGTCGCTCCAGCAAATTGGTTTTGTTAAGGGCAGAAACATCACAGAGAACTACCTTCTCGCTCAAGAATTATTCTCGAGGATGCGCAGGTCTTCGAGGGGTAGAAATGTAGCTTTGATGTTGGATATGACCAAGGCGTATGATAGGGTGTCGTGGATATTCCTTGTGAACGTTATGCGGCACTTCGGGTTTGAGGAAAGAGTTATTGACAATGTTTGGCAACTGATCTCCAATGTATGGTTTTCTAGTTGTCATCAATGGAGCTTCCTATGGGTACTTTAAGTCCAGTAGGGGACTTCATCAGGGGGATCCATTGTCGCCCGCATTATTTGTGATTGGGACAGAGGTCCTTTCCAGGACTTTAAACGACCTAGTTCTTCAGGCAGGCTTTCAGGGGTTCAAAGTTCCTCTGGAGTGCCCTCCAGTAATGCATCTGACCTTCGCTGATGACGTGCTAATAATTGCTAATGGTTCGGCTCTTGACTTACACAATATCGTTCGGGTGCTGGACTTGTACCAAAAATCGTCGGGCCAGCTGGTGAATGGGCACAAGAGTAGTTATGTGGTCCACCCCTCTGTCTCGATGGCCCGACAGAGGGTAATTGAGCATATCACTGGCTTCCCAAGATAGCATGCGCTATTTTGTTACCTAGGGTTTCCACTGCATTTTGGCAAGAGCAAGGCCGCTTATTATGGAGAGGTGAGTCAAACTATACTTGGGCGAATCATGTCGTGGGAAAACCAAGTTTCTGTCTCAGGGGGACAAGATCGTGCTCATCAAACATGTGCTATCAGCTATTCTTTTGCATTTACTATCGGCTTCGGTAATCCCGGCCTCAGTGTTCAACGTCATCGAAAAGGTTTGCTCGAATTTCTTGTGGGGGTTGAATGAGATGGGCACCAGGTATCATTGGATCCGATGGGATCAGTTGTGCTTTTCGAAAAATGAGGGGGGAGTGGGTTTCAGATTGCTATGGGATGTGTATACTACCTTCTCTTCCAAGTTATGATGGAAGTTTCGCACGGGATCTTAACTCTGGGCCACATTTTTACGAGCAAAGTACTGTCGACACTGTCATCCCTGCTAAGTGGAGTATAGTGTAGGGTCATCGCCTACATGGAAACGGCTGGTCAATGTGAGCCGACAAGCGGAATTATCCATGCAGTGGTTGGTATATGCGGGAACTTGCGACTTCTGGTATGACAATTGGTTGGGTACTAGAGCTCTTTTTCATAGAGCTCCGATCAACGGGGCGTTGACATTTAGGGATTTTCTTAGAGACAAGAGGTGGGATTCACTGTTACTAGCCCAATATTTCCCAAGTGACGTCACGGCTTTGATCTTATGGCATCCAACCCCTGAGGGTAAGCGGCCAGACGAGGTTGTCTGGATGCCAATGACTTCTGGGCATTTCTCCTTATCTTCCGCCTTCCAGGAGGTAAGGCAAGCTTAGAATGCCTCTTGGCTCTTTTCTTGCATTTGGCATCCCCAGATCCCATTGAAAGTGTCATTCTTTATGTTACGACTTCTGCTGAGAAGGCTACTGCTGGATGACATCCTGGGTAAGTTTGGTGTCCAAAGTCTGTCAAAATGCTTTTGTTGCCTTATGTCTAAAGGGGAATCTATTGAGCACCTTTTGCAACGGGACAGCTAGCAATGGCGATCTAGGATTCCTTTGGAGCCACTTATGGAATATTTATGCCTCAAGTTCCACTGCGCGATAGATTGGTTGCTTAATGGATTTCCTCACAGTCTGATGCGCAGAGACGACTTGTGGTTTCTATTCTCCCAAACTTTATATGTTGGCACATCTAGAAGGCGAGGAGTACAGCAGTATGGGAAGGGCTCCAACTATCGTGTGGGGAGATCTGTCATGCCATCCTTCGGGACGTCTCCGAGGTGGTCACGAGTAAGTTCCAAAAGTTGACGGTGGCATTGACTTTTAGTCAGTTTTTGACTCAATTTCCCAACACAAGCCCTTACAGTAGTGCAGACTAGTCCGATGGCAGGCAGCAGGTAGGGGGTTAGTGTTACTTAATACATACGGGTGTTCCAAGGGCAATCCAGGTGCTAGTGGTGGGGGTGGAGTACTCCGGGATTCAAATGGTCAGGTATTGGGGGGTACTCAGCTTACTTGGGGGTCAATACTAGTCTGCTTGCTGAGGCATTGGCTCTTCTAACGGGTCTCCGCCTTTGCCTTCATAAAGGGTACACACAGGTTCGAGTACATCTGACTCGTTGGTTTTAGTAGGCATCTTACAACAGCCGTTCCAGTGTCCTTGGCACATTCGTAGAGAAGTAACCCAAATATGGTTGATTGCTGATGATACAGCAATGTAGGTATACTAGCTAATGTAGGTATTTTGCACCCGCATGACCCTGTTAAGGTCTATGACCAGTCAGACACCTTTCCACAGCTAGCTGGAGGGGAAGTCATGATGGATAAGTTAGGTTTCCCTTCTCTTAGATATGTTAAAGGACTGTCATTATGACTGGTTCTATGCTCCGATTGTAAGTTTGTGTTGTGGTAATAAAACATATTATTTCTATAAAAAAAAAAACACTCATAATCTGAGTGTATATGTGTGCACATACATAAATTCAAATGTGTATATTCAGATCACTAAAGTGTACACTTGCATTCACTAGATTCTTATGTGTGTGTGTATATAGACACACACTTGTATATTGTAATATAGGATAAAGTATATGAAAAAGGCTCAAAATTTCAAAGAAATTTATGCTTAACATGTTCAAAAAAAAGTTACTTCGTGAGTACAAAATGGACTTTCTTAATTTTAATATCTTAAATAAGTTGAAACCAAAATTTATTTACCTATTGTTTGTCAATATATGATAACAATTTGAATAAAATAATTTATTTTATAATGATTTACACGATAGAGCAATTGTAAACCTATTTATCAATAGTTGACAAAAGATATCAGGTTATACCCATATATCAAAATTTATAATATAAAAAACATAAATTATAACTAATTCATTTTCCTTGATTTTAGAAAGAATGTTTTCTCCCATCTTGTAACACTAAAATTATTAAGTACTTATAGAATAGTGTTCTTCATAAACTTAAATATAGATTAAAAAACTCTTTTAAGATGTATTGTTTGAGTTTTTATAATTATTAAAAACTATCATATCATTATTTCCATCCCCTCTTACGTGCCAGTTGGCCATCCGCTATCTCCTTTGACCTTCGCTTCTACTACCATGTGCCATCTTTCCTATCATTTTTTACCACTTCTGTAATATTCCCACAATTACTTTCTTTCTTCCCCCTCTCTCCACCCAACCTTGTAGTTCACCTTTTTTCTTTTACTTTTCCCACCACTATTTAACTCCTCACTATTCCCTTTCCTCCGCCTCTAGCTAGTCTCTAACTTCCAATCCCTGTTGCCCAATTTCCTATCCCTTTCGCCACCCACCATTCTTCCAAACCATTGGATAGCCACTAATCTTTGTCCTCCATACCCAACGTGCTTCATTTTCCTTCCATCTACTTTCCCCTTTTTCTTCTACTAGGCTAACCAGAATAAAGTAATATCATAGTTTTTTTTATTTGAGACATAGTGTGCTATCAAAAATCTATAGTTTTCTCGTATATACTTATGAGAATTACACATATACATGTGTATATAATATGATGTGTGTTTCAAGGTATTCTTTTTTAAATAGTAGTAATTACAATCCACATTTCTCATATCTATTGGTATGAGAGTCATAATTTCTCCATTTTTAATCAAAGTATAACTTAACATATTGTCAATGTTACACAATTTTAAAGTAAATTTTGTGAGTAAAATATAAAAATTAAAACTCAATACAAAAGTATAACAACACCAAATTTAGTTATTTTCATATTAAATTTGGATTGAATGATTTCAATTTTGAAAGGTGAAATTTTGTAGTTGAATCCATATTCAACCTCCAAATTGAAGAGTTAAAATCTAAAGCAAAAGAAAAAATTTACATAACTTGCAATTTCGTTTTACACTTCAAATATACTTATATTTGTACTTTCAAAATAAAATTGAAATGATGAAATTTGAAGCAAGAGAAAACCATAACCTACAATTTGGTTTAACATTTTTACAACATATTTAGCTTTACCTCTCATAATAAGAAATCCATGTAAAATTGAAAATTGATCGTAATGGTTGCAAGTATTGGTATCTAAAATTGCAAACAATAAACTAATAATATCTTATAATACCCCTAACTACTATAATATATATATATATCTGTATGTATGTATGTATGACATAGCAATTACATATTTACATATGATGAAAAAATAAGAATACATAAAATAATCAAAATACCTAGGGCTATTCTTAGCGTTTTGGTTTTGTACTCTTATTCAAATTTAATTAGGGTCAAATTTGGATAAGATATATGCAAATTAAGTAGACAAATTTTAGGGTCAAATGTTCTATATCTTTTCCTTAAACTATATTGTTTTTTAATTGTTGATATAATTGGTGTTGAAATATTTTTTTTCATCAAACACTAAAGATTTCAAAAAAAAAATTTGATGTTGAGAGGCTAGTAGTACTTTGTTTTTATTTAGTGATTTCATAATTTAGACTTCATGAATGGAACCATTCTTAATTTTTTAAATCCATGACAATGAATATTATTTCCTTATTGTTTTCTATATAATTTGCCCTTTTAGTTAGAATTACTAAATTGAAGGATAAAATATATTATTTACTTTTTAACTTTTAGTAGGTTTGGTGATGTTTCCTCTTTATTTGCTCTCACATTAATAAACTTCAAACCAAATTCCTATATAAGTGGCTCATTTTTTTTTACTTTTAGTTTGGTGATCTTTCCTATTTAATTACCCTAACATTAATGGGTTTTAAATCAAATTCCTATATAAGTGGAGCCAATTCTTATTTTTTGAATCCAAAAGACATGAAAGGATGGTGTGCCAGGCAAAGACGATAGATCCAACAACCATCCCTAGACGGTGTAACATTTTTTTGAACGTTTTGTAACTGTAAATGAACTATTTGTACATCCTTACAATAGAGATGTGATATTCTATTACTGTTTATATGGATCCTATACATAATAATTGTGTCTCTGTTGTGAAATTTTACAAATAGTTCACGTAAAGTAAAACTCCATTCAAAAAATATTACACTATTCAGAACAGTTGTTACCGGATCCTAAAAGGATATATATAACAATAAAAAAAATCAAAATTCTATAAAATGAAAGCATGAGTTGGAAGCAATTTGATTTAACTGTGCTAAAAACCTTTTCTGCAATATATATATAATGGCTTGTTTCATCCCTTATGTTTTACAATAATATATTTTTCATCCCTCACTTTTAAAATGAAGCAAATTCATCCCTAACATTTAAAAATTGAAACTGTTACATCCCTGAACCCAACTTTCAATATGAATCAAGCTATCCAATAATTTGGTAACACATTTTGGGGATAAAATTGATGGATCACTTGGACAATTTCATCACATTTACATGACATTTATTGAACAAAGAAAGAAAAAATCAAAAAAATTATAACATAAAATTTGAATCAAGCTATCCAATAATTTGGTAACACATTTTGGGGATAAAATTGATGAATCACATGGACAATTTCATCACATTCACATGACATTCATTGAACAAAGAAAGCAAAAATCAAAAAAATTATAACATAAAAAGGTCGTTCCTTTGTCTTGAAATAGTAGGATTTCTTTTTTGGGTAAATCTTTTCATAAACCGTTAGTGCATACACTTGTGAATCTAGATGTATATCATACATACAAGTTCGGTATTTAAATTTAAATTGAAATGATGTAATAGTTATCTAGACCCATCAATATATACAATGACAATATATAAAAGATTAATCCTTCTTTTTGTGTAATAATATTTTATTTCTCCTTTTTATGTTCATTAAGTTTCATGTGAATATCAAGTTGAGTTAATTAAGTGATTTACTAATTATACCCCTAAAGTTTGTAATCGGGTTGTTGGGTGGTTAGATTCAGATTGAAAGTTGAGTTCAAAGATGTAATAGTTTTAATTTTTAAATGCCAAGGGCAAACTCACTTTATTTTAAAAGTGAGGAATGAAAGAATATTTTTGTGAAATATGAGGAATGGAACTGGTCATTTTTCCACATATATATATGTATATATGTGTGTGTGTGTGTATGTACATATGTATATCTGTATATATGTATGTATGTATATATGTGTATATGTGTATATATGTATATTTGTATATGTATATGTGTATATACTATGGAATTGCTTCCCACGCAATGCGTGGGAGCGTTAGACCTATTAAGAGGGGAAATTTGATTTTTTTGTTTGTTGACTGTCTAGTGAATATTTTTTACATATTACACAAAATCTGGAACTTACTCAACATATAACACTTAGTCTATTGATGTAGAAATAGAAAATAAACTTATTTTGTGGTTGGCAATTAAGCAGTTGCTAGGAGATCCAAAACCAAAGCAATTATTCAATTGCTGCAAGATTAAGGTAAGGCGGTCATGGTGCTTGTCTCAGAGAAAGAAGTTGGAATCTTGGGAAGGCCACTTATTAGTCTCTTTTATAGCAGCCCTGCAAGTAAGAAATTATTTTACCCTCATTAGTAAGCATCCTTTTTTTCTCAAAACAGCAATCAATTTTATGTTTATCTCAGTCCGTAGGTTTTGATAATTACAAAATAAATGGATGTTACTAATGTTCTCTCAATAGACCCTTTCAGAAATGGAGCAAAACAGGTTCAAAAATTAAACACAAAGAATACTAAAGCTGCTGTCGGACGCACAAGAAAACTGGATCGGACGTCTGACAACCTTTGCGTAACTTCGGACGCATGAAGAACTTCACCCTCGGACGTCTGAAGATATTGAGTCATTCCCTCTAAACTCACTGACCTTGATCGGACGCACATCATCAGAGCATCGGACGTTCGACAAGTGTCGTGAAACTTCGGATGCAAAACCTTGGAGGCATTGGATGCTCGAAAAGAATTAAAGAAGAATTCACAGTTTCACCTCCTACCTTCAGACGCATAGATTGAAGGTACCGGATGTCCAAAATAATTCAAGAAAATTTCTTGAGCTCACTGCCTACGTTCGAATGCAAGAAGTTGGTCTACCGAACGTCTGACACTACCAACGGCTAGTTGACTCTTCAACTACCTTCTATCCGTTGAAAGCATTAATTGAGAAACTGTTTGGTCCCATATAAATAGAACAAAGTCAACAACTTCAAAATAACTTTACACATTGAGACTACATCAGTCAAGAGTGATTTTAGTGGTAAAATACTCTTCAAAGAGGATTTGTACTCTTAGTTGTGTAATTTTCGATAAGTTTTTCTAGTGTGATTCAATTACTTCAATAGTGTAGTTTTATGAGGGTTATCCGAGTGATAGTAAAACTTCTTTACTTGATCAAGTGTGGCTTGGGGGCAAGGAGGAAGTGATCCTTCCCTTGTACACAAGAAATTAGTTGTAAGTTGATCAACTTGAAAAAGCTTGCTCTATAAAGTGATATTCAAACTCAAGAGGAGTTTGGTATTTGGTTCGATTCTCTATCTCTTTTACTTACTGTCTTGATATATAAATTGCTCATCTCTTCTACTCACAAGCACTTGTACTTTCTTATCAATTACTCCATTATGTGATCTTTTAGAAAAAAAGGTCAAATTCTTAAAAAGTGACTCACAACTTAGCCAGTTTTTATACTACCTAATTCACCCCCCTCTTAGGTTGTTTTCGATCCTTACAATTGGTATCAGAGCTTGGTCTCCTAGAGATTAAATTCAATCGGCTTTGGAGTAAAAATGACAACCAACAATGCCATATTTTTTGAAGGACAATCCGTCACTAGACCCCCAATGTTTAATGGATCAAATTATGTGAGTTGGAAGGAAAGGATGATAATCTTTTTACAATCTATTGATATCGAGTTGTGGTTTATTGTCAATAAAGGTCCATATGGTACCTCTATTGTTGATGAAGTCACTCATAAACCAAGACCAAAAACTAGAAATAAGTTGACTGGTGATGATAGAACCCACCTCACTTTGAATGCCAAGACTATGAATGTGTTATACAGTGCTCTAGATTCAAATGAATCTATTAGAGTCAAAGGCTGTAGATCTGCAAAAGAGATTTGGGATAAATTTAAAGAAATCCATGAAGGCAGTGAGAATGTGAGAGAACAAAAAAAGTCTATTTTGGTCACTAAGTATGAATCTTTTAAGATGGAACCTTATGAAAATATTGATAAGATATATTGTAGATTCAATGATCTTATTAAAGACTTAGAAGTGCTGGAAAAGGAATATTCTCTAGGCAAGAAAAACAGGAAAATTCTAAACACTTTATCCAAGGTTTAGGAGAGCAAAGTGACTGCCATTGAAGAAACTAGAGATCTCAATTCCATGCCTATTGAATCTCTTATTAATTCTCTAATTTCTTATGAGGTGAAACTCAAGTCCAAGGTGCAGGAGGAAGAAGATGCAAAGGTTAGGAAGAGTATTGCTTTAAAAGCCTCACAAGATGAAGATGACTCAACCTCCTTGGATGGAGATGATCTGGAAGCTGATGATAGTAATATTACACTCATCACAAGAAACTTCAAGAGAATTCTCAACAAGAGGAGATTCAGAAAAGGAGAACCTAGTAATTCATTCTCAGATCAGTTCAATAGCTCAAGAAACAAAGGGAAGCAAGAGTTCAATAAAATGCAAACTAACAAATGCTTCGAGTGCGGTCAACCTGGACACTATGCGAGCGAGTGTCCAATAAAGAAAAAAAATAAGAAAAAACTGAACGAAAATCAAAATTTAACAACTTTCAGATCACTTGGAATGACAGCAACTCAAAAGGTGAAGTCGAAGAAGAAGAGGAATCTGTCCAAATGACTTTCATGGTCATTGGTGATGAAGAGGTGAACTTGGTGAACATTATCAAAGAATCAAAATAGTTCATAAATAGTGGATGCTTAAGGCATCTGACTGGTGATCCATCACAATTCATCAAGCTCAAGCCAAAAGCAAGCGAAAAAGTAACTTTTGGAGACGATAACAAAGCCAAAACTGTTGGAATTGGTGATGTTAGTAAAAATGGTCAAACCTTTGTTCACAATGTTCTTTTAGTTGACAATTTGTGCTATAACTTATTAAGTGTTAGTCAATTGTGTGATAAAAATCTGTTTATATTATTTAAAAAGTATGAATATCTTGTTCTTGACTCAAACTTCAACACTATTTTCAAAGGAAAAAGAGCTAATGACATTTATGTTGCTATTCTGAAAAATGTTGAGTCTTCTAGTCTTAAATGTCTTAAAGTTACAAATGAAAACCCTTGGTTGTGGCATAGAAGGTTTTGTCATTTCAACATGGATTTGCTAAAAGAGATTTCCAAAATGGAACTTGTTAAGGGGTTGCCAAAAATCAAATTTGGAAAGGATAAAATCTGTGATGCTTGTCAATTTGGAAAACAAGTCAAAGTTTCTTTTAAACTCAAGAAATGTGTTTCTACCACAAAATCTTTGGAATTTTTGCATCTTGATTTATTTGGTCCTACGCAAACTACCAGTTTAGGTGGCAAAAGATATTGCCTTGTTGTTGTTGATGATTGTTCTAGATACACTTGGGTGATGTTTCTTACACACAAAGATGATACTTTCAAAAACTTTGTTTCATTGTTTGCAAAGGTTCAAAATCTGATTGGGTTGAAAATCATCAAGATCATAAGTGACAATGGCTCAGAATTTCGTTTTTGTGGATTTCCAGAATTTTGTGATAACAATAGAATTACACATGAATTTTCAATTGCAAGAGTTCCCCAACAAAATGGGGTTGTTGAAAGAAAGAATAGAACCCTTCAAGAGACTACTAGAACCATGTTAAGTGAATACAATTTGCCAAAATATTTTTGAGCTGAAACCATAAATACAGCTTGCTATACTATGAATAGAATTCTTTTAAGACCAATCTTGAACAAAACCTTTTATGAGTTGATGTTTGATAAAAAGCCTGTTGTTGGATACTTCAAAGTTTTTGGTTGCAAATGTTTTATTTTAAATATCAAGGAACATCTTGGTAAGTTTGATAAAAAATCTGATGAAGAAATTTTCTTGGGGTATTGTGAGAATAAGAGAGGTTTTAGAGTCTACAATCGAATGACTCCGGTTATAGAGAAAGGTATACATATTACTTTTGATGAATCTAATGGTATTATTTTAAAAAATTGTGGTGAAAATGATGATGCAGGTGTTTAAGAAGGACTAAAGAAGTTCACAATCAATGACCAAGACATTGCTTCACCAGAAAATGACTCAAAGAAAAATGATTCTCAAGACAGTCCAGCACTGAAAGACAATGACAAAAATGTTAGTACACCTAACGATCTTCCAAGAGCTTGAAAATTTGTTCAAAACCATCCTAAGGAGCTCATCATTGGTAATCCATCCGAGAAGGTCAGAACTCGTTCCTCCTCTAAACAATTGATGGATAATTTTGTATTAGTCTCTGATTTTGAATCCAAAAATATTGTTGATGCCTTGAAAGATGAAAATTGGATTTTAGCTATGGAAGAGGAACTAAATCAATTTAAAAGAAACAAGATTTGGACCTTAGTTGAAAAACCTCAAGATCATCCTATCATTGGCACAAAGTGGGTCTTTAAAAATAAATTAAATGATAAAGGTGAGGTAGTAAGGAATAAGGCTAGACTTGTAGTTAAGGGATATGCTTAAGAAGAAGGAATAGATTTTGATAAAATATTTGCACCCGTAGTTAGGCGAGAATCAATTAAGATGTTTTTGGCCTTTGCATGTTTCAAGAATTTTAAATTATTTCAAATGGATGTTAAAAGTGCTTTCTTAAATGGCTTTATTGATCAAGAAATATATGTTGATCAACCTCCTGGTTTTGAAAATGAGGTTTATCCCAATCATATGTTTAAACTCTCAAAAGCTTTATATAGATTAAAACAAGCTCCAAGGGTATGGTATGAACGTTTAAGTGATTTTTTTATTGAAAATGGTTTTAAAAGAGGCATTGTAGATACTACTCTTTTCACTAAATAAAATTCACATGATCTTTTAATTGTGCAAATATATGTAGATGATATTATATTTGGTGCTACTAATGAGAGCCTGTGCAAGGATTTTTTTCACAATTATGCAAAAGGAGTTTGAAATGAGCATGATGGAAGAATTAAATTTCTTTCTTGGACTCCAAATGGTTCAAACCCGAGAAGGAACGTTCATTAATCAAGCAAAATATATCAAGGAGCTACTCAAAATGTTTGGAATGGAAGACTCAAAACAAGTTGGAACACCTATGCGCACATCTACCACGTTTGACAAGGGTGAAGAAGGTATAAAAGTTGTTGAAAAGAAGTATAGAAGTATATGTAGACACCAAAATTTTGGTTATATATATATAGTTGATTTTTGTTTTAATTTTTGCTTATTTCAGAAAAAGAAAAAAAGAAAAAAAGAGAAGAAAAAGAAAAAAAAGAAAGAAGTAAAAATGACAAGTGGGGGGCATGCAATGGGGACAAGTGTCCCTTTGTGTTTTGGACAACACAACACCTAAGGGATTAGGTGTCTAGACACTTGGTGGCTTAAGGAATTTTGGGGGAACAAAAATCAGAGAATCAAAAAGAAAAAGATTGGATGGGCCGGTTGGAAAAAAGAAAAAAAAAAACAACCACGGGGGAAGAAAAAAAGGCCAGGCAAAAAAGGAAAGAAAAGGGACAGTGGCTAGAGGAGGAAAGGAGAAAAAAGGGAAGGGGACGGCTGAGAGAGGTTTAGAAGAGGAGTTGGCGGCTGAGGTTGGAGAAACGGAGAGAGAAAGAACAAGAAAAGGCTAGAGAGTTGAAGAGCTGAAAAAAAAGAGGGAGAAAGTAAGAGCTTTGAGAGCGAGGCTTAGGCGAGAGAGGAAAAGATGACAAGGCAAAAGGGTGAAAGGGACGGCGGACAAGGGGTTAGCAAGGAGGAAGAAAAAGCTCGGGCAGGAGGAAATTTTCTAGGAAAGGAAAAAACGAGAAGAAGAGGCTGCCCCTGTTTTCTCCCTTTCCTTCTTTCACACACTGCCGCCCACCCTAGATCTCCTCTCTTCCTCACGCTATCTGCCCAAGCCACCTCCAGTCCGCATCCGCTGCTGCTGCTGTCCGCCATCGCCACCACCGCGCGCAATCTCCATCGCAGCCACCAGGTAGCCACAACCCTTCTTCTCCAGCGTGAACAACGAGTGGCCAACTGCCTGCCCAAGAACCGGAGCCGCCACCATCCCACCGGAATCAACTATCATCGCTGCCAATCACCACCTGCAGAGCTTTGTGAGCTGTCTCCCTCCCTCAAATTTCAGTTTTTTAAGCATGGACGCTTGAAGCTCTCTATTCTTCTTTTTATCGTAATTTTTGGTGGACTGGCTATGTTTTTCTGAAAGATTACTGCTTTATTTGTTGATTGGGTTGAAATTTCACTGACAATTTTGAGGTTAGCCGTGACTTTATTGGAGTAGGGAATAGCTGAAATTTTCATGCCCATTTAGTGTTTGATAAAATGCCAATTGAGAATTCCACGTGAAGATGATTTTGACTATGTTTTACGGGTGAGAAAATGAACATTCGGTTGGCTTATTGTTTGTCCGAACATAATAGCTAATTTTTTCTAATAAAAGCAGTGTTTTGAGAGGCTTTGATGTGTTGGTTCTTTGTACCTTTTCTGTCGTAATTTCTTTCTCTATGTTTCTCTATGTTTAATCCGAATTCATGTCATGAGAGGGAGTGTTGTGAGTTCATTGTCTATTGGGAATTGTTGGAATTGAAACCAAATTCCTGGTATTGTTGACCAAAAGAAAGTTGAGATAATAACTAATGTTAGCTCGGTGGAGAAGACAATTATTTGTCCAAATTGCCAAAAGTTTTGCTGCTTTCGTTCTTGTTTTTGCATCCTTTCGATGGGTCTCTGTAGCTTGCATCTTGGTTAAATTTCAATGATTAGAGTTGTAAGGTCTTGTTGTTTTGGTTTGAATGTTTGATGTGTGATTGGATGTTGTTTGCGTCTAGCATGAATTTCATAAGAAGTATTGTTGCGGAAAACGTCCTGATTGCATGCTCTTCCATTTTTGTTCTTTGATGACCTTCAAGGGTTTGTCTCCTGCCTGTTGTGTTGTGTTTTGAAGCTTAATGGAATGGGTTAATGAATTTGAGGATTTGGTTTGAGATGGCCTAAGTTGCCTCGGTTGTATATGCTGCAAAATTATAGAAATTAGTGATGAAGAAGAGTTTCTGTGAAGAAAATGCTTTCTGCGAAAAGCATGCATGAATAAATCTGAAAAATTGCAATTTGACCTCTACATTTTCATATAATTCTGATTAGGCCTTAACAACTTTCTGATATTTACAATTTGGTCCTTGGCAGCTTTAATTTTGCAACTTCATTGCTTGTTTGCTTCAATTAACCACCATGCTTTGTTTAAAATGCACTTAAATCATAATTTTAAGGTCTTTATGACCAAGAGAGTTTGTGTTTGCATATTCTTTAGTTCTTCTCAAATAAATTGGTACCCTGATCATTTTATTGTTTTGGAGGGTAAACAAGAGAGTAATTACATTTCCTTAGGGTGCTAGCTCCAAGGAGGTACACCCTATCCCTTATTTTGATTTTATTTGACCCTACGTGCACTTATGTGTGTCATTGCATGATTTTGAATGATTTATTTCATTTTCATTCATTTATCTCTTTAATTATTTAATTTTTGCTTTAATTTTGTGCGTTTATTTTAATGTAATCATTTGAAAGACACTTGAATGCTAAATTTGTAATAATTAGGAGTTCATTTATTTATCTTTTATATTTGAAAGACACTTGAATGCATCTAGATAACCATGTTTATGTGCTACGTGCTATGTGAAACTATGTGCTTTGCATGTCTATTTGCTTTAGTATTTATATCTGATTATGTGGATGGAATGTACGTTATCATGGCTAGTCCAATGCTAGTCATGGTCTTCCCCTCGAGCTCTTACAAGTCCAATGCTTATGAGAGAACGTTAGTTAAGGGCTAGTCCACTACTAGACCCAATAGGGCCGCCCTTTGCTAGTACATACTCGCATGTCTCCACTACATTTCATTCATTTTCCTTTTTTTAGTGAGCCTTAACCCTTTTCCCGTATTTGACCCACAATCTTTAGGACCTTGCATTTCATTTTAGTTATTAGGGTCATTTACTTGCCTAGGTTAGGGAGTTACCCTTTTGGTAAGGAAAACGGACGAGTGTGGCTACACATAGCCTTAACACACTAGTTTCCTTTCTAACCAAAAAGGCAAATCAAAAGTCACAATTTAGAGTCTTCCCGTACCTGTTTTGCTTGCGTTCCTTTAGGGCTCATGCATTTCTAAGGCACATTACCATTTACACACTACCACTTTACCTCCTATAACTTCACACACTCTCACTTATACACTCTCACTCTGCACACTATCACTTTATCCACTCTATCATTTTACACACTATCACATTACTTTACCTTCTCTCACATCTAAACATTTACACTTTATACATACTCATTTGCACACGTGCACCTTACACTCTACCTCACACTCATTTGCACCCTTGCATTTTGCACACCAATTTTCACACTTGCACTTTGCACATTTACACCTGGCAATCGTTTTTTACACTAAGACATTTTCGTACACTCTCATTTTTCTCATGGTTACTCGCGCATTCATTTGCATTTATTCGTGACCTCTTTGAGGGTTCACCAATGGCTATTACAATTCATGTGATTAGGACCAATCAAGCCTCAAAAGAGACACTTTGTTCCATTCGAACCAACCATTAGATTTAGGTTTGCATTCATATTAGACACATCTAAATGCAATACATCTTTTGATTAGAAATTAGGAAAATTATGACTAAACCACGCAACTAGCTTAAGTTAGGGTAAAAGGGTGCCTTAGACTTCGTCTTTACCTTCCCTTTTATCAACCGTGACCACCAAACTCGTCTCTTTAATTTTTGTAGACTAGGAGTCATTTAAAAAGGTTTTATTTCATTTTTTCAAAAACTATTTTTTGTGGGTGACTTGGTACATCCCAAGTCAATACCAAGTGGTGACTCCTACTTTTCTGTTTAAAAACCTTTTTAGATTATCATTTTGGCCAAACCGTCGCATTTCAAAGTCTCATGGCCTTTTCCTTTATTTCTCACATTCACACACTTCACATATTTCACGCACATTTTAAATACCATAAAACTGATTTTTGATCACATCACTCGTTTTTCAAAAATGGGTCGCGACAGTATGATTGATAGTTTGCTTTACTTAATAGCTAGTAGACCTAATATCATGTTTACTGTGTGCTCGTTTTCAGTCTTTTCCAAAGGAATCTCACTTGAATGCGGTAAAAAGTGTGAGGACCCGTACTTTTCTTAATTTCACGTTTTCTGCATTTTCTTTATTAGAAAATTTTTCTAGATCAATTTTATGAGTAAATATAGTTTTTAAATGATTTTTCTAGTATCGGTTAGTTTTTGAGAAATTAAGAGCGTATATCGGACGTGGGACCCGCTAGTGCGTAAAATTCGGAAAATTTCGGCCAGTTAGGTTAAGTTTTGGATACTAGGTTTAATTTATCGGGTGTTATAAGATATTTAGATGTACCAAGTGGACAGGTGTGAGAAAGACAAAAACAAAGCTAGGCATGACATTAATGAGAGGGACAAGTGTCATGAAACCATTGGATGGGGACTTTGACTAACTTTCCTTAACTTTACTAAACATCCATTTTGACCAAATGTTTCTTCATTTTTCACCTTGTTGGCTGAATTTTGAGGAGAGAAAAGAGAGAAAATCCTTCATCTTGTACTTCAATCCCTTGCTCCAATCTTGATTTCCAACCATTAAAAGTGAAGATTACTCCATCAAAGTTACTTATTAAGGAGGATTAAAGCTTCTAATGGAGTTGTTTTGGAAGAAAATCCCTAAGTCATCACCTTTCTTGATATTTGAAGGTATCATGTCTAGCCATCCTTCCTTTGTTCTTGATTATGTTAAATTAATGACTTGTGATAGCTAAAGAGATGTTTTAGTGGAAAAATTTCTGGCTTGAATGCAAAAATTTCCAGTTAGGGTTTCATTTCCCCAATTCTGCCTGGTACTGTTACACCTAGTTAGAGGCCGAATTTGCCTTAGCACAAAACATGAAAGTTATAGGGAATGATGTTTTCTAGTTGCCTATAAATTTTCAGCCCAATCCAAGCTCGGTAACCTGAGATAAGACGGAAATACCCAGACTGGTCTAGGTAGGAATTCAGTGAACAGGGTTGTCTTTTCACCCAATCTGACCGTGACTTTTCACCATGATCCGTACCGAATTAGATTTTGGCCAAAACATGAAAGTTGTAGCCAATGGTATAAACTAGTATCCTGCAAAATTTTAGCTTGATCCGACCACTGTAGCATATGAAATAACCAAAATACCCTTGACTGTTCATGAAACCTGTTTCGTGCCCAGAATTCTGGTTTTGGTGTAGTTTCCCATTTTTGATCATGAAAATGTATGATTTGGCCTTGTAGGTCTTCATAATAAATGTAGCGTTGTGTTTTAGCTTCGAAACACCATAAGATATACTTCAATCGGACTTCAGTAGCCTGAGTTATTGCTGTTTAACAATTGTGCGGTTAGCCAACCTGTTTGTGAGTTTCTGGTTTCATATATGTCAATTTTGACCTAGTTGGACTACAAACCGGACTGAGTGGCCTTCTTCAACATTGTAGCCCTATCTGTTAGCTTCAAAACGGTATATCTTGCACCTTCATCCGATAATCGTAGCGCCAATGGTACCAAAACCGCAAAATGGTGTCAAAAACTGTTTTTATCCGGAAATGTTTTTTAGCTTGATTTTTGTATTTATTTTTGTATTTATATGACTTTAAGCCTAGTGAACGGCTTTTGGACATCAGATTATTCTATATGAGATGTTGGGACTGTTTTGAGGAAAATAATGAAGCCATTAATGGCTGAAAAATAGGTAAACACAAAGGACATGCCGTCCGTTTATCTTCTTGTAATGTGAGCAAGTTAACGTAATTTTGCGAATGTATTTTGTGATGAATTGGACGTATTTACTGAAAATGTTACCGGCTCTTTCAAAAGGTGGCCGAGGGCTAAATTTCTATTTGAACCTGTATATTTCCGCTTGGCCAATAAAATGATCATTTTACTATTCTAAAACCTAATACCTCTTTGGGTTGCAATTCCAAACGTTTACTTACTGTTTACCAAAATATAAAGGGTGACCTAGGGTTCTCTCGGTCACAAGTGAATAACTTTTAAGTGAAGTTTTAAGAGTGAAAGTGAGATAGTTTTGCCATATTTTCATGATTTTCATCAAGGCATAGAGTCTATTGATTTTGAGCTACATAAACGATTCCGGAAACAATACTTCTTAGCTTACCTTATTGGATTTTGATTTGTCGTTGGTTAAAGTGTTTTCTGCCGGAAATTTCATAACCTTTTTGAGTTTGGTTTCGCGGTTGGTTTATGAACCCTAGTAATTCCCGTCCACGGATCCATATGCTCTATTGACACTTTAAAAGTCATTTTATACGTTTACTCCCGAGTAGTCGGGTAATCCTTGATTTCATCCAAATCATGCTAGATGGATTGTAATGTATTCTTTGTTTACTTTTAGGTTTCATTGGTGATTGAGAAGTGGACGTTATTTTGCGTGTATAGGTGAGTGTTCCTTGTTTGTTATGTTTCATGACTATATGGCTAGTATGAATGATTGATAATCTGTTAAATGCTTTCAATGATTGTTAAAACGAGTCTTCTAGGCAAGTGTGTACTTTATCGCACTCGGCCTAGATGATTGTAAAAATTTCAATGATTGAATGATTGAAATGTGATTTGTGCATGAATGTAAGCCTTTTGACTGAACTGGCCACTGCCCCTTGTTACCGGTCGTCCCGAGCCAGAAGCGGACTCGGTCGGGCGATTAGGGACCTGGGTGAACGTTTTGGTATACTCGAGTATTACCTTGTAGGTTGGTGGAGATTGGTGGAGCCTGGTGAATGAATGAATGAATGAACGAATGAATGAATGAGGGTTTTACTTATATACAAATGCATTTTCAAATGATTGAAGGTATAAGGGAACGAAAGGAGAATGAATGAACGAATGGCTCCTTGTGAGCACGTATCCTTTTAATGAAGGTGTTTATCGCTTTCTTTTGTATTTGAATTGTTGGTAACATGTAATGAATGCATTGAACTTCTTGTTGCCTATGTGTTCGGAACCTCACTGAGCTTATAGCTCACCTCTTTAGTTTGTTTTCCTTAGCAGGGGAAGGCGAGTAAGGACGAGAGCCGGTATAGACTAGCTGAGTCTAGCCCTTGGTTTTCTTTTGTCATGGTTCCCACCCTAGTGCTTGGCACGGGCTAGTTGTATAGTGATTTGAGAACCTCTGTATATTTGACGGTTGTACTTCTTCTTGAGATATTATTGTATATACGTTTTGTTTTAAGTTGGATTGTGGTTAGATGTTCTTATGGTTGCTTGAAGTGATCGACTGAGTCCCGGCGAAAGCTGGGCAGGCAGTCCGCCGAACCCTTTGGTTCCTCTTAGGGGAAATTGGGGCTGTCACAAAAAAATTCTTAGATACTTAAAAGGAACTTTGAATTTTGGCCTATGGTATCCTAAGTGTCATAAATTTCCTTTATGTGGATTCTCGGATGCTGATTTTGGTGGTTGTAGGATAGATAGAAAAAATACAACGGGTATATGTAACTTTCTTGAAAATTGTTTGGTATCTTGGTTTAGTAAGAAGCAAAATGCTGTTTTCTTGTCTACAATCGAAGCAGAATATGTTGCCACCGGAGCTTGTTGTGCTCAATTATTATGGGCGAAAAACACATTGAATGATTGTGGATTAATGTATGATTGTATGCCTATGTATTATGATAATACTAGTGCCATAAATTTGATAAAAAATTTCATTCAACATTCTAGGACAAAGCACATAGACATAAAGCATCATTTCATTCGCGATCTTGTTCATAAGGGTGAAATTTGTATTCAATATGTTTGCTCAAAAGATCAAATTGCTGATATTCTCACAAAAGCCCTACCACTGGATCAATTTGTGTCTTTGAGAACAAAATTGGGCGTTTCAAAAAAAATATTCTAAAATTCTCTAATCACTCTTTATCGGACGTCCGATGTGTTAAAATTGACGTCTGACAGTGTTCTTGATCATCTTTCCAGAAAGTTCAGGTTCAAACGGTTGTGTCAGACGCTTTACTTCGTTCGGCCGTCCGACACTCAAAAATTGCATCTTGTAAGAAAGTCCTCTTCTTTATTCAGTTCATTTTTACCCTTTGTCTCGGATGCAACTCTTCATATTCTCTTACTTTCTAAATTCAAATTCATCTCTCTTCGGAACAAGTTCCAAGAAATTGCTCTAACCAACACCATTACATTTTTATTGCGAGTTTATTGCTCCTCATAACTTCTTCCAATTGCCAACTGCACTATAAATTTCAATTCTCACTCGAAACCCTAACCACTCAATTTTCACTATTTGTGGTCAATTCAAGCAGTCATTGTAGTTCATCTATACTCATAGTTTATCTCATTACACACTCGCATCATACTTGTGACGGCCCCACCTCTCCCTAGGGCGTACCCCAGGGTTCGGCGGGTCGTCTGCCCAACTCTCGCCGGGACTCAGTCGTTCACTACAGTCCTCAATTAAAATCAGAATAAATCACAAGAATAAATAGGGCAGCGATCCAAACTTAAAGCGAAACTTATATACATTACCATCCCAAAAGGGAGTATAAAGATCGAATATACAAAAGTTCTCAATCCTTTATACGTCCAACCAGTGCCAAGCACTAGGGCGAGAACCATTACAAAAAAAAATTAAAGACCTAGACTAGGCTAGTCTATGCTCTCATCCTGCTCGCCATCCCCTGTTAAGGAAAACAAAACTAAAGAGGTGAGCTAAAAGCTCAGTGAGGTTCCGAACACATAGTCAGATAGTCAATTCAATACGTTAAACATGGAGTATCAATAATCCAAAAAATTTTTACAATAGAAAGCGATAGTAATACATTCATTAAAAGGATACGGGCTCACATGGAGCTATTCGTTCGTTCGTTCGTTCCCCTGACATTTCCCCTTATTCCTCCAATTATTTGAAAATTTCCTTTTTGAGAAGTAAAACCCTCGTGCCTGCGTTCGTTCATTCATCCCCTTCCGGACGTTGACCGGACTCCACCTATCCGGAGGTGGCCGGACTACAAGGTAATACTCGAGTATACCAAATTCACCCAGGGTCACCATATCGCCCGACCGAATCCACTTCTGGCTCGAGTCGATCGGTAACGAAGGTCAGGGCCCAATTCAGCCAAAAAGCTTACATCATGCGCAACTAATGTTTCAATAGTTAAATCATTGAAAATTTCACATTTCATTTAGGTCGAGCGCGATAAAGTACACGCTCGCCTAGAAAATTCATTTTAGAAATCCTTGAAAACACTTAACACATCATCAAACAACAACAACAAGTCATGAAGTCATGGAGAATATAACAAACAAGAAACACTCACCTATGTACGCAAAACAACGGGTAAAATATCCTTCCGGATATTATCCTCAGTCACCGAGAAAACTTAAATTAAACGAGAAAGAATATAACAGATCATCTACCACAACAATTAGGTGCAATCAAAGAAACTCGACAATTATTGAGTAGAACGTACAAAAAGACTTTAAAGTGAAACGAGGACATTTGGACCCGTGGACAAAAATAACTAGGGTTTCATAGACCAAACGTAAGTATACCAGTTCAAATAGAAACTTAGTCCTCGAGCGAAAATTTGGGCAGCATGCCCTTTGTATTTTCCTATTTTCCAGCCATTTATGGCTTCATCCTTTTACTCAATCAAACCCAAGGTTATCCATAACAAAATTTCATTTCAATAGCCATTCCATAGGCTCAAAACAATACAAGAACAAAAATTAAGCTAATATCGAGTGCGGAAATGAAGTTTACAAAAGACAGTTTTGACGGGTTCTTGTAGAATGGGCACATCCGAGGCTCCGTTTATCGGATTGAGGTGAAACTTATACGCTTTCGAAGCTAAGACACAGGGCTCCAATGTTCATGAAGATCACTTAGTCCAATTTCCTGTGTAACCTAATCAAATTCCCAATTCACATAACCTAATTCCAACTAATCGGCTATTTAACCGTACTGCATTCAAATGGCCATATCTCAGCCTACCAAGGTCCGTTTAAGGTGTTCTTGGTGGCATTGAAAAGCTAAGACAGAGTACTAAAAATTTTATGTTTTGGAAATCAGCCAAATCAGCACGGATCATAATGACTAAACATGATAAACTGGATGAACTGACTAAAACGGAACACTAGAAACATCCTAAAATAGTGAGGGTATTTTGGTCTTTTCATAGGCTACGTTGCTCCGATTGACCTGACATTTTGTAGGCAACTATAAAATATCATTCTATACAACTTTCATGTTTTATACCAAGCCTAATTCGGCCTCTAACCACACAAACTGGAACCGGACAGAACAGGGTGAAATTTTTCCAGAAATCTGAAATTTTTTATTCCAATGATGACTTTCTTCATTTCTTGCTTCACTTGCTACCAAAACCCCCTATACAATATTGGATACAACATATATTAATCATACATTCAGTTTGGCAGCAATTCATCAAACCCTAATTCATGTATCCACAAGGAAAAACAACACCCAAGACATGATAACAACCATTATTCACCACAAATTTGAGATGCTAAGCTAATATAAACAAGATTAAGAGTAAAAATTGGGGATATCACCATCCTTACCTTGCTTAGTGTCTACTAAGGGCAACCCTAACTTTCCCCTTCAAAAATTCACCAACACCTCACTAAATCAACACTCAAAGGTAACTTTAATCGGTTTACTTTCTTTGTTTCCTCGCTTTGTAGCTCAAATTCAAGATGAAGGAAGATGGGTTTTGCTCTCTCTTTTCCCCTCTCTTGTCTCGGCCACCAGCAGAAATAATGAAGAAGAAAGAGTAAAAATTGGGGATAAGAAGGAAGACCATCTCTTGGTCAAGAAACCCTTAGGTGGCGACACTTGGCGCCACCACCTCCTCTCATTTTTCTCTTTCTTTTCCTTGTATTTTTTACCATAAATTTCGGTCAAAGGCAGCTGGAAATGAGGAGATATTTTGCTCAAATATCAATGAGCTCATGTGATAAGAAAGTGGTGGTCCAGTGGTGCATTCAATCGGTAGTGCGCGGTACACGCCGGTTCGCACCGTTTTTCCTTAAATCACACGTACTAGGGTTTTTTTCTTCCCAATCACTAACTTTTTAACATTGCTCCTAATCACATATTATTTCTCACCTCAAAGTCACTCTTAATCACCAAATTTGAGCCTTGCTCCGTACCAAAAAATCATTCGGCGGAAAATCGCGAAAACCCTAGTTTGCTCCAATCCTGAAAACGTAGAGTGAAACCCTACTTTTTATGTTCATTTGCACTTATTGTGGAACGATTGGGTAGTAGGGCTATAATAAATGAATAATTTCTAAATAAAAAGTCATTTTTGAGAAAAATATAAGAAATTTGCGAGTCCTCACAATACTCTGCAACAACATCATCTTGCATTGCATCATGGTGAAAACTAGAGGAGGGTCTGTCAGTGTCGGATGCACTTTCAGGTTTAGAGATGAAGAGGATGAAGACGTTCAGGTCGTCGAACCTTCCACCAAATCATCCAGAAAGAGAACTGGAACTCGTGGTGGAAAAACGAAGCAGTCTGCAAAGAGGAAGCAGAATGCTCAAACTGGTGAGCCATCTGTTGAACCATCTGTTGAGCAGATGGTGGAGCATCAAACTAAAGAGCATCCAGTTGTGGTAGTGAAGAGAAAATGAAGCAGCCCACCAATACTGATGCATCCGTCACAAAAACACCAAAAAAAGTGACGGAATCCCACAGTAAAAAGGGAAAAAGGTCCGCTAAAAGGAAGGGAATTGCTCAAACTAAGGAAAGAAAAACTGTCATTCCTTCTGTTGAGCAAAGTGAGAAACAGTAGGCTGCAGAGAAAAATGCTGGGGAACAGCAAACTGCAGAACCTTCTACCAGGAAGTCACCAAGGACAAAGTCTGGTGTTCAAAATACTGTGCCAACCGATCAACGCAGTGAAAAGAGAAAACGTCCTACCAATGTAACGGCCCCACTTTCCCCTAAGGCAAACCAAAGGGGGTTAGCGGACTGCCTGCCCAACTCTCGCCAGGACTACGGATCAGATTAGAGCTATCTGCTTCATTTCGGAACTTACAAACGCGCGTAAACAAATCAAAATAGTAAAACAACCCAAAATAAAATAAAATGAAATCCGGAGTCGGCCATGAATAGTAACCGACCCGTCAGAACCCAATCGAAAGAGCACGCAAACATTCACATCTGAACTTTAGCGATTACAATCCAAAATGACATACCAAAGTTTTCAAAAGTTGATACATATACACGGTTTGCCAAATCAAAAGAGAAAACGCCCCAAAAGTACACTTAGGGTTTTAATACATGACCTATACAAAAGATATGTTCCACAAGCTCAATTTGGCAGCCATTTGTCAAATCCAGACCAAAAGTGTTTATTTTCCTGTAAGGAAAACAAAAGAGACAGAAAGGGGTGAGCTTGCGCTCAATGAGGTACCAAACATATAGCAGAAAAATCATGGCATTTCACATTTTACAAATCAGATACAAATGCCAGATGTAAAGCAAAGGAACCAATGATTCAAATCAGAAGGATACGGGTGGCTCTCAGGAGCCAAATTTCCAGCGCAGTACTTGATCCAAATCGGTTGACTCTCCGTCAACGTATATAGAACCAAAACGTCCGTAAACCCCTCTTCACACCGAATTCCGTCCACCAAACACCCCCTTTACCGGGCCCGCTCACCGTAACCGAACAGAAATGGTAATACTCGAGTATACCGGAATCAAGGGTCTCAATACCCAAAAATTCCCGAACAGACTACCGTGGTTCGTTATCTAATCGTCCAGGCCCTTGCCGGCCCGACTCGAATAACTTAGCCACAGGATTGAGCTCATAGGTCATAGAAATCCGAACAGATGCAGACACAGATAACAGATTCAGATACAGATACAGAATAGAAGATTCAGATAGCAGATTCGGATAGGCACTCAAAATTGGCATATGAACAGACAAGAGAACGAGTGTGATAAAGTACACCCTCGTCTCAAACAAATTAAACAGATTGCAGAGCAAAAATCAAGTTAAACAGCAATGGAGGGGAGTGGTACACTCACCGGCTCAACTTCAAAAGTTTTTACTTCAGATTGGCCTTAATCGCCAAGAAACCCTAAAATAACCAAAATAAACCAATTGAAGGTTTCACATCCATAATCGAGTAAACACAATGCACATGAGGCTCGACTACTAGTCGTATGCCTCGCCAAATAATTACTAATGCAAGGGTGGAAAACATGATTTTCTTGGAAACAAAAAGGTAACATGAAGACTTAGGCGCAAACAACCCAAAAGCCTTTCATTTCCACCAAAAGGCAAATCCAACTTAAAGGAACCAAACGGTCTAGAAAATCGGGCAGCACCTCCCCTAAAATTCTTACTTTTCCAGCCATTAAGGCTTCATTATTTCCTCAAATCAGTCCCAACATTTCACATAAAAGTCATCTCATTTCCCAAAAGCCGTTCACTAGGCTCAAAGTAGTACAAGTACAAAAGTTAGCTAGGAAATGACCGGAATGAGAGCGAGCCCTAAAACATGCAAACAAGTACATGGAGACTCGATAACGAGTCATAAAGCCATACCAACCACAACTCCAATAAGGTTTCATATGCATATATAAGCATTGTAGCAAACCAGAAAATCAGGAAATGTAGCCATCTTGGCCATAACAACAAAAACAGTTTTGCCTTCATTATGCGGTAATGGTACAAATTGCACTACGATTATCGGATGAGGGTGTAAGACCCACCGTTTCGAAGCTAAGAACCAGGGCTACAACAATGTAGAAGGCCACTCAGTCCAAATCCTAGCACAACTAGGTCAAAAATACAGAATACCAAACCAGAACCGTAATTACAGGTTTACAAATCACACCATGCTGTAATTAGTCCAACTCAGTCTATACAGGTCCAAATGCATTGATTCCAAAGGCATGTGGTAGCTAAGACCTCAAGCTACATTTCATAAGAAGACACCAACATCCAAATCCAAAGCAATTCCAGTCAAAACAGACGATTACAAACACAGTTTGCACATTCTGATCAACCCAGAACAGCTACAGTAAAATCGACATATCTCACTCTACACTACTCCAAATGACCTGAAATTTTACAGGCACCTCAAACACATCAATACCTACAACTTTTATGTTTTGAGCCAAGGCCAATTCGGCCTCTAACTAGGTGCTAAAAATCCGGACAGATTGTGCAACCCAAAAACCCTAACTTGCTGAAAATTTTCCCAAACCAGAAATTGGTTGCAATTGTTCACTTTTCCCACCTCCTTAAGTCATTATATACCATTTCTAATCATCCTAGATAGCCACACAATCATGCTTATATTAAAATAGAAAAATCCCCAAAAATAATAAAACTTCATCATTTCAACCACAAATCAAGAATTAATCCATAAAATTGCCTCTTATGCCACTACTAAACATAAATTAAACATCATTAGAGGGAGGAAAGGGGTTCATCCACCACTCACCTTAGTAAAACAAGAGGGAGAGCAACTTGTCACCTTAAGCTTCCAAACAACTTCACCAAACAACTCACTATCACTAAATGAAGAGGTTTTATGGAGTAGAAACAAGTTTAGAAGGTTGGATGGTTTGATTGAAGCAAGATGAAAGCCAAAACTTGAAGAGTTTTTCTCTCTTTTGAAGCTCAAGAAAGTCGGCCAAGAGGAAGACAAGAATAAGAGATTTTTGGTTAATTTTTTAGATATTTAACCAATTTGGTCAAAAGTCAAAAACCATGAATAGTTGTCATAAGCCATACCCAATGAAATGGTGACACTTGTCACCTCAATTAATGCATTCCTATCCCTTCCTTTTCCTCTCACATCAATCACTTAACATCCTCTACTTATCTCTTAATACCCGATAAATTTCACACAGTATCCGAAACTTAACCTTATTGGCCAAATTTTTCCGAACTTTTCGCACTAGTGGGTCCCACGTCCATAATCTCTCCGTAATTTTTCAAAAACTACCCAATGCTAGGAAAATCATCTAAAAACTATAATTACTCATAAAATTCACCAGGAAAATTTTTCTAAGCCAGAAAATGCAGAAAACATGCCATTAAAGGAAATAAACCCTAGGAAAATTATTAAGGAATTTACGAGTTCTCACACTCTCTCCCCCTTAAAGAAATTTTGTCCTCGAAATTTTCTTATCAGCGGAATCCATCGAATCTAAGGTACCCAACGGATCGTATCTTCTACGTCCTCAGACGAGTCAGGGACCTGATGATGCTCCAGGGAATATACTCGAGCCGGTACTTTCGCTCCAGTCCCTTCTCCTTTCGACTGTCCAGGGTTGGTCTTAGCTGGTTGCTGAGAGTTAGTCTTGGTTGGTGGCGGAGTCCCTCTCCCTTCGCGCAGTCGTGCTGGACAGTTAGCAATTCAATGTTCGGCGCTACCACAGCGCAGGCATTTTCCTTCTTTCTTCCAACAATTTGCCTCCGTGTGATTTGGCCCTCCGCAATATCCACAGGGATCTCGAGTAGCAGTGACCGATCCTCCCAGTGAGACACCACTGGCCACCCCCGATTGTCGTACTCCCCCGTTCCCTTTTCCACTCTTAGGAGGTGTGCTCTTATCTTCCTGTTCCGAGCTGCTCCCAGGAAAACCCCTTTTCTTGGTTTGGAAGTTTCTAACTTGTAGCCTCGCATCTTCAACCCGTTGAGCTTTCTCCACAGCGTCACTAAAGGTACTAAGTTGAGCTACAGTCAAATCCTTTTGAATCTCAACATTTAGCCCCTGAATAAAACGTCTTATCCGTCTTTGTTCGGTTATGATCAGTTCAGGCGCAAACTTAGACAACCGAGTGAATTGACTCTCATACTCGGCTACGGTTTGTGTTCCCTGGCAAAGCCGAATGAATTCATCTTCCTTCTTTTCTTGGATGAGAGGAGGGAAAAACTTGGCATTAAATTCTCTCATAAAGTTCGCCCACGTTCTCGGGGTTTGTTCTCTTTCCCATTTCATTCGAATGACATTCCACCAGGAACGGGCGGCTCCCTCTAGTTGAAAGACAGCAAATGTCACCTGTCTCTCCTCGGTATAGTGTAAGGCAGCGAAAATATCGATCATCTTCTCCAGTCACTTCTCAGCTACGTCAGGATCAGGGCCTCCAAGAAATTTGGGTGGAGAGAACTTCTGAAATCTCTCAAGGGCTCTATCCTCGCCCTCCATGTGATTACCAGGATTCCCAGGGTTAGGGTTAGGGTTTTGACCTTGTTGGTGCACCACTTGGGCTAGCAAAGCAGTCATTTGCTGCATGGCAGCAGCTATTTGGACATTGGGGTGAACCCTAAGTTCAGAGTTTGGTCCAGATGAGGTTTCCCCAGTACCCCTTTTAGGTGTAGGTTGCCTATTTCCACGCCCACGGCCCCGTCCACTCCGCGTACCTTCCATGAGTTTTACTTGGTCTAGGCAATAATACTAAACCAAAATAAGCACGATGCATGTAAGTAACACTCAAAACTTTTATGATAACACACATTTATACATTCCAAACAAGATCAAAGCATATATATACAAGCCGGTCAAAATTAGGCCGCACACATACATACAGCCAGTTAAGTCAAGTACAAACATAGACGATCCACCGAGGAAAGGCCTTTCTAGTTCACCAAATCTTTTCTAACCTAGGCCCTCACATCTTTCGTATCCGGGCGCAAGAATCCTATCTAAGATAATTCACAACTCGAGCCGGCCGGTCCCAAGAGTAAACCATCCTTATTAAAGATTCCTACCCGACATACATACCTAGCTTCCTCGAGTCCCATGATAATGATTCGTACACTTATCACATGCCCGGTTCATAACTTACGCTCAAACAAGCACTTAGACATATTCATGAAATTAAGACCACAACACCACTTGGCCCAGTCTCACTCCGCGCAGAGACCACGCGAAGCAGGCTCTGATACCACTTGTAACGGCCCCACTTTCCCCTAAGGCGAACCAAAGGGGTTAGCGGACTGCCTGTCCAGCTCTCGCCAGGACTACGGATCAGATTAGAGCTATCTGCTTCATTTTGGAACTTACAAACGCATGTAAACAAATCAAAATAGTAAAACAACCCAAAATAAAATAAAATGAAATCCGGAGTCGGCCATGAATAGTAATCGACCCGTCAGAACCCAATCGAAAGAGCACGCAAACATTCACATCTGAACTTTAGCGATTACAATCCAAAATGACATACCAAAGTTTTCAAAAGTTGATACATATACACGGTTTGCCAAATCAAAAGAGAAAACGCCCCAAAAGTACACTTAGGGTTTTAATACATGACCTATACAAAAGATATGTTCCACTAGCTCAATTTGGCAGCCATTTGTCAAATCCATACCAAAAGTGTTTATTTTCCTGTAAGGAAAACAAAAGGGACAGAAAGGGGTGAGCTTGCGCTCAATGAGGTACCAAACATATAGCAGAAAAATCATGGCATTTCACATTTTACAAATCAGATACACATGCCAGATGTAAAGCAAAGGAACCAATGATTCAAATCAGAAGGATACGGGTGGCTCTCAGGAGCCAAATTTCCAGCGCAGTACTTGATCCAAATCGGTTGACTCTCCGTCAACGTATATAGAACCAAAACGTCCGTAAACCCCTCTTCACACCGAATTCCGTCCACCAAACACCCCCTTTACCGGGCCCGCTCACCGTAACCGAACAGAAATGGTAATACTCGAGTATACCGGAATCAAGGGTCTCAATACCCAAAAATCCCCGAACAGACTACCGTGGTTCGTTATCTAATCGTCCAAGCCCTTGCCGGCCCGACTCGAATAACTTAACCACAGGATTGAGCTCATAGGTCATAGAAATCCGAACAGATGCAGACACAGATAACAGATTCAGATACAGATACAGAATAGAAGATTCAGATAGCAGATTCAGATAGGCACTCAAAATTGGCATATGAACAGACAAGAGAACGAGTGTGATAAAGTACACCCTCGTCTCAAACAAATTAAACAGATTGCAGAGCAAAAATCAAGTTAAACAGCAATGGAGGGGAGTGGTACACTCACCGGCTCAACTTCAAAAGTTTTTACTTCAGATTGGCCTTAATCGCCAAGAAACTCTAAAATAACCAAAATAAACCAATTGAAGGTTTCACATCCATAATCGAGTAAACACAATGCACATGAGGCTCGACTACTAGTCGTATGCCTCGCCAAATAATTACTAATGCAAGGGTGGAAAACATGATTTTCTTGGAAACAAAAAGGTAACATGAAGACTTAGGCGCAAACAACCCAAAAGCCTTTCATTTCCACCAAAAGGCAAATCCAACTTAAAGGAACCAAACGGTCTAGAAAATCGGGCAGCACCTCCCCTAAAATTCTTACTTTTCCAGCCATTAAGGCTTCATTATTTCCTCAAATCAGTCCCAACATTTCACATAAAAGTCATCTCATTTCCCAAAAGCCGTTCACTAGGCTCAAAGTAGTACAAGTACAAAAGTTAGCTAGGAAATGACCGGAATGAGAGCGAGCCCTAAAACATGCAAACAAGTACATGGAGACTCGATAACGAGTCATAAAGCCATACCAACCACAACTCCAATAAGGTTTCATATGCATATATAAGCATTGTAGCAAACCAGAAAATCAGGAAATGTAGCCATCTTGGCCATAACAACAAAAACAGTTTTGCCTTCATTATGCGGTAATGGTACAAATTGCACTACGATTATCGGATGAGGGTGTAAGACCCACCGTTTCGAAGCTAAGAACCAGGGCTACAACAATGTAGAAGGCCACTCAGTCCAAATCCTAGCACAACTAGGTCAAAAATACAGAATACCAAACCAGAACCGTAATTGCAGGTTTACAAATCACACCATGCTGTAATTAGTCCAACTCAGTCTATACAGGTCCAAATGCATTGATTCCAAAGGCATGTGGTAGCTAAGACCTCAAGCTACATTTCATAAGAAGACACCAACATCCAAATCCAAAGCAATTCCAGTCAAAACAGACGATTACAAACACAGTTTGCACATTCTGATCAACCCAGAACAGCTACAGTAAAATCGACATATCTCACTCTACACTACTCCAAATGACCTGAAATTTTACAGGCACCTCAAACACATCAATACCTACAACTTTTATGTTTTGAGCCAAGGCCAATTCGGCCTCTAACTAGGTGCTAAAAATTCGGACAGATTGTGCAACCCAAAAACCCTAACTTGCTGAAAATTTTCCCAAACCAGAAATTGGTTGCAATTGTTCACTTTTCCCACCTCCTTAAGTCATTATATACCATTTCTAATCATCCTAGATAGCCACACAATCATGCTTATATTAAAACAGAAAAATCCCCAAAAATGATAAAACTTCATCATTTCAACCACAAATCAAGAATTAATCCATAAAATTGCCTCTTATGCCACTACTAAACATAAATTAAACATCATTAGAGGGAGGAAAGGGGTTCATCCACCACTCACCTTAGTAAAACAAGAGGGAGAGCAACTTGTCACCTTAAACTTCCAAACAACTTCACCAAACAACTCACTATCACTAAATGAAGAGGTTTTATGGAGTAGAAACAAGTTTAGAAGGTTGGATGGTTTGATTGAAGCAAGATGAAAGCCAAAACTTGAAGAGTTTTTCTCTCTTTTGAAGCTCAAGAAAGTCGGCCAAGAGGAAGACAAGAATAAGAGATTTTTGGTTAATTTTTTAGATATTTAACCAATTTGGTCAAAAGTCAAAAACCATGAATAGTTGTCATAAGCCATACCCAATGAAATGGTGACACTTGTCACCTCAATTAATGCATTCCTATCCCTTCCTTTTCCTCTCACATCAATCACTTAACATCCTCTACTTATCTCTTAATACCCGATAAATTTCACACAGTATCCGAAACTTAACCTTATTGGCCGAATTTTTCCGAACTTTTCGCACTAGTGGGTCCCACGTCCATAATCTCTCCGTAATTTTTCAAAAACTACCCAATGCTAGGAAAATCATCTAAAAACTATAATTACTCATAAAATTCACCAGGAAAATTTTTCTAAGCCAGAAAATGCAGAAAACATGCCATTAAAGGAAATAAACCCTAGGAAAATTATTAAGGAATTTACGGGTTCTCACAACCAAAGAGCAACCTGACGCTCAAATTGCAGAGGAACCAACCCCCTTATCAAAGTTCATTGATGATGATGCCAGTGAGAGAGTCGAATGGATCTCGCAGAAAGGCTTCATCACTCAGAGGACTATCATCCCATACAAATTTCGTAAGTTTGATCTTGAACCAGTTCTTAAGCTTTTTGAATTCTAAAAATGGACTCATCTTCTGACCATTCCAAACACATACTATCCTGACATGCTTTATCAATTCTTTGCCAACCTTAGGAAGGGTAAATCACACACTGATCTAGTTTCACGTGTCAACTCTGTTAACATAGAGTTGAACCCCAACATTGTCAACACTATTCTAGAAACCAAAATTGAAGATGGTTTTAAAGAAAAAATTGCAAACTTCTTTTCATATGAAGAATTTCCTTCTGCATATCATCATTTTCATGTTCTCAAATTGATGACTTATTTTCAAACCTATTTTAATACTCCTGGTGAGGTAAGATTGGAAGATCTCAATCCTCAAAACTTGATCATCTTTTCCATAATTTTCAATCTGTTGGTCCCTACTGATGGTCATAGAACTGAAGCCAACAAAATGAAACTTTACCTGTTCTATTGCTTTCATGAAAAAATCACAATTGATTTCGACTTCGTTATGTGTAAATTCTTGCTCAAAATTAGCACTGATAGCCGTAGAAAACTTTTCTATGAAAAATTTCTGACTCCTATCTTTACTCATCTTGAAATTCCCTTTTCTGAAAAATCACCAAACAAAGTGCATAAACTGTTTTCTCTAAGGCTTATTTTGAAAGAAAAATCTGAAATTTTTTTAGGGTCATTGGTGCCATAAGGAAACTGTTCGGAGTCTATAAGAAAAAATTTTCATGAAACTCCTATTACCCCTAGGACTCCTCGAGATCAGTCCATGTTTGTCTCACCCTTCACTATCCGTCCTAGAAAATCAGCTACTAAGTCCTCTTCATCCAACTTTGAGGTCATTTCTTTGCTTGAGGACCTCAAACATTACATCCTATTTCTTGAAGATGGTCTAATGATGGCCATGTCATCCGAACAACAAGCCACTTTCATTGACAAAAGGAATCTGCTAATGCCTTCCATTCCTCAAGACAATGAGAATGCATATCAAAAGGAGCCTAGAACTGAGCCAACTACTGAAACTACTCTAGAGTATCGTGCCTCCAGTTCTTAACCATAGAACAAGGGAAAGACTCCAGCAACTAAAGAAGAAACTGAAGAGGATTATGATGAGGACACTGAAGAGGAACAAGTTGATCCTGCTCAATTTCGCCTAGTAAGGAGGAGGCTTGGATCGTCAAAGATTACCATTTAGGCTCTTCTAGGTAAATGCACTTCATGACTAGGATAGTAGTCCATAACAGGCTTTTGGCCTCTCTTGCATTTTAAAACATTTCGTGTGTTCTGTATTAAGAATTCTATTTCCTCTCCTCTGCTGGTCTGTAAAACTATTTGGTTATCTTTTATCTTTTGAATGAATGTTGCTTTTGTGGATTATTCCGATTTTTTGGATGAATGTTGCTTAATTCAGTCTGCTGTTAACAATTGTCAATGTTAATGATGTTGTGTTTTGGCTTCTGGTTTTGCTGATAAGTGTTGATAGTATTGCTGATAATTATTGATAGTTTTGGCTTCTTATATTGCTGAAAATATTAAAGATGTGTATTGGATACTATATTCTGGTTTGTTTAATGATGACAAAAAGGGAAAGAAATGGATATGTAATCTATACGTAAGGGGGAGTATCCACTCAGGGGAAGTGTCCAATAATCTATATGTGAGAGAACATGTTTATCCACTCTTTGGATGCATCAAGTAAGGGGGAGGTGTGCCCCAATTATTTTCCTCAATCCATTGTTTTGTCATCATCAAAAAAAGAGAGATTGTTTATCTCAGTCTGTAGGTTTTAATGATTACAAAACAAATGGATCTTACTAATGTTCTCCTAATAGACCCTTTCAGAAATGGAGCAAAACAGGTTAAAAAATTAAGCACAAAAAATGCTGAAACTGCTGTCAGACGCACAAGAAGACTGGATCGGACGTCCGATAATCTTTGCACAACTTTGGACGCATGAAGAACTTCACCCTTGAACGTCTGAAGATATTGAGTCAATCCTTCTAACCTCACTGACCTCGATCGGATGCACATCATCAGAGCATCGAACGTCCGACAAGCATTGCGAAACTTCGGACGCAAAACCTTGGAGACATTGGACGTCCGAAAAGAATTAAAGAAGAATTCACAGTTTCACCTCCTACCTTTGGACGCATAGATTAAAGGTACCAGACGTCTGAAATAAGTCAAGAAAATTTCTTGAGTTCACTGCCTACGTTCGGACGCAAGAAGTTGGTCTACCGGACGTCCGACACTACCAACGACTAGTTGACTCTTCAGTTGCCTTCTATCTATTGAAGCATTAATTGAGAAACTTTTTGGTCCCATATAAATAGAACAAAGTCAACCACTTCAAAATAACTTTGCACATTGAGATTACATCAGATCAAGAGTGATTTTAGTAGTAAAATACTCTTCAAAGAGGATTTGTACTCTTAGTTGTGTAATTTTTGATAAGTTTTTATAGGGTGATTCAATTATTTCAATAGTGTAGCTTTGTGAGGGTTATCCAAATGATAGTAAAACTTCCTTGCTTGATCAGGTGTGGCTTGGGGCAAGGAGGAAGTGATCCTTCCCTTGTACACAAGAGATTGGTTGTAAGTTGATCAACTTGAGGAAGTTTGCTCTATAAAATGATATTCAAACTCAAGGGGAGTTTGGTATTTGGTTCGATTCTCTATCTCTTTTACTTACTGTCTTGATATATAAATTACTCATTTCTTCTACTCACAAGCACTTGTGCTTTCTTATCAATTGCTTCATTGTGTGGTCTTTTAGAAAAAGAGGCCAAATTCTCAAAAAGTGAATCACAACTTAACCAGTTTTTATACTACCTAATTCACCCCCTCTTAGGTTGTCTTCGATCCTTACATGTTATAGCTCAGAAAACATAATTACATAAAGTTGAGCAACTGCTCATTACATCACTCTTGGCTGCATCTAATAGCCAAGTTGGGAAGGATTCCTTCCAGAATATCTCAATGCAAGAATCAATGGCGAACTTTGCCAACTTGTGACCAACATAGTTGTTGTTCCTTTTGATGAAGGAAAAGCAATGTTCACTAAATAGCTTTTTAAGTTTCCTTATATCCTCTAGTACGTTATCTAGTAGTGTTAACTTCTCTTGTGAGTAGTTTAGCTTTTTGATCAGTTGCTTGCAATCAGATTGGCACTCGGCTCTACTTTGTCCAGCTTTATTTGCTTTAACTAGAGCATACCTAATTGCTCTAGCTTCTTCAACTATTGGGCATATGCATCCTTGCTCTACCTTGCCCAGCAAGCAATGACTTCCCCCTTTGGTGCTCTCGCTACTATCCCCCAACTTGCTTGTTGTTTTTCAGAACTTAGAGCTATATCTGTATTGAGTTTGACCCAACCTCTCTATGGTAGTTTCTATTTTTCCTCTATACAGTCTCCTTCAACATGTTAATCAGTTCTTTCCTTCTCCTGTGCTTACCTATATTCCTCCCATTCATGCACAACTTTGTTAATATCAACCATAGGATGCCTCTTTACTCCCCAGAACAGTCCCTCACTTCTTTTTTTCCAAACTTGCCATAATAGGTTCCCTATTAAGCAAACTTGCCTCTTCTTTTTTTTTTGTTGCCTCCATTAACTCATTCCACGATAACCAAAAGTTCTTTCTTAAGTCCTTTATACCATTCCATTTTATAGAGGCTACTTTTCCTGTCATATCAGCACTCTGGCAAAAGAATAAAACATGCTCAAGTGTCTCTACCTGTTCTCCACAGCACCTGCACATTGCATCATCTTTACCATTCTATCTTTTACTACCTGGTTTACTGGAAGCTTTCCTTGTAAGCATTTCCAAAGGAAGTGCTTTATTTTATGTTTCATGTTTATGCCCCATAGCACTTTCCACACATTGGTTCTGCTTTCTTCCCTGCTTCCACTACCCTGGTTACTCCCATCACTTGCTCTTCTTCCCATAGGTTTACTGGTTGCTGCATATCTTGACTTTATAGTGTAATTTCCTTATGCTGAATGTATCTAGTATAGTTTGTATTTTGTGTCAAATATACTGGTATGAATCCTTGCAATCTTGGCTCTCTCCTCGTCTCCAAAAACTTCATTGAAGATGTCCCAATTCCATTTTCCTGCACATAGTAAATCATGAACACTATTTATAGCTCACATCCCACTAGCTTCTTAATTAACATTTTGTCATCCTCTCTATGTGGTAACCATCTGTCAGTCTAGATTTTGATAGATTTTCCATCACCCACTTTCTTCCTTGCCCCTTCTTTCAATGGATTCTTGGCACTTAACAAACTTTCCCACATCCAAGAGTCATTTGGCCTACCTTCCATATCCCATAAGGATCTCCCTCTAAAATATCTACCTTTCTGTACCCTACTAACTAACAAGTTGGGTTGGTAATTATCCTCCAAAGTTGTTTTGCTAGCATAGCCATATTGAAATTTTGAAGGTCCTTAAAACCAAGCCCCCCTTTTCCTTTGACCTCAGCCAACTTGTTTCATTTGATCCAGTAAATTCTTTTCTCTTCACCTTTTTGACCTTACTGGAACTTTGCCATTTCTCCACAAATATTCTTACACAAGGTCTTTGGTAGCCTACAACAAGCCATTTCCTATGAAGGCATGGCTAAAATAATAGATTTTAGTAAGGTTTCCTTGCCAGCCTGACTTAAGAGTTTGTTCTTCTATCCACTCAATTTGCCCGTCATCTTCTCTTTAATGAAGTTGAAGACTTGTATTTTGGTTCTGCCAATCACCATAGGCAATCCCAGGTACTTACTTTCTTTGGCATGATGCATGTTTCCCAGCTTTTCCAATATCTCTTCCTTTTCCTCTTTATTCAGATTTTTACTAAACATCACAAATGATTTGTCAATGTTTATCACCTGTCTTGAGGCTCTTGAATATCTATGCAAAATATGCATCACTACTTTAGCTTCCTTCTTCTTTGCCCTGCAGAATATTAATGAATCATCCACACAAAAAAAGGTGAGATAGTGTAGGGCTAGCAGTAGAGATTTTCATTCCTGAAATTTTCCTTTGCTGTACTGCCTTTTAAATGAAATTGATTAATCCTTCAGTACATAGTGGGAACAAGTATGGGGAAAAAGGGTCCCCTTGTCTGATAACTCTAATTGGTTTACTATACCCCTTTTTCCCCATTGATGTTCACTACATAAGAGGCAATAGACAAGCACTCATAGGTCCAATTAATCCACTACCTACAAAAGCCCATTTTCTCCATAACTCTCCTAAGTAAATCCCACTCTACTCTATCGTAAGCTTTAGACATGTCTAACTTAATCACCATATGATCCTTTTTCCCCGGTCTTTCATTATTTATGGCATGGATGCATTCATGAGCAATCAAACATTATCTATGATCTGTCTTTTGGAATAAAAGCTGACTAAGAGTTATTGATGTATTTTCCAAGCAGAGGCTTCAGCCTGTTTACTAGAATTTTTGTTATGATTTTGTAGAAGATGTTGTACAAACTAATGGGCTTATAGTGAGAGATTTTACTAGGAGCTTCAACTTTAGGAATGAGGGTGATTAGAAGAGTTTCATTTATAGCTTTTAGCAATTTTCCAGATGATTGAAGAAACTCTTGATTGCTTAATAGACATCCATGTTGCTGATATGCCAGAACTTTTGAAAAACTAGAGTCATACCATTAGTACTTGAGGCTTTGGTAGCGTGCATTGAGAATATTTTCTTTTTAACCTCCTGTTCTATCACATTTCCCATTAGCCTTGCATTTATCTGATCAGTCATAAATAGTGAAATTCCTTGGATAATGTCTGCTCCATCATCTGGGTGAGAGGTAGTGAACAATTCCTTGAAATATTTGGTTATTTCCTCCTCTATGTGATACCCCAACTTTTAGAATCGCCTTTTGTTTAGTCTCAAAAAGGATATTACGGTTTCTTTAGTTTATTTTTATTTTAAAACATTATTTTGTTCTAAAGAAGAAACTAAAGTTATTTCTTTGGGTTTGATTTAAAACCTTGTTTTGTTTAAAAGACTAGAAACGCTAAAAGTCTAATCAAAACCCTAGTTTCATTTGTGACTGACCGTTTTCTCATATTTCTCACGTTTTAACCGAAACCCTAAATTCGATTTATGGAATTGTAAATGCCTCACGTTTTTCTTAAAAATTTCCTTTTATTTGGAACTTATGATTTTATTATAGCCCTACTACCCAATCATTCCACAATAAGTGCAAATAAACCTAGAAAGTAGGGTTTCACTTTTCGTTTTCAAGTTGGAGCAAGTTAGGGTTTTCACGTGTATCCGTAGTGTAATTATCCGGTACGGAGCGAGGATCAAATTTGGTGCTTAAGAGTGACTTTTAGGTGAAAAATAATATGTGATTAGAAGCAATGATATAAAGTTAGTGAATAGGAAGTAAAAACCCTAGTACGTGTGATTTAAGGAAAAACGGCGCGAACCGACAGGTACCGCGCACTACCGATTGAACGTACCTCTTGACCACCACTTTCTTACCACATGAGCTCATTAATACTTGAGCAAAATATCTCCTTATTTTCAGCTAGCTTTGACCGAAATTTAGGGCCAAAAATGCAAGGGAGAGAGAGAGAAAATTGTGTGGCTTTGGTGGTGACAAGTGTCACCACCCTATGGCTCTTTGGTTGATTTTTTTTTTCTTGCCTTCTTATCACTTGGAGCCATCTTTCTTCTTCATTTTTTCTGCTGCTTGGCCGAGAGAGAGAGAGGAAAAAACACCAAGAGAAAGCTGCTCCATTTCTTCTTGAATCTAGCCACCAAGTGAGAAAGAAAGAAAACTAAACCGATTAAAGCTATCCTTGAGTGTTTATTTAGTGAGGTGTTGGTGAAATTTTGAAGGGGAAGCTAGGGTTGCTCTTGGTAAACACTTAAACAAGGTAAGGATGATGATTTCTCCATTTCTTACTCTTGATCTTGTTTAAATTGGCTTAGCACCTTAAATTTGTGGTGGATGATAGCTATTATCAAGATTTGGGTGGATAGTGTATAATTTTTTTTAGATATATGAGTTAGGGTTTGAAAGATTGCTGCCTATACTTGCTGTATGGTTAATATATGTTGTATCTGAGATTATATAAGGGGCTTTGGTAGTGATTGAAGCAAGAAATGAAGAAAGTTTCCCTTGAAACCGAAAATTCCAGATTTCTGGCAAATATGACTTCAATTCTGTCCGGTTTTAGTGCTCCATGTTAGAGGCTGAATTAGCTTTGGGTTAAAACATGAAAGTTGTAGAGAATGATATTTTATAGTATCCTACAAAATTTCAACTCAATCGGAGCAACGTAGCCTGTGAAAAGACTGAAATACCCCTGCTACCCTGTTTCTATCCGAACATACTAATCAGCTTCTGTAATTAGTTGTTTTGACCAGGAATACTACTGATTTGGCTGTCGATGTCTTCTTCAGACTTATAGCCTTGTATCTTAGCTTTCAAATGGTTTTGGAATCACTTGAATTGGAGTTGTATATTCTGAGATATGACTGAAGGAGTCAGGACTGCTATAGTAAACTTTGAATTGGAAAATCTGGAGTTGTTTAGGTAAATTTGACCTAGATACATTGAAAACTGGACTGAGTGGCCTTCTTCAACCTTGTAGCCCCTATCTTAGCTTCGAAATGGTATAATTTGCACCTCAATCCGATAAGCGTAGCCTCAGATGTGCTCATTCCGTAAAAACCCGTCAAAACTGTCATTTGTAAACTTCATTTCCACACTTGTTGTTAGCTTAAATTTTTGTCCTTGTATAGTCTTGAGCATATTGAGTGGTTGTTTATGTTGTGTGTAATATTGGGATTGATTGAGGAAAACAATGAAGCCATAAATGGCTGGAAAATAGGTAAATACAAAGGGCGTGCTGCCCAAATTTTCGCTCAAGGACTAATTTTCTATTTGAACTTGTATATTTTCATTTGGCAAATACTATGACCATTTTTCCATCTTAAAACATGGTCCTTCTTCAATTGGAAACTCCAAATGTTTACTTACTCTTACCAAATAAAGAGAAGTGGTTTAGGGTTTTCTTGGGTACTTTGTTCTCCCTTTTACATGAATTTCATTAAGACCTTTAGTTTATAAAATCTACTTGAATATGAGATGATTTTGAACTATATAAACGATTCCGAAAACAGTATTTCTTAGCCTATCTAGTTGGATTCCGACTTGTCTTTGGTTCAAGTGTTTCATTGGAAAATTTTATAATCTTTTTGAATTTGGTTTTACATTTGGTCTACGAAACCCTAATTATTTTGTCTACGGGTCTAAATGTCCTCGTTTCACTTTAAATACCTAATTGTTTATGCTAGATGAGCTATAATATTCTGTCTCGTTAACTTTAGGTTTTCTCGGTGACTAAGGATAATATCCGGAAGGATATTTTGCAAGTTGTTTTGCGTACATAGGTGAGTGTTCCTTGTTTGTTATATCTCCCTTGACTTCATGACTTGTTGTTATTGTTTGATCATGTGTTAAATGTTTCCAATGATTTCCAAACGAATTTTCCAGGCGAGTGTGTACTTTATCGCGCTCGACCTAAATGAAACGTGAAATTTTCAATGCTTTAATGATTAATACATCAGTTGCGCATGATGTAAGCCTTTCGGCTGAATTGGGCCCTGCCCTTCGTTACCGATCGACTCGAGCCAGAAGCGGACTCGGTCGGGCGATATGGTGACCCTGGGTGAACGTTTGGTATATTCGAGTATTACCTTGTAATCCGGACAACGTCCGGATGGGTGGAGCCTAGCCAACGGCCGGGAAGGGGGTGAATGAACGAATGAAAGAACGAACGAGGGTTTTAATTACAAAATGCATTCTTCAAAAGAATGGAGGAATAAGGGGAACTGTCAGGAGAACGAATGAACGAACGAAAGCATGGCTCCCTGTGAGCCCGTATCCTTTTAATGAATATGTTACTATCGCTTTCCATTGTAAATGTTTCTTGAATTATTGATACTCCATGTTTCATGTATTGAAATGATTATTTGATTATGTGTTCGGAACCTCACTGAGCTTTTAACTCACCCCTTTAGTTTTGTTTTTCTTAATAGGGAACGGCGAACAGGATGAGAGCATAGACTAGCCTAGTCTAGTTCTTTTATTTTTTTTTGTAATGGTTCTCGTCCCAGTGCTTGGCACGGACTGGACGTATGAAGGATTGAGAACCTTTGTATATTCGATATTTATACTCTCTTTTGGGTTGGAAATGTATATAAGTTCCGCTTTAAGTTTTGGATCGTTGCCCTATTTATTCTTGTGATTTTATTCCGATTTCATTTAAGAGTTGTAATAAGTGAGTGAGTCCCGGTGAGAGCTGGGCAGGCGACCCGCCAAACCCTTTTGGTTCGCCTTAGGGGGAGGTGCGGCCGTTACACTCTAGCTCTTCATCAGTCCTACACCATTTCTTCTCCTCATTCTGTAAGACTGAAATGTTATTCCTTCATCTTCTATCTTCATCGATGCATGGAAGAAAGCTGAGCTCTTGTCCCCATTCTTTAACTATTTAATCCTAACTTTTTGGCTCCAAAATTGCTCTTCTTAACTTCTCCTGGCCTCTTGTGAAGTCCAACCAGTTTGATCCTTCCTTCATCTCTCCCATTTCCTTGGTTTCGTCAATTTCTATTTTAATATCTTGAATCATCTTCCCAGAATTTAAATTCATCTTTCTTTTCCAAGCCAACTGCTCCATCCTATAGTCTTTGATTTTCATGTGCATTTTGTACATATTTGAACCTTTATGACTTTTGCTCCACCCTGTGACGACCCCACCTCCTCCTAGGGCATACCCTAGAAGTTAGTGGATCGCCTGTCGGCTCTCGCCAGGGCTCACTTACTTACATTAACTTTAGAGATAACATTTCAAATCTTTTACAATACCAAATTCAATACAAAAATTTCAACTATAATATGAAACTAAAGGATTTACAATCACAAAAGTCTTCACGTTAACTTCCTAAGATCCCTCGTTCGTTCCCCGACCACCAACTCCTGTAAGGAAAACAAAATTAAAGGACTGAGCTAAAGCTCAGTGAGATTTGCCGAGCAAGTAACATTTAATAAACACTTAAATCAGTACAATTAAGCAAGAAGTGCACATTTCACTGTGCAATCACTTTCAAAAGGATATGCACTCCACCTGGAAGTCATTTCAATGTCATTGAGCATTCATTTCAGTGTCAAGAGACACTCATTTCAATATCATTGCACCTTCATTTCAATGCCATTGTACATTCATTTTAGTGTCAAGAGACACTCATTTCAATATCATTGCACCTTCATTTCAATGTCATTGTACATTCATTTCAGTGTCAAGAGACACTCATTTCAATATCATTGCACACACTCCATCAATTCACCTCCTTATATCCTCCAAAACAATAAATAATCTCCTACATTCAATAATCAGTTCAATAATCTCCCAACCTCAAGGTAATACTCGAGTAACATTAACCCAAAGCTACCGTCCTACTCGACCAAGCCTTTTGCTAGCTCGAATAGTCCGTTGAACAGAGGGTTTTGGAGCCCAGTTCAGCCGACGCGTCGAGGCACACATACGACTTACATTCATGCACACTTACAGTAACATTTAGTCAATTATCAATTTTCAACCTCAACTAAGCACATTCCGATAAAGTACACCTCTGACTTAGAATTGAGATACACTTTACGATGAATCACTTAGCAATAATTTATAATAAGCACATTCCGTCACATATTCATAATAAGCACATTTTGTCACATATTCATTATAAGCACACATAAACAGTTAACACATAATTCGAAAAACACTCACCAAATACCCAAATAAATTATTCTCGAGCCACGGGTTTGTTTCCTAACTCACAGCTACTTCCTGAGACAAGTTCATAATTCCAAAGTGAATATATAATTTGTAGATGTTCACTTATTATTTATTATCCTATTATTTGATCGATTAAAGTCAAGTTTGACTTTAAAATACAAAATATAGTATTTAATATTTATTTTACATTTTATTTCAAAATTTATTAACTTTATTATTTTCAACTAAGAATTATACATTTTTCCCAGGTTTGTATCCTTGTATAATATTTACATCAGGAATATATCTTTCTCAATTCAATATTCATTAATTACAGCTTTTTAAATCAACTGAATTTAACATTAACCTTTAATAAGGTGAAATTTAGAAATAACTACCTTTAAGGTACTTTATTATCCAATTATTCACGTTATTAAAATCAAGTTTGACTTTAAAATATAAAATATAATATATTCAATATTTATTCCATATGTCATTTCGACTTATTGACTTTATCATTTAAACCAAGGAATATACATATTTTTCAAGTTTATAATTTATAAAATGTCTAAATTAAGAGTAGACTATTTTTCACTTAAGATTCCAATATTAAAATTTAGGAACACTCCATTGGTCCCCGTTTTAACTAATTAACTTTAAGTCGTTTGTAACTTAAATGTTATTTCTTTACACTAGTTCTCTAAGTTCTAAAATGATATACAATTTATATATGATCACTTATCATTTGTTACTTTATAATTTAAACCACTAAAGTCAAGTTTGGCTTATAAAACAAGATATAACAAATCCAACAACCTATCCCACATTTTCTCTTGAACTTATTAACTTTCGTTTCAAATCAAGAAAGATATATATTTTCAAGTTTATAGCTTTGTAAAATGTTTGGATTAGGATTAAACTATTTTCTACTCAATATTTTAAGGTTAGAATAAATTGACCTTTCATTCCTTCTTTTTTAAGTTAAATCAAATACTAGATTGCCTGTGGTTTACGTCTTGTTAAATTTATTAGTTTTCTAGTTTTAAGTTCTCAAAATGTTCATATAGTTAGTGTCAAAATGCTATGAGATGTTTCGTATAAATTCACCACTAATTTTTTTCTAGCAATGTACACGATCCAGCACTCATTATTCCCTCCACTCCTTCCTCTCAATCTCATGCTCTCACTAGATAGGCAACTCATATTCATTAAGCTACAAAGTAGCCTTAACTATCATCTATGAAAGCTTACAAAGTTGGAAATTAGATGAAATACTGGTTAAAAGTTGATTCTCACGGCTAGCATTATCGCAAAAATGCATTCGGGAAACAAAAGAAAGGCAAAGAGAAAGGCAGCTTTACCACCCTCTACTGTTTTGATCATACTGGAGCTACGCTTATCGGATTAGGGCAAATTTTATAGCGTTTCAAAACTAAGATATAGATCTACATTTCTTATGAAGACATCGACATCCAATTCTCACATTTTTAGGGTCAAAAAGGGCCGGACAGAAGCACATTCTGCTTCACTCCCTCGGCCAACATTCTGCTTTCACCTGCACTCAGTCCTTCCTTAATGTTTAGTTGAGTTTCTACTTGTTTCTGTCTTTCTTGTTGAAGTTTATGGACTTTATGATATGTTACAGCTTACTACACAGGTTTAAGAGCTAAGGGTTGCAGGGGATATCTAGAACTTCCTAACTGTTCTTCCCAGTCGAAGCCAACAGGTTTCAGTAGTTAGTTAGTAGCAATTTTTTCCACTTAGTTCCTCCTCAGCTTCATATGCCAACCAAACGTACAGAGTATATTGATTCCAACACAAATTATCCTAAGCAAAACATGGCAGATTATGGCCAGAATTTAGAAGAAAATTGAATGAAAACTCAGGTCTGCGCAAGACTGCTAAACTGATGCAGCCTGCATCAGATTTCTTCCATGCAAAATTTCCAATTCCTACAAGTTCCTACGGGTAACCTGTTTTTGTTATTCAAGGTGAGTAGGTTTCCTACATTTCCAGTTATTCGTTTTGTCCTTCTCTGATAGCTATCAGTTTAATTCATACATATCTCTTGGCTAGAGGACAGACCATCAGTTCTAAGCAAGATTTCCTGCAACCGAACTTAATTTCCTTAACTAGAATCTAGCATACTACATACGTACTCAAGTGCACCAGAAATAATTCTTAGCTATCTCAACATATATAGCTTATGTTTAACGGATTAAATCAACTAAACAGAAAGTGGTTATTCACACTTACCTCTAGTCTTAACTGTTCGGAAATGCAGACGAACTCAGTTTCCTTTCCAGCTTGTTCTTTCCAGTCTTTGGGTTAGTTACTGACGAAGCTCACCAGGCTCTTGTTCTCACTCTCTCAACCTTGCTCTCTTTTCTCACTCCCTCGGGTCTGTTTTAGAGGGAAAGCAAGAAGGGAAGGCAGCTTTAGTTTTTGCCCTCAGCACTACCAGTTTTGTTGCTGTAAACTACAGCCTTTCGGTCACTACTTACTCAGCACATTTGATATTATATTCCCTTCCTAGCAGCTGTCTTAAGAAGGGTTACTCACTGCCCCAAATCCCAGCTAGTTTTATTTCCACCGCTTGGTCTCAACAGAGTTTGCATTCGGTTCCAATTGTTTTGTGAAATAGCCCAAGTGATGGTCGCATGGTAATTAGTCTACAATTTAAGGTTAGTTTGGTCTTTCAGTTGTAGTTTAATTGCTCTCCAAGGCCTGAAATTTTTATGATTTCATGCAGGGACTCCTAACTTTGTTTGTATTTTCGTGGATAATTTTCTTACGTTGATTTTGACACATTTAGCTTTAAGAGAAACTTATTAGACATGTACTTATTGAATTTATTTTTTAAATTCTCAATTTTATAAGGATTCAATTAGGCATTTAAGGTAACCGTTTATTTGTTATATATAATTTTTCTACTATCAAAGTAAATAAAATAAAATAATTTTAGAGTATACACATAATTTTCTCTGGTTCTCACACACCCTTTGTCAATAACCTTGTTAATATAAATCGCATGTGAGGACACCCAACCTAATGATTGAAGATCCCAAAAATTAGGTTCAAAGGAAAAAGTGAATTACATAGTGATTTGAATAAAGATAGACACAACCTTATATATTAATATTCCATCCCTATGATATATGTGCATATATCCTATAATGTAAGTACAGTTGAGCTTCTTTACTCTTAATGAAATCTATAACTCTGATGAGTGGACTGTTTGAATTATAGGAACGCTATTGATGGATCTCACCTATATGAGTGTTATGGGTAGGGCCGTCCTAAAGAGAATTGGGACTTATTCTCTAATACACTCATGAAACTAAAATTGAGCACAGGGCTGAAAAGTGCCAATTTTGAGAGCTCATGAGAACACCTGGACTATTATATGGGTAAGGTAATATCTAATACCCCATAAGTAGCCATAGTTCAAGACTGTAGTTCACTACTGGCTTTGATATAAGAAATTACTACAACACTAAATATAAGTTGAAGGCAATGCTACCTATATTATGTATGATAGTCCTTTCTTGCCATTTAAATTTTATACTATTTTATTAAAAATAAGTGGGGGATTGTTGTAGTATTTTAATAAAATAATTAAATTCTCAATTAAATGTGCATGCTATAAGGGAAATAAATTGGTAAAATTTTTTCAAATTTATAGGTGTTTGAATGATTTTTACTAAAGATTTATTATATGAAATTATGGTTTTTCAATTACATTGAGGTTTTGTAACTTACAATTCAAATTTGGATTGAATGGGTATTGACCAAAGAATCATTATGTGAAATTATGATTTTTCAATAAGTTTTTTGTAACCTACAATAAAAATTTGAATGTGTTTTGAATAGCCAATAATTTCAGTATTTATTTGTTATTTTATTAGTAATATAGGTTATGTTTGTCTAACTTTTCTTCACCTATATATATGCATAGTTGAGATAGAAAAGTTCTACTACAACAACTTATGGTTTTTTAGTCTAAATTCACTATTTTCTATCTCATAGTTAGGCAAGAAAAAAAGGTATTTGTAGAGCTATACTCTCCTAGTTGTGCGGTCTAAAAAGAGTGCTAACAGGTGTGGTTGGACCGTTGTATATTAGGGATGACAAGTTAGAGAACCTGCTGCACCAGAGTTGATTCTTCCGCAGAGGCTTGAATTACCTTAAAAAGAGATAAATACCCGTGCCTCAACCCTCCACACTTAAGTATTAATATATTGTTATTGTCTAATCTTTCTTTACATATTTGTTTTTATTTTTAGTTCCAGGTGAACAACAACCTATTGGAACAACAAAATTGCCTGGTTTCAAATTTTTTTCATTTTAAAACCATATAAACCAACAGTCTTACCTATTTTGTAATAAGTAAACAAATAAATATGACTTCCCACCCTGATTCGTTATATGGTGGAATACTTATGGACCAAATTTGAAAATTCACTCTGCAAAAATAGAATGAAGATTTCAAATTTTCAAACAGAGATATAATCCTCCAAACAGTTATATTCCGATATCCTCCACTATTTTTTAATCTTTCAGTTGCTTGGGTCAAAAATTTGAATTCCTCAAGCAATCCCAAATCCTACCGTTATTACTTATGAGACAAAGATACACTAAATAGTGGCCTGCTTTCTACACAAAACATATACAAAGTGAACAAATCCAAGCCTAGTTCTAAAGGAATCCCAAAATAGTTTACCACCAGGTTTACAGCAAAAAGCGTAATCACAATAAGGCGTGCGTCCTCTATAAACAAAGGGGAATATGTTAAACAGTTGAAGAACATTGTACATCAACTAAATCAGCCAGGACCCATCAAGAAAACTGATCAATTAGAATTTCCAACATGCAATCAACAAACAAAAGAGCTTTGTTTGTTTAGCTTGGTGCGTGTGTGTGTGTAATGAATTCATGTATGTATATTGCTATATTTTATTAACTATTTTAGACCGTGAAAAGTACTTCACACCCCATTTCCAGATTTCTAAATACTTGCACTCTTTTTAATATAGAACATATTTTCTTTTTTTCCTTGTTTTTACTATGTCAATAGCTAAGGGCAACAATATTACACTACATGAGGACCTTTTGCACAAGTCGTAACATTTTGTACATGAATTAGCACTTTTCTTAAACAGTGTGAGTATTTTATCAAGAGTAGTCTTAGAATTCTAATATTATTAGGTGATGAAGAACATGTTTGTATTATAGGTTAATTTGTTGCATGAGAATTTTGCTTCCTTTTCATGAAATGATGTGCTTATTAGGTGAATTATGTATAATTTAACCATAGGTGAGAACAATGTAAAATTCACCTATAAGAAATTTTTTTTAAAAAAACGAAGAAAAATTCTCATCTAAATTAATTTGTAAGACAAGCCATGTTTATAATCACCTAATTATATTTGAATTGTAAAATTTCTCTTGTAGATAATGTATTCACAAGGTGTACGAAAAGTACTAACTCATGCATGAAATGTTATCACTTGTTATGTAAGAAGTACTCATGTGGCGTAATATTGTCGCCTTTAGCTATTGACATAGCAAAAAAAATCATATTCTTTATTAAAAAGGGTGTAAGTTTTTAAAAATTTGTAAATAAGGCGTGATTAATAAATTTATTGTTAAAGAATAACTTATTGCTATAGTAATTTACACATTATTTATTGAATAACAATAAGTATTCATGAACACCCATATTGTACATGTGTGCATGTGTTTCTGTGAGCATATGTATACATCTGGATCTACTGCGTACAAATGCGCATTTTATTGATTCGAATGTGAATATTTGAGTTTATGTAAATGTGCATATGTACACTGAATTGTGCACATGTGTATGCACATACAATTTCTCAAATGTGCACATAAAAGGTGAAATCTAGACTGTGACAGCCCCACCACCCCCTAAGGCGTACCAAAGGGGTTAGCGGACTGCCTGTCCATCTCTCGCCAGGACTAACGAGACAGTTAAATACAATCTAAAACATTCCGGAAGATAAAAGTGCGCTTAAACGATTCAAAAATCACGAAACAGAAAAACGAAAATCGGAGCCGCACATGAACAGTACCGGCCACATCACAATCCGGCCAGATTCTTGGCCAGATTGTAAGCAAAGACCAACTACCCGGATTCCAAACTTCCCCAGTCAATCCGGCCAGCAATCCGGCCAAGAATTGACCGAATTTGCGGCCGGATTCTCCCGCAGTAATTCCCGCCAAAATTTTTTCTTTTGCCATTCAAAAATCGAACCTGTCTGAAACCCAAACATTCACCAACAAATCATATAAACCTCGAATTTAGCATTTACAAACCAACATAACACATGAACATGACCAAACATGTTTATACACATAAAGTTGCAAATTCACAACTCTAAAGAGATGTTGGATCAAAATACACTTAAAGTTTTCCAATTATCGAGGAGCTAGACAAAAGAATAATAAACTAGCTCACTCGGCTCCCAAAATCACAGTCTTCCAAAAGTTATTCATATCCCTATAAGGAAAACAAAGGCAATAGAGTGAGCTTTCGCCCAATGAAATACCATCACCCAAGTAACGAAGTTCATGCAAGCACAAAGCCACTCAATCCAAAGTCATTCAATAAATGAGTTAACTAGCACCACATTTCGATAAAGATTTGTAAAAGGATACAGATGGCTCTCAAGAGCCCTTTTCCTTGCTTGCCATACTTGATCTTACCTCATTGACTCTCCGTCAATGTATAAAGAATAGCGAATACCGCAGACTTCACTTTTCTCCAATTTCTGTCCACCTCACATACTCCTACCGGGCCCGAACTCCAATCAGTTCAAAAATGATAATACTCGAGTATACCAGAATCAAGAGTCTCATACTCAAGGATTCAACATCAACAGTCCTCATGGCTTGTCAATTTTCTCGATCAAACCCTTGCTGGCTTGATTCAATTGACCACCCATGAGGTTGAACTCAGTGTTAACAGTAAAGGTCATTGGATACACGTCCAAACGACACCGGTTCAAGTATATTCAAGTGACATTCAATTGATATAGTAAACAGTCACATAAGACATAGAGTGCGGAGTGATAAAGTACACCCTCGTCTCAATCAATCTCAATAATATATGCAAGCATTCAAGTCATAGATTTCAAGTATAACAAAGCCATGAAGTAACAATCATGTGAGTAATACACTCACCAATCAAACAAAGAAGTTTTCACAAATTTCCGTCCAACGAACGCCTTGCGTCACCGGCACGCCCTAAAACATTCAATAAAACACAATGAGACTCGATTATGAGTCATAAATCCAAACTACACATCACTAATGTAAAGCCGTAATAACTTGAAAATAATATAAGGTACACTTGGTGCTAAAGGTTTAGACAATCCTAAGGTCACTAATTAACACTCTAGCAACCCAATTCCAAGAAATCGTATGAACCTAAAATTTAGGACAGCATTTCCCCTTATAATTTCAAATTTTCATCCTACAATCACTCACTTATATTACCCCAACACAACCACAATTACAATTGCAAGTCATAGGCCCTTCAATACATCTTATTAGGGTTACAATACCCTTTAAACAAAGCCAATTCAAGAGTCCCACAATAACCCTAGAAAAGCCCCAATTCAAAACCCTAAATCTGAAATTTTTCGTACAAAGCAGAAATTTTCGGCAAAAAGCTACAATTAACACACCAAAACTTCATTCTAGACTATACTAAGCCATCATCCATGGCCAACCAATATTAATCATATAAAATCAGAAAAATCATGAATAAAAACATAAATTCATCAATCTCTACCAAAAGTCATGAAATCTTCCACAAAACCACCTCTTTGATTAACACAAGGCACTAATTGAATATTATCAAAAACAAAAGAAAGATTCCTTAACCACTTACCTTGCAAACTTAAGAAAAGAAGCAACTTAGCACCTCCTCTTTCCAAACCACTCCACCAACTACCTCAATACTACCTTGCAAAGGGTTTTTATGGAGAAATTTGAAGTTTTAATGGTTAGGTTGTAAGATTGAGCAAGATTGAGAAGAAGAAAGTTGGAGGTTTTCCTTTCTTTTGCTCCCTAAGAGAGTCGGCCAAGAGAGAGATGTATGATGATGAATTTTGGGTCAATTTTTGAATATTTGGTAAAGGTAAGTAAGATGGTCAAAGTCCAACCTTTAATCACAAAGTGACATTTGTCACCCTTTGGTTCAAAGCTATCCTTTTGTCTCTCCAACACCAATCCATTTAGGCAACCTCTAATTATCACCTAACACCCAGTGATTTACTCCCTGTATACAAAACTGAATCTAATTGCCTGAATTTAGCGCACTTACCGCAATAGCGGGTTCCATGTCCAATATACACTCCTAAAATCTCATGAATTAACTTATATCAGAAAAATAATTTAAAAACTATATTTACTCATAAAAATTATCTAAAAATTTTTTCTAATAAAGAAAATAGTGAAAAGGCATGCAATTAAACAAAATAAAGCCTAGAAAATAAGAAAATTTTCGGGTTCTCACACTTTCCCCCCCTTAAAAGAATTTCATTCTCGAAATTTCTCACCTGGATTCACAAACAGTTCAGGGTATTTCTTTTGCATTTCTTCTTCCACCTCCCAGGTAGCCTATTCTATCCCATGATTTCTCCATAAGATCTTCACCAAAGGAATTCATTTGTTTCTCAGCTCCTCAACCTTTTGGTCAAGCAACTGTACAGGTTTCTCTTCGTAGGTGAGTGACTCATCTATCTCAATTTCCTCCGGTTGTAAGATGTGAAACGGGTCGGGATAATATTTCTTAAGCATCGAGACGTGAGAGACGTCATGAATTTTGGATAGACTTGATGGTAGTTCAAGTCGATACGTTACTTTACCAACTCTCTGAAGAATCTTGAAAGGTTCGACGAACCTCAGTCGAAGTTTCTTTTCTCTACCCGCCGTGACACTTCGTAATGGTGTGACCTTAAGAAAAATACGGTCCCCAATTTCGAATTCCAAATCTTTTCTCCGATTATCCGCGTAGCTCTTTTGTCAGTTTTGAGCTGTTTGGAGTTTTTGTCGTATCAACTTGACTTTTTCTTGTGCATCCTCCATCCATGGAATAGTTGTTGGATCTAGCACCTTCCTCTCGCCGACTTCATCCCAATAGATCAGTGACCGACACTTCCTCCCGTACAGCGCTTCGTATGGTGCCATTTCAATTGACGAATGGTAGCTGTTATTGTAAGTAAACTCTACTAAAATCATATGTTGACCCCAATTACCCCCAAAATCCAGCACACAGGTCCTTAACATATCCTCGAGAGTTTAAATTGTTCGCTCCGATTGTCCATCCGTTTGGGGATGATAAGTGGTACTTAAGTTGAGTTTAATCCCCAAAATCTCTTGGAATTTCTGCCAAAACCGAGATACGAAGCAAGGATCTCTATCCGAAACAAGTCTTACGATCTCGTCCATGTACACCTGAGTCAATTTATCCGTGGAATACTTCATGCTTACCGACAAGAAATGGGCCGATTTGGTTAACCGATCGACGATCACCCAAACGGCATTATGTCCCCGTTGCGTTTGCGGTAAATCCGAAATGAAGTCCATTGTAATGTTTTCCCACTTCCATTCGGGTATCTCAAGAGGTTGCAATAAGTCAGATGGTTTTTGATGTTCCGTCTTCACTTGTAGACAGATGAGATATTTTTGTACGTATTGAGTAATTTCCTTCTTTATGTTGTCCCACCAATAGGCTCCTTTTAGGTCCTGGTACATCTTGCTACTACCCGGATGGATCGTATACTTGGATCGATGAGTTTCTTCTAAAATCTCATTCTTTAACATTTCATCTTTGGGCACCACCACTCGATTTCGGTATTTCAAAACTCCCTTAGGACTAAAGTTGAAATCCGACAACTCCCCTTTTCTCCACACTTTCGTACCGAGCATCTTCCTTCTGAGTTTCTTTAATTCGCTCCAGTAATGTGGATGTTACATTAACATTACCAAAGATCACCTTATGACTTCCAAGTCTGGATTTCCACTGACAAATCGATTCTAACAAATCCCACTCCTTAATCATTAACCCTGCTACTCGAGCCTTCCGACTTAAGACATCCGCCACCACGTTAGCTTTCCCCGGATGATAATTGATAGTGCAATCGTAGTCCTCCAGAAATTTCATCAACCGTCACTGCCTCGTGTTCAATTCCTTCTATGAGAAAAGGTATCTAAGGCTCTTGTGGTCTGAGTAAACCTCGAAGGTTATCCTGTATAGATAGTGTCTCCACTTTTCCAGAGCGAAAACAACTGCAACTAACTCCAGATCGTGGGTTGAGTAGTTCTGCTCGTGGGGTTTCAACTTCCTAGAAGCAAAAAATATCACATTCTGGTTTTGCATCAACACATACCCCAGACCTTCTCTCGACACGTCAACGGTAAAACTGTCTACTCCGTTGGGCAAAGCTAGAATCGGTGCCATGGTTAATCTTTTCTTTAACTCTCAAAAGCTCGCTTCACACCTAGCATCCCACATGAAACGACCATGTTTCTTCATCAAGTCAGTTAAAGGACCGGCCAGTTTGGAAAAGTCTTTAATGAAATGCCTATAGTACCCAACCAACCCTAGAAAACTACGAATCTCCGTGGAATTTTCTGACCTCTTCCAATCAGTCACGACCTCTATTTTCGCCGGATCAACCGAAATGCCCTCTTGAGAAATTACGTGCCCTAAGAAAGAAATTTTCTCCAGCCAAAACTCACACTTACTAAACTTTGCGTACAACTGATGCTCTCTTAGGGTTTGTAAAACGATTCTTAAGTGCTGCTCATGCTCCTCACGCGTCTTGGAGTAAACCAGGATGTCATCAATAAATACGACTACAAATTGATCCAAATAGGGTTTAAAAACCCTACACATCAGATCCATGAAGGCAGCAGGGGCATTGGTCAGTCCAAAAGGCATGACTGCAAATTGGTAGTGCCCATATCTCGAATTAAAAGCAGTTTTTGGGATATCCTCTTTCCTAATCAGCAATTGGTAATACTCCTGGCGAAAATCTAATTTCGAGAAGATCACTGCTTCTTGCAACTGGTCGAACAACTCATCAATATGGGGTAGTGGATATTTATTTTTAACTGTTACATTATTCAGCCCCCGATAGTCTATACACATCCGCAGACTCCCATCCTTTTTCTTCACAAATAATACAGGGGCTCCCCGAGGAGACCCATTCTCTCGTATGAACCCCCGCTCCAAAAGGTCTTGTAACTGCAATTTCAACTCCTTAAACTCGGCAGGTGCCATTCGGTAAAGGGATTTTGAGATAGGCGACGTCCTCGGTAACAAATCAATTTTAAACTCTATCTCTCTCTCCGGAGGTAGGGCTACTAACTCATCAGGAAATACATCTGGATATTCCTTCACTATGTGCACATCCTCTATCTTCAATTTATCGGTGGGGGTATTGATTAGAAAGGCTAAGAACCCTTGCGCCCCTCTACTTAGCAGTTTTCTAACCCGAATGCCCGAGATCAAGGCAGATGAGACTAACCTACCCCTTATATCTAACTTTAAGGTCGCCTCCCCAAGAATACGGAATTCTACCACCTTCTTTTTACAATCAAGTTGAGTATTATACCTGACTAACCAGTTCATGCCCAAGATTACATCATACCCCTTAATAGACAGGCTTATCAAATCCCCTAACAATTTCCTCTCTCCTACCCAAATTTCGCAATTCTTATAAATCAAGCTAGTGATCAAACGATGGTCTCCCGTGGGGGTACTGACTTCTAAGTCATAAGGTAAATTAGCAGATTTTATATCAATACCACACATGAAGTTGGGGATAACAAAGGAATGGGTAGCACCGGGATCTATTAAGATCTTTGCAAATTAGTGAAATATAGGGATCGTACCTTCTACAATCTCGAAAGAGTCAGGGACCTGTTGTGGCTCAGTAAATACACTCGAGCCGATACCTTAGGTTTAGTCCCGTCCACCTTAACTGGTTCAGAATTGGTCATCAGCGGTTGTTGGCTCCCCTTTTCATTATGTTTTAGAACGGGGCAAGTGGCAAGTTGGTGGTCGACACTTCCACAGCATAAACATTTTCCTTCCTTCCTCTAGTAATTGTCTTCCATATGGTTTGGTTTCCCACAATGCCCACAGGGACCGCGAGATGCCGAAGCTGAGCTCCCTTGGAAATTTCCTTTTTGGCCTCGCCTAGTTTAGCCACCTCTTAACTGAGCCCCTCTCGATACTCCTGGCTGCCTTCCGTCTCCGGCTTCTCATCCAAATTTGGAAGGAGTACTCTTATCCCCCTACCCTGAGCTACTACGAGAAAATTTTCGCTTTTTAGCTTGAAAGTTCCTCACTTGAAGCCTGGCGCTTTCCACCCGTTGAGCCTTCTCCACGATCTCACTAAAAACATTAATGGGCCACAGCGAGTTCCTTCTGAATTTTCACATTCAGACTCTGAACAAAGCGCCTTATCCTTCATTGTTCGGTCATGATTAGTTCGGAGGCAAATTTGGATAGGCGAGTGAATTGGATTTCGAACTCAGCTATGGTCTGAGCCCCCTGGCGAAATCGAATAAACTCATTTTCTTTCCTTTCCTGAACCAAAGGAGGGAAAAACTTGGCGTTGAATTCCCTCCTGAAATTTACCCACGTCCTTGGCGTTTATTCCCGTTCCCACTTTTGCCGTATGACGTTCCACCAAGAACGGACCGCCCTTTCCAGTTGAAAGACAGCGAAAGTCACATGTCTCTCTTCCATATAATGTAAAGCAGCAAAGATGCCCACCATCTTTTCTAACCATTTCTCGGCCTCATCAAGATCTAGCCCGCCAATAAATTTGGGTAGGGAAAACTTCTGAAACCTTTCGAGAGCTTTATCCTCTCTCTCCACGTGATTGCCAGGATTAACGTTTACAGGTTGAGGCTGAGGGTTTTGACCCTGGTGCTCCACTACATGAGCTAGCAGGTCAGTCATTCGTTGGATGGCTGTAGCTACTTGAGCGTTAGGGTCGATTCTAGGCTCAGGATTGGGTTTAGGCATAGTTTCTCGACTACCCCCTGCAGTTGCAGGTTGCCTACCACCACACCCATGACCCCGACCACTACATGTTCCTTCCATAGAATTTAGTCGATCTAGGGTAAAATGTAAATATAACATTAAAGATAACGGTAAACGTAAGTAAGAAGCCAAAAGATATTCACAATCAAAACATATATACATATTACACAACAGTATCAAACAAATCACACATTAACAGTCAGTCGAGTACACACAAGGAGATTCCATGAGACAACAAAGTCATCAAAAGATATATATGCAAAGTTAGTCCAAACATACAAAACGTCTAGCTAAAGTTCTTTTTCGGATCTACTATCCCCTATCCTTTCTATGTATGGTAATCAAAATTATCCAAAATAGTAGCCTAGGTGTGACGGCCCCACCTCCCCCTGAGGCGAACCAGAAGGTTCGGTGGGCCGCCTGCCCAGCTCTCGCCGGGATTCAGTCGTTCACTACAATCCTCAAATATATTACAAGAATAAACCTCAAATATTACAATGTAAATCTCCAATATTTACATATAAACAAAACGAAGCGGAAACTAATTCCAAGCGTGGAACGTATGTATACATCCGATCGATTCCAAACATTCATTACAATCCCTAATAATAACTATTACACAAAAGGAAATCCAAATTCAAACCATACACGAGATAATCCATCCATTCACATGAATAAGCACAACAAGTCCTGCCTTCGCCTTGAGCCCTGTGGAGGGGAATAAAATATTTTTGGGGTGAGTTAGAAGCTCAGCGAGTAACCAAATAAAACCAGTAATCAAATATCTTTCACAATAATTCATTTCGATGATGTCATGATGTCATGATTCAAGTATCAAATGCACGTATTTTTGCTCTCGTGAGCCAGTGAAATCATTGAAACTAAACACCCAACGCTCAAACAGATCACGAAACCATAAACATTAAAGGGGAGCTGCATCGGTGCTCCAGATCATATCACAAACTCACGAAAGTGGTGGAGACGTTGGTGTCCAGCACAAGACTCCTCAAGAACTCATTAAAGCCAAACCATGTCAAGAACTCGTATGCGCGCACACATGATATGCAAACCAAAGAAACAATGCAAGGAACATTTCAAAAGTAACTTTGGAAACAGTTTAGGGTCACTCACCTCCATGGCTCAGAAATCATCCATCATATAACATTGCCTTGCTCAAATCCAAGTCTTAGATCACAAACTCAAAGCAATCAAACCCTTTAAAAGTTCGGACAGCACTTCCCCTAAATTTGCTTACTTTTCCAGCCATCATGGCTTCATTATTTCCTCAGCCAGTCCCAAAGGTACACACACAACAACAGGTTCATCCAATAGTCATTGAGCAAGCTCCAAGTAGTACAAAGACAAGTCAAGCTAGGAAGAAGTCCGGAAATGAAAGTTAAGCTCAAAACCAAAAAAACAGGTTTTGACGTCATTTTGCGGTAATGGTACCAAAGGCACTACGATTGTCGGATGAAGGTGCAAGATACACCGTTTCAAAGCTAAGAGATAGGTTTACAATATTACAGAAGGTTACTCAACCCAGTTTCGAGTGTAATCAGGTCAAAAATGCAAGATACCACACCAGAATCACAAAAACAGATTCACAAAACGCATTCTAGCGGAAACATCATAACTCAGGCTCTTCAAATCCAAATCCAGCAATTCCAAAACCAGATGAAAGCTAAGAAACAGGGATAAATTTCATCAGAAGGCCTCAACAACTAATTCGGAAGCAATTCCAGCCAAAACAACCAATTACAGACGCACTTCTCAATTTCGGGTAAAACCAGAACAGCAATAGTAATTTCGACTTTTCTCATTCCACACTGCTCCAATTGACCTAAAATTTTGTAGGCACCTTTAAAATGTCATTCCCTACAACTTTCATGTTTTAAGAAAAGGCCAATTCGGCCTCTATCTAGGACCTAAAAATTCGGACAGAATGTTCATCACAAAACCCTGATTTTCTGAAATTTCTTCCAAAACAGAAATTGATTGCAATTAATCACTTTTTCCACCTCATAGAGTCCTTAAACATCATTTCCAATCATCATATATAGCCACACAATCATATCCATATGAAAACAGAAAAATCCCCAAAAATAATAAAACTTCATCATTTTCAACCAAAATCAGGAAATCAACCATAAAATCACTTATTCAACCACCACCAATCACTAATTGAACATTATCAAGATCAAAGGAAAGGTTCCTTAGTCACTTACCTTACAAACCCAAGAAAAGACCCAACTTAGCACCTTTGCTTCTCAAACCACTTCACTACACACCTTAATACTACCAAGAGAAAGGTTTTTATGGAGCAAATCCAAGTTTAATCGGTTAAATTGTTTGATTGAAGCAAGAAATGAAGAAGTAAGATGAAAGCTTTCCTTTCTTCCTTTCTTGAGAGAGGTTCGGCCATGAAGCTTGGAAATGGAGCAAATTTTTGGTAAAGTTTTAGTTTATTAAGTCAAATGGTAAGACATGGCATAAAAGTCAAAAATTCCACCCAATGGCCAAGCGACACTTGTCACTTAAATAATGAATCTCTATCTCTTTGTTCCCTCTCACACCAATCCATAAATATCTCTTAACACCTTGTAGAAAAATATCACTTAGCACAAAACTCCAACAAGTTATCAAAAATATATTACATTTACCGCACATGCGGGTCCCACGTTCAAAATACGCTCTTAATTTCTCAAAAACTAACCGATACTAGAAAAATCATTTTAAAACTATCTTTGCTCATAAACTTTATCTGGGGAATTTTTCTAATCAAAAAAATGTAGAAAAGGCGGGCGATTAAATAAATAAACCCTAGAAAATTAGAAAATTTTCGGGTTCTCAAACTCATTTTTTTCCGGGGCGTCACAATCTCCCCTCCTTAAAAGAATGTCGTCCTCGACATTCCCTCTTGTACCAATCAAGTCAAGACATCCCGCAAGAATCACTACTATTGCAAACCAAACCCACAGTCCGGCATCCTAAACTTCAAGCCTAAGATACACTACAGAGATCTGAAACCTAAGCTCTGATACCAACTGTGACGGCCCCACCTCCCCCTGAGGCGAACCAGAGGGTTCGGTGGGCCGCCTGCCCAACTCTCGCCGGGACTCAGTCGTTCACTACAATCCTCAAATATATTACAAGAATAAACCTCAAATATTACAATGTAAATCTCCAATATTTACATATAAACAAAACGAAGCGGAAACTAATTCCAAGCGTGGAACGTATGTATACATCCGATCGATTCCAAACATTCATTACAATCCCTAATAATAACTATTACACAAAAGGAAATCCAAATTCAAACCATACACGAGATAATCCATCCATTCACATGAATAAGCACAACAAGTCCTGCCTTCGCCTTGAGCCCTGTGGAGGGGAATAAAATATTTTTGGGGTGAGCTAGAAGCTCAGCGAGTAACCAAATAAAACCAGTAATCAAATATCTTTCACAATAATTCATTTCGATGATGTCATGATGTCATGATTCAAGTATCAAATGCACGTATTTTTGCTCTCGTGAGCCAGTGAAATCATTGAAACTAAACACCCAACGCTCAAACAGATCACGAAACCATAAACATTAAAGGGGAGCAGCATCGGTGCTCCAGATCATATCACAAACTCACGAAAGTGGTGGAGACGTTGGTGTCCAGCACAAGACTCCTCAAGAACTCATTAAAGCCAAACCATGTCAAGAACTCGTATGCGCGCACACATGATATGCAAACCAAAGAAACAATGCAAGGAACATTTCAAAAGTAACTTTGGAAACAGTTTAGGGTCACTCACCTCCATGGCTCAGAAATCATCCCTCATATAACATTGCCTTGCTCAAATCCAAGTCTTAGATCACAAACTCAAAGCAATCAAACCCTTTAAAAGTTCGGACAGCACTTCCCCTAAATTTGCTTACTTTTCCAGCCATCATGGCTTCATTATTTCCTCAGCCAGTCCCAAAGGTACACACACAACAACAGGTTCATCCAATAGTCATTGAGCAAGCTCCAAGTAGTACAAAGACAAGTCAAGCTAGGAAGAAGTCCGGAAATGAAAGTTAAGCTCAAAACCAAAAAAACAGGTTTTGACGTCATTTTGCGGTAATGGTACCAAAGGCACTACGATTGTCGGATGAAGGTGCAAGATACACCGTTTCAAAGCTAAGAGATAGGTTTACAATATTACAGAAGGTTACTCAACCCAGTTTCGAGTGTAACCAAGTCAAAAATGCAAGATACCACACCAGAATCACAAAAACAGATTCACAAAACGCATTCTAGCGGAAACATCATAACTCAGGCTCTTCAAATCCAAATCCAGCAATTCCAAAACCAGATGAAAGCTAAGAAACAGGGATAAATTTCATCAGAAGGCCTCAACAACTAATTCGGAAGCAATTCCAGCCAAAACAACCAATTACAGACGCACTTCTCAATTTCGGGTAAAACCAGAACAGCAATAGTAATTTCGACTTTTCTCATTCCACACTGCTCCAATTGACCTAAAATTTTGTAGGCACCTTTAAAATGTCATTCCCTACAACTTTCATGTTTTAAGAAAAGGCCAATTCGGCCTCTATCTAGGACCTAAAAATTCGGACAGAATGTTCATCACAAAACCCTGATTTTCTGAAATTTCTTCCAAAACAGAAATTGATTGCAATTAATCACTTTTTCCACCTCATAGAGTCCTTAAACATCATTTCCAATCATCATATATAGCCACACAATCATATCCATATGAAAACAGAAAAATCCCCAAAAATAATAAAACTTCATCATTTTCAACCAAAATCAGGAAATCAACCATAAAATCACTTATTCAACCACCACCAATCACTAATTGAACATTATCAAGATCAAAGGAAAGGTTCCTTAGTCACTTACCTTACAAACCCAAGAAAAGACCCAACTTAGCACCTTTGCTTCTCAAACCACTTCACTACACACCTTAATACTACCAAGAGAAAGGTTTTTATGGAGCAAATCCAAGTTTAATCGGTTAAATTGTTTGATTGAAGCAAGAAATGAAGAAGTAAGATGAAAGCTTTCCTTTCTTCCTTTCTTGAGAGAGGTTCGGCCATGAAGCTTGGAAATGGAGCAAATTTTTGGTAAAGTTTTAGTTTATTAAGTCAAATGGTAAGACATGGCATAAAAGTCAAAAATTCCACCCAATGGCCAAGCGACACTTGTCACTTAAATAATGAATCTCTATCTCTTTGTTCCCTCTCACACCAATCCATAAATATCTCTTAACACCTTGTAGAAAAATATCACTTAGCACAAAACTCCAACAAGTTATCAAAAATATATTACATTTACCGCACATGCGGGTCCCACGTTCAAAATACGCTCTTAATTTCTCAAAAACTAACCGATACTAGAAAAATCATTTTAAAACTATCTTTGCTCATAAACTTTATCTGGGGAATTTTTCTAATCAAGAAAATATAGAAAAGGCGGGCGATTAAATAAATAAACCCTAGAAAATTAGAAAATTTTCGGGTTCTCAAACTCATTTTTTTCCGGGGCGTCACACTAGGAGTAAAGGCTTAATCCGCCGTAGGACTAGTTGATGCATCTGACTGGGCGGGTTCACCTCTAACCTCGCCTCCTATGCAAGAAGCCTCATCGTTCTCCTCCCCAAGCAAGTCATCACAAATGTTCAAAATCGATTCAACTCTAACCCTCCCTTTCCTGGCTCTCTTAACCATGCGCTCCTGCGCTTCTCCAAGTTGTGCACAGAGATCATCTATCCTATCTTAGCCTTCAACCACATCATACTCAAACTCCTTAATTCACTCGACTTGCCTCTTATTAGCTTCCTTTAATTGGTTCACTTCGGCTTCAAGCCTAGCATTGTCCTTCGCTAACTTCTTCCTTTCCTCTACCACGGTCAAAACGACTGTATTAGGATAGGCATAAGTATGGCGGCATTCGCAAAGCCGATGGTGGTTAGTCGGACTCCAACGTACAGTGGCCCCTCTTGGCCGAATCTAATACTTAATCATCGGGAATACTCCACGGGGCTGCTCACTAACTGGGCAATCACTAGGACCACTATATCCGTCCATCCTACACAAAAGTGTAGATAAACTTAAGTACTCTTAAGGGAAATAATTAAATATAATTCTCAAGTCAAAAAATTCTAACATGCCCAGGCTAATTCAAATCTAGGCTCTGATACCACCAGTGACAGCCCCACTGCCCCTAAGGCGTACCAAAAGGGTTAACGGACTGCCTGCCCAACTCTCACCAGAACTAACGAGGCAGTTAAATACAATCTAAAACGTTCCAAAAAATAAAAGTGCGCTTAAATGATTCAAAAATCGCGAAACGGAAAAATGAAAATTGGAGCCGCACATAAATAGTGCCGGCCAAGTCACAATCCGGCCAGATTCTTGACTGGATTGGAAGCAGAGACCAACTGCCCGGATTCCAAATTTTCCCTATCAATCCAGCAGGCAATCCGGCCAACAACTGGCTGGATTTGAAGCCGGATCTCCAGCAGTAATTCCTGCCAAAATTTTTCTTTTGCCGTTCAAAAATCGAACCTGTCTGAAATCCAAACATTCACCAACAAATCATATAAACCTTGAATTTAGCATTTACAAACCAACATAACACATGAACATGGCCAAACACGTTTATACACGTAAAGTTGCAAATTTACAACTCCAAAAAGATGTTGGATCAAAATGCACTTAAAATTTTTCAATTATCGAGGAGCTATACAAAAGAATAATAAACTAGCTCACTCGGCTCCCAAAATCACAGTCTTCCAAAAGTTATTCATATCCCTGTAAGGAAAACAAAGGCAATAGAGTGAGCTTTCGCCCAATAAGGTACCATCACCCAAGTAACGAAGTTCATGTAAGCACAAAGCCACTCAATCCAAATTCATTCAATAAATGAGTTAACTAACACCACATTTTGATGAAAATTTTTAAAAAAGATACAGATGGCTCTCAAGAGCCCTTTTCCTTGCTTGCCATACTTGATCTTATCTCATTGACTCTCCGTCAAAGTATAAAGAATAGCCAATACAGCAGACTTCACTTTTCTCCAATTTTCGTCCACCTCACATACCCCTACCGGGCCCGAACTCCAATCAGTTCAAAAATGGTAATACTCGAGTATACCAGAATCAAGAGTCTCATACTCAAGGATTCAACATAAATAGTCCCCATGGCTTGTCAATTTTCTCGACCAAACCCTTGCTGGCTCGATTCAATTGACCACCCATGGGGTTGAACTCAGTGTTAACAGTAAAGGTCATTGGATATAGGTCCAAACGACACCAATTCAAGTATATTCAAGTGACATTCAATTGATATAGTAAACAGTCACATGATAAAGTACTCCCTCGTCTCAATCAATCTCAACAATATACGCAAGCATTCAAGTCATAGATTTCAAGTATAACAAAGCCATGAAGTAACAATCATGTGAGTAATACACTCACCAATCAAACAAAGAGAGTTTTCACAAATTTCCGTCCAACGAACGCCTTGCGTCACCGGCACGCCGTAAAACATTCAATAAAACACAATGACACTCGATTATGAGTCATAAATCCAAACCACACATCACTAATGTAAAGCCGTAATAACTTGAAAGTAATATAAGGTACGCTTGGTGCTAAAGGTTTAGACAACCCTAAGGTCACTAATTAACACTCTAGCAACCCAATTCCAAGAAATCGTATGAACCTAAAATTTGGGATAGCATTTCCCCTTATAATTTCAAATTTTCATCCTACAATCACTCACTTATATTACCCCAACACAACCACAATTACAATTGCAAGTCATAGGCCCTTCAATACATCTTATTAGGGTTACAATACCCTTTAAACAAAGCCAATTCAAGAGTCCCACAATAACCCTAGAAAAGCCCCAATTCAAAACCCTAAATCTGAAATTTTTCGTACAAAGCAGAAATTTTCGGCAAAAAGCTACAATTAACACACCAAAACTTCATTCTAGACTATACTAAGCCATCATCCATGGCCAACCAATATTAATCATATAAAATCAGAAAAATCATGAATAAAAACAGAAATTCATCAATCTCTACCAAAGGTCATGAAATCTTCCACAAAACCACCTCTTTGACCAACACAAGTCACTAATTGAACATTATTAAGAACAAAAAAAAAAGATTTCTTAGCCACTTACCTTGCAAACTCAAGAAAAGAAGCAGCTTAGCAACTCCTATTTCCAAACCACTCCACCAACTACCTCAATACTACCTTTCAAAGGGTTTTTATGGAGAAATTTGAAATTTTAACGGTTAGGTTGTAAGATTGAGCAAGATTGAGAAGAAGAAAGTTGGAGGTTTTCCTTTCTTTTGCTCCCTAAGAGAGTCGGCCAAGAGAGAGATGTATGATGATGAATTTTGGGTCAATTTTTTTTTATTTGGTAAAGATAAGTAAGATGGTCAAAGTCCAACCTTTAATCACAAAGTGACACTTGTCACCCTTTGGTTCAAAGCTATCTTTTTGTCTCTCCAACACCAATCCATTTAGGTAACCTCTAATTATCACCTAACACCCAGTGATTTACTCCCTGTATATAAAACTTAACCTAATTGACCGAATTTAATGCACTTACCGCACTAGCGGGTTCCACGTCCAATATACACTCCTAAAATCTCATGAACTAACTTATATCAGAAAAATGATTTAAAAACTATATTTATTCATAAAAATTATCTAGAAATTTTTCCTAATAAAGAAAATAGAGAAAATGTGTGCAATTAAACAAAATAAAGCCTAGAAAATAAGAGAATTTTCGGGTTCTCACATAGACATATCATACAATGTTGATTTATTAAGAATTTATATCCTACAAACTAAATTAGGAATAGTGCTTCACACCTCATTCATAAATTTCAAAAATAGTACGCCATTTTTAGAAATTCTCCATCTTTCTATTCTTGCTTTCCATATTTTTCCTACAATTTAAAATTTTTGGGAACATTTTTAAAAAGAATAATGTTTTAGAAAAGAACTCCATATCAGTATATCATTTTATGATATTTAGAACTGTTAAACTTAATGAGTAGCTTGAAAGCTCGTTAGAACTCGGCTCGATAAGGATCAAGCTCGGCTCGTTAGTTGTGATAAACGAGCCGAGCTCGAGCTAGAAATGTACTCGTTTAATTAACAAGTCGAATAAGCTCGACTCATTTGGTATTCGGGTAGCTCATTAGAACTCACTAATAAAGGGCATATTTGTCATTTTAGAAGTCAAAATATAACACTTCTTATTAGGGTTCTCACTGTGACGACCCCACCTCCCCCTAAGGCGTACCAGAGGGTTTGGCGGACCGCCTGCCCAGCTCTCGTCAGGACTCACTCACTAAAATCATGTGCACACACCCCAAGCACCATTAATAATATCCGCAATCCCAGCTTATAATTTACATTGATAGAAACCAAAGTACAAAGTCTTGATATACTTAAACTAGTTCAAAATATATACAATCCAAGTACAAATGTTCCATTCGAGGAATAGCGCGAGTACAAAACCAAAATTCAAAACACAGTCTAAAGTAACTAGACTACGCTAGCCTTTACATCTCTTATGCCTCGCTCGTACCCCCTGTAAGGAGAACAAATAACGTGGTATGAGCTAAAAGCCCAGTGAGGTTCCAAATAGCAAATTGACCATTATTTATAAATACAAGTTTTCGATTTAGCAAGGTAACGAGCATGAAGAGTTCATAAAAGTGAGCAATAACACTTCAAGTAGCAATCTCAAAATGAGCGAGTATAAAAAATTTTCATAAGAAACAATAATCATTTCAAGCATAAGGATACGGATAGCTCTCAGGAGCCAACTTCCATTCATCATCAGGAGCTTGATCACGTAGTAGTTGACACTCCGTCAACTTTCAAGTAAAGAAACCGATCCAATAGAACACCACTTAAACGACTCTCCGTCCACCGTTCAACCCCCAGCTGGGCCCAAAATCCTCAAGAACACGGGTGGTAATACTCGAGTATACCGATTAGTCGAGGAGATATCACTCCACTCGACAATACAAGAGACCCAGGGTTCGTTACCCAATCGACCAAACCCTTGCCGGCTCGACTAGAGTAACTCGCCACAGGGTTTCTGGAATTCCAGGAAGTGCGCGCATCATAAACAAGTATATCAAGTCAATTGCAACAATAAACAAGTATATCACGTAAGGGCAAGTGCGATAAAGTACACTCTTGCCCTAACAATTCACGCATGTGGCATGTAATCATATTGGCACGTATCAAGTACAAGTATCAAGTTCAATTCAGTATTTGAAAGCACTCACCAAAAGATATAGTGTGACGCCCCGAAAAAAAAAGGAGTTTGAGAACCCGGAAATTTTGTAATTTTCTAGGGTTTATTTTTTTAATCGCCCGTTTTTCTACATTTTCTTGATTAGAAAAATTCCCCAGATAAAGTTTATGAGCAAAAATAGTTTTAAAATGATTTTCCTAGTATTGGAGAGTTTTTAGAAAATTAAGAATATATAACGGACGTGGGACCCACAAGTGCGAAAAGTTCGGAAAAATTCGGCCAATTAGGTTAAATTCCGGATACTGTGTAAAATTTATCGGGTGTTAAGGGATAAGTAGAGGATGTGAATTGATTGATGTGAGAGGAAAAAGAAAAGATAAGATTGCATTTATGGAGGTGACAAGTGTCACCATTGTATTGGAAATAGCTTATGACTTACTATTCATTTTCTTGACTTTTTGACCAATTGCTTAAATATCTTAAAAATCACACAAAATTCATTCTTGTCTTCAACCTCTTGGCTGATTCTCTCTCTAGCAAAGAAGGAAGAAAAAACCTCTTCAAAGTTTGGCAATTATCTAGCTCAAATCCTCCAAAACACTTGCTTGATCTAGTTTCTACTCCATAAAACCTCTTCTTTTAGTGATAGTGAGTTGTTTGGTGAAGTTGTTTGGAAGCTTAAAGTGACAAGTAGCTCTCCCTCTTGTTTTGCTAAGGTAAGTGGTGGATGAACACCTCTCCTTCCTCTAATGATGTTCAATTCATGATTAGTGGTGTTATAAGATGCAATTTCATGGATTATTTCTTGAGTTTGGTTGAATTGGTGAAATTTTATTATTTTTGGGGATTTTTCTATTTTCATAGGGATATGATTGGGTGGTCATGTATGATGATTGGAAATGATGTTTAATGACTCTAGGAGGTGGGAAAAGTGATTAAGTGCAATCAATTTCTGTTTTGGAAGAAATTTCAGAAAATTAGGTTTTGTAGTTCTTCATTCTGCCCGAATTTATTGCACCATGTTAGAGGCCGAATTGGACTTTGCTCAAAACATGAAAGTTGTAGGTATTGATGAGTTTGAAGTGTTTGTAAAATTTCAGGTCATTTGGATTAGTGTAGAGTGAGATATGCCGATTTTACTGTTGCTGTTCTGGGTTGATCAGAATGCGAAAACTGCACTTGTAATTGGCCATTTTGACTGGAATTGCTTTGGATTTAGATGTTGGTGTCTTCTGATGAAATGTAGCTGGATGTCTTAGCTACCATATGCCTTTGGAATTTCGGCATTTGGACCTGTATAGACTGAGTTATAGTAATTACAGCATTATGTGATTTGTAAACCTATTTTTGGTGTTTCCGGTTGAGTATTTGGCACATTTGACCTAGTTGTGCTAGGATTTGGACTGAGTGGCCTTCTACATTGTTGTAGACCTATCTCTTATCTTCGAAACGGTGGGTCTTGCACCTTCTTCCGACAATCATAACGCCTTTGGTACCATTACCGCAAAATGACGTCAAAACTGTTTTTCTGGTTTTGAGCTTAAGTTTCATTTCCGGATTTTTTCCCCCTAGCTTGACTTGCACTAGTATTACTTGGAGCTTTCTGAATGGCTATGGATGAACTTGTTGTTGTGTGTGTACCTTTGGGACTGGCTGAGGAAATAATGAAGCCATGATGGCTGGAAAAGTTAGCAAATGTAGGGGAAGTGCTGTCCGAACTTTTAAAGGATTTGTTTGCATTGAGTTTGTGATCTAAGACTTGAGTTTGAGCAAGGCAATGATACATGATGGATGATTTCTGAGCCATTGAGGTGAGTGACCTCAAACTATTTCTGAAGTTCTTTATGAACTGTTTCCTACATTATTTACTTTTAAACTGTTTCCAAAAGTTACTTTTGAACTGTTTTCTTGCATATCATGCGTACTTGCATATGAGTGTCCCTTGGTTGCTGTAATTCTTGACTTATTGGCTTGTCATTATTAATTGAAAATGTGTTAAGTACTTTCGATGATTGTTAAAACGAGTTTTCTAGGCGAGTGTGTACTTTATCGTACTCGACCTAAATAAATATGAATTTTCAATGATTAATGATTAAATACTAGTTGCGCATGATGTAAGCCTTTTGGCTGAACTGGCCACTGCCCTTCGTTACCGATCAACTCGAGCCAGAAGCGGACTCGGTCGGGCGATATGGTGACCCTGGGTGAATTTGGTATACTCGAGTATTACCTTGTAGTCCGGCTACGTCCGGATGGGTGGAGTCCGGCCAACGTCGGATGGGTGGAGTCCGGTCAACGTCCGGAAAAGGGGATGAACGAATAAAAAGATGAACGAGGGTTTATTTATAAAAATGAAATTTTCAAATAATTGGAGGAATAAGGGGAAATGTCAGGGGAACGAACAAATGAATAGCTCCATGTGAGCGGTATCCTTTTAATGAATATGTTACTATCGCTTTCCATTGTAAATGTTTCTTGAATTATTGATTATTGATGGTTAATGTGTTGGCTTTGTTATGAAATTTCATGTTCGGAACCTTATTGAGATTTTAGCTCATTGAGCTTTGTGGAATTACCATGTGGTGTCATTTTCTGCTTTTGTTTTACTCTCACTGTGCAAATGTTGACCTGTAACAAAATTATATTTTTACCCCCGGTTACTTATTGAACTTCTAAAACATTACAATGATTTCACTGGCTCACGAGAGCAAAAATACGTACATCTGATTTCTGAACCATGACATCAATGAAATGAATTTTTGTGAAAACTATTTGATTACTGATTTTACTGGTTACTCACTGGGCTTTTAGCTCACCCCAAAAATGTTTTATTTCCCCCCCCCACAGGGCTCAAGGCGAAGGAAGGGCTTGTTGTGCTTATTCACGTGACTGGATGGCTTATATCGTGTACAGTTTAAGTTTGGACCTATTTTATGTACGAGTTGGTCTTGTATAAATATTTGAAATTGATATGGATGTAAGTATACATTCCACGATTGGAATCAGTTTCCGCTGCATTTGTGACATGTAATTATTGGAGACTTGGATGTATGTTTGTGGACCATGTGATGTATATTTGAGATTTATATTGTAATTCATTTGAGGATTGTAGTGATCGACTGAGTCCCGGCGAGAGTTGGGCAGGCGGCCCGCCGAACCCTCTGGTTCGCCTTAGGGGGAGGTGGGGCCGTCACATATAGTGCCTTTACTGGTCACTTTCAGGTTATATTCCGAGTTCGGAGTCCAAATCTGCGATAAAACTCAGTTTGAGAACTTTGAAACATGACTAGAGTTCGAAACTTAGACGTTTCGTTCAATAAAATCAAGAATTTGAAATTCACTCGGATAGTAGTCGTGAAACACTTGCTCACTTTTTTAAACGGTAAAACTTTGTAACATTTATACTTGAAAATGCCATGCGAGTCGAAAGTACAAGAGAAACATATTCCAAATAGTCATTATTTCATTTCTCAAGGGTACAAGCTCGGCCAAGTCCTTCCTTATATACCTCGGAACAAGAATACTCAAGTACCCTAGATGGTTCAAGCAGTAATCACTCTTAACCCTTACTCAAGTTGCAAGTAGTTCTCTAGTTTTCGAGCGTAAATTTGGGCAGCATGCCCTTTGTGTTTACCTAATTTTCCAGCCTTTTAGGCTTCATTGTTTTTCTCAAACACAACCCAACATTATACATCTCAGCCATTCATGTCAAGAGCCGTTCCATAGGCTCACAATATCATAATAATAAGATTCACAACAGTAGCAAGTACAGAAGTTCAATGTGGCACAAAACAGATTTGACGTACAAATGCGGAAATAACATATCCGAGGCTACGCTTACCGGATTGAGGCGTAACCTATGCCGTTTCGAAGCTAAGACACAGAGCTACAATGTTCATGAAGGTCACTTAGTCCAGTTTCTAATGTAAATTGGTCAAATTCTCCAATTACAAAACCAGAAATCAATTCACCGGCTGTTTAAATGCAGAACACTGTAATGGACATAACTCAGTGTACACAAGTCCGAATCAGGTGTTCTTAGAGGTATTTTAAAGCTACTTCAGAGCACTACAACTTTCATGTTTTGGTCCAGAGCTAAATCAGAATGGATCCTGGTCAAAAATCGTGATAAACTGGACTGAACTGAAGAAACGGACTACTGGGAAATTCTTAAAGCAGTAGGGGTATTTTGGACTTTTCACGTTCTGCGTTGTTCCGATTGAGCTGAAATTTTGTAGGCACCTATAAAACACCATTCTCTACAACTTTCCTTCTTTGACCAAAGGCCAATTCGGCCTCTAACATACAGATACAATTTCAGACAGAATGCTTGGGAAATTTTCCAGAAATCTGGAATTTTTAGCTCTAAGTGTAGTTTCCTCAAATTTCTGGTTCCAATCACCACTAAACAACCTTATATAACTTTAATTGCAACATTCATGCATCATACATCAACTTGAGCAGAAAATCAGGAACCCTAGTTCATCAAATAAATTGGGGAAAACTACTAAAACATGCTCATCATCCATAATCTCACCATAAAATCAAGTTACTAGGCTTAATATAACAAGATTAGAAGTAAAACTTGGAGAGATAAACTCTCTTACCTTGAATAAAAGTCACCAAGAGTAGCACAAGCTCTCCCCTTCAAGAATCACACCACAACTCACTAGCTAGTCACTCAAGAACAAGTTTAATCGGTTTATTTTGTTTGATTTCTCCCTAAGTTGTTGGATTGAAGATGAAATGAAGGAGTTTTTTTTTTTCTTCTTGTTGTTCCTCCCCTCTTTCTCTCTCGGTTCTTATGCAGAAATATGGAGGAAGATGAGGCTTGGTTTGTCTTATATGGAAGTAAGAGGTTAAGGGTAATTGTGTCCACAATTTTTGGCCAACACTTGGCCTATTCTTGTCCACAAAATTTTTCTCTTTCTTTCCTTGTATTTGAGCCACAATTTCGGTCAAGCTATAATCATGAGGGGGAAGATATTTTGTTCAAGTTCAATAAATTTGTTTGGTAAGCAAAAATGGTAGTCAAGCGGTGCGTTCAATCGGTAATGCGCGGGACCCGTCGGTTCGCGCCGTTTTTCTTAAAAACACCCGTACTAGAGTTTTTACTTTCCATTCACTAACCTTACCTCATTGCTACTACTCACATATTATTTCTCACTTAAAAGTCACTTTTAATCATCAAATTGATCCTTGGCCAGTACCGAAAATTCATCCGGCGGAAAAATCACAAAACCCTAATTTTGCTCAAATCTTGAAACCGAAGTGTAAAACCTTATTTTCTAGGTTTATTTACTCTTATAGTTGAACAATTGGATAGTAGAGCTTTAATAAATAATAATTTTCAAATAAAAGGAAATTTTTAAGAAGACGTGAGGAATTTTCCAATTCCAGTAATTAAAATTAGGGTTTCAATTAAAATATGAGAGATTTAGGAAAACCGGTTAGTCACAAGTAAACTAGGGTTTTTGGCTACCATATTAGGGTTTCTAGTCTTTTTTTTTTAAAACAAAATTAGGTTTTAAATCAAACCCAAAGAAATACACTTTAATATTTTCTTCACAAACAACCTCCTAATATTCGGGATGTTACACTCACTTCTCCCGTTCTCCGCCTCTGCTCTATATAATTTTTCTTCTTCTTCTTCGATTTCACAGCTTCGCCTCTTTGCCTCTCCGTCACAACCAAGTGGAGGTTCATTTTGCGGCTTCAACCCCACAGTCCACCATCTCCTCCGCTCTACCTCTCCGCCACACCAACCTGTCCGTTAGCAATTTAGCACCACAAAGGCCTTCATTTTTCACTGCTGCATCTTTGTTCAGTCTATTTGGTTACCTCCAGCTCTAGCCATTTCTGCTCCAGTCATCTCCAGCAAAAATCACCGCAAGCATTCAAGGAACCATTGACCAGTCGAATTTGATTGGTTTCTCTGAACCACCGTGAATTTTGGTAAGTAAAAATTCCTATTATTACTTTGTTGGCCAGCTACGGAAAGGTTTCAAATTCAGTTTAAATTATTAGTAAGTTGGTCTTGAGTTTTATGATGGAAGGATGAATATTATCAAGACATAAGCCTTGTGGCCCATACATTCACGGGTGTGATTTCCCCTTTTTAAGGTCTTCTGGATGTTCTTGAAACTTGAGAAGCAGCAAATTATATGTTTTTGACCAGTCCATTCTTCAAAAATCTCAGTCGCTGTTTGTGAACTAAGCATATATAGCTCCTCACGGACAGCACTTGGAAAGTACCAGCTCTGCAATTACCCAATTCATCTGTGGCACATTTCGCTTCCTTCAATAATGATCATAGTCATACGCACACTTACCTACCAAAAAGCTGTAGCAAATTCTGATTAATATTCTAGTAAGTTATATAATTAGTTCGAGATCTAATGGCATTTTTACAGTTAATAACATGTAAAGATTGTCTTGTTGTTTTGCGAGATTCTTTTGATTGTTCCAACAACTATATTCCTATAATTATGGCTCTGTTTACTCGGTCATCATTTTATCATAGCATACCTTCAGGTCTTGATCGTATCAGAAACAATGCTTTTGGCCAATGCAAAATAAATCAATGTTATGACCTTTTTCCATTGATTTGGTTTTATTTTTCCTGGAATGTGTCATTAGTGGACTTCGATGCTTGTTTTTATCTGTATATATCATTTTGCAGTTCATCCCAATCAAGGTTTGTAAAATCGGGATCCCACGTCGGATCGATTTTAGTTTCACAGAATCGGATCGTAGGATCGTAAGATCCCACCAAAAACTCCTAAATTTACTAAATTAATGAATTTGAAATTCATATACCATTTTGTATATCCTAAAAGATATAAACCTGTTATAAAGAAGAGAATATAAACCTGTTATCTAACAAGTAATAAAGAAGAGAATATAAATCTGTTATCTGTCATGATTTCAAGTCTTAAAACCAAATGCTTCACAGTTTACATAATCATAATTTCAAATATAAAGTTACAAATACCTTCACAAATACTAAAAAGCCAAACATCCAAAAAGATTTTCAAGATCAAAATTAACTACTAGAATGTCATCTGTCAAGTTTAAACAAACATGAAAAAAAAAATAGCAACAATTCATCATTTTCAAGTATCATAATAATTTAGAAATACAATAATTTATAACCAATCATTTTCATCGTTTGAATCAAATTCATTATTCCCATAATCCACATTATCAAAATCATTATTTTCCCAATCATCTTCACCATCCCAATTCTCTTGGAATTCATCTTCGGCATTATCTTCATCTCCATCCAAATTAGTATCATCCAAATCATTAGTTCCCATTTGAACATCATTTTCGAGAACCATATCAAGATAATCATCATCTTGGCGGTCGAATTCAGTTGAAGGCCCATCATCCTCATCAATAACATGAATCTCTTTCATTTTATTAACTTGTCTTCGACGGACATGGGTTTCACGATCTTGATGATCATCTAAATAAACAAACAATAACAATGAAAGTTACCAAAAACCAGTCAGCTAGCAGGTAGTTTGATTCGAAAAAAATAAAGCCAAACCAGTGAGCTAGCAAAGGAGGCTACTTTACTTTCATCCCAAATTCCCTTATAATCAACAAAGTAATTGAACTTTCAGACATTCAAGAAGCCAAATAAACACTCAACTCGGAAAATTAATGCAGAAATATCAACTCTTCAGCTATAAAGAAATTCAGTCCTATTACCAATGGTTTTTGCAAGGCCAAGTGCCAATCCAATGAAAGCATAAGTGAAGGACATAACAGCAGCAGTAAAATCTGAACGGCCCCAAAGATTAGCATAAGCATATGCTACAATTTGACATACTCGCAACTACTATTGTGCCCTTTTATGTGATAACAATTTGATTTTTTTATTGCACTGCGGAAATTGTCAAAACAGAACCGAAAATCCAAAACCTTAAAAATAGTAGCTCTAGCAGTTAAGCGCAATTTTAAGCAAAAGCATTGAATCACAGAACCAACTTCATAATCAAATTCTTCCCGTTGTTTCTCAATTTTCTATGCAAATAAAGAGAAGGGTATCTCAGATTCTCAAGTTCTTGTTTGCACCTGCAGAAGCCCGAGAATTTTGTATAATTCCTTTCAACTCAATTCAATCAAAGGCAATATATGTTCAAATACAAGAAATCCAAATAAAAATCACAACTTCATCAATCACCACCTCCACCAAATATCAATTTTCAAGCAAGAAAATAACAGACTCACATGTGACTTTAATTGAAGTGCTGGTGCGGAGCTTCAGTGTGGTGGCAGCACGGAAACTGGAGGAAAATGGGTGCTGGATCTTGAAGCTTTGAAGCTTTAAATGGCCAAAATCCGGCGGCAACAGAGGATTTCGTGGCTTGATGCCTTGAAGCAACGGCCAACGGGTGCTGGAGCTTGAAGCTTGAAGCAATGGCTTGTTGGTCCTTGCCTCCTTGGTAGAAGCCGCAGGCTTGCAGCGATTTAGTCTTGTTGGTAGGCGTAAGAGTTGCAGCAATGGTGGTTTGATGGATAAATCTAGGGTTCTGGGCAGCGGTAGAGAAGAAAAGAAAAGTGCAGGCTGGAGAATGAAGAAAAGATTAAAAGAAACATCACAAAGGAAAGGAGACAAAGCCCAAAGGGCTGACCGATTGACCGACTGAGGAAAGGAGAAGAATTCGGTGCTTTCTTTGACTTTTTGGGTAAAAATTATTAAAATGTTGCAATTAAGGGCTCAATTCTTTGATAAATTATAACCCTACCCCAAATATTTTCATTTACTTGCAAAATGGAATATCATATTTCGCATATTAGCAAAATTTTGTAGGATCGTTGTAGGATCGTAGGATCGTACGATTCTATACGATCCTACCGATCCTACGCGATCCTACGCTCGATTCATGTAATTTACGATTCTAAGTGCGATCCGGATCGATTTTGCTTCTTTGGATCGTAGGATCGTACGATCCTACGATCCGGATCGCGATTTTGATAACCATGATCCCAATTCAATTAGCCAAGTAACTAACCCTTTTCTTTATAAATAGTGCTCCTAATTCATTTTTAATCTGGCCTTCTGCGGCTTAATCTTCTTCACAACCATCATCATTTACTTTTGTAACACTCATGGCTTTATGGCGCCTCTGCTTTGTCCTACTCTTCTCCTGACTAGTGCCATTTTTTCTTTCAATTTTGGATCATGCTAAAAGCAAAATTGATTGGTTTTTTTCCTTTCAAAAAATGGGTATGTACAGTCATCAAAGATCATCATCAAGTCCTATTATGGAGGTTGAAAATGAAGTTGTCGATCAAGAACTTGAGATGGAGGAAAATGCTGATGAGATGAGTGAAGAAGAGTTGGATTTAGATACGTTAGAGCCTTCGAATGAAGGAGCAGAAACCAGGCAAAAAGGTGATAATGAAGGAGCAAAACCGTTTGAAAAAAAATAAAGGAAAAAGAAGTCAATAATATGGGAGGATATGAAAATAATAAAGCAGGCCAATGGAACAATGAAAGTGCAGTGCAATCACTGCAAAGAGCTGTTTACCAAAATTGCATTTGGAGCCACTTCTCAACATAAGCATCACCTAAAAAATTGTCTACAAAAGAAGCTGGCTCTTGGGAAAGAAAATCGAAAAAGGTAGCAAGTCTTATCCTTCACCGAAGGTCCCTCAAACAATATAACTTCTACAACTAATTTTTCATATGATCATGCCAAGATCCGAGGGCTAGCAACTCATATGGTTCTTGTAAATCAATATCCTTTCTCTATGTTGGACCATGTTTTTTTTTTTAACAAATTTATGAAAGTTGCATCCCCATTTTATAAAAAGATTAACCGGCAAACAGTAAAGGAAGATTGTGTGACTGCTTACATGCTTGAAAAGAGAAGGCTGAAAAATACATTAAAAAGTGTCATCAGTGTTAGTATAACTACAGATTTGTGGAAATCCGGTCAAAAAATTCAATACATGGTTGTGACGGGGCATTTTTGTGATGACCCCACCTTTCCCTAGGGCATACCCCAGGGTTTAGTAGACCGCCTGTCCAACTCTCGTCAGGACTTACTCACTCACTTCAAAAGAACAAGTTATAACTTCGAAAGGAAATGAAACCACAGTTCCAAACTTAGAATGTACATTTATGCACAAGTCTATCTCACATATTCATACATTCCCAAAATACAACAAAAGATTTAAGATCCAAATGACTTCCAACTCTAATCAAGCACTAGCGCGAGTACAATTCACAAAAGTCAAAAACTAGACAATGCTAGCCTGTACCAGCCTCACACCCAGGCTCATACCCCCTGTAAGAAAAACAAAACTAATAGAGTGAGCCAAAACTCATCAGTGAGGTTCCAAAACTTCATGCAAATCCAAGTAGCAAATTATCCATTGTAAAAACTTGGAATATCAAAGTAGCGAGTATAAGAGTTCATAAAAATTAGCAATAACACTTCAAATAACAAATCATTAGATATCCAACAATTTTAGGTAAAAGGATACGATAGTTTTTGCGAGTTAACCACGCCGTAGCTTCATCAAGTAGTAGTTGACACTCCGTCAACTTTCAAATAAAGTAACCAGTCCAGTAGATCACCACTTAACTCCAAACTCCATCCACCAATCAACCCCCTACCGGGCCCAAACTCCAAATTAATAGTGATGGTAATACTCGAGTATATCGAATCCAGTGGACCATATCCAAAGGATTACACAAATAAACAATAAATGATAAACAATAAACAGTATCTATGGTTCGCCAATCTCCTCGACCAAGCCCTTACTGGCTCGATTCGACTGACTAACCAATAGGGTTAGAATCCCAGGCAGTATTCAAGTCATGCGCATATATATATATATATATATCAACCATTTGCAATCAATGCACAGTAAGAAGTCACATTAGGGCAAGTGCAACAAAGTACACTCTTACCCTATCAAACAAGTTAAGTACTGTCCAATCTCGTTAACCAAGCAATTCATTCAAATAATAAGTTCAAACATGTATTAGGAAACATTCACCAATGATTTATTGTTTTCCAAAACCAAGCTCAGGTTCAACTCCCTAGCTAGAGTCAAAATCTATGATAAAATGTCGTGTAACAACTTGTAATCAATTAGGGTTTCAAAATATATGACCTTCGCTTAACGAAAATCAAGTAAATAGAACTCATTTAAGTAGTAATCATAATACTTAATAAACTCTAGAAAATATGTGCCCGCTCTTTTGGTTTCGATAAAAAAGCGTTTAAAACTTTTAAGTTCGCAACTTAGTATAAAAAACTAGGGAATTGTGTTTAAAGTGGTCGCTACTTTCTCCTTGAAAACTATACACTTTTGAGCAAAATTTTGCTTACAAGTCACCCACAAGGACAATTTAAGCATCCCTACATAACTAAGTCCCAAATCGAGCACAAGTCACATCCCTATTTCCGCTTTCATTCACTTGTCCCATGAGAGGAAAAATGGGTAGCATTTCCTTTGTTTTTGCCTAATTTTCCAGCCATTTTCAAGGCTTCATTTTCTTCTCAAATCAGCTCAAGTCAATCACCACAAGTAAGAATATAAAGATAGTTCTTAATCTGCTAAAACCCATCCAAATTGCAACTCATTTCTAGCAAATAATCATCCAATACCAAAGGTGAAAAATTCTTAAGAAAGCTGGAATTTCTCCTTTTAAAGCTAAAAAGTTATAATAAGGCTACTAATCACCTCACAAGTCCAAAACCAACCTCAAAACCAACATATTATAGTTAAACAACATAAATCAAGACTGAAAATTGCAAAATCCTAGCTGAAATTTCACTAATCTACACCAAACCTAGAGTATCATCCATAGTATTCCAAGATTCAAGTCATCTATACCCTATTTTGCAAGAATAAGAAAGAGAAATAAAGTTGTTGAACTTATACCTTCAAAACCTCTTGAGAAGTGAAGAACCAAGCTATTTCTCCAAAGAAACTCTCCACTCCAAGCCTCCTAACTCCCTTGGTGTTAGTTTAATCGGTTTAGTTTTTGTGATTTCAACTTAAACAAGGCAAAATCAAGATGAAGTTGGAAGTTCTCCTCTCTTGTTTTTCTCTCCAATGGTTCAGCCAACATGAACAAAAAATGAAAGAAAACTTAGCCAAAAGGAAAGATAAGAAGAAAGGAAATGTCTTGGTCAAATATCTCTTTGATTGCCAACACTTGGCAATCAAATTTCTTTTCCTTTTTTTTTTCTTTTCTCACCTTTTCTTTAGTCCAAAATTTTTGACTATTTTAAGGGTTAATTTAAGGAGAATTAAATGAAATAAAATCTAGGAGATTAAGGTAAGAAAATATTGGTCAAGCAGTGTACTCAACCGGTAACAAATAGTGCACGTCGGTTCAAGCCTATTTCCCTTAACTCCCTTGTACTTTTGTTTTAATTTTATGATTCACTAACTTATTTTTAGCACTTCTATTCACACACTTTCTCTTACTTAATACTCGCTCTTATACACCAAATTTAGTACACACACCTCACCAACTGATCGCACTACCAAAATGTACAAAAACCCTAGTTTACTCTAACTATACAAGTAAAAGTAAAACTTTCAATTCTATTCTTTGTTACAACTATTGAGGGAGTAAATTAGTAGTAAAGGAATTATAAATCAACTTATTCAAAATAAAAGGAAATTATAAGGAAAAATATAGGTGAATTTTCAAATCCTCACAATTTTGTTGATAGTGATTGGGTATTACAAAAACGGGTCCTAAATTTTTGTAATGTCCCACCTTCTCACACAGGAGTAATTATTTCCAATGCTTTAAGTAAGTGTTTTCTTGAGTGGAGGATTGAGAATAAGGTTTATACTATAACTATAGACAATGCTTCTTACAATGATGTATGCATTAGGAGACTTAAAGAGGATTTTTCTCTTAGAAAAAGGTTAAGCATTGGAGAAAAAAAATTTCGTGTTAGGTGTTGTGCACATATACTTAATTTGCTTGTTCAAGATGGGTTGAATCAAATTATTGATGTGATTGATGTTGTTCGAGAAGGGATTAAGTATTTGAAAAATTCAGAGTCTCGCCTCAATGACTATGCCAAAATAAAAAAATAGTTTCAATTGCCTTTTAAAAAGCTCATTTTGGACTGCCCAACTAGGTGGAACAGCACCTATTTGATGTTGGCATCGGCTCTAGAGTTTAGAGATGTACTTTCAAGATATGGGGACATTGATCCGGGGTTTCACTATGTCTCAAGTGAGTATGAGTAGATGAAAGTTGAAGAAATTTGTAAATTTTTGGGTATTTTTTATGAGATTACTATTTCTGGATCCGATTACCCAACTACTAACCTTTTTCTTGTAGAGTTGTATAGGATTAAGAAGCTGTTAAATGAAAAAGCTCTTGATTTTTCTGATCATATTAGATTTATGGCTAAAAGTATGGTACAAAAATTTGACAAATATTGGGGGGAGAGCAATGTTTTGATATCTTTGGGTGCTATTCTTGATTCGAGTTATAACATGGTCCTTGTTAATCATACTTTTCCAGTTATTTATGGCGTGGATGCAACCCCTAGGTATATTGATGAGATTAGACGCATTCTTTATGAACTCTATAATGAATATGTGGATGCTCATCTCGTGGTAATGAACCACAAAAGGAAGTAGGAAAACGAAAACATGCAGAAATTACAAGTAAATCTACCCAAAGGGCTGCTAAAAAGCTTGGAGTTAATGTTCAAACTGGAAAAGAAAATTTTCAGATGATTGTTAGTGAAATTGACAAGGCTCCACCTGAAAAATCAAATTTAAATGTCTGTTTGGAAGAGGGCAGGTATGTTTGTGATGCAAACGTAAATCTTGATGTCTTGGGTTGGTGGAAAGGGGAAAGGTGGAGGTTTCCATATTGTCAAGGATGGCAAGTGATATACTCGCTATTCCAGTTACAACTGTGGCCTCCGAATCTACTTTCAATGCTGGTGGTAGAATAATCGATAATTGGTGTGCCTCTATGTCGGTTGAAACGGTGAAAATGCTACTTTGTGACAATGATTGGATCCGCAATCTTCATAGGTTAAAAAACAAGTCTCATGTAAGTAAAATATATCTTTTACTACTGGTTTATTTTGGTACCTCATTTTACCTTGTTAGGAGTCGTAACTTTCTTATTTTCATTTTGTAGGAACCACTTGATGTTCCCGAATCATCTACAATTGACGAAATTGATCTTCCAAACATCTAAATGCTGTTTTCTAGGATATGTGATGTTGTTTGTTGTTGAATTTGTTTGCATAAAGGTGAAATTTTCTTGTGATTGATTATGGAGCTGGACTTGTGAAGCTAGAACTTTCTATAGATTTGTGAAGCTGGACAAATTTTTAGTTATTTAGCATTGTTTTATATAGTTATTTTGCTGTGGTTTGTGTATTTGTTCAGTTGAATCAAATCCTTGGTCTTATGGATGTTGTCTACGATAGAATTTGGCTAGAGTTTGTGTGGTTGTTCACTTTATTCCTGGAATTTGTGTCTTATGGATGTTATGGTCTCGTATGTTTGTCTCAGATAGAATATGGCATTCCTGGATGTTATGGCATTGCGTTTGGCTTATATGTTGTCTCAGACTCTCAATTAAACCACCGTGAATTTGGTTAAATTTTATTGAGTCAAGTTTTGTTGAATTTTGGTTTTGGACAGGGTGTAGCATTTATTTGCGTTTGTTCACTGTTTGACAGAAATTTCGAGTTCGAGTTCGAGCTCGAGATTGAACAGCATTTATTTCTGTTTGTTCACTATTTGACAGAAATTTCAAGTTCGGTCGAACTTGTACGAGTTTAATCTCGAGCTCGCTCGAGCTCGGCTCATTTGTGGTAAACGAATTGAGTACGAGCTCGATCTCGAGTCACATATCCCCTTGACGAGCCGAGTTCGAGCCTAATTTAAGGCTTGTTTTTGTAGTCGAGCGAGCTCGAGCCTGTCCGAGTCGAGTTCGACAGCCCAATACTCGGCTCGATTAACAGCTCTAATGGTATTAAAAAATGTCCGCTCTTACATTATGGTCTATTTTAATGAACGCGGTATTGTAAAAAAAATTGTTGTATAAACAATTAAAAGGAAGCCTAATAAATAGCGGATAAACCATAAAAAGAGTATTCCATGAAACTAAGTCATCCCATACGATGTTATTAGTAGGTCCCACATATTATTACATGGCAATGGGCCCAATTAAACAAAGACATCATCTCCCCATTTTTAAAGGACACATATGTAATTTTAGACTGACACACCTGATAACCAGTATTTTGAAACTTGAATGACTTGATTGGAATTAGGCATTAGGGATCAAAGGGTTCAACCTGAATCGGTCTAGTATGAAAAATTGGATGACATCAGCATGATGTCATTAATATAATTTAGTTAAAAATAAATATACTATGTAAACTACCTAGAAACACATTAGTATCAAGAAAGGTTTGTTCATATTTGTTTGATGTTTCAAAGATATTTTACAAGAAAATATAAATAAAATAAAATAATCAAGTAGAAATTCAAGGAGAGAGAATATAAATGAAATATCTCGGGTTTAAACCCTCTTACTTGCACTATAAAAAAGAAAGTTCAAAATTAAATTTGAGGGCTTATTTGAAAATAATAGTAGAATTTTGGATTGATGCTATAAGTTATAAAATGTTTCCAGGTGTTTTGACAGTTGCCTAGCACACTAAGGGTCAAAACATAAAAATGATAAAATTTGGAGGGTTCATTACTCACATTACCACTGCCGCATTCATTGTTTCCTAGTCCCTGCCTCCCCAACTTTTCTATTCTTAGCACCTCTTTCTTCTTTTCTCCTCTCTTCCTTTTTTCAGTTTCATTTTTGTTAGCTTTTCTTCTCAAACTCACAAAATCTAAAACTTTTATCCTTATTGTTTTCAATTTCTCTCTTCTCCATCTCCCTTTCTCGTTTCTTTTTTTTTTCCTTTTTTTTTCTCTTTTTAACCCTTTAAAAGTGAAATCTATGATTAGATCTTATTAGGAAACGCATCTAAGGGTGATTTTGATGGATTGGTGACTGACTAATTGAAGTAGGAAGTTAGATTTCTGCAAAGATGTGAAATCTATTCATTGGTACTCAAGACATGTTGTAGAAGAAGGAAAGGGAAAAAAATAAAGAAGCAAAAGACAAAAAAAATGAAAAAAATCGGATTCTTACCGATTCTACCAGTTCACGATCAAATTCAGCTTTTGACCTGATTTAATCAAGTTCTAGGTAGCCAATTTTATCGAAAAACTCGGATCGAATATTTGGCCGATTGCCGATTGAACTAGCAAATCAGTCCGATTTTGAAAACACGGCTGGTAACCTGGAAAACTCGGACTGAATGTCTATCTGATTCCCGATTGAACTAGCTTCCGAAATTTGACAACACAACTAGTAGCCTCATTGTACGTTATACAAAAGTTCGGCCAATAAGGATTCTTCCCATCTCCAGAACTTAGATTTTCCCTGTAAATTTTTACATCATTTATAAAGTAGCCCAAATTAAGTCTTGGACCGTGAACCATTCACTATTGGGTTGTCAACATAACAAGTAGGATGGGACCAATAATGGTACAGGGCTCCATAGTTATTCTATATGATTTGGTCCATTGGAGATGCAAATTTATTCATATACATAGAAGCCGCAAGAAATAATATAACAGTCAAAGAACCAAGACGTTGTGTCGTTTGGTAGAAAATAGGCAACCAAGACGAAATTTGCTTATAAGTTGAGACACTTGTCTTCCACCGTTTCCAATCAATTACTCTCTCCGTCCTATTCTTAGTCCTATTCTTTTAGTCATGTTTAAAGAATTCAACTTTTTAAAAATAGATTTAATTATGATATTTATACTTTTCTTTTTCATTTTACACAAATTTAAATTTAAATGACAACTTGCATATAATTAAAAAAAACTATATTGAAAAAAAAACTAAAAAATATTTTAATTTTTCTAACATGATAATTGTTTTAAAACATCCCAAAATAGAAAATATAATACTTTCAATGGACGATGCGCGATGGAGGGAGTACAAAAAGAGAATGACAAAATTAGATGTTTCCAATCAACTGCAAAAACTTTGAAAGATGAGAAAGACACATAACGGGCATCGTTCTCATTCTCCCCCCTTGATAAGACTGAGGGCATCAGACTCGGTGGGAAGTGCCGGGATTGCTCCCTTTTTGGTGGTTGTGATAGCTCCACATGCACATGCAAATCTAAGTACTTCCTTCAACCTGGCTTCATCCTGCAATTAGATAGTAGTAGAATTCAATGCATTACTAGCCAAATTTTAAGTTTTGATGAGTCAAGCCAATAAACCAATCATAGGGCCGAACTAGATTGCTAATTAAACCAATTAAGCAATAGATTTGTTGATCAATCAACCACTCGGCAGTTCAATTGATGAATCGATTTTAAGTTTTGATGATTATACCATAGTTATAAAACCTGACCCAACCCAATAATTGAACCGATCATAGGACCAAACTGTATTGCTAATTAAACCAGTTAAGCAACAAATTCGTTAACCAATCAATGACTCAGCGATTCAATTGGTGAATTGAAAAAAAAAAACCCCTGATTGAACTGCTAGTTGAGCAACTAATTTAAAAATTTTACTATTTTTATAATTTAAAATATATTATTATATTATATACTATAACTATTGTGCAACCCCCAATTAAACCGATAATCCAGTGATCCGATCACCTCTCTAGGTTAATCTCCGGACCGAATTTAATAACACCATGGATCATACTACAATCAAGCCTCACCTCAAGGATAGCTTGGTTGTCAACAATCTTGCAAAGGAGAGCTCCAACAAAAGAATCACCAGCTCCAGTTGTGTCCACAGTGTTGACATGGAAAGCAGGTACAGATCCATGAAAATTCTAAAAGCCAAAAGCATATGGAATAAGAACCAACTTCAGGAAGAAGAAAGCAATAGCCAAATACCAGTCCTCTGGAGGAATATCCTCGGAAGTGGGATGATGTAACCTGTTTAACCTTTTTTTTTTGGCAGGTTTGTTTGGATAGTGTATTATTTGAAATATTATTTGAAATAATTACTATAGTACTTTTTGTGATATGATGTATGTGAGATAAAAAAGTGATTGAAAATATAAAAAATGGGTTAAAAAATGTGTTTGTGATGCAAGCGAAATATTATTTGAAATAATTTTGATATCCAAACACTGTTTTAACCAATTGTTTAGGCTAGAAGTCAAAAAATCCAGATAAGAAAGCATTGCAGTCAACACCAAAGCAAACCACGTGCATGTTTGGTGTTCTAAATACATCTATCTACCTACCAACCCCAAATATTTACCAAAAACTGTACAACAGGGTTACAACTGACTTTTGACAACACGAGTACTTTCTGCAGGCACAGTGATCTTTTTCAACATTTTCTGGGCCTATCATGATTCATGATCAGCAGCCTTGAGTCATGTGGGTTCAACTTAGCATCTAAGGCAAGCGTTAATTGCATCCAAAGATTGTTGAATTCTTTAATAATCTCACCCAACCACAGCAGTAAAGGTCAAAAAGACATCAGGAATAAATACACACATACCTTGGTGTAGTAATTACAACCCTTTTCTCCAAGGGTCACTAAGAGGAGCTTCAAGTTCGGGTGCCAGAGGGACATTGCAGATTCATCATCAATCTTGTTACTCCCAGTGAGAAATTCTAACTCCACGTCGCTGACCTTGATGATGTCAGCTATGTCCCAAATACTCAAGATCTGCTTCCGAGCTTCCTCAGCTGATGGCCAGAGTGGTAGGCGAAGATTGGGGTCATATGAAAGTAAAACTCCGGCAGCTTTGGCTGCCTCCATAGCTTTAATATGTGCAGATCTGCATGGCTCCACTATCAAGCTTATTGATCCATAGTGGAAAACTTTAGCCTGTAGAGATTTAGGAAGATAACCAATGCTAAAATACAATTTTAAGTTCACTAATGGCAACAAATTTATGTAGAGTCAACACTTTAGATACAAATTCAGGTGTACAAACTTGAGAAACTTGTCCGTTAATAAACATAAAAATTAGAAAATAGAAGCCCCCATAATCCCATTTTTATGTAAAAAGGTATACACCTTGTGTTTTCCAGTGTCATATTGTTCAATGGTTTTAGATCACACATAACAAATAAGGTAGAATGTTGATTAGATTTCAACTTATTACCTAGAGTAACAAAAATATACAAGATCCCTAACAAGCAAATACAAAATCCGTTCTGATAAGCTGCTGGCTCACCCCCCCCCCCCAAAAAAAATTCTAATTCTATGTGCCTACTATTTTTTTTTGGAAATGTATGTGCCTACTATTAAACCAAAGACACGTCACGATGCTGTCCAATCACACAGTATAAACAACATTTTGAATAACGTTAAAAGCAAAAATAATAATAATCAACAAATTTTGCTTTGTGGGACCTGAAATAATTCAGATTCATATAAGTTTTCCTCTCTGATAGTGATGTGCATTGAGATCTGGAAATTGGTGTGTCAATGCCAGCACAATAATGTGTAACCCCACACTAGATATCCCTACGCGCCTATAAAGCTTTCATTGAGCTACTACACAGGCACAAATAAATAAACGAACAGATAAATATCACCGACGAGCACTAAAACTAAAAGTAGCGTGTAGGGTAAAATTCAAGGTGCCCTCTTTTATCCCTTTTTTGTCCTCACAACTTTAAGGGTGGGAGACCTGTCCTAACTTGGCCTCAGCAAAGACTGACAGGTTTCGCCAGCAAATGCAATTCTTTCTACCCAAAATCTAGGGTACATGTTAACTATAGTTAAAATTTGGGACAAGTAATTTCGACCTATATGACAACAATTATTTTGTAACGAAAAACCAGAAATACGGGGTGCATGTTAACTACAGTTAAATTTTGGGACGACAATTTTGACCTATATGACAGCAATTATTTAGCAGCAGAAGGCCAGCAAAAGTACTTTGTGCCCACTTTTGCAAGCTGTTGACGTACTCACAGTTTCAGCGGAAGGAGACATTATAATTTCCCTCCCAAAAAAAAAAAAAAAAAACCAACAGCTGCCGCCAGCAGATCCAAAATTTACTCAACAAAATAATGGATGGTATGTGTTGGTTATAATTACAGTTTGGTACAAAACAGCTAACACTCAGGATTAAAATTAGGCGCAGTTATGTAGTTTTTTTTTTAATATAGGATTCTAGATTATAGTCAAAATCGACTAGTACAACAAAACTTTTGTTTGGGTTGAAGTTTTCTGCGAATGATCACAATTTACAAATACCACACATGCATCAAATCAACGAGTGTGTTTGAATTGTAAGTTATTTGAAATATTTTTACTGTACCACTTTTTGTGATGTGATGTATGTGAGATAAAAAGGTAATTGGGAAGATAAAAAGATGTATTGGAAATTGTAATGGTGATGTCAGCAAATATATTTGGCCAAATAATTGGCTGTCCAAACACACTCAATATTTTTTTCTACAAAAAAAATTCAAAAAATGACAATCCAAATGACTACTTTGTACTACAATTAACATTACATCAATTCCCATATACCATTTATAGTGGAACAAATACAGCTTACTTGCCAATACTGTGTTGGATTAAACTATGTATCTCATCACATAAAGTTCGATTTTTTTTGCTTTGAAACTTTAATCACTAATTAAGGTAGACTTGGGCATGTTATTGACCCAATGAATAATTTCAAGATCGATAATTATGATTTAAGATCGAATCTTGGAAAGGCAAGAGCTTAAGTTTTGGTCGCACAAAAGATTTAGGGGGCAAAAAGACGCATTTATCTAACCAATAAATCCTCAACAGACTCATCACCATTAAATTTACTTTAAGAGCCAAAAATATATTCCAGCATCATCAGAAAACAAAATCAGAAAAAAAAAAAAGAAACATAGAAAAAAGCTAAGAAATCCCACACATTATAAATATCCCAAATAAAAACTGAAAAACATATCGAAAATTGAGTCAACAGAACTCCGGGCCCCATTTCCGGGTCCCACCCACCACAACCACCTCAGCAAATATTTCAGTGGCGCGTGAGATTCAACTTCACCCATCCAAGATTCCAAACAAATTCGGATCCCATTGATCTCCCTAGATTCATCCTAAAGATAAAAGATCACGCACTACACACAAAAAACACACTGATATAGTTATATTTACGATAGTACAATTTATTTCCTTTTTTTTTTATCAATTTTCTTAATTTCTCCCAAATTACTAGTGATAAATTTCTAATTGTATATTCAAATTTTTTAACTTTTCAAAAAAAATAAAACTTACAGATCTAATGAGGTCGAGATTCAACTCCTCGGGGCTCAACAGCATATCAGCACTGGGATTCCTATAAAACATAAACTCACGCTCGCCGTCGGCGCGTAGAGTCACGAACGCCAAGGCAGTCCTGGCACCCTTATCGAAGTTGATGCCTTCGCCGGAAACGCCGTTTTCTTTAAGAATTCCGGCGAGCATGTGCCCAAACTCGTCGTCACCCAGCTTCCCGACGAACGCCGCTTTCCCGCCAAGTCTCGCCACGGCTATGGCGACGTTCGCCGGAGCACCACCGGGCGCCTTCAGGAACCCGGGAGCCTCCGCCAGCGAGACGCCGGAAACCGTCGGCACAAAGTCAATCAGCATCTCTCCGAAGCTGACGATCAAGCTTGAACTTCCTCCATTTCCGAATGCCATGATGATGATGATATATAAATTATATATTATTACGCAAAAAAAATAATAATTGGGGATTTATATATCTATATATATATATATATATATATATATATATTTGTATGAATGAAGGGAAGTATAGAGAATTGAGAGAGGAGAGAAGGAAGAAATGTGTAGACTTCGAAGCGCTTTATATAGAGCAGTAGCTGGGGTGGATGGGTGGGAGAAAAATAAGCTGGACATTAATAAATAAAGTTATTTGGTGATTTTCGATTAGTTTTGGGATGGGATAAATTTGGATAGAGATTTGGAGTATTGGGGATGAGAGTAACTGCGGATTGGAGATTTTTTTTTTTTTCCTTTTAATGAATTCTGACTTATATTACACGTAATCTTTCATGTGTCCCACTTGAAGTTAAACTCTAAAATGTTAGTACAAATTGGAAATTAATTATGTTTTTTTTCTAAAATAATTGGTTTAAGTATATATATATATATGTGTGTGTAAGTAACTATTTTAATTGGAGTGCTTCTTACTTCTATGTGGCATGCTTAAATGAAGAAAATTAATGGGTTACGGGTCATTTCAGTTTATCCATATAGAATATTATATTATATATTTAAAAATTATCCTTAATTTTAAGATAAATTTAAAAAATAACTAATCTTATCTTAATGATATTTCAAATAACTAATCTTATCTTAATCATATCTGGTTTCTATGAAATTATTACACACAAGTATAGTAAAGCATTTTTCAAATTACAATTATTAAAATCTTATATATTCCATAAATTACTTCCTTCATCACTATATTGTTGATTAGTATTCAAATTGTTCATCATCTCTTTTCTTAATTTTGAATTAACTTAGTGTAAAAAAGAAAATTAATTATTACACCCACAAAATTACCGATATTATTGGAAACTAAATATTTATTGATGAAAAAAAGTGGATTGTTGGATCTTTTCTACTTAATTAAATGTGAATATATAGTTCTAGATTTATGATCATTATAAAAATTTAAATTACCTAAAAAACATTTATATAAAAAAAAGAATATCTACCATGTTTTTGATATGGGATACATTATTTGATGTATACTATCATATTATAGTGAAATATATGTAAAAAAATTTTAAAAAATTAATAAACAATTTAACATTTAGAATATATTAATTTTTTAAAATTAATATGAATGGACATGTAGGATTGTTGTTAATTTTCGTATTTAAATTATTCATATTTTGTCTTTTTTTTAATTAGTTTTGATGTACTTAGAAAGTAGCGAGACAACGTATGGGAAAAAAAAAAAAAAAGAAGACATTGTAGGGGAAAATCGAAAATCATAGTGAATGATGGAAAAAAGTGATACTTATCCGATTTAGACATTTGGATTCCAAAAAAAAGTGCCTGAATTGAATAAGAAATAAAGTTGATATCTTTATCATGAAAGATTGAGACCGAAAATAAATGATAAGAATAATTTCGGATAATTGTGAATTAGTAGAAGATCTATTACAACTAGTGCTAAAGGCACACCGATATGTGTACAATTTAAGAATAAATTAATTTGTATGAAATTTTGTTTAATGAATTGATAGTTATTTTCGTAGTTATCTTGATAATTAAGGGTTAATGGATAAGGGTTTATAGATAAGGTTAATATCAAATTAATTAAAAGTTAATGGATAAAATTAACAAGAAGTTAACACCAAATTAACTCTAGAGACGCTTTATTATCGTAAAGATGTTGATTATAGGTCAAACAGTTGCGGATTAGTTATAATCTTATCCAAATAAAATGTAAAAAACATGCGAACAAAGTCAACGGCAGAGTGTGGAACTTCAATTTAGCTACTTGTATCCCACAAACATGATAACATACGGATTCCAATCAGTTTAAAAAAAGGAAGTCTTTTCGGTTGAAATTTAGCAACAAGTGTTGCCACAACCAGATAACTATTTCTATACAAAAATACGGAAATGATATTTAGCATTTATCAAAAAATCTCAAGCACTCCTTACACTTCATCTAATGCAAAAGAAAAAAAAGGAGTGCCTCAAGTTTTATGAGGACTGCTAAAATAAGTTTAAGGAGTGCCTGAATTTGTCTTTTTTTTTTTTTTTAGACTGCTATCTCCAAAAATACTAATACAAGTCTAAGTAGTATCTGAAGTTTTTTGAAGAGTGCTAACTAAAATACCAGTGGCAAAAAGGGTATTAGCAAAGATGAAAAAGCCCTTTTTCTATGTAAATGTAAACTTGAACTTGAAATTTGGTTCCCTTTTCTTTCTTTACAATCTTTCAAGGAGAGAGTAATATCAAATAAACAACGAGAAACAAAAAATTGGCAATGAAGAAAGAGGAAACATTTCACTCCTTTTTTTTTTCTTTTTTTTGTTCTATAAACATTATTTTGTCAGAATTACGATGTATACTTCTCTATTGGAAACTCATTCTCTCCTCGTCTCACAAACTCCTCCATCCATTGAATAGGGGAAGCCAGACCAAAAACGGTCTCTCCCATGGGAAGGATCCTATCCTATAATTTTTTCCTTATTTGTCAAACTAAAGGGATAATTTCAGAAAGCTTCCCACAATCTCATCATTCTCAAGCCAACACTGTATTGGCTCTGTTAATCAATACTTACACCCCATATTATGAAACCAACGCCTAAAATAAAATAAAATAAAATAAAAATATCCAACTAACCAACGCCTAAAATAGAAAAAAAAAAAAAAAAACTATCCAACTAACCAACGCCTAAAATAGGAAAAAAAAAAAAAAAAAACCTGTCCAACTAACACACTCGTGTCAATATTAAGAGCGGCCCCAAGCTCTTATGGCGCTTAGGAACGAGAACAATCTCCACAGCAAACTACGACAAACAGTTGCAAATCCACCAAAAAAAACAGCCCATAGAAGATGTCAATATCCTATTGTGTAACAAGACATAATAGCATAGCCCTATTTCATTCCTATTCGCCTTCTAGCTATCACCCATAGTTTGATTTATTTTCCTTACCACAGCTATCTTCTTAATCTCCATCTAATTCGACTATGAAATTCGATCAACTTCCTTAACTTGAGGTTTTAACAATTTTGATTCTTTAACATATGCAACCCATAAGTATGAAAAAGAAAAAAGAGTTGCAAATAGTACAATAATGAGGAAAGAGATAAGAAAATAAGAAATAAACACTTTTTTTTGTCTACTGTCACCATCTACACCTACTCCTACTTTTAGCCCTACTCTAATCTATATTAGGGGATGACCCAACAGGATTACGGAAAACTGACGGGGAGTGAACCATCATCGGACTATATAGATGCACTAAGCATCCATATAGATCTAAGAGAAGCCACGCTAAATGGCAATTTTGATAGAATGCAACGTTTGAACTTTTGACCTCACAACCCACAGGCCATGTAGTGGCAAACTACTCTAGAAGTAGTTGGTTAAATAAGAAATAAACACTATTAGGTGGTGGATTTGTATGTTGGTAGATAGAAGAGATGATGGTGTTAATGGATAGAAGGTGAGAAGAGATAGAAGAGAATGGAAAGGATACAAGAGGAGTTGCAAGCGACAGGTTTTTCTAACCTGTCGTTTTTCCCTTTTGTTTGGTTTTATATATATCCTTCCCAAGTGGTAAATTATCAATTAAGTAGACGATATTATAGTCATTTCGTTACTCTAAGGGAGGTCAATGTAATTTTCTAAACCTAAAGGGAGTTAATTAAGTGAAGTTGTTAGAAATCTCAAGAGAGGTTGATGAAATTATCTCCAAAATAAATTTGCTTTTGTGGGATTTCTTAGTAAAATTTCTTCTCTCCTGGATTTTTAACTGAGAGTCTCATCTCTCTTATTGTATGAGAAGACTTTATTGTGAGAGCTTTTCTTTAGTTTTACATTAATTTTCTTGTTAGACATGAGATTTTTGGGATTTTTTTTTCTTATATTTGAAATTTCTCATATTTATTTTGTCTGATTTAAACCTTTTTTATTCAACTTGAAACAGTTTGCCATTAGATTTTACTATTGGAGACATGGACATATCATCTGTTGGATTGCAAAGATTTATCTGGACCTAAAACATATTTTTGAGCTTCAACGTGTTATCAATGTGTTACTTTTGTTGATTTTTAACATTCGTTGTATTTTTTGACTTTAAGATTTGTTTATAAATGTTGCATGTTTGATATATTTTTTACGACTGGTACATATTCATAATAATGACACTGTATTAATTATTTATAGAGAAACATAATTTCATTGTAATAAATCTGCACTAATGGAAGAAAATAATGACAAATATATATATATATATATATATATATATATATCAAATATGCAGCACATACAAAGGGATTTGGAAATCAATAGATACACCACAAAATATGAAAAATCAACAAATTAAGATAACACCTTAAAATTCCAAAAATATCTTCCAAATTCAAATGAATTATTGCAACCTAGCACACAATCTGTGATTGCCTTCCAAAATTGTTTCAAGTTCAACGAGATAATTTAGATGTGACCAATTGTGTGGGGGGGGGGGGGGGGTTGGGATAAGAAAAAGTGACACTATTAAAGGAAATTTATAATTTTCTTTACATCTTGTAAACGGAACAAAGAACAGTTGTACTATTATTGATCAAACAATAATGCTTATTATATATACAAATTCACTAAGATATAAAAATACAATAGAGAAATTTTAAAAAAAAAATCCCCTTGCGACTTGCGACTCCAAATGGGAGAATAGTTGATACTTGAAAACAAACTATAAGGGCTCAAAAATTGGTCCTTCCGTTTTATATTTTATATAACTTTTATTGGTCATTGGTTAATATTCCTAATTTTGCTTACATTCTGATGGGTTTGATACACAAAGGCAGAACTAGAAACTTTTTTTGAGGGGCTGAATTGCAATTCAACTAAACTTTAATTATATAGCTTGAAATATTTTTAATTTTTTATAAGGGCAAAAGTTTAAATTACACAGAAATTTTTTAAAATTTCAACTTTTTAAGAAAGAAAGACTTAATTTTTCAAAACTTGAGTGCACCCCACCACCCCCGGCGCCACCCCTAGTTCCGCCCCTGGGGGTGTATTTCATTCTTCATTTTGTTTCCCTTTTATTCTTTGCATTTACTATACCGTGGGAACTAGAATTTAGAAGAGTTATATGGAAAGGGAAGAGGAACCACACCTAACCGTTATTTAAATATTTGGATGGATGCAAGAGTAGGTAGCTTTAATAGAAACTTCAAAACCCTTATATGTACCCTTTAGGATTTGGACGGATCTTGGGGGCGGCTAAGCCTCCCCTCCGCCCACCCCTTTTTTCGTCCTTGGTATTGTTAAAATAAGGTGCACTATAATGGAAAGTCAAAGAACCAACAAGTATTCAAAGAAGAGAAGTTTTTTTTTTTTAGTGTGAGGAATAAGAAATTCGAAATCTCTCATTTATACTATTCATTCATATCATTCAACGCATCCCTCCTTCCCATTAATTAAAGAGTTTGGCGAATGAGCAATCAGTAAGAGGGTCTTGGGTGTTAATTTTTTAACAAAAATATTATTAATCTAGAAAAATATCTAAATACAAAAGGTACAATAAATACAAGTATATGCATCTATATGAAAATTTTGGTATAAATTAAGCGTATTAACGAATATTCACTTGACATCAATTTAATAATCCTATGAAAGTTTCCAAAAATATTTTTGCCGTTGACGATACATGTTACCCCTTCGATCATTCTCAAGTGTCCTGATCAAAGCTAGGATGTAATCGTCAGCACCTTTCTGACAACGATTGAATCAGAAGCCTGATAAATGCAAATAGAAATGTAGACTGCGTTTTGTTATATGGATGGTGTAATTTTCTTTTAATTTCATGGTAGCAGTTGGATTTAATAAATAACTTTAAAATTTTATTTTAAAAGTAATGTTTTTTTAAAAAAAAGTAATGTTTTGTGTGGTGGTGAATTCGTATATGTGATTACCGTAGTGATACAACATTATAATATTTTTATTGCTACTGACAATTGTAGAATTTGATCCGCCTTGTTACAAAGCTTGCCATGAATTACCGTCATTGCATTCTCCGAATGCTAAGCCAGAATACGGAGACTTAGGAAGTCCTTTAGCAGAAACAAGAAGGCTTTTCCATGGGCACGCCTCCTAAAGAAGATACTCATGCGGTCAATTTTTTCCCCTTTTTTATGGGAAAAATGCAACAAAGAAAATGAGTAGACAAACATGGTAAATTGATGCCAGAGTTATAGTAATTATTTAAGATAATGGAAATTCATCTCATACAATTTCATTAATGTTTTATTTATAAAAAAAATATATAAATACAAGATAGATTAATAATTCTTAGTGTACACATTCACATGATAGATTCTGCATCATTAAGCATATCAATAGGTGCCCGTTGTATCCATTTAAAATACCCTTTATTTATTTCATTTAAATGGTATACGTCACTTAGCTTACTCATATTTACAAGAGTTATAGATTGCACTTAATTGAAAAATTCATAATAACTCCATTGAAATTTAGTTGTCTTACTCTCATAAATTGACAACTAGGAATCATCTTTCTTAATATTTTGTTTTTCAAAGTGGTGTGCTTTTACTTTGACTTTTATGAGGGTTGATTATGTGCCTCTAGTCTAATCACGCTTTTGTTTTTTGTTCAAGTGATGGTATTCTGTCATTCTTAAGATCTATGCAAGGAAAATTTTGAAATATTATTTAATTTTTATATTTTTTAAGCCTCGTGAAGTTAATTTATTTTTTTAATTCATTAATATCATGTCTTTTGAGGGACCAGTGACTCAAGAACCCACTCCAGTTTAATTTTTTGTAAGCAATTATTGGTAGCAGCTTTTCATAAACGCGCCGATCTAAGGGAACTTAACTGCGCATGGCGTGCATCGTCAACTAACCACTCTAGTTAATTTTCCAATATCAAGCAAGCAAAATTCTTCGGATTTGAAATTGGCCAGTCAAAGAAATGCGGATGTCCCTACTAGGAAAAGACTTTTATGAGCTTACAGCCATCTAAATTATAATTTTCTAGAATTTTTGTCAAAAATAAGTATTAAAAATATGTGATGTATATAAAGTAAAAGGCATGCAATGAAATTTTTATTAAAAACTCAAGCAACTTTTCCACAAAAAGTAACAATTGAAACATGCTCTAAGACCTGTGCTCTAATACGTGACTTTATCTTCAACTAAGGCTGATTATTCATCAATACTTATTGTTCACAATAATGCCGAATATAGGATTTTAGTTTATGGGGAAAGAAAGGGGTAGAAGAGAAAGTCAGAAAACCTTACAAAATTCAGGGATAACAATTCAAGGACGAATTAAAACTTGTAAAATTTTCTGGGCTATTGTAGAGTTTCATCAATGTTGATAGGAAATAGTTGCTCACACTGGGGGCCTCAACTCCATGTGGCTCCACTAAATTTTTACCGTATTGTGCCAGGCTCCACTTTTTTTTCTAGCTTTGACAGAACGACTAATTGCCAATGAATGTTTGATGTAATCATTATTCATTCTAACCTTTTTGCTTTTTGCAGTTTACTCTTCCAACCTTCGACTCCAGCTTCAATAAGACTAGAAGATCTAAGGCCTCGTTTGGGAGTTCGGCAGAGAAAAGAAAAGGAGAAAATTCAAGTCAAGAGAGGAAGGATACGAAGAAAAAGAAAGAGAAGGGATTCTAAATTGTTTGAGACTCTAAAAAAGAAATGGATTGGACATTGGAACGTTAGGTATTAATAATTTGTTCCTTGGTATTTTATGAACAAGTTTAGAATTTTGAAAATTTTTAGCTCTCACTTTTATCCCTTCACTTCACTTCGTTTCTTTCCTTGCATTTAAAACCTCCCGTGCAAAAAAAAAAAAAAAAAGATCCACTCTTTTCCTTCTTTCTACTTTTTATGTCCAAATCCCTCCAGCCAAACTAGTCTTAAATGGTCTAGATCTTGTAATAACATTTTCGAAAACAGTGGGCAAAAAATATGGTTTAGTCAACATGGTGGTTGAAGAATGTTGGGAGGTCGACCCATCTAATTAATCTGTACATAGATATTAGTTAACGTAAAGCAATGGACAACTTGTGGTTTCACCGACTCTGTAATCTTGGGAATATGATAGCAACCCATGGTTTTGCAATTTTTTTAAATTTGCCTTTGAAAGCTCATTGTATTGCTCGTGTGCTCTATTCTGATTCTCGAGGAAAATGGCCAACTTAACAAATCTGACTTTACATTTATGAAATTTTATTACCCAGTAAATCAGACAGAAGAAATTGCACTGAAAATATTGAATGCACGTACCCATGGGGTGGACTTGATGGCCAAAGAAGGGCCGTTAGACTTTTCTCCACGACTAAATTTAGAATTCTAATTCTTTGCACAACAGTTGGGGGGGAAAGAATGTGGGCTGGAATAGAAAGGTGTCCAAAAAAAAAAAAAAATGCACGTATTCAATAAGAGAAGTGTCTGTATGGATTTGAGTCTAATAAGGTTGAAGTATGTTAACATATAGGTGAAATTCCACCAGAAATTAACATATAGTACCATAGTACCTTGCCAAAAAGAAAAAGAAAAAGAAAAAGTAACTTATCCAGCTTAAATACTTCCATGCCAGATAATAGGGTAAATTATCTTTTACAAAATAAAGCGGCTGATTCACTAATGGTAATATGCTTATAGGGTAAAGAGTTAATTAATCTTGTATATAGAGAGGATTAATCCGTTTTATTCCACCTATGAGCACTGTTTGGATAGAGGCAATTTGAAAAACATCAATCATCTATTTAAATAATGATCATCTTTTTCTTTTAGTAGGGAAGGATGAAATATAAAAAGTGGGATTTGACTCTATCTTAAATATTTGTTTATCTTAAAAAAAGGAAAAGAAAAAAGTTTGCAGTGATTTTTTTTTTAAAAAAAAATACCGAAAAAGTAGCCATCCAATCGGCCTTAGACTACACGCAAGATAAGGCTTGTATAGCCAGCACATTACTAATGATACATTTTGAGTTCTTTATATAAAAGTTGTAAGATAGACACCCTCTGCATAAATGAAGATATGTATCACAATGGACCAAAAGAAAACTTTTGCTTTAGAGTCAATTATGCATTAATAACATGCAACTTGCATTAGGCTAGGGAAAAGAATGGGTTGGATGGTATCGACTATTGAAAGAGGGATTGTAAGTGAGGGATTTCCTGTTTGACACCTCTCATTTATACTAAAAAAGGAAAAAAAAAACTAGCATTAGGTTAGTTTCTCTAATTTTTTGGGCGGCTTATTAGTTCATTGATAATACGCAATGTTTTTAAACTCAAATCGGAGAATGAACCAAAAGAACTCTCGATTTATGATTTGTTCAGTTCAAAAGTTTAATATTTTTTATTTATTTTAGTATTAAAAAATTTAAACACATTGAAATATTTGTGTTAGAAAATAAAAGTTAGTGAAAACCAGTTGAACCTTCCAAACTTTGTCAATTTTTACGGGTTCAATTGGTTCTTAATCGAGTTTAACTGGTTCAATTTAATTTCTGGATTAATTATTGAATCGGATTGGAAGTATGACTGATTCGCAATTCGCTCAGTCGAATTGGACAGTCCAATCCAATTTTCAAAACATTGATGATATGTGCTAATAATTAATAAATTTTGGTCATGGGTGATCGATACGGTACTGTGGGCGATGTAAACCATGCGTTGACACTGTTACACTATTCATTAAAATTTAATAATATTAAACATCAACTTTTACGCGGCGGCGTGTACCAAGATTAAACCACTGCAAATATATATACAAGTAGTAGACGAAATTTGAATGCTTTTCCATAATATCAGTGCACGATTGCATTACGTGTACCAGATTTTATACAGGTGATTTATATGAACAAGGGTCATAGTGTTACAATGCTGCCAGGTTACATGTGAATTATAATCTCAGATGCGAACATGGCTAGGCGTGTTGTGTACGAGCTCTTCTGCGACACGGAGAGAATCGAGAGTAAACATCAAGTAAAGTGAGTGATAACCATTTTAAGGTAAACATTGAGGCCAGAGGTAAAGATTTGGGGAAAGAGAACCAGCACAGAATATAAAAAAGTACACCAAGGTTAGACCAAGATGATAAAAAAGTTGTAAAGAGAAGATCCTTTGCACACTTGTATTGAAGCTCTTAAAGCGCCAAAAACAACATACAGAATTTGGTACGTCCATGGAGCTTAATTTATTCGTTTTGGTAACTAGTAAAGTATTGGCAGTATTGCAACAGGTCAAGCAATTGTTCTAGTTACAACGATTCTATTTTAGCATTCATCATGATCTTTTTGTTAATCAACATCACAACTTTAGTGAGCCAATCATCAAAGTTTTCAGATTTTAGTAATACATCTTTGGTGAGTCAATTTTTCCAAATTTATGACAATCCTTTAGTCTTGAGTCCTTTTCCTGGTTTTTAGTCTTTTGTCCATTTCCAAATTTATGACACCATGCTTTGGTTTTTATATTAACTAATGATGTTTATATAATGTAATCAAGTTTCTATAAATAATCAAGCAAGAGACATGCTCGATGAACATCAATAAGCTGCCATAGCATACCAATCGTGTCTTCTTCTGTGACAGCAACCCATGATTTCATCAAACGCCCACCATAATTGTATTAATTAATTTTGTCGTCTAATCTGATATAAAGGAGGTAGCATGCATCTGCAGTATAACAATTTTTATAGCCACACTCGTGAAACGCGAGATCATCTCTCGGTGTTTGTGCTATTCTTTTGTACATTACTGTCGTTTATGTGATTTTTTTTTTTGGGTTGAAAGCCCTGCTCTTGAATCCAAAGCTCCTTGTATCTTCGTATTTTTGTGGAGAGGTTGAACGGACTAGGCTCCTCTCTTCGTTACACTCCAATACAATTAATTAAAAAATACTTTCAAAAATCAACACTGTCAAACATTTTTACCCTTTTTTACACTGTCAAACATTTCGTGTGAATTGAATATCAAAATATTCTTAAAATGGAGAAGGGATAAGTTGGGTGATACGGGAAAAAAGAATGCAAATGAGATGTTTCGGATTTAAAACTCCACACACACAAAAAAGGTATTCTCAAAATGGTATCATTTTCTAATATATTGATCTAGAGATCAAAAGAAAACAAATGACACAACTGTTTGGATCCAAATTCGGAACAAGCGACTATTGAGATATCAAGTATACAACAATTTAACGACAAATAAACCACAAGTATGAAAAATAATTGATACACAATATTTAACGTGATTTGTCTCTATCATTGAACTTACATCTACGGAGAGAAAATTCGTTTTTTATTATAAGAAAAAAACCTATATAAGAATACAACTTGAACCCAAATCCAACTCTTGTATATCATCTCTTATTTTTCAAGAATCCTTTCTCATCCCATCTGTAAGGCTACATATTGCTTCTTGTGTGTCACTTTGTAGTATGCCAACTCTCACCTGTTTATTAACTACATATAGGAAATAATTGCTAATTCTTAATCTTATACATAATAGGAAATAATTTCTATTCCTATACTCATACAAATAGGAAATTCTTTGATTACTATTTCAAGTAATTAAAACTAATTAGGAAACTAGTTATTTCAACATAAAATAAGAAATCTGTCTAAAAGAATTCAAGCCAATTTTCTAACAACTCTCCACCTTGGCGAATATGTTTTTTAACAACAATTTGTCTTTAATTACCAAATAGTATGGTACCAAACTACACGTTCGAATCAATACAATTCTGACACCCAATTCATTCAATTAGCAAATGACTATGTATAGTTACTCCGAGTCTAATTTTCAGTTAACGCGCGAGAAAATACTTCAATTCACTATCTCCCTTCATAGGAATTCTTCTCACCACCACTTGCAACTTAGAATCCCTTATTGTGAGCTCTATTTCTAATTATTGAGACAATCAAGTGGTAAAATCACCATATTTCTTCACATGTTTAGGATTGTTTCACCATGTGTGATTTCTAAAACTTCACCTGCAATGAAAAACTCGTAACTATTGAACTTTTTTGGCACATGGAAATTAGATTTTTTTTTTTGTTTTTTTAGGACACATGTCACACCGTCTAAAGAACATAATCCGAATCTGAAAACCATTCAGGATGCGATATCAACTAATGGAATTGTGAGAATATCTCCATCAATTCACGTCCAAAATCGATATTGGACTTCACCTTTTCCTTAATCCTTGAATCACCTGCCTAAATTCATACCGTCAAATATCTCCATTCTTTCCGCCTTCAGCCTTCCTATCCTTCACCTTTAATATTTCTTGTCAAACCCTTGAAACAAAAATGTCTCTCATTAAATTATTGAATCGGTAATAGCTACCTATCTTACTTGATCTCAATAGTCAACCAGGATCCAACCACGAACCCCGCTCTAATATCACTTGTTGGGATTCAAACGCAAAACAAATGACTATTGAAATATTAAGTATACAAAAATTTAATGACAAACAAACTACAAGTATGAAAAATAAATAATACACAAGATTTAACATGATCTGACTCTATTATTGAGTCTACATCCACGGAAAGAAGACCCTTTCTTTATTATGAGAGAAAAACCCTATACAAGAATACAATTTGAATCCAATCTCAACCCTTGTATACTATCTTTCATCACCTAAAACTTTCTCTCATCCCATGTATAAGGTTACATGTCGCTATTGTGATGCCCCCATTTTTTCCAAGGGCGAACCCAAGGGTATAGGCAGGACGCCTGCCCAACTTTCGTCGGGACTCACTACAATTCATAATTCAAAATTAGGAATACTTCAAATAACTCCAATATATACATTTAAAGCACTCCAAACACTTCATACTTACAATTAGTTAGCATTCAAACTTAAATACAGCCCAACGGAATATGTACTATAGTCATCTACTATAATACAACTTAAAATCTCCAAAAGGAAACCACTTAATACTATTCACAAGCACTCTCGGTCTTGAACCCTGTTAAGGAAAACAAAAATGTGGAATGAACTAAACAGCCCAGTGAGGTTCCAAGACACTCTAACAGTTCTAATAAATCAAGTAATTTGAACATAACACATGTATGGTTCAAGGTTGCACATTGGCACATTAGCATGAAACAATTATCATTATACAAAAATAAACACATATTGAAGGATACGGTGTTCCAGTGGAATCATTTCGGTCAACTTCACCTTATAACTTCAGATCCCCTCGGTTTGTCTGGCCATCACCTTATCCCTTCAGTGGTAATACTCGAGTATACCGAAACGGTATCCCGGGGTTCCAACCTACCCGATCGAACCCAGTCGTGGTTCGAGCAGGTTAGTAACCAAGGGTAGGGTCCAGTTCAGCTTAGACCTTACAACATGCACAAGTAATCAAGTAAATCAATAAACGGTAAACAGTAAACGGTAATAGTTCTCGGTTGACGGTAAAAATCTGTCATTTTAGTAGGTCGAGTGAGATAAAGTACACACTCACCTTAAAACGGTGACAATTTCATACGAGCAATTATCAGTAACACTTAACACTTAAACATGTCAGCAATATGCGGTAATTTCATATGGACATGTAACTTACGATAATCAAGTAGTCAAGTAATCAAGTAAGCAGGAAATCAAGTAAATCGGTAAACGGTAAGTAATCATGATAAATGGTAAACGGTAATCGGTAAACGGTAGCAGTTCACGGTTAATCAGTAGACATTTATCATTTTAGTAGGTCGAGTGCGATAAAGTATACACTCGCCTTAAAACGGTGGGCAATTTCATAGGAGCAATTATCGATATCACTTGTCGCGTCCTACTTTTTGAAGGTGTGAAAGTAGTGTGTAGGAGATGTATGTGAATGTGTGTGAAAGTGAAAATAAAAGGCCGTGGGATTGTGAAATGCGACGGTTTGGCCAAACAAAAGGTTTTAGATAAAAAAGGAATCGCCACTTGGTATAGAGTTAGGGTGTACCAAATCACCCAAAAAGTGATTTTTTGGAAAAGAAAAGTAAACAAACCCTTTTTAAAGAATTTTTAGGTCTACGTAATCAAAAAAAGGGATCGGGGGTCACATTTGATAAGGGAGAAGGTAAAGGCAAAACCTAAGGCACTCCCTCACCCTAGCCAAAGTTAGTTGCGTGACTTGGCCCTTCTTTTCCTAATTCTTTTACCCAAAGTATGTGTTGCATGTTGGATATGACTAATGGATGCGGAAAAAGAAAAATGCAATCCTAAATCTAAAATGTCTCTTTTGAGGCTTTTTGGTCCCAATCACATGAGTTGTGACGGCCAGTAAGGAAAACTCTCATAGAGGTCACGGGTAATGCAAATGAAGTCCCAAATATGAGTGCAAGTATGAAAATGTAAGAAGAATGCAAAATAAAATAAAATAAAAATACAAATGTAAGTGCAAGTGTGTAAATGTAAGAAAATTGCATGTGTGCAAATGTAAGAAAAGTGCATGTGTGCCAACTGAGCAAATAAAGGTGTTTGTGTGCAAGTGGAGGAAAATATGGTATATTAGTAATAAATGCATATAAGTGCAATTGGGTGCAATTTATGAGGTAGAAAATAAATAAGTGATAGGGAAAGAAAAATGTACAATCATGACACGTGGATTGAGAAAAAATATAAGTAGTAAAAGAATGTGGATAAAGAAGGTGAGGAAGTGATATGATAAAAATGAGAGTGTATGAACCTAGAGGAATGCATCAAGTCGGGTACGGGAATGACTCTTAACTTTGTGATTTTAATTTTCCCTTTGATAGAGGGAATACAAGCGTGCTAAGGCTTAGAAAAGCCACACTCGTCTATATCCCATATTTAAGGGGTAACTCTCAAGCAAATGTATCCTATAACTAGCATGGAGATGCAAAAAGCCTAAAATGAAAGGGAAAGGGTTGGAGGGGCATGCCAAATGCTAGAAAACTAAAAAAAATGCATGAAATGTAGTGAGATATGCAAATATGTACTAACGAGAGGGGACGACCTATTGGGTCTAGCATTGGACTAGCCCTTTTCTAACGCTCTCTCGCAAGCATTGGACTTGTGAGAGTTCGAGGGGAAAGACCATGGCCAGCGTTGGACTAGCCACGGTGACGCATTCATCCATCACATTCATCCATGACTATAGAAAGCAAGTAGACATGCAAGTCACCTATAAACACGTAGCACATAACACTTAGCATGCTCGACTAAATGCAAGTGCCTAATAAAGCAAATTAACACATAGCAACAAAAGCAAGTAACCAAGCTAATGAACCTATTACATTCGCTAGCTAGGCACACGTCTTCAATAGGTGTTCATCAAATGCTCTCCAAACCCTATCTATTACAAGCCAAGAGGTGTACACATACCCCATAAAAGAATAACTTAATAAAAGCAAAAGTAAATGAAATAAATGAAAAGAATCAAGGAAAGGCAAGGAAAGCAAAGTAGACATGCAATTCTCATTTAGCACGTTGAATCACATAGAGGAGAGACCAAAAAGGATAAAAGAAGTTATACCTCCCCGTTTGTGATGTTAGTAAAGTGAACAAGACTTAACTTGGGCTAGAGTCACCAAGGAAAGAGATAACTTGGGATAAAACCATCAAAGCAAGGGATTAATGCACCACTTTAAAGATAAGTAGAATAAAAGGCAAAAAGGAAACTCAGAACACCTTAGAAACTTCAAACCACTAAATTCTTCCCTAATTGCTACTTAAATGTAGTCAAAAGATGCTTAATTTCCAAAAAAGGTAAATTGTTGACCAAACTTCTAAGATAGAAGAACTTCTAAGGACCCAATTGCAAACATTAATCAATCATTTGAATCAAATCAAAACATTTAAGAACTTCAAAGGTCCCAAGATAATAAAAGGCCAAATAACGGTTCAAATTGCAATCAACGTAAGACTTAATTGCAAGAAATTGGAATGTAATTGGGCTTTAGTGAATCAAGGGGAGACTTGAGAGGCCAAAGTGCAATTTTAGAAAGATTTTTCCATGCAAAACCCATGCAAAAGGTTACGGAAACATTCTGCAACAAACGTTTCTGATGAAGATTTTCTGCACCAAAAAGCTACAAATTCCAGCCGCAAACTTCATCCATAACCTCCGGCTATCCAATCCTTACACTAACTCTAATGAAAGCAGGTCCAAATACTTCTTAACAAGGCCAATCTTAGAAGAATTTCAAGCAAGTTTCATGCAAAGAATGAACTTTTGCAACCGAAAGAATGTTCTGCAATTTTCACTCACTCGACTGAGATGACATTCACGCAAATGACTCAACACATCTCCACTCATTCAAACACACAAAAAGGTAAAGACTTGCAGCAAAGGTAGGCATGCCATCCCAGTCAAGTAGCAAACTGAATCAAGCATTTTAAGCAAACCAAAAATTTCGGCCAGCTGAAACACTTAGCTTCTTACCATTTCTGCTGCAAGTTCGCAGCTTGTTAGTGACCCAAAAAGATGGTCGAGGCTAAACAAAGCCAGGGTGCTCATGCAAACAAGGTGAGGAAACCCAGCTTTTGGGCTATTACGGGACAAAGGAAAAACAGCAAAACATGTAGAACGAAATGCAGCTTTTCATGCCAAGTTAAAAGGAAGTTCTATGCAGTAGAAGAATTTCGACAACTGAAGTCTTTTAGCAATCAAACTAGCTGTGATTTTCCTTAGCAACCCAGCAAGATTGCAACAGTTTTAAGCAATGCTCACGCTTCATTAATTCTTCTACAACCATCATTGACACAAGATTGAGTATGCAAACAAGGTGATATCACAGCAATAAACCAAACCTAACATCTTGTTGCAGCAGTTTTGTTTTTATGAATCTCAGTCAAACACCATCTGAGTCCAGGCAACCAAATCACAGCAAAACATCAAGTCTTCATACCAAAACAACAAGATTATAGGATCCAAGCATCAAGATTCAATCTTGGTACGTTTAATATCAGATTCATGCCATAAAACTGAACTATCATTGCAATAAGATGAGCAAGAAAAGTACAGCGAAAGAAAAGAATTACGGCAAGCCAGATTCGGACAAGTTTGGTCAAGATCAAAACTTAAATGGCAAGAGTAAAGTGGACTACATCACCTTAAACGCTCTAGGAAGTTGAGATGATACTGTAAAGGTGCCTTCTCGGTGAAGTTTTGCGGCAGATCGTAACGACGTGATGGTGGCTGTGATTCCTTTCCTCCTCTGTTTTTTCGTTTCCGTCGAACCTTCCTACTCCTCTTGTTTAGCCTCCTTCTAGTTTCCTCCTTCAGCTTCGCAGTTCCCTCTTCCTCTCTTGCTCTGTTTGTTTTTTTCTACCCTGGCTGCTCCCCTCTCAACCTCTAGCTTTCAGCCGCTGTTCCCCCTCTGCCCTCACTCCTTCACTTTCAGTCCTCTCCTTGATCTTTTCTTTTCTCTCTGCAGTTTTCTTCAGCCCTAGCCGTCACCCCAGTCCTCTCTCCAATCTCAGCCTTTTGTGTTTTTCCTCCAGCCGTCCCAAAACCTCTCTTTTTCCAGATTTTTAGCCATCATTCCGGTGCTCTCCCTTACACCTAACCCCCAGTTTCTTTTTATACCCCACGACCAACTTAAACCCTCATCTCAATGGTTTCTAAACCATCTCAGTTCAACGCCTCTCCCTGGCCATCCGATGGCTATTGTGTCCGGAAGGCTTTTGATAAAAATCCAAGGGGATGAGGTGGCCGAATGTTTGGAAGAGAGGAAAGCTAAATCATCCATGGAAAATGGTATCTTTCATACATCTGCTGCGTTGCATGGCTTTTCCTTTTTTTTTTTGAGTATATAACAGTATGAAGAAAAAAAAATAAACTAAAATAAAATAAACTAAAACAAAAATAAAATAAAATAAAAGCTCTAGAATTGAAGCCAATAAATCTATTAAATTAATTAAAGAAATAAAGTTAAAAATAAAAAATTTGGTGTCTACATCACTTACCGGTTAAACATATAATGACCATGGAGTAAACATGTCATAAAACTATTCAAATCACGTACTCCTATATGGAACACTCACCAATCAAAATAAGTGAGTAAAGAAAGTCGTCAATGATCCACTTCGGGATTCTCTTCGAGACCTTCTTGATCGTTTGGAGAAAAGTGACCAAATAATCACCCTCACAATTTCACAAATTCTTTATCAAACAAGAAAGAATGCACACTTACTTTAGAATTCAAGTCAATGTCTTTATAAGAGTTTCATTTTATTGGAAGTTAAGATTCAAAAGTGTGGGTTTTAAAGTTACTAAAGAAACTCATACTCTCCACGAAATCAGGTTCAAAATGATAGATTAATATCAAGATAAGAAGTCAAGTTTCCAAAATTTCATTTTCTAAGAAATCGGCAAAATTTCAACTTTGTGTGTCAAACTTAGAAAAATCATATCTTGCACTCAGTAGGTCCAAAAATGGAAAATTTTATTCTGTTGGAATTTTGTTTCAAACTACTAAAAGTTCCTAGAAAATACTTTTCCAAGATTCTAAATGGAAGACACTCAAATTTCAGCTTAAAATTGCTGACTTGCACCTCCAAAACAGATTCGGGGTTGATTTTTGGCAAACTTTGGAAATTCGGCAAAATTCACAGAATGTGAACTAGCCTCTAAAATTTGAAACTCAATTAGAGTTAAAATCAAAGTTTAAAACACAGCAAATGGAGCAAGAGTCAGATATTTGAGCGCCAAGATATAGCAGCTCAAAGTTGGTTCAAAATGAAGACCATTGGGCAATTTTTCAGATTTGAAACATAACTTTGGGACTTCAGTTGGGTATCGAAATAGACTTGGAATGGTACCAAATTTGGTATAATTACACTACCACATAAGGGCTACTCCTCTGTCAAATTTCATGTAAAAATTAGTACGGAAAGTCAGTTAACAAGACCACTAAAGTTCTAAGAATTTCCAAGGCATTAAGCTTCCGTTTTCCTTTTTTCGAACCTTTTTCCAATGAAATCATCTCAAATATGGTTCATTTATAAAGAAAAGGTCTAAAAAACACCCAACATACATTTGGTAGGTGATTAACACCAAAAGTTTCAAAATAACAAGTCCCAATTCTAGCTAAGCTATTCGGCTAGCCAAAACTAGGGTTTTCTATCACTGGTGCAGTTCTATAATTTGGCCATAACTCAGTCAATTCAATTTGGAATTAAGCATGGTTGATGGCGTTGGAAACTAAATTCATAAGGCTACGATTCATCAGAAAAAATCATTTTGAAATTCAGTCCATAGCTAGCTCAAATTCAAGCAACAAATTCCAGCACATCACTGACTCTCCAGCACAGCAATAAAATAGAATAGGTAATTTTGAAGAGCTAGTACTATTCACTCAAGTCGAATCAGGGGATGTATTTTATACCGCTAGAAAATAGAATGTGTCTAGTTTCAAATGCCACAAACGGCACTCAATTTGGATGTCAGAGCAAGGAGTTATGATCGTTCAAAATTCACTGTCAGAGTACCTCTGTATACGTTTTCCAGCTATGAAGAAATTTTGAAATCCAAACATTTACCCAACCAAATCAAGTGATTTTTGGTGAAAACTTTCCACACATCCTATACAACTTATCTACATCAAATTCAAGGTCATTTGATCACAAAAAAAATCGAACCAAGGGCTTGACAAGAACAGGGCAGAATTCGGCCCTTCTTAGCTTCAACTTTCCTTCGATTTTTCTACCACTTTTCCAACTTACATCCACTTGTTTAACACTTAATCAACATAAATAACAACTATAATCATCATATCAGTCTAATATATCCATTGTGGGATTTCATAGAGCCCAATCCAACATTTAAACTCAAACCACAACAATAACCATGAAGCTACAAGCTTCCTAGCAAAGATCAACCCACTAAAACCAAGATTAGATGATTAGATGATTGCCGCCTAGTTTATTGAGATAAAACTAGAAATTTTGCACCTCCAAGACCCAAGAAAAACCGGCCCTCCAAGTGAAGTGGAAGTTGTGTAATGATTTATGAAGATTTTGTGAGTGAAATGGAAGCTAGAAGATGAAGTTTTTCCTTCCCTTTGTTCCTTCTTGGTGGCTGGCCGAAAATGAGAGGTAAGAGATGAGAGAGATGAGGGTTTTTAGTGATGAAACTTGGGAGAGAAAGAATGGCAAAAAGCTACTTTAAGATGGTGCACAAAAGTCAAATCTCACTAGTGTTGCGCGAGGGTTTTGTGTCCGATTTCTCGTGGGTTTGTTTCACTTGTGTACTAAACTTCCAATGCACTTCTTTTAACACTATAATTATTCACTCTTAGTAGTCTAATATAAGTTTCTTAAATCTCCACTTAACCGCTCCGACGCGAAACACGCGTACTTACGCGAAATGCGCGAACTTACAACGCGCGCGCGATAAAGCGAAAATTTGAACTCATTCATCTCTAATAACTTTTCTTAATCTACTATTACTCATTCTTAGTTCTCTAAGACTAATGTACTTTCGGATCGAATTTATCTCGAAAAATATGTATTCCCTATTTCTCGTTAAACGAGCCGTAGAAAAATTAATTTTGCTAACAGGACGTTTTTAAAATATAAGTGAGACCTTATTCCATGTAAATAAGTTTAAAATAGTTGAAATAAATTCTTCGGAGAAAATAAGTGAATAAATATTTTATTGAGCCATTAAAATAATATAAAAGTAAGAAAATAAAATCCGGGTCCTTACAGCCATTCTGTGTCACTTTGTAGTATGTCAAATCTCACCTATTTATAAGTTACATTACTTGGCCAACATCTAAGTAATAACAGAAAATAACTGCTGATTCCTAATCTTATACATAATAAGAAATAACTTCTATACCTCTATTCATACAAATAGGAAATTCCTTGGTTACTACTTTAAATAACTAAAACTAAATAGAAAACTAGTTATTTCGATGCAAACAAGAATATCTTTAAAAGAAATCAAGCCAATTCCTAACAACAATCGCGTAATTTTATAACATTATACAAAATTAAATATAAGTAAATGGAGAGACTAAAGGAGAGAAGTCTAATGGAGAGGATCCTAACGAGAGGTACATGTTTTTAGGTTGGCATTAGAAGCAACTCAAATTAATTTGAACAAGCATGGAGCCTTGGAGACATTTTATTTATTTTGATAAATTACACTAATATTCCCTCTAGTTTTTGCAAAAGTCAAAGACCTCCCTTCTTAATTTCAAAATGTCAGGAATCCATTAGATAACATCAAAATGTTCCTCTAGTCTTAATAAGAGTTGAAAATTAACAATTTGTCGTAAATTCACTTCAATGTCTCCAAAATGCCAGTACAGTGACATGAGTAATTATTTTTTAAAAAAGGTTGGAACTAGTTTCTTTTTCTTCATTATGTCTGGAAAAAAATTATTGCACCTGATTGTATTTATAGCAATAAAAATTGGCCTTCCATCATTTTATTTTCTGTTCTTAAATTAAGTGCTTGTTTTTTTAAAAGGTAAATTTACAATACATGTTTCGGTTTTAACTTTGCCATTGAGTAAGTTTATGTTTTGACTGTATTATCTAACCTATATATGTAATCATGACTTGCGATTTCATAGTATTAAAGTATTTTATAAATGTATTGGGACACCTCATTTGTTTTTGAGGCCTTATCATTGCAAGGAAAAAAATACATGTTCACACCCATTTATTTTGGTTGATGTCAATAAAAGCCTAAAATAAAATCACAAATATAGAAGGCTTTACATTTTTCATGAAAAATACTGTCTTTATAATTTTTTATCCTCTTAGGTGAGGATTAAAACCTTTTATTTTCCTAAATTTAACCTTTAGTGAAAACCATCACCTATTAAACCCAAAATCTATATGACAATTATTAAAAAATGAATTAATAGTAAAAATAGCGGAAGCGTACCTGAATCTATATCGATAAACTGATATATGAATCTCTAAAGATATTGGAATGGCCTTCTAGGTCAACACGTATTTACCGATCCTTTGAGAGAACCCTTTAGTTTTTCTTTGGTATCTTTCCTGACGATGGGATATCAGAGAAGAGTTATTTTGTGGTATTAGGAAATACGACAACTAGAATGATACCTGTGACTTGGGAACCATAACCCTATTTATAGGTAACATTCTTGTTATCTTTTGGAACTCTATTTCAGCCCATCATAGAAATAGGAGTCCATAAGTCTCTACACATTAAAGGCACACATCCTATTAGATACATTAAGGCCAAACTATATTTAATCACTTTAATTGGATTTAACCTTAATTGATAGCTTGCAATACATAATTATTTATATATAAGTCCAATGTTGGATTAAGGATCCAACAATCTCCCACTTGGACCATATGTGTAACCTTATTATTATGTTTCGCAATTAATCGTATGAGCTCAATTTTACTGTCATTATCATAATGTATCTGCAACCAATTTGGTCTATCAATCATACCAACATAGGATCAAAGCGACATTTGTTACACTTTCATAAATCGACCCATCAATGGTTACATATATCGATACAATTGAATGACATGAATCATGATGTGAATGTGTAGCATGAAAATTTCATGTAATGTGATCAAAACATGCCTATTTCCAACTGGTCTATCTTAAACTTTCATGAGATCAAACCATACCAAAGTCAGAATGTAGATAAATCTAAACTTTATTTATGCATAAATATCCTTAAATCCTTAATAATAAAAAAATGTCATAAGAGCATTTAAAATAACAAACTCCCACTAAAACTGTACATCATTTAATATGACACCCATATGAGTAGTATGCTCATGAAACATTTTGGGTGGCAATCCCCTAGTAAGCAGATCCGCAACCATGGAGTTTGTCCCGATATGCTCTATTAATAACTGTCCACTTTGTACTCTTTCATTAACAGCCAGAAACTTGATATCTATATGTTTAGATTTCGTCGAACTCCTGTTATTGTTGGAATATAGGACTGCTGATTTATTGTCACAAAATAATTTGAATAGTTTTTCAATACTATCCACCACACGTAATCCTGTGACGAAATTTTGCAGCCAAATTTCTTGATTGAATGCCTCATAATAAGCTATAAACTCTGCAGTCATAGTGGAAGATACTATAAGGGATTGTTTAGTACTCTTCCAGGATATGGCACCTCCAGCCAACAAGTACACATAGTCTGACGTTAACTTCATAGTATCTTGACATTCAGCATAATCGGAATCAGTATACCCAATGATCTCTAACTCATCTGACTTCCGATACGTGAGCATGTAGTCTTTTGTTTTCTGTAGATACCGTAAGACCCGTTTGGTTGCTTTTCCAATGACCTAATCCAGAATTACTCAAATATCTACCCAACATCCCAGTAATGTACGCAATATCTGGATGCGGACATACTTGAGTATACATTAGACTCCCCATTGCTGACGCATAAGGAATCTTTTGTATCTCTCTTTCCTCAAAATTATTCTTAGAACAATGCTCAAAACTAAATTTGTCTCCTTTAACCACATGAGTATCACCTGGTTTATAATTTTGCATGTCATATCTTTTAAGGATCTTTTTGATATAGTTCTTTTGTGATAGTTCGAAAATGCCCCAAGAGCGATCACGGTATATCTGTATGTTTAACACAAAAGATGCATCACCAAGATCTTTCATATCAAAATTCTTAGTTAGAAATTTTTTAGTTTCATGCAATAGACCAATATCGTTGCTGGCAAGCAAATTATCATCAACGTACAATACCAGAAAAATATACTTGTTCCTACAGAATTTATGGTATATACAATCATCTACTAAATTCATATTAAAATTAAATGAAATGATCACTTGATGAAATTTGAAATATCATTGTCGAGACACTCGTTTGAGGGCATAGATGGATTTTTTAAGTTTGCAAACCATGTTTTTTGGATCTTCTGATACAAAATTTTCTGGTTGCACCATATAAATTGTCTCATTAATACTACCATTGAGAAATGCTGTCTTCACATCCATCTGATGTAAATTAAGATCGAAATGTGCCACTAATGCCATAATAATTCTAAAAGAGTCATTTGAAGAGACTGGAGAGAAGGTTTCTTTATAATCGATACCTTCTTTTTGTGTAAATTCCTTAGCGACAAGATGAGTTTTGTATCTTTCTATATTGTCTTTCGAATCTCTCTTAATTTTAAATATCCATTTACAACCAATGGATTTCGCACCTTCTGGCAATGGGATAAGATTCTAGACATCATTGTCCTTCATGGATTTAATCTCTTCATTCATGACATCGATTCACTTTTGAGAATTTGAACTTTCTTTGGCTTGACGGAAGTTGATTGGATCATCTTCCATCAATCCAGAGTCATCCTCACGTTCTTGGAGAAAAATAATGTAATCATCTGGCACTAAACTTCTCCTTTTTCTAATGGATCTTCTTAATGACACTGGTTCTTGAAGAGGAAGAGTTTGTTCTTCTATAACAGTTTGCTCTTCGGCACTGTCTTGATTTGTCATGTCATGATCAAGTTCAGGAATAGGGTCCTGACCAAGAACAGTGACACCTGTGAGAATATTAATATATTCATGTTTAAAAACAATGTTCCTTACTGTATTTTCTCTCCCAAACTCGACATCCTCAAAGAACCGAGCATTTCCTGTCTCAAAAATTGAATTAACTGTGCGATCATAAAACTTGTAACCTCTGGATCTTTCAGAGTATCCAATAAAATAACAACTAATCGTTCTTGAATTCAGTTTCCTTTCATTAAGCCTATAAGGCCTTGCCTCAACTGGACATTCCCAAATATGTAGATGCTTTAAACTGGATTTTTTTTCAATCCAAAGTTCATAAGGGGTTTTGATAGTTGTTTTAGTTGGAACTCTGTTAATAATATATGTTGCAGTCTTAGGTAATTCTCCCCAGAGTGACTCTGGTAAGGTAGAATGACATATCATACTACTTACCATGTCTTTAAGCGTTCTATTTCGTCTTTCAACTACACCGTTCATAGTGGGTGAACCGGCATAGTGTACTGTGGAACAATACCGCATTCCTCTAGGTATTTAGCAAATGATTTTAGACGTTGTTCACCTGAACCGTCATATTTACCATAGTACTCACCACCACGGTCAGATCTGACGTTTTTAATTCTTTTGTTGAGTTGATTCTCAACTTCAGTCTTTAAATTTTTGAACATGTCCAGTGACTGTGACTTTTCAGAAATGAAATATATGTAGCCATATCTTGAAAAATCGTCTATAAACATTATAAAATATTATTGACCATTACAAGCAGATGTGAAAAATGGTCCACAAATATCCGTATGTATAAGTTCTAAGACGTCTGAAGACCGATTGTGTTCAAATCTCCTTTTATTGGTTTATTTTCCCTTTATACAGTTAATGCAATCATCAAAATCCGTAAAATTTAAGGGGTCGAGAATTTCATTTGACACAAGTCTTTCCATTCTTCGTTTGGAGATATGTCCCAATCTCTTATACCATAATGCGACTGAATTCTCATTGATTAATTTTCTCTTTACTCCTCTAGTACTCAGATACAGAGATTCATTAAATGAGTCAATTGTATTAATTAAATATAGATTATCGTAGTGCATTAAAGAACCAGAACTAATCAATTGTGAATCATAAAACAATTCAAAATTTTCATTTCCAAATGAACAAAACTAATCAAATTTGTCCAAAGTAGAAATAGAAATTAAATTCCGTCGAAAAGACGGTACAACAAATGTCTCATTGAGATCCAAATAAAATCTGATTTTTAACAATAATCTAAAAATTCCAATTGCCTCAATTCGAACTGTTTTGCCATCGTCCATGTAGATATATCTTTCATTATCATTAGGCTTTCGGCAATTCAGACAACCCTGCATAGACACACTGATGTGACTTGTTGTACCAGAATCTAACCACCATGTGTGTCTAGGTACCGAAATTAAATTAATTTCAGAACAAACCAAATTAGGAGGCATACCTTTCTTATCATGCCAAGCATGATAGTTGGTGCAATGATTCTTTTGATGCCCTTCAACTCCACAGAAAAAACAACTATTCTTTTCCTGATTATTTGATTTCTTTTGTTGTTTCTTTTGTGGCGCTCTACCTGCAGCTCCTTTTTCCTTCTTTCTTTTAAATCCCTTACTTTTATTATTAGTGGTTGACATCAGATGGGCACTTTCTATCTGCTCTTACTCCAACCTTTCCTCTTTCTCTACACAGTGTGAGATAAGTTCATTTAGAGACCAAATTTTTTTTTGACGGTTGTAACTCACCTTAAACTGGCTAAATTGTGTAGGAAGAGATATTAAAATCAAATGCACCAGTAACTCTTCAGAGAGTTTCAACTTAAGTGCATTTAATTTCGAAACAAGATGAGACATCTCCATGATGTACTCTCTGATATTACTTTTACCACTATATTTCATTGAAACTAGGCGTGTCAAGAGCGTACTAATTTCAGCATTTTCGTTCTTGACAAACCTTTTTTCAATGTTCTGAAGGAACTCTTTAGCGGTTACAGTCGTTTCTGACATTGTTCCCTTTAATGCTTTTGGAACGGCCTTTTTAATGATTATCAAACACAAGCGATTTGATCTCTCCCACCTCTCATTATTTCTCTTTTCATCAGAGGTACTCTGATTTGTAAGAGGTGGGGGAGAATCAATCTTTAATGCAAGGTCGAGATCCATTACTTCAAGTATTATCAAGAGATTTTCTTTCCAAGTTTGAAGTTTGTGTCATTCAGTATAGGAATATTATTGATGTTGGAAGTAATATTTGTAAGATCATTCGCAACTGAACAGAAAACATAAAATAATTAAAACTATGCTCATATAAACCAAAATAATAATAAATTCAAATAAAGGTAACCCCATCTCAAAATACCGACGTTCCATTAATATTTCATTTTCGGACAAAAATATTAACTTCTGAGTAATATCTTGATGCAGTAATAAATACTGATAATAATAACATGTCGAAAATAAATTTTTCTTTGGGCCAATTTATAAATCACATGTAAAATTCAAATAATTATCAAGTATTTATTACCACAAGTGCACATGAAATTTCATTAAATATTGACCTTCCTTTGGGCCGATCAATATTCATAAAATTATAAGTACTCAACTAGTTATATTTTAAAATAAATTAATTTTCATAATAGAGGTCACTTTGGTGGCATATTATTTTAATTAATTTATTCTAAAATATATATATTCATACCAATATTCAAATTTAAAATTATGCAAATTAAACAAGAATTTTGATCAAAATCAACTTTAGTCAACTGTGATCAAACCAATTAATTGGATCAAAACTTATTGGACCAAAGGTCCATATCCATAATTTGACCCAATTTATTATTCAACCCCAAATTTTTTTTAAGTCCATAAAGTCTTATAAAACTGTATATTTAGTGGGCCAAACATATGAACTTTATTGGGTTTAAATATCTTATGTAGCTTTATTAGGGTTTACTTGAATTAGAGAAACCCTAATATGCTTAACATAAAAATATATGTATATCCTCTTATATACCAAAACAAGTCCAAAGGAAAATATAAATCACGGTAGAATCAATACAAGGAAATTGTGTACCCAAGATTTAAGACACAAATCATCATATCCATAATTTATTTGAGAAACTCTCGGCTATTTAAAATCAAGCACAGTAACAGCTACTAGATTGCATCATAGTTTGACAACTTAATCATTAACAATGGAGAAAAGGATGAACCACTTCCCGAAGCCAGAAAACAAGTAGCCTGTGGGTCCCACGTAAATCATCACTTGATTTACCAATTAGTGAACATAGATTGAAAACCGTGTGAAGACTTATGTAATCAAAACATTGAGTTGTTTGACCGAAGACCAAAAGCATCACAGTTCTGACCACGAATCCCCCCCCTTTTTTTTTAATGAATCAGAGGCCGAAAACAAAAGGCATCATAGTTCTGAATTCATGTGGTGTGGCAGAAGCAACCAACATCATACACATATATGATCAAAATAGTGAATCAACAAGACTTGAACACATAACAATCATATATTTGATAGCATCAGAGTCCGTAGCTAGTAGCCATGAAAACAGAATCGATAGTAATAACAATATGAATTACTAAAACAAAATTATTTCCTAATAATCAACCATATGGGCTCTGATACCACTTGATAGGGTGGTTATCTAAATTTAACCTTTGGTGAAAACCATCACCCATTAAACCCAGAATCTATATGGAGATTATTAAGAAATAAATTAACAGTAAAAATAGCGGAAGCGTACCTGAATCCATATCGATAAACTGATATATGAATCTCCGAAGATATTGGAGTAGCCTTCCAGGTCAACACGTATTTGCTGATCCTTTGAGAGAACCCTTTAGTTTCTCTATGGTATCTTTCCCGACGATGGGATATCAAGCAAGAGTTATTTTGTGGTATTAGGAAATACGACAACTAGAATGATACATGTGACTTGGGGACCATAACCCTATTTATAGGTAACATTCCTGTTACCCTTTGAAACTCTCTTTCAGCCCATCATAGAAATAGGAGCGCATAAGTCTCTACACATTAAAGACCCACACCCTATTAGATACATTAAGCCCAAACTATATTTGATCACTTTAATTGGGTTTAACCTTAATTGACAGCTTACAATACATAATTATTCACATATAAGTCCAATGTTGGATTGAGGATCCAACAAAAAGGTCAAGGGCTAAAACTATTAAATCATAACTGTTATAAATACTGGTTTGATAGATGGCAAGCCATTCTTTCTAATTTTTGATTTTATAATAGATTACATTAAAGGTGGGTCTAACTCGTTTCGCGATTTTTTAACCCAATAGTTTCTGCAAGGATAACTTTCTCCTTTTGTAGGAAGTACTTGATGAAAGTTGCTTATAATTGTTGTTTGAAGTGATGTGTTATTGGCTTTACACAAGGGATGAGAAAAATTTGGAAAGCTGAAGGTTTGCTGTATGAGAAGATGGAATAATTAGTTTATGATAGTGAAGATGGAATCTAGATACTAATTTTTACATCAGATAAGCTGACATAAAGGATGACACGATAAGTTGATTATTGCTGCATTAGATACTAATATTTACATGGCAACCAAGACAAGATACGGTGGCTATAGTAGACTTGTAATCAGCAATGATAAGTGACTTAAACGATAAGTGTCTTCTTCTAAGTTAGAAGCTTAAGTAGTAGATGTAGTAGAGGTAATATCTTGCATGTTTTAGTTTTTCTGTTTTCTTCATTTTGGTCATAATCTTGTAAATAGATTGAGCCCTATATCATTGCTTATTATTAGTAAATCTACTCAGAGCAATGGAATGACCAAAGGTACGAACAAGATGCTATTGTATGATGGGGGTTTGCCTTCAGAAATTGCTGTTGCAAGTTCGGCCTCATTTAACTCGGTGATTGTATTAGCATCATTGGATTGTTGCTCGCCCTAGAGAGTTAGTATAAATGGTCGACATCTGTTGAGTTTTTTGTTAAAATAACACTTTTTCTAAAAAAATATTCTCAATATGATTCACTTTCAAACTTTATTCCCATAATGATATTATTATTGCCATCTAATTATCCTGATTGCTACGTAGGATAATAAGAAAGGAAAGTTTTGATCTAGTTTATAGTTTCCAGCATGAACTAAAATTTTTAATTTTTTCAAAACATAGAGGCACAAGAAGATTGCATAACTTTACCATTATTGACCTTACTATGATTGGTCTCTACATTTTTCTTGAAATGTATCAAACCTATTGCATATATTTTTTCAAAAATTAAATTTGAAATTTTCAAATATTGCAACAAAAATTATGAGTAATAACAAGAAAAAGATACAAAAACTTCAAGGCTATCATATTTGTTTATATTATCCTTCCTACTCGTTTGAAAAGAACTTTTACAAGATGTAATAAAACTAAAATTTTCAAATTTTCAATTGCAAACTAAAAACTGCTAGATTATTATATAAGTAATCATATAGTATAAAAGGCAATGGCATCCCACTACTTGAAAAAAGTCATGTTGTAAAGAGAAAAATGACAAAAACAAACTTTTATTAAACTTTAAAAATGCAGTAAAATTCTAAACATCCATATCTTATGCAAAGAACTAAAAAACAAGATATTTTGAACTAAAAAAAAACTTAGTCATACTGTAATTACAATAAATTTGCAATTGAAAAATTTCTTACAATCATTGCCAATTGCAAGCAAATTTGAAATATTTAAGCCAACACTCTTGAAGCTTCCTTAAGTGTTCGCAAAGATGGAATGAATATAAGAATGTCATTAGACAATCAACTAATCCTGTGTTTAGGCACTTCAATAATGCTAAGTTCAGACACATCATTGATCCTATCTCCAGAACGGTAAGCTCTATTTGATCACTGCAAGTCACATATGGTGAATGAGAAAAATAAAAAGGTATCACAAGCTAGAATTAAAATAATAGAGAACTAAAAACCAAAAAACGAGTTTGGATGTTTTATGCTTAAATTGAAAGCTTAGAGTCTAGAGATGTGATCATGTGATAGAGAGGCACTATAACTGAACATGCTCATGTATGTGGTGGAAATCAAACATATTGAGCATGAATCTATGTTGTTGTGTAATTTTTCTCCTAGACATTTTATCAAACACATGGTATGAGAAATTATTTGTTAGACAATTAATATTCAAAATTTTTTTGAACGCCATAGTAATGTTCCAAAATTACACAATAGAAAAGATAAGAGAATAATGTTTATTTACCTTGATATTATCAAGGATGATAATGAAGTTTTAGATATTGTTAATATAAATATTAACTTCTCAAAATTATGTTTGACAAGGAAAAGACAATGAAATGAAAAAATATGGGAGAGAGAGAATTGGGAAAGATATTAGATGGAAAAAAGAAATAGAGTGTATTTCTATCTCTATCCTCACACATGTACAACCTATGTGGCAAAAAAGATCATAAAAGTAATATATTTTAAAATTATGTTACTTTGGGTATATATTTTAGAAGGAGAGTTATTTTGGCAATAAATTCGACATCTGTTAGTGTCGTTATTAGTGTACACTTAACACACCTGAATTTTGTTTTATGAGCTTTACAGGTGATTATGAAGAATTTGACAATTGTAAAGACAAAGCTATCAAACTCTTTTTTTAGCTTGTGGTCTTATTTTAAGATTATTGAAAAGTGAAGAGTTAAAAATAAAATTCAACCAGAGGAGGAGAAAATCTAACAAAAACTGATGTGGAAGGTATGGAATAAAGTCTTGCAAGAAGATGTATAATTGACTATTATATAGTATAACTATACGAGTTATTATATTTTGTAACTATGAAAATTGGAATTGAATTGAAGTGAAATAAGAGTACGGTAGAATGGTTACATAAGGTTTGATTTGAAGATGAACTTTAGCGAGATTACAGGTAGTTCATTTCTGAGGTATATAAAGCATTATTTGTAGGTAAGTAATTGAAGTGAATCTAGTGGATGTTAAGGGTAGGCGCTGGTTGAGTACTCGTCCCATTCATCATTTGATTGATTTGACCCGCACCTTGCGGGTCCGCCATTTTCTGACCCTTACCCGCCCCGCACATCAGCGGGTACCCGATTAGGCCCGGCCCCATTTATCATTTAATTTTTAAAAAAAAATTATTTATACTAATTTAATTTTATATTTTACACATTCATATAAGATTTAATAATTTTTTTCTCAAAAAAGGTTTCCCACTAAGAACAAGCATGTGAAGAGAATATAAGATAAAGGCAAAAAATTAAAAGAATTCAAAATCAATAAAAGTTTGAAATAAGTAACACAATTTTTAATATATATGTTCCACATTAATTAGACTTTTTTCTATAAAATATAAGATCATGACCTCTACAAAAGAATTTTGTAAATAAACTACAGTCTCTCATATTTGTAATACAATTTGTTCAATAAAATTACTTATTTAGTTCTAAATTATTATTTTATAGTGTATGTATAAAAATAAAAATAAAAATAAAAAATATATATATGCGGGGTGGATCGGGTACTTGCGGGTTTTTAATTATGTGACCCTAACCCGCCCCACATCTTAGTGGGTACCCGACCCTCTTTTGACACGCTCAAATAATAAAAATCGGATATCCTAAATTTTGGATCGGGTCGAATCAGATATGACGGGTTTTCGGGTTAGCGGATAATTTTGCCCACCCCTAGTGGATGTGACTTATGAAAGTGGGAACTCTAAAATAGGAAAAAGAAAGGTGTTGCATTGATAAGTGGTAGGGAACAACTGAAGAATGAAGAAGGAAAATGGGTTAGCGGGTGATTAAGTAGAAATAAGTAATAGTTACACGATAATAAATTGATTTGATTACAGGTTATGTATTGGCGTTATTTAAATGGCTATTATAATATTTGAATCATGGTGGACGTTAGTTCTATGAAACCGAAAAAACTTTTAATACTTATTAATGCAAAAGTAAGCCAAAAAGATATCTTTGGGAATAAATAATATAATAGAAAAATTGTTTTCTAATTGTATGAAACCAATTTGAAATGATTTTTAAATACCTATTAATGCAATGTTTTCATAGTAAAAAATTGGAATAAGGTTGGCAAGTTTTTTTTTTCTTTTTGTGAGTGGGTTGAAAGCATAACTAAGTATATATTAGATGCTATTACCCTTTTTTTAGTGAACAACTAAGTATAGAGTATGTTGCCAAGGTTTTTTTTCTTTTCGGTTCTTAACTTGGTGAAGATGATCATTTGATGACCGTAATTAACTTGATTAGGCTGCTATTATAATTAAGTGTATAATAGATCAATGCCAGTAGTTTCCAGATCAATTTTGTCAAATGCTACTGTATGATAACATCTAACAATCATTTCATTTGGAGCAATAGCAAATAAATTAAGTAGATAAAAATTTTACAAATTATTAGAAATTGAAGTTATTAACTTGTATAAATTAAGATCCTTTTTAAACTACTTTGGGAGCTTCGTTTTTGTTAAAATTGTAATAAAGTATTTATAAGGATCTTTAAAAGATTAGAATATGTTTGTCCATATAATTTTTTGGTAGTACTAAATTTGCTATAGTTTCAGTCAATTGGTGATAAAACAGCTCCAACTACAATCAAATTTTGGAAATATTTATCTGGCATAATTTGTGGTGCATTACTGATAAAGTATGTATTTAAATTTAGGTTGAATTCTAATGCTTTGTGAAGGAAGTCAGGAATGAAAGCTTTAACGAATTCCATTCAACTACTATGTACTGCTCAATTACCATAAGTTTAGCAAAATATAGGAGAAAATAAACATATTATCAAATATAAGTTGAAGACAAGCCATTAGTTTCATAGCAAAAGATCAAGCAACTAAAATCAATTATCACATGATCACATAAATGAATCAATTTTATCACCATAGCAAAATCAGCAGTACAAAGGTCAAACTACCACCAAATGAATCAAGTAAGTATTCCCAGAAATCAGACAATCATATGTATAACCAAATACATAAATGAACGAGCTCTATCACCAAATCAAATCAATATCACTAAGTACACACTAACACCAAAATCAATTCCAGAATTAACTACATTTATATCAAAAGAATTTTAAAAGATTCAGCAGAAAGGATAAAATTTTGGTTACCTTATTCCAAATATTCCCTACAAAACTTCTCCTCTCACACACGAGGCTGACATTGTTAATGCATTAGTATCACCTAATAAAATATATTAACATGTGCATAAAAATTAGTTATACATACATCACAGTTTATTTGCAAATTATGACAAATTTCATTGTAAAAAAGTATAGCTTCAATAGACCTTGGCTTTGAGATTCTGAGTAGGAGATGTAACACTCTTCCTATGAATCCTGTTCCTAATACAAATACAAGCAAATAAAAAAAATACAATTCAAAAAGCTAAGTCAATTGATTGTTATGATTTGTCTTCAAATGGATGAAGGATGGTTCCAGACAACAATACCTTTGTTGAGCAAACTCAAAACCTGAGAAAAGGGGATAAACTGATGGCCAACACTTGAGGCTTAAAAGGTGCTTTAAGTAAAGAGGTGGAAGAAGAGGAGTTGAACAAATGTTCAATTTAAGGAGTAATGGTTTTGAGCTCTAAAATTTTCAATAGTTAGCATTAATTTTGTCTTAACTATCCCGGTTCTAGAATGGATGGAAACAGTAAAGATAGCTACAAAGACAAGTTTTCAACTTAGATCTAAGCCAAAATACATGAAGTTGAAGCAACAAATTTTGAATAATAACATCTATCTAGCCAACTTCCTCCAATCATCCCTAATGATATTGTCTAATAAATCATTTGCAGTAAAACTTTGCAGTGAATAGAGTTTAGCCAGTTGAGAAATCTAATCAATTATACCAAACCATGTTGTCCAACCTTTAATTTGCAGCTCACCACCTTCATGTAATTACACCAAGACAAAAGCTATTATGAGTTGTACCAACTGCTAAAAGGACCACTGCAACAAACTCTGTAACAGCCCCACCTAACCCAAGGGCGTACCCAAGTGTTTGGCAGACCGCCTGCCCAACTCTCGCCAGGATTCGATCACTCTCATCAAGTAAAATAAGATATAACCTCGAGACTAAGCGAAAAACAATTCCCAAACTTGAAACATATACTTACATTCATATCCATCTCAAACAGAAATACAATCCCAATTAGAACAAAAGTTTTAAGTTCTTACTACATCCAAGCTTATCCAAGCACTAGTGTGAGAACAATAAAAAAAAATTTCAAAAAACTAGACCAAACTAGGCTGCACAGGACTCACGCCCTCGTTCGCATCTCCTGTAAGGAAAACAAAACTAACGAAATGAGTTAAAAGTCTAGTGAGGTTCCAAACACATAGCCAAATAATTAAACAAGGACATTAATCATGTAATAACAAGTAATCCAGAAAATATTTACAATATAAAGTAATGATAATACATTCATTAAAAGAATACATACTCACATGGAGCCCTTCATTCATTCATTCCACCAACCATTTCCTTATTCCTCCAGCATTAAAAATAATTTCATTTGTAAGTGAAAACCCCTCCATTGTTCTTGCCATTCATTCATTCATTTCATTTTCCCCCTACTGGACACTGGCCAGTCTTTACCAGATTTCGTGGTCATATTCGAGTATACCAAACATTAACCCAGGGTCACCAGTCACCCGACCGAGTCCGCTTCTGGCTCGAGTCGACCGACAACGAAGGGCAAGGGCCCAGTTCAGCCAAAAGGCTTACATTCATATACAAGTAGTATTTAAACATTTAATCATTGTAAATTTCACATTCATTTAGATCGAGTGCGATAACGATTTAAGGCCTATAACAATTCATGATTCATAGCTTATGCTCAAAAGAGTACTTAATTCTTCATACTTATTCATAAAATCAGGACCATAACACCACTTGGCCCAAGTTCACTCCGCGCAGAGACCATGCGAAGTGGCTCTGATACCACCTGTGACAGCCCCACCTCCCCCTAAGGCGAACCAAAGGGTTCGGCAGACTACCTGCCCAACTCTCGCCGGGACTCACTACAGTTTTCAAATAAATATGAAAAAACATAAAACCACAAGAACAAGTGTAACAATAATTCCAAACTTAAAACATATACTTATATACATTTCTATTTCAAAAGAAATACAACTCAAATATACAAATATTCTCAATTCCCATACATCCAACCCTTGCCAAGCGCTAGGGCGAGAACCATTACAAAAATTCAAAAGAACTAGACTAGACTAGTCTGTACAGATCTCTCGTCCCTGCTCGCATCCCCTGTTAAGGCAAACAAAACTAACGGAATGAGCTAAAAGCTCAGTGAGGTTCCAGACACATAATCAACTTAAACAAGGACATTAGTCATGTAATAACAAGTAATCCAGGAAACATTTACAATATAAAGTAATGATAACACATTCATTAAAAGGATACATGCTCACATGGAGCCTTTTATTCTTTCATTCACCTTTCATTTCTTTATTCCTCTAATAATTTTAAAATACATTTTGTAAGTGAAAACCCCTCCATTGACATTGTCATTCGTTCATTCATTTCATTCTTCCCCCTTCTAGACATTGGCCAGACTCCACCCGACAACGTGGTAATACTTGAGCATACCGATTAGTCGAGAAGATAACACCCACTCGACAACATTAGTTACCCAAGGTTCGTTATCTAATTGACCAAACCCTTGCCGGCTCGACTCGATTAACTAGCCAGTGGGGTTTGGGTCCCCAAGAAGTTGATGAGATAACATTTCCAATCGATTGAATCAAAATAAAAGTACGGAGATGGGAATGAAAGGCACCTCCCACTCACATTGAGTGTGGTACATGTTGCCGCTCAGTCACTTACAAGTCAAGTACAAGTATATCAAGTCAATTGCAATAATAAACAAGTATATATCATATTAGGGCAAGTGCGATAAAGTACACTCTTATCCGATCCAACAAATTGCATATCATTAAATCACATTGGTCAAGTATTGAAAATAAGTGTTCAGTTCAATCAGGTATTTGGAAGCACTCACAAAATCACATTTCCAATATCACTTTTACTCACTCAAACTTCAAGACAATAAACGGACAGCATTTCCCCTTAATTTCTTCACTTTTCATCCTACAATCAAACACCAAATCTCATTCCAATTCAACCACAATTTCACATACAAATCATAGGCGATAAAATATACTTTTCGGTATAACCATAACTGAAGCTACACTTATCGGATTGAAACGAATCTTATGGCGTTTCGAAGCCAAGACATAACCTACATTCCTTATGAAAACCTCCAAAGCCAAATCATGCATTTTCATGGTCAAAAATCGAAATCTCAGAGAGGACAGAAAACTATCCGTGAAATAAGGGTTGTGGGTAGTCAACGGTATTTCAGTCACTTCACAAGCTACAGTACTCCGATTGAGTTGAAATTTTACCAGTAGTTAGCTAACTTAAATATCAACAACTTTCATGTTTTGATCAAGGGCTGATTCAGTCTCTCTCAAGGATGAATACACAGTGCAAAAAATAGGGTAGATTTGAAACCCTAAAACTGAAATTTAATATAATTCTAGTTCAGACCATGAAATCTTTCACAAAACAACATCTATAACAACTATAAGCCACTAATTAGCAATTAATTGAAGTAAAGAGGAAGTTCTTGGCAAAATACCTAGGAAACTCAAGAAAAATGGTAGCTTAGTATCTTTCCTCCCACAATCACTCCACCAACTCCTTTAAACTTTCTAGTCGAGCACTTGTATGGTGTAGTTTCCAATTTAGTTGGTCAGAACTCAAGATTTGAGTAAGTTTGGAAGCTAAAATTGAAGAACTCTCTCTTGTTTCTCTCCTCAAGTGGTTCGGCCAAGAAGCAAGAAAAATGAAGGAATTTTTGATCAAAATTTGATTTTAGGAAAGTTAAATAAGCTTGGTCAAAAGTCCAACATCCAATGAGGTAGTGACACTTGGCCTTTCTAGTGTTTAAACCTTATCTTCTTTCTTCCAATAATTAATCCATTTAACTAACCTCTAATCATCTCCTAGCACCTTGTGAAATAATAACATTTAGCACAAAAATAACTTAATCACCAAAATTTTATCGCACTAGCAGGTCTCACGTCTATAACGCGTTTCAAATTTAACATACACTAACTTATACTAGGAAAATGATTTAAAACTGTACTTGCTTATAAAAATGTATAGAAACTTTAATATTTTAAAGGCAAGTATAAAAATGTAGGCAAAAAAAAATAATGCCTAGAAAATATGAAAATTTTCGGGAGAAATTCTTTTAAGGGGGAGAAAGTGTGAGACCCCGAAATTTTACTTGTCTTTATAACCCTTATGTGAACTCATTTACCTTTGATTTTTGGTTGCATTAATGGTTGAATTTGAGTCAAGGAAGTGAATTTTGTTAAGAAAAGTTTCATAATCTCAAATTGTTAGAAAATCTAGAATTTTCGCAGGAGGTTCTGCACAGCTTTGGGAAATTAGCTATAACTTCGTATAGGAAAGTTGGAATTGAATTCCATTTGTTGCGTTTGAAACTAGACTCAGAGGGCTTCCTACGATGTAAAATTTAGAATTTGATTCAATGTCTATAAATTCTAGGAAATTGGCAAATTTGACTGAAAATTCTGCCCCACACAAGTAAACATAGGAATGTTGTAGTAGCTTATGACTCAATTTGGACCAACTTATGAATTACTAAAACGGGATGAGAGGTACCTCCCACTCGGATGGAGTGTGGTACATGCGACCAATCAGCCCTAGTGTCGATGAAATAACTTTCCAATAGATTTAATCGGGATAAAAGGACGGGATGAGAGGTACCTCCCACTCGGATGGAGTGTGGTACATACGGCCGCTCAGCACTAGTGTCGATGAGATAACTCTCCAATCGACTTAATCGAGATAAAAGTACTGAGACGGGATGAGAGATACCTTCCACTCGGATGGAGTGTGGTACATACGGTCGCTCAGCACTTGCAAGTTAAATACAAGCACAAACACAAGTACAGGTCAATCAAGTTCAAGTGAGTACAAGATCATTCAAGAAAGGGAAGCCAAGTGTGATAATGACACACTCGCCTAGCCAGAATCAAGTCACAAGTAATGTCCAGTAATTCATATTCTCAAGTAATATCCAGTAATTCATATTCTCAAGTATTTCAAATATTTCAAGTCAATATACAAATCAAGTTACTTGTTCATGTGTGAAGGAGATATCAAGGGTTTAATCAAGTCGGATCAATTGAGTGTACAAATCATTCACCAACTCAAGCTCTTGGTCTTATGATTTTTGGTACTAGTTAACTTACTCCCTTGTTTATGAACCCTAGAAGATTGAATTGGGTGATTTGAACTAAAACAAATGAAGTTAGCAACAAGAATTAGTGTAACTTTGTTAAGGCATTGAAGCTGATCAGAACTGAAAAATCAGCTATTTTGTCTGAGCTACTGGTACTGATAGGAGATGAACTAGAGTGTGTATTTGGTACCGTTGGAAAGTCCTTTGAGTCTAGTTTCCAATGCCGCTGCACAGCACCTGATTCCGACCTTCCTACAGTGAGATATAGCCATTTTTCCAAGACTGCACGGGCGCAACTATTTTACCTGTGAAGAACAACTTGAGTTTGGATGAAAATTTTCTTTTGCCCAATTTTCTTGCACTTGTCAAACTTGTTTTCTCATGAACTTTTGCTGCATTTTGGGCCTAATTTGCATCGTGAATTGAGTAGATTTAACCACTCACTTGGTCACATAATGAGCTCACTTTTGGGTTAGAATTGAATCTAGTTTATTAATGATTTCACTCGTTGCCCTAGGATTGGGAACGGTGGTGAACGTAACCAAGCAACTTGACTTTTGAACTCTATATTGCTTGGCAGGTGAGCGTTCCAAGTACATGAAAATATTTATGTGGAATGTCTCCTTGTTTGAATAACATGCTTACTTGGTTAATGTAATTGTTCTTGAATAGATAACCTTTAGGATGATGATGTACTTTATCATACTCGATCCTTTGTAGTTTATTTCGTGATGGTAATATGAAATGAAGTGCTTTGATTATACTTGACTTGTTGGTCTTGCACTTGACTTGTTGGTTTTACACTTGACTTGTTGGTTCCTCAAGTGGTTATTCCACCGACTTACGTGTTAATCGCTCATCGTTGTTAGACAATGCTAAGTACTTGTTTTCTCGTCTCATTGACAATTGTGTATTTTCTCGTACTTGACCTAACTCGACTAAACTTGTGATATTTTGTTAAAACATGTATTAGCCGTTTTATTACAACTGAAAAGTGGCCAGAATCTGACTACTTTATGATTGGATTTCCGGCTGGATTTGAGGTAGTGAGTTTTCAAAATTTTTAAGTTTCTTTTTTCTGTCAATCTGGCTCTATGAGTCCTGTGCAGACGGGATCAGAGGTACCTCCCACTCGGATGGAGTGTGGTACATACGGCCGCTCAGCACGAGTGTCGATGAGATAACTCTCCAATCGACTTAATCGAGATAAAAAGTACTGAGACGGGATGAGAGGTACCTCCCACTCGGATGGAGTGTGGTACATACGGCCGCTCAGGACTAGCAAGTCAAATACAAGCACAAACACAAGTACAGGTCAATCAAGTTCAAGTGAGTACAAGATCATTCAAGAAAGGGAGGCCAAGTGTGATAATGACACACTCGCCTAGCCAGAATCAAGTCACAAGTAATGTCCAACAATTCATATTCTCAAGTATTCCAGTACTATCCAATAATTTATACTCTCAAGTAATGTTCAGTAATTCATATTCTCAAGTAATGTCCAGTAATTCATATTCTCAAGGATTTCAAATATTTCAAATTAATATAATTATAATATTATATTATAATATACATTTAGTATATTATCATATTATAATATTATATAATATTATTGATATTAATTATATTATAATATTAATATATTAATTACTTGTAAACTTCAATTCTTGATATTAATATTATAATTACTAGGAATTTCAATTTTATAATAATATATTACAATATTAATATAATATATTAATATTTATATAATGTTATAATAGTAAATATATTATAATATTAATAATTTATCTTTTTTAGTATATATTAATATATATTATATAGGGCATTAATAATATTAGTATATTAATATATAATATTAATATATTATATTAATATTGTGAGCATATTTTAATATATTATATAATAATATAATTATTAATAGTATTATAATACTTAATTATTAATATAATATATTATATTCAAATATAATATTAATATATTAATATTAATAATATATATTATTATATATTAATATATTATATTAATATATATTATATTAATATATTAATATTATATTAATATATATTATATTAATATATTAATATTATATTAATATATATTATATTAATACTATATTATTATGCTTGATTGAATGTATTGAATGATTGAATGAAATGATTAATTATGCTATGGCTGCATAAGTCGATTGGAGCGATGCCTTATCAACCATTGAACGATTGTAAGTACCACATCGATTTGGTGGGAGGTACCTCTCGAGTGGTTTTAGTACCCTAAACCATGCTAAGTTGATTAGAGCGATGCCTCTTCGACCACTGAACGATTATAAGTACCACACCGATTTGGTGGGAGGTACCTCTCGAGTCGTCTTAGTACCCTAAACCTCTGAACGATAGCAAGTACCACACTGATTCGGGTGGGAGGTATCTCTCGAATCGTCTCAGAATCATTAAGCATTCTAAGTCGATTGGAGCGGTGTCTCATCGACCTCTGAACGATAGCAAGTACCACACCGATTTGGTGGGAGGTACCTCTCGAATCGTCTCAGACCTTGTCATTTCAAGTGCTACAGTGATCGGATTGAGCTGAAATTTTACAGGCAATTATAATACATCATTTCCTACAACTTTTATGTTTTGATCTAAGGCTGATTCGGCCTCCATCATGGCCGAATAAAACTGGGCAGAACAGGGTAATACAAAATCGAAAAATTGGAATTCATGCATTCAAGTGCTAATCTTCACAATTCTAGCTTGGAACACTACGTCACCTCCTTATCTAAGCTTATTCATATCATATTCTATCTAAACAAGAAGAAATATAGCTGAACAATTCAAAATCCTAACTCACAAATTCTCCATAATCATCAAAACTACTTGCATAGCTATCAATTAACCAAGAATATGAGTTGTATAGCAACTTAAGCAAGATTAAGGGAACTAAAAATGATGGACAGCTAATATACCTCACTATGATACTTGTAAGAGATATCCACCATCTCTCCTTGTAAAGTTTTAGCACACCAAGCTTCCCAAGTGCTCAAAGAAAGGATTAATCGATTTAATTTCTTGATTTTTCACTCAAATGAGCTAAACCCCAAAGATGGAATGAAGCTTTCTTCTCCCTTTTTTTTTTCTCTTAGGTTCGGCCAAGATGTGTCAAAATGGAGGAAGAATGAAGCTTCAAGAATTTAAGCCTTTGGTTTAACGGTTTTAGGTGAGTATGTACTTTATCGCACTCGACTTAAATGAATGTAAAATTTACAATGATTAAATGTTTAAATACTACTTGTACATGAATGTAAGTCTTTTGGCTGAACTGGGTCCTTGTCCTTCGTTGCCGGTCGACTCGAGCCAGAAGCGGATTTGGTCGGGCGATTGGTGACCCTGAGTTAATGTTTGGTATACTCGAGTATGACCACGACGTCTGGTGGAGACTGGCTAGTGTCCAGTAGCGGGAAAATGAAATGAATGAATGAATGACAAGAACAATGGAGGGGTTTTCACTTACGAATGAAATTATTTTTAATGCTGGAGGAATAAGGAAATGGTTGGTGGAATGAATGAACGAAGGGCTCCATGTGAGCATGTATTCTTTTAATGAATGTTTTATCATTACTTATATTGTAAATGTTTTCTGGATTACTTGTTATTACATGATTAATGTCCTTGTTTAATTATTTGACTATGTGTATGGAACCTCATTGGGTTTTTAGCTCATTCCGTTAGTTTTGTTTTCCTTACAGGAGATGCGAGTGAGGGCGTGAGTCCTGTGCAGACCAGAACAAGTAACTTGACCCGACTTGACTAAACCCTTGATATCTCCTTCACACATGAACAAGTAACTTGATTTGTATATTGACTTGAAATATTTGAAATACTTGAGAATATGAATTACTAGACATTACTTGAGAATATGAATTACTGGACATTATTTATGACTTGATTCTGGCTAGGTGAGTGTGTCATTATCACACTTGACCTCCCTTTCTTGAATGATCTTGTACTCACTTGAACTTGATTGACCTGTACTTGTGTTTGTGCTTGTATTTGACTTGCAAGTGCTGAACGGCCGTATGTACCACACTCCATCCGAGTGGGAGGTACCTCTCATCCCGTTTCAGTACTCTTTTATCTCGATTAAGTCGATTGGAGAGTCATTTCATCGACACTAGTACTGAGCTTAAACACTTGTTTGAGCACTTACTCACTTGTTTTGAATTGATGAGTGTTCCTTATAGGTGTACGTGTCTTGAATAGTATTGCTACATGTTTACCGAGTGACTGTAAATTACTACCGTTTACCGATTTACTTGACTACTTGATTACTTGATTACCATAAATTACGTGTTCATATGAAATTACCGCATATTTCTCACGTGTTTAAATGTTAAATGTTACCTATAATTGCCCTATGAAATTGTCCACCGTTTTAAGGCAAGTGTATATTTTATCTCACTCGACCTACTAAAATGACAAATTTCTATCGATTAACCGTGAATTTCTACTATTTAACGATTTACTTGATTACTTGCGCATGTTGTAAGCTCTGATACCAACTGTGACACCCGGGGTTGCCTAAACCCACGCCACGACCCTTCATTGCCCTTGCATAATTCTAGTGGTGCCTGACTAATGATGTTTCAACCCTTTCAAATGTCCCAATATCTATTTAACACCTCTAAACACTCATATAAAGTCCCAACCACAAATAAAAGACACTTGTTAAAAATGTAAGTGGTGAATACTTAAAACCAACTCAAGAAAATGTTTCCATTCAAGTAAAAGAAAATGAAATGCAATGCAAGGGAATTGTTATAATATATGTAGAATGCAATGCAAGGGCATATTATAAGTTGTTTAAATCTTAGGGTAAGGCATGTGGTTTAGGAGAATTGCGTTTTAAAGTGAGGGTTCTCACAAACTCACATTCCCAAAATACCACTCCCTTATTAATTCCTTTCACTAATTACCTAGTAAACCACATTCTCCCCAATTTAATTAGTGACTGAGGACGTTTAGCTAATTACAGCCACACAAGTGGTATTATCACTTGTAGCCACAGCTAGAAAAACCAGTACAACAAACTCACATTTCCAAAATACCCCTCCCTTATTAATTTCTTTCACTAATTGCCTACTAGACCACGTTCTCCCCAATTTAACCAGAGACTAAGGACGATTAGGTAATTACAGCCACACAAAGGCTATTATCATTTGTACCCACAACTAAAAAGACAATCAAAATAATCATACATTTCCAAAATATCCAAAGAAAGACAACAACCCCATTTCTGGAAATGTATGACAAAAGAATTCACTATAAATTGTACTTTGTGCTATACCTACAATACAAAAAACTACTAAAATGACCCTACCCTTACTGTTGAAATTTAATAACTATTATCGCCCTAAATTCGTTCTTATACAGTATAAGGAGAAGGATAAGGATAAGGATGTCTTACCTAGGCTCAACCACAGGAGGAATTCGACACAATTGAGGAAGTGAGACTTCTCTAGGCGGATGAGATGCAGTCAATCATCAAATTGGGAGAATTATGTTAAGCACTTTCTTACCTTACTCACAATTTCAAATACAACAAAATCAAGTTTCTCATCAAATTCACCCCTATCGAATTTAAATGCAAAAATAGCTATACTTCGATGAAAATCCCTCAAATCAGGAAGAAGGATATTCTCCCAATGGAGATAAAATCATGTCCGCACATTCAATTACGTGGATCTCAAATTAGATACTGTAGTTGTTTCTCCCAAATATCTGTTTTGCTTCGTCCAATCCTATTTTACCCTTAGAAGCCCCTTACCATTTCAAAATAGGCACATTTATGCAAATATCTTTGAAATCATTCAAACTGCAGATACCCATGAAATTCATACCCCAGTCAAGACCACCATTGATCGAACCATTGATATTTCAATGTCTCAATTTTACTTTAAGAAAATAAAGTCACTTTCAGCATGGGTATTGCACCCTATCTAACATAAACACAAAAATAGTTATACTTTGATGAAAGTCCCTCAAATAAGGAACAAGAATATTCTTCGAACTGAGTTAAAACCATGCCTATACATTCGATTACGAGGATCTCAAATTAGACCTAGTCGTTATTTCTCAATATCTAGTTTGCTTCACCCAATCATATTTTACCCTCAAAGGCCCCTTACCATTTCATAATAGACACACTCATGCAAATTTTTATGAAATCATTCAAACTGTAGATATCCATGACAAAACTAAAAATCATACCCGTATGGAGACCACCACTGATCAAACCATTGAAATTTCAACGCCTCAATTTTAATTTAAGAGATGAAGTCACTCTCAGCATGAGGAATTGCACCCTATGAAACTTACGCTTTTCTATCTCAATATAATAGGTTCCAATATCAATTCACAAACTGTGATTACATTGATGCCCATTCTCAAGTTTTTTCTATTAAAATATCTTATTTAGGCACACATGAATTATGACTTTACAATATTGTTACTCGAGATGAACTATCTACATGATTTCTTGCTTGGTTTCAAACTTTTGGACCAATAGGTATCAGACCATGGCTAAACAAAAGGGTCTGACTGGAACAAGGAATAGAGACATGTATCTTAAAGTTTATCAATAAATCAATTAAGTCCCATTTACGTACAAACTATATATCCTAGTTACAAAATGACAGCTAAAAAACAAATCTAACCCCTACTTTATATATACTTACACTATATACATTAACACCCCCTCTCAAAACCGAGATGCATCATGGGAAAATATTGAGAGTTTGTCAAGAAGAAATTGAAAACGAGTAACGCAATGAGACTTTGTGAAGAGATCTGCCAATTATTAAGTGCTAGATATGAAAGGAAAAGAACTTGTCCCCTGGAAGAAATGATGATGGACAAAAGTGACAGTTTATTTCAATATGCTTTGTTCTTTCATGAAACTTTGAGCTATGAGCAATTTGAATGGCATTTTTATTGTCACAAAACATAGGTATTGGCGAAGATAATTGAACTACCATGTCATGTAATAACCAACGCAGCCAAACAATTTCTGAAGTGGTATGAGCCATAGCCCGATACTCCACTTGGAACTTGAACGAGCAACAACATTTGCTTTTTACTTTTCCAAGAGATGAGTTAATCACCTAAGAAACCATAAAACCCAGCTGTGGACCGCCTATCTGCAAGATCTCTAGCCCAATTAGCATCAGGAAAAGCATGAAGTGTAAAGGAGAAGGTAGATGGATGAAGAAGACGGAAGAATACAAAGACCTGCTGCCCAATGATTAGACCAAGGAGCAAAAACAGACTGCCCAACGAATATAACATCAAGCAATTTGATGATAACGGGTGCAATCAGGAAGAGGAACACCATTGGTGGGCCACAGCTTAACATTTGGTTCCATAGGAGTATCTACAACATTTTGATCAGTGAGCCGAGCTCAAATAATCACATCAGTAGCATACTTGGATTGACATAATAAATACCCACGGGGAGAATAAGCAACCTCAATATCAAGAAAGTATCGTAAATGACCTAAATCCTTCAACTCAAATCAAGTGGAAAGAACTTTCCTTGTACATAACAATCCCAATAAAATCATTCCCCGGAATAATCATGTCATCGACATATCAGAGTAGAACAATTTGTCCCTGATCAGAAGATGGGCAGAAGAAAGATGAGTCATGTGCACTTTCTGAAATACCAATTCGAAGGATAATAGAACGAAAGGTTTCAAACCAAAGATGAGGTGCTTGTTTTAAACAATAAATGGCACGATGAAGATGACAAACCTAGTGAGGTTTGTGTTTTAGACCAGGAGGAACCATGTAAACTCTTCCATAAAATGAGCCATTTAATAATGCATTTTTGACATCCATTTGACGGAAGGACTAGTTTCTTGCATACACAACAGATATCAGCAACCTAACTGGTCATTTTAGCAATTGGAGCAAACGTCTCTTCATAATCAATTCCATACACTTATGAGCATTTTTCTGGAACAAAATGAGCTTTATATCATTTTATCGATCGATCAGACCATGTTTTTATCTTATACACCCATCAACAACCAATAACTTTTTTACGTTTAGACAAATCAATTAAATCCCATGTCTGATTTTTAATCAAAGCAGATAGTTCAGCATTCACAGCATCTTGCCAATGAGCATCAATTTGTGCTTCTATATAGGACTGAGGTTCCGAAACAGAGTCAATAGAAAGCAAGAAAGGCAAAATATGATGACGAGAAATAGGTATGGTAATCACTAAGGTAAGTAGGAGTCTCACGAATTCAACTTGAATAGCTTACAGGGGTAATTGGTTGAGATGGACCAGCTTCCATAGAAGTATCGAAATCAGTCATAGGAGAGGAATCTGAATAAGATGAGCTACCACAAATATCATGAGAAGAATGCATAGCAGGATTAGAGGAACTATCAGAAATGAGGGGACTGGGCGAAGAGACGGAGAAAGGATCGAAGAAAGAAATATATCATCTTTTGCAGGAATTAGAAAAGACTTGGGAATTGTCAAAAAAGGAATTTTTCTAAAAAGGAAACATGATGAGAAATTCAAAGTCTATTACTTGTTGGATCATAACAATGGTAACCTTTTTGCTCAATTCTATAACCAAGAAAGACGTATTACAGAATGAGCAGTGATTTTTCCATGCTCAAGTTTAAGAAGAAGCACAAAGCAAGCACAACCAAAAACATGAAAAGCAGAGTAATCTATTTTGACACTATGAAGTATTTCATAAGTTGAGACTCCAGCTATTACAGAAGAAGGAATTCGATTACTCAAATATGCAGAAGTAAGAAGTGCCCCACCATAAAAAGGGCTTGGAACAGATGCAGACAACAAAAGTGACCTGGTTGTTTCCATCAGATGTCCATGATTTCTTTTGGCAACTCCATTTTGTTGCAAAATATCAGTACATGACAACTGAGTTATAGTGCCATGAGAAGCAAGTAAATCAACAAAAAGAGTGAAAGTATATTCACCTGTTGAATCAGATCTAAAGATTTTAATCTTTCTACCAAGTTGAGTCTCAACCATTTGGGAAAATTTTGCATCAATATGCAGCAATTCTGATCTATGTTTCATCAAATATACCCAGTAATAATATGTAAAATCATCAACAAAACATACATATTACACGGATCCATCTTAGTTGGGAACTTGGGATAGGAGACGGATCCCAAATATCAGAGTGAATAAGATAAAAGTGAATAAATGATTTTATAGGACGACAAAAAGGGAGAGCTTTAAATTTAGCTAGATGGCAGCCTTTACAATTACATATGTCACTATAGGGCACATTACCAAGAAGTCCAGAAGATAACATATATTTTAAATGAGAACTAGAAACATGTCCTAATTTATAGTGTCACAAATAAAATAAAGATGGTGGATTGGCTAGCCCTGAAACAGAAAGTGCAAAAGAAGGAAGATGCAAACATTCTAAAATAAAGAGTGATCCCTCTCTATGTCCGGTCCCAATCAACTTCTTGGAATGCCGATCCTGCACAAGACAATGACAATTATTAGAATAAATATCACATCCATGATGATTGGCAAGTTGGCTAATAGACAATAGATTAAGAGACAGCTTAGGAACATGTAGGACGTTAGCAATAGAGAGCGAAGGTGACTTAACACATCCACCTTGACCAACGTTCATGGGAGACCCATCAGCCTTGTAAATGAAATTGGGAAAACCAGTTTGAGAACAAGATGCAAGATCTGTTGAACTTTAAGTCATGTGGTGAGATGCACTGGAATAAAAAATCCAAGTTGACGAAGCATTACCTGAAGAATTTGAATTTTGAGCACTTAGACTAGTAGCAGACATGGCAAATAAACTCTTGGAAGATTGATTGAGAGAGGACCCAAGCAACTGATTTAGTTGTTGAGTAATCAATGATTGGACTGCCCGAAGTGTAACACCTCCACCAAGATTAGAGGATGCTAGTGAAACATTTTCATTTAAGATGACTGCAATGGAAGGGGAGTTTGACTGTGAATACTGAGATGGCTTCGGTTACTGAGAAAAATTTTCAGAATTCTCAGAGAAGCTATGTTGCTGATATGATCCAGGAAATTGCTTGACATGTTTGTTGCCCGACCACAATGGGGAGTTAGATTTCCAAGACCCCTTTTGATGACAATTAGTTTTCCAAACTTGCGATTTCCTTTGGTACTTGGAGATGGCATAAGAGACTGATGTTGAGGAATTGTTGCCGCAAATACAGACTTGAGTAAAAGGTGTAGCTAAAAGAGGAGCTCTTAGGCTGGTTTCTTCAGTTATCAGTTCGATGACAGTGTTTGCTACACTTGGGAGTGGTGTCCTATGCAAAATCTATCCTTGTAGATGCTCAGATTCTGATTCGAGTGCCATAAGAAGCAGAACCAAGCATTGCTCTTCACGGAACTTTACGTAACAATCCAAATTTGTTAATTTTGGTGGCTCCATCATAGCCAACTGATCCCACATTCCAGTCATCAAAGAATAAAATTCCTGAATGCTACTTTTCCTTGAACTTATGTTCGTATGTCGTTCTCTAACTTATACTTTCTTAACAAAGTTGATTTGAGCGTATAGTCTTGCCAAATGGTCCGAACCTTCTTTAGCTGAACTGAATGTTGCTAATGCATACCAATTGACGATTCCACTGAAATATTAATCCAAGTAAGGATTTTAGTATTAAATACATACCATTCAGATAAAAGTTTAGCGTAATTTTCGACCTCTACATCTGGTTTTTTCGTAGTTCCATCAAACACACTTCCATGCCTCTTTTCCTATGAGATAGTTCTTCATCAAATATGCCCGATATGAGTAGTTGGAACCATCAAGTTTGATAGAAACTATTTGACTTGGCTAAGAAGGCTTATTCTTGAGCAAGAGAGTAGAAGTTTAGTTCCAGATTCTCAGACACAAACTGTCGAACAGTTGGTAGGCGCAAAAGAATAACAGTCTTGGAAACTCAATTTTATTTCAGTAAACAAAATATTCTGGACGGACAAAGACAGAAGCTCTAGAAATATAGAACAAAAATATGAAAGCTATTTCGGTTGTAAAAGAGTCGGCCCTGATACCATGATAGGTATCAAGCATGGCTAAACAAAAGAAACTGAATAGAAGAAGGAACAGAGACGTGTATCGGAAGGTTTATCAATATATTCGTAAATGGGAACTATAACTTTAGTTACAAAATGATAGTAGTTTAAAAAAAAAACCCTACTAAAACCCCTGCTCTATATATATTTACACTATGTACATTAACATGGACCTCCAAAATCCATTTTGCCATCAAAATTTTATAATTGTTTTAAATCAAATGTTATAGGATTTCACTTATAATAATCGAAAAGCACACTAAAAATATGTAAAATGACATGCAAAATGAACTACCTTAGTGTAGTGAGACGACTAGCATTAGAGCATGCACATGTTTGATGACGTCAAGGAACTCTTTGAATTTTTAAGTAAGATTCGAGACAACTCAACAAGAATTGTTCCAGTGTAATTATTCTTTGATCCATACCTAATGAATAAATTATTCTTTCTACAATTCAAAATGGTATTTTGAACTCTCTAGCCATCTTAAGTTTGGGCTGGAGAACAATTCGGTCAACGATTCAACCAAAAGGTCTGTGTTGTGTTTTAAAACCTAGGTCTTGTTTGCCAGACAAGTTTTTTTGCCAAGTTTCTGCTACAAATTTTTTAAAAACTTTAACTACAGTAATTTCAAAAAACTTTTCAAAATTTTTAAACTATACACTTTAAAATATTTTAAAAAAATACACAAAAAATTTTTTAAAAAACTTCTACAGTAAGTTACAATAAAAAGTTTTAGATAAACACAAAAAAAACTCACTTGCCAAATGGGCTCTAATTCCACTTCATGACGAAGTATTTGTGACACCCCCACCTCTTCCTAAGGTGTATCAGCGAGGCGTCTGCCCAACTCTCATCAGAATTCACGCACTCATTCAAGTTTAAAAGGAATCCACAAGTCAATCGTAAACTTAAGATAAAAAAATACTTCGAATATACAAGTCCAAAACTCTCAAGACTACCATTTACTATTACAAGTCAAAGTACCCCAAGTATAACAAAATTTACACTTTAAAAGCCTCCAATTTCATACAAAAGATATACTAGCTTTCACCAAACGCCATTAGTCTAGAATCACCAACTTCCACCTCCAAGTCCTGTTAAGGAAAACAAATTTAAAGGGATGAGTTAACGCTCAGTGAGGTCAAAAAAATCAAGCAAGCAAGCAAGTAGTACAAATTAAATCGAATAACACACTTAAAACGACTTAACATGAAATTTCATTTAAGTGCACAAATAGGAAGTAAAACACACGTAAAAGGATACAGGTGCTCTCAAGAGCTATATCCACACTGCTTCACTGAAAATCTTGATCCACAATTTCCAAGTATTGACACTCCGTCAACCGAGCAAGTAACAAGTCCGTAGAACCGCACTTTTACTAATTTCCGTCCACCGTTACACCCCCTGCCGGGCCGCAAGTCAAACAAGTTTTGATTATTATTCGAGTATATCCAAGCAAGTCAAGTACATGAGTCCAAGGTTTACCAAGCTCCTCAACCAAACCCTTGCTGGCTTGAGTTGAATGGCTAGTCATTAGGTTTTGGGCATCCCTACGAGTATAAGTGGTCGATGAGACAATGCTCCAATCGACTTAAAATCGGTCATAGTACTGAGTCGGGATGAGAGGCACCTTCCACCCGAATAGGGTGTGATACATGCTGCCGCTCAGTACTCACGATTACAAGCATGTTCAAGTATAAGTTCAAGTCACGCAATTCATATTTCAAATAACAAATATTCAAGAGAGAGAGGACAATGACGATAAAGTGCACCCTCGTCTCGGCAAGTTCACGAATTATAACAATTTCACATAACACTTATGCAAATATCATTTCAATCATAGTATATGAAACATGCACTTGACACTCACCAAAAGTTAAGAGCGAAAACGGGAGCAAAAGCAAGAGATAAAACAAGCTTCTCGGCGTCCACGTGATCACGTGAGACATGTACAATCATGATTACCCAGGTATTCGACCAAGGCTAATGAGAAAAATACCCTCTTACTACCTACATTCAAAGCCGCAAGCTCAAGTAGAGTTAAAAGAGACTTTTTCGCTTAAGCATTGAAATAATACTCAAGGAGAACTCAAAAGTCGTTTTCGAGTCAAGTCGTGGCAAGAAATCTTGATTCCAAGAAGAAAGTACCCTACTCAATTTTCGGCATGAAAATCGAAGAAAGGAAAGATGGTATTCATATTTCAAAACTTCTAATCATATGCCCAAGTTTTAGAATATAAAGGAGCGTTCATGTTTCAAATCTTATGAAGTCAAAATACATCAAAACGCTGCTTATTTTCATAGTAAATATGGAAGTTAAAAGTTCCAAGTTCCAATGTAAAACTGACGAAGTTCCTTAAGAATTACTCTAGTTAAAATGCTCCATTTATGGTTCATTTTCATGAAAATCGAGGGCACAAGACTAGGAGATAAAATTCATTTCTCAAGTATGAAATGAGGTACAAATAATCAAGAAAGTTAGGTTTGAAATCTAGAAAATGTTTCCAAGTCACTTTATAAGGAAATATTCAGTTTTGCCAACCTTCTTTGAAAAATCATAACTTGAGTTCTATAAGTTCAAAATTTGCAAATCTTATACCGTTGAAAAATAGACTCAATAAATTAAAAATATTTGGAAGACACTTTTTCCATATTCACAACCGAACTCAGTCAAATCTTAGCTCAAAATCACTATTTCAGCAAGAACAGAGCAAACAGTCTTGAATTTCAGTGAACTTTGAAAATTTGGAAAAATTCATAAGAATTGAACCAACCCTTGAAATTTATACCACTGAAAAAAATCCAAGTCTAATTTCAAACAAAACAAGTAGAACTCAATTTGGATCTTTTTACACCAAGATACAACAGTTTCATGAAAGCTGATTTTTGAAACCTGGTTCACGAATTTCCAGCTTTGGAACATTTGACACAGTTTGTAAATCAAGTCATAATTAAGGTTACAGAAATAAAAAATTAGCATAGTTTATGGCGTTGAAAACTAGATTCAAAATGCTAAAAATCACTAGAAGAAATTGTCTTCAAATTCATTTTGTAAGATGAGTGAAAATGAGCTACAAAATGCAGCTGTGCAGGTCTCATGGGTAAAATAGTAGGAGAAAATCAGTCAATTTTGCAGGTTCACTACAGTTCATAGAAAACAAATTAGCAGGGGTATTTTATACCATTAGAAAGCTCTCGGAGCCTAGTTTCAAATGCCATAAATGGCACTTGATTTCGACTCCTGTACGAAAATTTATGTGTAGTTAAATGCACTCTAGTTGGCTGTCTTGAGCAGAATTTTCCAGATTGGTTTCTCTTCTCTAAACTTAACTTTTACCCAATCAAATGAAATGATTTTTAAAAGATAATTTTCACACACACAACCTAGCATATAACAAGCATTTTTGCAGCAATTTAACAACAAAATTCAAATATAAATCAAGGAAAATAAAGCAGCAAAATTTCAGACAGCACATCCCCTCTTCCTCTTCAAGTTTTCTCTCCAACTTTCAGCCAGAAATCAAGCCATAAACCACAAGAATAACAACCAAACAAGCAAGAATCCTCAAGTCCACTACCTAATAGTCCACCTCAAGAAATCTACCTAAGAATAAAGCAAGAAAATAAGGGTTTCCTCAAATCATCTAGTCTAGCTTTGGTTAGGGTTTCAAATATCCTTGCATAATAACCCATAACCACTACTAACTCTTGCATAAAACTAAAGATCAAGGGAAGTGAAACTTGTTACCTCTTCAAAGCTTCTTGAACCCTAGTTAGAGCCAAGTTATGCACCACCAATCCACCAAGAAATCACCACAAAGTAGAAGCTTTCTTCTAGTTAGATCAACTTCCAAAGGTTTTGAGAGTTTTGTATGGATTCTTGGAGCAAGATTGGTGAAGAAAGTTGGAGCTTTTCTTCCTTCCTTATGGAGTTTAAGGGTTCGGCCACTAGAGAGAGAAAATGAGAGGAGATAGAGTTGAGTTGTGATGTGAGGTTGAGTGGAAAACTAGCTTTTTGGTAGTTGAGAAGGTCAACTATGAATAGTAATTCAATAGTGTCATGCACTACAAATTTCCTTCTTGTTTGCCACACTCAAATATTAATCTTCCAAGGTAGTTTCTCTTGCACTGCTAATACTCATTCTTACTAGTCCAAAATTAATTCTCCAAATCCCCAATTAGTCACATCGGTGCAACTTTTGAAAAATTTTGACGCGTAAGCGATAAAAATATGACTTGAGTAAAATTCATACTAAAATGATAAAATTAAATAACATGCCAATGCAAATAATTTTAAAATAGGTGAAATTAAGAATAAAAGTACGAGTCCTCACAGTATTATTTTGGATTTTGGTATTTGGGTTATAGTTTGGGGATGAATTATGAAAATTAAAACGTTACGCATATTTTTATGAATTATGACTATGGGCAAGGATGATACTTAGTGTTACTAAGGCTTATATCTTAGAAGCATGGTGAAATGACATTTCTAACTACAATAGGCAGTAGAAATTCAAGAATAAGTTGCAAAATGAATAGAAATACACTATGTGCATCGTAGTGTTGGATAAAAGATAATTTCCATATCTTTAATTGTAATCAATGTTGGAATATGTGTACTAGCATTTATGCTACTGTATTGTACAGGTAGTTTTGAACGATGCATTAAAGTGTGAAAGGATGCTTATCAGTTCCTATAACAAGCGACTGGAGGATATTTATCGTTGAATTTGATCTTATACTGTTGGTTCTAGACCAAATTAATCATATAAGTAATAGTAATTTCTTTGAAGAATTTATATATACACTTCTCTCAACAAAAAATCATTCTAAATACTATTTTCCTCACACTCATTTCTTTCTCCCTTATTCTATTTTCTTTGGGCAAAGTAAGATATTGGGAAGCTTCTGCTTCTCTTGGTTGTGCAGATCAAAGGGAAGCAACAACTATAGAGTTGGGTTGTTGTATCCTGGAGGCGGCGCGCTAGACTTTCTGCATCGGTTTAAAAAATACTGTAGGGGCGCGTATCGTCTTAAAGAGAGCGTTTAACGCGCCTCAGCCCTACCAAACTTTTTAGTAGCTGTCAATTGAAGGTGGTCGGATTGAAGATCAAAAGCTATTCATCCAATAATTTTAAGATCTAGTTCGCGCATCAACCCATGCCAAAATAACTTTGATGGTACAAATTATTTGCATTTATTAATGCAATATTGAGGTATGAGATTTTGTGAATTTCTTTGTTAAATTTTGACCAAAGAAATTATTATTACTTATATGATTAATTTGGTCTAAAACCAACAATTTTAAGACGATAGGCCTCTCGTTGCATGTTTTGCTTCTAAATAATCAAATCATAAAACTAACATAATCCCGACGATGAGAATTTTACATGGTGCATAACATAATCGGGACAAGCTTTAATAGACAAGATATTTCATGTGAATGGTCATAATTATAGACTCAAACTAGAAAGGATAATATCCATTGATTTTATGTACTTTGGAGTCTGGTATCAATATTGTGTATGCGCCTATAAATAATTCGAAATATATGCCCATTCTACTTGCTCCTATTTTAAAAACAAAACTTTATATTCAAAGTTTTTGAACTGGTTGTAAAATTGCTAAGTAATTTTAGATGTGTGTTGTTTATCTATGTACATGAAATCTAGTGAAGAGGTTTTAAGAATAAGTAATTGACTAAAGAATGCAATGCATTTTATTATTGTCTAATCGCATTCAAATTTAAAAGTTCATTACTTTAATGTGTACGATCTCATAGTTTTGAAGTATGCCTAAAAGACTTGTATATGAGTATTTTCTTGGTTTTGGTTTTCAACGTGATTGCAAAAGAAAACATTGCTATACAAAAGTACAAGTCTTATGACATTATAGTTCAAACAATTGTAAACCAGTTGGCCGTCAACTTGAATTCAACTGCAGTCGAGATACACTAAACACGATGCATGTATAACTTGGAGTCAAGTTCAATTTCCAAGTCTGTAGACAGCCTCATTTTAAATAATGATGATCTCAAAATATATGAATGACTTTGCAGCTATTTAGTTGCTGAATGTGTGTGATTTAAAAAAAAAAGTCAAGTTTTTGGTTGATGTTAATGTGTGATTTGTACCCAATAAGATGGCTCTTATGCTTATGTACAACTTTGAGTGTATATCATTTTGAGTACCTAGAACACTATTTCCGCACTATCTTAACATATGAAGTCCATGAGTAGTCTTGAATGAATAATTGTTAGAAACAGTGGGGGTATGCAATTACATGATAACATTGCATTCTTCAATTGAGTGCATGACTATGACACATTGAAGAACAACTGTGTAATTTGAAATACTATGCAGATAAATATCTAAATAGTATCTGCAGAATTGAATGAATCATTTGCTAATGCTTTACCACTATGTGTTTATAAAAAAAAAATGTCAAATGTATTCTATATGCTAATATACGGTGCTTTATTAGTTATCAATATAAATTTCATCTTTGATTAGATTGTTTTGTGCCATATACTCACAATGATTTTGCACAAGGTAATGTTGCCTAAAATTGTAATTGTTACCTTTGGTTTCAGTCTTAAATTAGTGAGTACTATTTATAATTCCTTCTAATTTGTTGAAAAAGTTTAAACTTGGGAGGTTGTTAATTTTTGTGATAGTTAAAAGCTACTGAATAGTACTCCAGGCACTTGATATGGATTGGTTATGATAAATAGTAGGGGTGTCTAAATCCATTGGCTAATATAGAACGTGACTTTTAAATGCTATATGCATTTATTTTACCATCTTGACACAGACTTTGAAATTTGATTGTGAGATTATCTTGAGAATTATATTATGAGTTTCTTACTCCTTGGTTTGAGTGCGCAAATTAGTGGTGATCAATAAATGATGCGTAATGCCAAGGTTTTAAAAACACGATGGTAATAGAAGTGGTGAAAAAAAATAAAGACTAGCACTCACTAAAAAGTATGATCTGATGTGAAGGTATTCGAAATATTTTCTTGGTATTTTTTGCAAAAGCAAAATTAACCATGAAGATTTTGAGAATGGCTTCTAGTGCACTACTAGATTACTGCCCATTGAGAAATTGAATATGAGCAAATATATGCCTCTATTATTTGGCAAATATAAATGGATGAGAAATTTTCTCACCAAAGATTGGTTCAATATATTTGAACCATTAAGAGAGATTATTTTAAAATAAATTCGGGGATATCATATCTTTGCTATTTTATTGTGTAAAATCTCAAGCTTGAGTCAAAGATATGATACACATCAAGGGGAATGGGACTTGAGGCCAAAATTTTAAATTGGAATCATCTATGAGGATACAACTGCCTAGGGACTGGAGATCCCAAGAACTAGGTCAGAGACAAACGAAACATAGAATGGTTTGGCTGAAAAGCATGCATATATTATAAAATTGTTAAATCCCTTCCCATGGTGTAGAGCATGCTCGTGATTCTATGACGAAGGAAAGGTTAAGATTTGATATAAATCTTTTAATGAGTTCTATAGCCCTTTATGGGTGGAATGCCTTAGTCATAGGGGTATTGTTGATAGACTCACCTATATGAGTGTGGAAGTAAAGGCCGCTTTCTATGAGAATTTGGCTAATTCTCTAAAACACTCATGAATCTGGGATAAAGCACAAGGCCGTAATGTGCTGGCTTAAGAAGCTTGTTAATTAATATCTTGAATATCATGTGTGTGACATAATCTTACATATCTTAAAGTAGTCTTAGTTTCAAGGCTATAGTCCACTTTGACTCTAATATGAAGATTATGGAAACACTAAATGAAGGTTTCAAGGCAATGCCACTTTCATTATGCATGATGTTCTCACTTTGTCCAAATCTTTATTCTTCTCAAATTTTATTAAAATAAGTGGGGGAATGTTGGTGTATTTTAATAAGATCTTAATTTTTTCCTTGACCAAATCTTTACAAGGAGTTATAATAATTCATTTGGAAGTTATTTGAATTATAATTGTGGGAGTTTCATTACTAGGAGTTATAATAATTTATTTGGGAGTCATGGGAATTATAATTGTGGGAGTTACAATGCATTTTAAATGGAGTTATTATACAATTATTTGAATTAGAGTTACAAATGAATTATTTGTTCAAATGAGGATTTAATTGAGTCTTTATAACCCAAAGAAATGTGGATTAATTTTTTAGGTTACAAATTCTACTAATTGACTACAATTTAATATGGAAAAACCATTACACATTTTCAACCCCTTTTTCTTAAGGTTTTGTAGCTTATAAATAGTGAAATTCTTTGGAGAATTTATATATACACTTCTCTCAACAAAAAATCATTCTAAATACTATTTTCCTCACACTCATTTCTTTCTCCCTCATTCTATTTTCTTTGGGCAAAGTAAGATATTGGGAAGCTTCTGCTTCTCTTGGTTGTGCATATCAAAGGGAAGCAACAACTATAGAGTTGGGCTGTTGTATCCTGGAGGCGGCGCGCTAGACCTTCTGCATCGGTTTAAAAAATACCGTAGGGGCGCGTATCGTCTTAAAGAGAGCGTTTAACGCACCTCAACCCTACCAAACTTTTTAGTAGCTGTCAATTCAAGGTGGTCGGATTGAAGATCAGAAGCTATTCATCCAATAATTTTAAGTTCTAGTTCGCGCATCAACCCATGCCAAAATATCTTTGATGGTACAAATTATTTGCATTTATTAATGCAATATTGAGGTATGAGATTTTGTGAATTTCTTTGTTAAATTTTCACCAAAGAAATTACTATTACTTATATGATTAATTTGGTCTAGAACCAACATATACAATTCGACAAAATTCACGCAATGGTCACGTGAACTTATAAAAGAAAGGTCCACTTGATTTCTATTCGAGTCTTTCCTCTAATAAATAGCTTTTAAAATTTGGATTTTTAATGAATGCCTCATGGACACTAGCTAAAACATCTAAATTATCACATAAATACACACGCTCATATTTATTGTACTCACTAAATTGTTATTAGAATAATTACACCAATCTATTTAATTAGAAATTTAATAGTTTTACAAGTAAGTTCATTATTTGGTAACTTTTTAAAAATTTGTTTTTTTAGGGGAATAGTGAGATTTAAGAAACTGGAAGGGGGAAGAAGGATTAGAATTCAGGACCTTTAAGGATTGGGTCTCAATTTTAACTACGAGATCAAGACTTTCATGGCTGTTATTTGATAACTTAATTAGAATAGAAAGTGATTAAAAAAAAAACTATTAAAATTTATAGTCTACTCTTTAATGCATCGAATGTGTATTTTTAGTAGTTTTTGTGTTACCATATATGCATAGATGTATAATAATACACACTCAACTGGGACATGTTTTGATTTGCTTTACCCATAATATTTGAGAAGGTGATATGAGCAACATTTACCAATACAAACGCAGGAATTGAGTTAAATTTTTGAGAAATTTATTCTATAAAATTTCTACGCAATGAGATAATATGCAAAAAGTTGAAGATATTTTTGCCTCTTTCGAGCATTAGGATGGGTTCCCTGAGTTTCCAATGCCAATTGCAAACTTTTTCAAATGTTCATTGGGATGTTTTACTCTACACAAAAGTACCAATTTTACTTTCTAGTCTAAATATTTTCAACGATTTTCACTTGCACCATTAACTTTTTGTTTTAAATTTTTTGCACACTAAGGTTAGTAGGTTTCTGTACTTTGCACCTTGAAATTTTATTTTGGACCCTTTGCACTCCAAAATTATTAATTGCCGTTGCATTGGAATTTGATGTTGGATACTTTGTAACTTGAATTTACTAACTCATTTCAAAATATCATCATTGCATATGCTAATAATTAAAGTATATGAAGATATGCATTTATAAATACGCAACTCTTCCTTTTCAATGGTTAAAATTGGCATCAATCCTTAGAAAATCCTAATCAAAAAGTGGATGTGTATGTCGTTATCTACATCTATTAATAATAAGGGATAATTGCAGAAACCTCCCCTGAGATTTCTGACATTTCCACTGACCTTCCCTCTAGGTTTAGAAATTGCATTCACCTCCCGTGAATAGTAACAATTCGTTGCAGAAACCTCCCTGACAGCTTTTGTAGAACTGAGATAAGAAATTTCTTCCAATTTTTCCCTCTTCTTGCTTGACAATTATTATTTGCTTGACAATTGCTTAACTAATTATCTAATTAGTTAATAGTTAAACTAATTAACTATTACCTAATTATCTGATTAATTATTAACTAATTAACTAATTTCTATTTATCTAATTAACTAAAGCTATTGTCTGTCCGAAACTAACAAACTATTTGCATGTTAAATTAATTGACTAATTAACTGCTTAACTAATCAACTAATTAACTAACTAACTAATTAACAGACTATTTGCATGTTAAACTATATGCAGTACGCATTATCTATTTAAAGTATCGGCTCTTTATAGGTATTTTACTTTTAAACATTTAATTTATGATAAAAACATCAATGTTTGTAACTAAAATTTAAAAAGTGTTACAGTAATATTCTTATAAAAAGGGAGGGGCATAGGGTCATAAATTAAATGTTTGAAAGTAAGAATATTGATATTTTTTGTAACACTTTTTGAATTTTACTTACAAACATTGATATTTTCATCATAAATTAAATGTTTGAAAGTAAAATACCTATAAAGTGCATTTACTTTAAATAGGTAATGCGTACTGCATATAGTTTAACATGCAAATAGTTTGTTAATTAGTTAGTTAATTAATTAGTTAATTAGTTAAGCAGTTAATTAGTTTAACATGCAAATAGTTTGTTAGTTTCGGACAGACAATAGCTTTAGTTAATTAGATAAATAGAAATTAGTTAATTAGTTAATTAATTAATTAGATAATTAGTTAGTTAATTAGTTAAGCAGTTAATTAGTTTAACATGCAAATAGTTTGTTAGTTTCGGATAGACAACAGCTTTAGTTAATTAGTTAATTAGATAAACAGAAATTAGTTAATTAGTTAATTAATTAATTAGATAATTAGTTAGTTAATTAGTTAAGTAGTTAATTAGTTTAACATGCAAATAGTTCGTCAGTTTCGGACAGACAGCAGGTTTAGTTTATTAGTTAAGCAGTTAATTAGTTAATTACTTTAACATGCAAATAGTTTGTTAGTTTCGGATAGACAACAACTTTAGTTAATTGGTTAATTAGATAAATAAAAATTAGTTAATTAATTAATTGGATAATTAGTTAGTTAATTAGTTAAGCAGTTAATTAGTTAATTAGTTTAATATGCAAATAGTTTGTTAGTTTAGGATAGACAATAGTTTTAGTTAATTAGTTAATTAGTTAAGCGATTAATTATTTAATTAGTTTAACATGCAAATAGTTTGTTAGTTTCGGATAGACAACAACTTTAGTTAATTAGATAATTAGTTAATTAATTAATTAGATAATTAGGTAGTTAATTAGTTAAGCATATCATTTATACCGATATGTAAAAATTTAAGATACTCATATCCATATATTCAATAGATGGGTACGGTAAATTTAAATAAATGAGTTTGTTTGTCACTTATAATTTTAGTGGGCTTCACTCGCACCCCCCTCCCCTGGGCCTTCCCGGGCTCTAATCCATTATATGCTAGTTTCCTACTCAAGCGAAAGCATATAGAAGAAATACAACCCAAAATTTACCAAAATTCTCAACTTCAATGGCGGCTAGAATTTGGGTTAATATTTCATTCATTTTCTTTGACATTCATTTTCTTGTCATGCTTCCATCGCCTGCAGTAGCAAAAAGAGCAGATAAAGAGCACGTCTTGACTTTGGATCACTCCAACTTCTCTGAGATTGTTTCTCAACACGATTTCATCATGGTTGAGTTCTATGCTCCTTGGTATATATATATATATATATATATATATATATATATATATATATATATATATATATATATTTTGCTTATTTCATTGAATCAAGATAACAAATAATTGTTGTTGTACATTTTGCATTTCTTATTGGATGGTTCCTCACATATGTTTCCCTAAACATCTTTACCATATATCGTTGCTTTCATATGCGCTCACAAAATTTGTTGAGGAGTACAAACCAATTAATCAGCACGATGAATGATTTACATATGTTTTATTTAGAATATGAATATCCTTTTTTTCTGAGGAGACATTTGTCTAGTGTTTAAGATTAAAATTTTAGAAATTAAAGGTTTTGATTTTAAATCACCCTACCTCTCTCATCGTTTCTTAAATCTCAACCCCTCCCTCTTAAAAGATATGAACATTATTAACGCTTTACTATTTTTTTCATATGTGCTCTATAAAATATTCAAAGAAGATGGAGTGCCATTAACGATAATTCAAATGCAATTAACAATGCTTTATAGTAAATTCAGTCTTGCTATTGTACATTTGCTGTAAAATGTTGTGCTTTGCTCTGGCGGATATTCTATAGCGTCTGGCAATCTCATTAAAGTGCTTAGCTTGTCTCCGCTTATTTTTTTTCTTTTTCATTTTCTTTTTTGTCTTTTGGTTTTCGTTTTCCATTTGTGGTTTCAGTAACTTCTCATTGGTTTGGGATAACATATGATGCTATGTTAATTATCTTTTGAGGTTCTTTCTGTTCAGTAATTTAGTTCTTTTCGTTTGGGAAATGTGACCCCCTTTTTTGTTTAATTTTTCACTTTACTCTTACATTATATTTCTCTCATTTGTTACTCAACAGCAGTGGGCATTGTAAGAACCTTGCCCCGGAGGTACTAAATTTCATTTGATGTCATTCTTTCTTGGTTGAAACGTTTAAAAAGAAAAAAAGAAAAAAGTTATGAACCATTACTAAATACGTTCATATGTATTTATTTTTGTTTAATTTGTTGCCTTACAATTTGAAATTGTTTCTTTGGTGTATAGTCTGAAAAAGCTTCTACTATTCTCAGTAGTAATGACCCTCCAATCATGCTGGCGAAAGTAGATGCAAGCGATGAAGCAAACAGAGGACTTGCAACTGATTACAAGATCCAAGGTTTCCCCACTATTAAGATATTAAGGAATGGAGGGAAAACTATCCAAGAATACAATGGTCCCAGAGAAACTGATGGTATAGTTGCATATTTGAAAAAACAAGTCGGTCCTGCATCTGTTCAAATCAAATCTGAGGAAGATGCTGGCATTCTTGTTGATGAACAGAAAATTTTTATTGTTAGTACTTCTTGGTATCCTTTGTATTGCATAGTTCTTAGATGATTATACAATCTGGTATACTTAGCGTAAACTCGTCTAGGTTGGGTGTTCCCAGCACTTTCTGGAGAGGAGTATGACAACTTCACAACTCTGACTCAGAAACTACGCTCTGATTATGATTTTGGTCACACTACAAATGCCAAATTCCTTCCTCGCGGTGAAATAGTTAGCGGACCAATTGTTCGCTTGTTTAAACCATTTGATGAGCTATTTGTTGATTTTCAGGTATACTTTGCTTTAAACATTTTGGTGCTTTTGATTCTTTTTTTTTTTTTTAAGGTAATTACGGGCATATTGGTTTATGTCATTTGCAGGATTTTCAAGTAAATGTGCTGGAAAACTTTATAGAAGAAGCTAGTATTCCTGGAGTGACCATTTTGGATAACGAGCCACGCAACTTTGAATATGTTAACAAATTCTTTCGTAGGGCCAAAGCAAAGGTCTTTAAGTTCTTTCAATTGCATAACTAAGGTTGTGTTTGGATTGCATTTTCCGTCATTTTTCATGGAAAAATTACTGTAGCGATTTGATATATGTGAGGAAAAAAGGTGATAGGAAAATGTGATCACGGAAAACGACAATATTTTTCGACGGAAACAAGCAATCCAAACAAGGCCTTAGATTGATCTTTCTTCGCTATTCTTTATGCATTAAAAGTATTTTCCACGAATGTATCACCATAAAATCTTGTACTTTTCACAATTTTTTTATGATTTCAGAATTTCTCCCTCTTATTTGATATCCTCAGAATATTTCTCTACAATGATAGATTAATACTTAGTAGTTCCCATTTGTTCTTTCTTTTTTTCTCCCCACAGTTGACATCTTTATCGTCCTTTTTTGCACCTTTCTGACATTCTGTTCGTGGAATTTTTGCTCTATGGATAGGCAATGTTATTTCTAAACTTCACAGCCGAGCTTGACACATTCAAGTCTAAGTACAATGACGTGGCAGTGCTTTACAAGGGCAAGGAACCAAGCTTTTTGTTGGGTGACATTAATGCCAGTCGAAAAGCTTTTGAGGTTATTTTCTTGTCCTTGCACCTTTACTGGACATATTGGCGGTTATTTTTGTTTAATATCATCAAATCATATTGACTATAAATGCATTTTTCTGTTAATTCCAGTATTTTGGCCTTAAGGAGGATCAAGCTCCTTTAATCATCATTATTCAAAAGCCTTATGGACTGAAATATCTCAAGTCAAACATATTGCCTGATCAAATTGCACCTCGGTTGAAGGACTACAAGGTTTTTTTTTTTTGGTCTACTTTGTAGTTCTCATTGTTCTTTATCCCTTTGGATTGCCACTAAAAGATATTCTCTTGTATGATATTCTCCCCTCCAACGATTTCTGCATTAATCACTTTTCATTGATATCTTTGGACATTTTGAACTTGCATACTTTTTCACCTGGACGCAGGCTGGCAACTTGAAGCCATTTATAAAGTCAGAGCCTATCCCAGAAGTTAATGACGAACCAGTCAAAGTGTTGTTACAGACAGCTTAGAGGACATGGTTCTCAACTCTGAGAAGAACGGCCAGTAATTTCCGAACTGTATATCCATTGCCCCTGACTATTTTCTTTCTAGTCTGTTTCTTGTATAAACTCTAAAGTTTCACCTGAAGTAAAGATACTAGCAGATGATTACAAGCCTAATATTAGCCTATTTCTCGAATGGTACAATTACTTGTAAGTGGTCTCGCAATTATTTGTATTTGTTGTCTTGGCTAGTGGAGAGAGGAAAGAGATGAGAAGATGCATAGTGTATTAGACGTTTTCTAGACTAACCTTTTCATAAGAAGCCATGCTTATACTTTTGAGTATTTTTGTTTGCCTTACAGTTCTGCTAGAATTTTACGCACCTTGGTGCGGCCACAGCAAGAATCTAGCACCCACCTTGGATGAAGTCGCTATCTTGTATGAAGATGATGATGATATCTTGATAGCAAAATTTGTGAGAATTCTGTTGTCCTATTCTTTCTATCCAAAGCATCTACAAACAGTTGCTCTTATGTTTGTTTGCACTTCAGAGTCCTTGAGTTAAAACCTCAATTACCCTCAGCTACTTATCAAAGAAACTTGTCTAGACTTGACTAAAGTTGCTGAAAAATATTTTTCTAGTTGTTCATACTTTAGACATAAGCAGTACTTTCACCGGTAGTTAGTTCACCTGTAATTATTAAAGTTTTATTAATGGTTAAAAAGACCACGATGAGAATTTTGCACCCATAAGCTATACTTCCTGTGATTTTATGAAAGATCATTGAAGGTGCTAACTTCTGGTTTGACTAATTGTAGCACGCAACAGCAAATGATATCACAAATGAGATATTTGATGTTCCAAGTGTTCCCTACCTTGTACTTCAGAGCTGCAAGTGGTAACATTATGAAGTATGATGGCGATAGAACAAAGCAACACATAATTGAGTTTATCGAGAAGAACCGTGCTAAGCATGCACAACTAGAATCCTTCAAAGATGGCACCGTAATATCAGATTCGGCCAAAGAAAAGGCCGTGAAGGATGAGTTATGAGGCCAGCTCTATTTAGTTTTCCCTTTTGTATTGTAGCATTTTGTTTCTCTCATATGGTCATAAGGAAAGCTTTGAACTATCTGGAAGATCCTTTTTCCATTCTTTTCAAACAAGCAACTCAGAAAACTAGTGTGCCTAATGAGAAATTGGTGCAGGGCATTTGATATCTGTCTGTTTTCTGGATTGACTTTTGTAGTAGACCTATTTACTTGGATAGAATGGCCCTTGTGCTAGGACTAGAAATCTCTCCTAATAAAGTCAGAGATGCTTTGGACTGATTATATTAACTTATTTAGATCAAAAAATTCGGATATTCAAGGATTATACATTGTATTCCAGATTACTGTATTCGTTGGAACCTTCAAGATGGAAGTGATCTGTAAAATTTTAGTTCAGAAAAGAATGAAATGTGATTAATAGTAATTTTTCGAGCAGTATTAACTTTTTTGCTTGATGGTTAACAAGACTTAGGCTTAGTTTGGGAGTTTATGAAGGAAGAGAAGAGAAAAGAAAGGAAAAGAAGGGAAAATATGCATATTTTGCTTGGGAGTTCAATGAAAGAAAAGAAAAGAAACATCTTTCTCTTATCTGAGAGTTGTAGAGATATGGAAAGAAAGGATCCTATGAGAATACAATTTTACATATTTGCCCTTTCAGCTCTGGAGGATACAGCACTTGCTAATATTGCTACTTCATGATAAAAGTGTAGCTGCAACTAGCGCTTTAAACACGAACCCTGAGAACAATGTTTATTGATCTTTTCAACTCTCTTCCCTGGTCCTCGGGGGTTTGGTCTGGTGGTTGGGGTTGCTGAAGATGAGGCTTAGATCCTTGGTTTAAACCTTGTTGTCAGCAAATTGTGGAGGGTGGAAGAATAGTCTACGGGATTCACTTCCTATAGGACACCCTTAAAAAAAAAAAAAAAAAAAAAACACTCTTCCCCAGTCAATGGCTTTCTTGAAATACCAAACACCTTTTATGAACAACTGCTCCCAGATAAAGGCTAAATATGGACAGCTGAAAATATAAGTGACTCAATGACTCATCATCAGTAGAACAAAGGCCACAAACAGGTAGACTTCCAGTTCTCATGCACTCAATCTATTGTGAAATGGTTGAATCAACAAGCTGCGACCTGCGCTACTTCACCACCTATCCTAGTTACAGCTGGCCATTATCAACTGCAACCTTAACAGGACCGGTTAATTTCATAATGCGTTTCTTTGATCCCTATTTGAACTGTAATTAATTGTGGCGTTTAATCCATTCTTTCAATTTTTGCTGGTTGTACTTTCTTATATTGCTCAGTCGGAGGATTCTCAGTTTACTTTAGCCTTTTGGTTTTCATTCCTTACACAGGTATAGACGCGATTAGGACTAGTTTGGTTCTTTGGTTACTGTTATTCAGCTTGTAAGTGGTCTGAAATGTAGACTTAATTCTCAAATATAGTTGCAAACCATCATCATCTAAAAATAAAAAATGTTATGTCATAGTTCTTTCGCTTACGTGTGATGTGTCACTAAAGTTGGCGAGGATTTTGTATGAAGCTAGCTAATAGCTTCTTATTTGCAAAAAATTATTTGATTCCACTATAATCATGTTTTTCAATAAATTTTTAAAATTTTTCAAACTACTATTTTTTTTATGTCAAATACATTACATCATAAAAACTGCTACAATGTTTTTTCAAAAGAAATTATTCCAAATAATCTATTGTCCAAATACACTTGCTACCTCGGTGTCCCAGGTTACATAACTTGATGGGCCTTATTGTGGTTAGTCTCAAACTTGAAAATTTTCTCATCGGGAAGATTTCAGGAATCAACAATCACCTGTGCGAAAGCCAAAGCCTGTCAGTAAATCTTGGGCTCACTCGTCGATAAATGTGATTCATATACTTAAGCATTCTGGGTAATAATGCATTGAATTGAACTGAACTGTTTATGTAAATTCTGCCTGAGCTTAGAGTTGTTGGATAATGGAAATAATGAGGGAATTCACTTTGCGAGTAAGATTGTTTAATTTGAAAGGTTTTTTTCTATAAAACATTAAACTTTGCAGACAACTCTTGCAGTAAATTTAAACGTTTGCATGCATGTTTGAATTGCAAATTTTAAGGCCTTGTTTGGATTGCGATTTTTCGTCGGAAAATTACGTTGTTTTCTGTGATCACATTTCCCTATTATCTTTTTCTCTCACATACATCAAATCGCTACAGTAATTTTTCCATGAAAATTCATGGAAAATGCAATCCAAACACAACTTAAGGTTTCTTCGTTGGAAAATATACTGTACCAAAATGAATAGAGAAATGTGTCATGGAAATATTTCAAAATTTTTTCTCTAAAACTCACAATTTAAAAGGTGCCCAAACACAGCACATTTCTTATCCTATGCATTAAAGGTAGAGCATGGATCACGTGAGTTTCGGAAGTACTTTTTTCTCTTTCTTTCGCTTAAAGCCACTTTACCCTTTTTTCCCCCTCAATTTCTTGAGCGATCGAAAACAATATATTAACCTTAGCTAATTATGATATGACGCTCAAACTGTCCTCAATTCACTGCCAGAAGATTGAGATTCACTTTTAATTAAGTTTTGCGACAAATTTTTAAGAAAACACATTTATGACAAAGCTGAACCGTCAGAACCAATTTCAATCAACTTTTGTAAATAAACTGCATCGATCCAGATGGAGTTACATTGAGATTTTTAAGTGATTGGGAAATTCAATAATTCAAGACTGCTACGCAGAAAATGGATTTGTTATAAACATTCTGAGGTCTGCACAACGGTCATGAATCAATCTACAACTTTGAAAAATAGACACTGCAATCAGCTGTCAATTTTCGCACTAATAATTTATACTGTTTCTTCAAAATTAAAGTCCTTCATTATTGCATTTAACAAAGTGTAGTAGAGTAATTTTGATTTAAGAAGCATTCCCGACAACCTTCCAATGCCACTTTTCCAATGTTTACCCAAAAGTTGCAAGTCCACATTTCTATTACCCAAAAGAAGCGTTCTCCTCCGGTCAGGCCATTATTGGTTGTTAGAAACAAGAGTGCTTGTGTCCACATTTCTATTGCATGCCATGTCCCAGTGTATCTTGTGATTCTTAATTTTGCTTTCTATGGTATTAGGTTCCGCATGGCTGGGTACCATTCTGTGCACTATATGAATCATCTGATCCTCTTACCCTTATCCGCCCTGTATATTATCGTGTACCCACTGAGATAGGGTCGGGCCAATGGATACCCACCTCGTTGCTTATTATTTTATTTCTTTTAAAAAATAATTTATATTAATTTAATTTTATATTTTACATATTCACTTAAGATTTAATAAAGATTTTTGCTCAAAAAAAAGTCTCTCACCAAGAAACAAATGTGCGAAGAGAATACAAGAAAAAGGAAAAAATTAAAAGAACTCAAAATCAATAAAAATTTGAAATAAGTAGCACCTTTTTTAAATATATATTCCACATTAATTAAATTTTTTTCTAAGAAATATAAAATCATGACCTTTACGAATGAATCTTGTAAACAAACTATAATTTTCCATATTTGTAATGTAATTTATTCAATGAAATTGATTATTTAACTATAAAAATATTATTTTATAGTATGTGTATGAAAATAAAAAATAAAAAATATATACAGGGTGGGTCGGGTACCAGTAGATTTTTAATTATGTAACCCTAACCCGCTCCATATCTAAGTAGGTACTCGACTTTCTTTGGACCCGATCAAATAATATGAATTGGATATCCTAATTTTTGGATCGGATTGGATCGAATATATTGGGTTTTTAGGTTAGCTAATATTTTTGCCCCACCCGTAATGGTTATCTCGTGAAGTGAAGGGATTCTTTGCAATACTACATTCTTTTGGATTCCAGATGTTCATGAGGAAGAGGCCATAGCTTTTCTGGTGTTAGCTAAGAAAATACGATAAAAGGACGTGTTACCAAAAGGCAAGAACCAATATTTATAGTGTTAACATCAATTATTAACAAAATATTTGATATGTTCAACTTTCTTTGGTATGGAATGTTGACATATTTTAAATCAAGTATATTTAGAATTTTAATTGTTTTAGAAATTGAGTTGTTATTTGGTAACTATATTAAATTTGATGTCATAGTTGGTTTAGGAAATAGGGTTGAATTATGTTTTGGTATTACAATTAGAATATAATTCATAGTTATGTTTTGCTGTTTAAGGACTTGAAGTCTTGTAGTCGAGAAAAATTTGGTTTATCAATGAAATATTATTTTAATTTCTCCTTGACTTCCTTTTGTGATTGTTCACTGAATTTTATTCTTGGGCTTCATTGAGCGATACTAATCACAGCTCCAATGGCTTGCCGAAAATTCAGAGAATAAAAGTTTTCGCGCGTGTTTTTTTTGCTAACAAGTAATATTAGAATCCTAAGTTCAAGAGTTTGATCTTGAGGTGTTTGTGGTGCTTAGAGGATGCACAAAATTTTTGACAGAGGAGCCTGTACCATAAAAGGGTATAGAGGTTGTGGTAGAGTATTCGTACATTAAAAAATTAAAACATGAGAGTTGGTTTTAGATTGGTTTTAGAGAACTCATTCATTGATTGGAATTAGGAAAAATTAACCCTAGTTGATCAGAAAAAAGTTCCTGCTAGATTGTTGATTGTCATAGTGGAGTTTGATCAAGCGTGAAGTCAAGGAGGTCAAGAAATTCAAGTAGGGAAAAAATGTTTGTCAAAGTACATAAATTAGTTTGAATTGCCATGGGGAGAGAATTTATCAATGGTGAAAGTTAAAGTTTTACACACAGTGGTGATGAAGAAAGATTTGAATGGTCAAGAATAATGCAAATATCTTAAAAGGTGTAGTTTAGGTAAATTTCTTGAGGTTAATTTAAGTAGTGGTCCATCAAGAGAAATCAAGAGAAGGAAGGTCAAATTATTTTTCAAAATAATACGAAAATCAATGGTTAAAGAGTATTACAAAAGGCTTATCATCTCTTCTCAATCACCTTAGTAGTTTTGGTTAGATTTCTTTTATATTTTTAGTGATAGAATTTCCATACGAATCTAATCATGAATCAAAATTTGGTTTGACATAGCAAGTTAATTTGGAAGAAGATGTATGTGTTGATCATGGAAAAAATACTTGTGAAATCTTTGATATGGTTGAAAAGTGTGATTTTCATACTTTATTTGGGGTGATTGATGAAGAAGAACTTGTTAGCGAATACATTAATTTGATTGTGGATGAGATGAAAAGAAATTGTTAGTGAAAATTTTGATTTGAATGACGATGTGCATGACAATATTTTTGAGGCGGTTGAATCTACTGGGGATTTTTGTGGTGAAAATTATTACCATAAAGAAAATTATGAAAGGGATAATTTATTAGTTAAAAAGTTATATCGATTATTATTATTCAAGAAAATATGGTGGCTCTAAATGCGAATGGATCAATATGGATAACTTTTTTGGTTCAAGGAGAATTAGCAATAAAATTATATGCTAAATACAATATCTTCCATTCCGTAATTTTTTGGGCTAACTTGAAATAAAACAATCAAGATTAGTATAACAGTTTAAGTTGTTTCCCCTTTGAAGTACAAAACTTATTACGGAATGAAGGATATCTTTTCAACTAGAGAAAAGTATCCTCATAGAGAAAAAGCTCCACATTATATCGGAAAAAAGTGTATATATATATATATATATATTCTCTAGTAATGAAGTTGATAAAAATGTTAGTCTAACTGCAAGTTAAGAGGCATTTTCCATTCTGCCTTACATATTTTCCGGAAAATCTTTTCTACAAAACATAGTACATGAAGTCACGTCTTAGTAAAAATGTTAGTCTAACTTAGGGTTGCAAACGAGTCGAATCGAGTTGAGTTTTAACCTAATCGAGTCGAGTCTTAACTTAGTTTTGTTGAACTTGAATTCGAACTCGAGCTCGACGAGCTGACAATTTAAAGGTCAAATTCAAGCTCGAAAAAAATAAAAATTTTATTTTTTAAAAAATAAATAAAATAATATTTTATTCTTAATAAATAATAAAATATTAAGGATATATATATATATATATGTAATTTTACTATTAAAATAAAAAAAAAAAAATATATATATATATACTTGACCTCGCGAGCCTAACGAGTTTGAGTTCGACTCGAGCCAGTTCGAGCTCGACTCGAGTTCGATATTAATCGAGCTTGACTCGAGAGGCTCGATTCGTTTGCAACTCTAGTCTAACTGCAAGTTAAGAGGCATTTTCCATTTTGCCTTGCATATTTTCGGGAAAATCTTTTCTACATAACATAGTACATGAAGTCAAGTCTTAGTAAGTCTCTCCAGAAAAATGCCTCTTACTGTATATATTCTCTAGTAATGAAGTCAAGTCTTTGGCATGTCTATGTGATTCTAGTTGTTGACTATAAAGAAGACATTTCAGTCCACCATTAATTGATCACAACGTTCACATTACATCTGCATGCCATCAATGGCATTAATAACGCAAAACCATTAAGGTCCTCTTAAAAAAAAATAAAGAGAGAAATATAGTTTTGGCCTCCAATATTTATATAAAACAAATTTCTATAATTTATCAATTAACTTTAGAATGAATTAGTCTTTTTCATGGAATTTATGTTATTCAATAAAATTATCAATGTACATGGACATCTAAAAACTGCTTTAAAGCTCTATTATTGGAATATTAAAACTTTTATAAGAGGAGAGGAAAAAAAAAAGAATTTAAGTCCTTAAAAGAGCTTTGTGTCGGTAATTATTGCAATCTCAAAACATAAAACCATTTGAACTTTATGTCAAAAAGTCATGCTAAAAACATCTTGCACATTTCCAGGAAAATCTTGCCACAAAACTCAGCACATGAAGTCAATTCTTTGGTAAGTTTCCCTTCGTAAAGAAGTCTTTGGTAAGCTTATGTCATATTAGGAATTTATCATAAAGAAGACTTTTGAGTCCACCACTAATTGATACCATTCACATTTCATCTGCCATGCCATCGATAGCCCTAACTGTTATTAAACGCGTCACAAGAAATCCGTTGATTGGCCAGCTTTGAAATAACAAGGTTAATATTGTTTAGAGCACAGATTTATCGACTGTTCTAATGACTTTAAAAGGATAATTTGTGCTATGATTTGTGCATCCAATAGTGGAAATTCACACTCAAACAAACAGTAAAACACTACCTAGTATTTTATATGGATTTTATGTCAAAACCGTTGAGGCATTCCCCATTCTCTCTTTCAAAGATGTGTTCGTCTTGTTAAACTTCATTGCTCTCACTTTCCCTTGTATTCATTCCATCAACCTCCGCAGGTTACTAGCAATTTCTTGAGCTTTAGTGTTGCAGGATACTCCTACTGGTTAGATATGGAGGCAACGCTTGTTTCCTTTATTAAAGTTCTAGGAGAGAAGGCTATTTCAATAGCCAGTGAAGAGTTCTGTCATTTGGTCGGTTTGAAAAAGGGGATGCAGCTGTTGAAGGAATCATTGTCCATGATCCAGGCTGTCCTTCATGATGCAGAGAGGCGACAGGTTGGAGAAGAAGCTGTGAAGCTTTGGTTAGAGAAGCTTGAAAATGTGGCTTTTGATGCTGATGATGTGTTGGATGAGTTCAATTATGATGTTCTTCGACAAAAGGTTCAGATGCAAAACCAAATGAAGCACAAGGTATGCTTCTTCTTCTCAATTTTAAGCCCAGTTCCATGCAAACATGTCAAACTGGCAAAGAAAATTCATGATATGAATGTGAAGTTGAAAAGCATAAATGAAGATGCAAAGAACTTTGGCTTTCTTTCACAAATAGGTGCAAATGCAACTGCATCACTTCCTTTTCCTAGTAGATTCATCATGTTAAATCGAGAGACTGACTCTACTAATAGTTGTTCTACTTTTATTGGAAGAGATAATGATATAGCAAACATACTAGAAAAGTTGACTGCAAAGAGTGATGAAATTGTCTCAGTTATTCCCATAGTTGGAATGGGTGGGATTGGGAAGACAGCGTTGGCTAAAAGAATTTTCAATCATCATAAAACTCAAAATCAGTTTGATGAAAAGATCTGGGTATGCGTGTCTGAAAATTTTAATGTGAATAGGCTTTTCGGATTGGTTCTAGAATCATTGGGGCAGAAGACTGGAAAAGAGAGTCGAGAAGCAAGAACTAGAAAACTTCAAGAGAAATTGGAAGGCAAGACATACGTCATGGTCTTGGATGATGTTTGGAATGAAAACCTTGGTATGTGGGATGATTTTATGGGATCACTAAAAGGTATCAACACAACCACGGGAAATTTCATACTTGTGACCACCCGCAAGCACCAGGTGGCCTCCATTATGGCGACATCATCTTCTCATTGTTCTTTAGGAGAACTATCAGATGATGAATGTTGGCTCATATTCAAAGAGAAAGCAATTGGCCGACACGAAGTGTTGGAAGAGTCCCGAGCCATAGGATTGGAGATTGCACAAATATGTCAAGGTTTACCATTAGTTGCATGTACAGTTGGTGGCATGTTGCGTAACAAGAGAAGAGAAGAATGGATTTCAGCTTTAAAGAGGGGGCTCCAAGGTTTAACTGAAAATGAAAACAACGTGATGCACATATTGAAGTTAAGCTTTGATAATCTTCCATGCCCAGCTCTTAAAAGATGTTTTGCATATAGTTCAATTTTCTCTAAGGATTCTGTTATGGAAAGGGACCAACTAATCCAACTTTGGATGGCCGAAGGATTTCTACAAACACATTCGAGAAGCATGGATATGGAGGAAATTGGCAACATGTTTTTCAACATTTTACTGCAGAATAGCTTGTTCCAAGATGTAGAATGGGATGAGTATGATCGCATTCTCTCTTGTAAAATGCATGATCTTGTGCATGATCTAGCGCAATCCATGCAAAACTCTCAACGCGATGAAGATGACATTCATCCTATTCGGCATCTTGCATTGGAGAACTGTGGAGAAGAAACACCATCCATCCTAAACAAGAGGTTCAGATACATAAGATCGTTATTTTCAGTATACGATATTTCTGAAGATGTGTCATATTTTATCTCTTTGCGAGTTCTTAACTTATCTTCAACAGATCTGACTTTGCTTCCTAAGTCCATTAGCAAGTTATTTCGTTTAAGATACCTTGATCTGTCTGATACACCAATTGAAGGCTTGCCAAACTCTATTTGCAAGCTTTACAACTTGCAGACATTGAGAGCCAGAGATTGCTATGGCCTGAGAGAGTTTCCTATGAAGTTCAAGAATTTGATAAGCTTAAGGCATTTTGATTATTTTACCGATGACAGTTGCAGTAGTCGGATGCCGTTTGAGTTGGGGAAGTTGGCTTGTCTTCGAAAACTACCCTTCTTCAATGTAGGTGAAATAAAGGGTTGGAAAATTGAAGAGTTGAGAAACTTAAAGAACCTAACTGGCAGACTAGAGATACGGAATCTTGAGCTGGTCAATTGCAAAAAAGAAGCCGAGTGTGCAAATTTATTGGAGAAGTCAAACATCCATGAGTTGACATTTGCATGGTGCGAGGACCAAATAGATACAAACCGAGCGATTGGTGTATTGGAAGGCCTAAAACCTCACCCAAATCTGAAAGGCTTGATTCTGAAAAATTTCATGGGAAACCAACTAGCATCTTGGATTTCAGATCTTCGTAACTTAGTGAAATTGGAAGTAAGAAATTGCCGAAGATGCAAAGAGATACCTGCTCTTGGACATTTGCCCTTTCTGCAATATCTTGAGTTGGCAGGACTGGACAACATAACATGCATAGGGCCTTCCTTTTATGGTTTTGATAATTCTGATGCATCCAGCAGCAACCATAGCAGTGGTCAAGCAGTAACAAGGTTGTTTCCGGCACTTAAATATCTTATCCTCAGTGACATTGAAAATCTTAAACACTGGATGGAATTGTCAGTGGAGATAATTCCAACAGATCGTGTGGTAGTGTTTCCTATCCTTGAGGTGTTAGATATTCATCGGTGTCCCCAATTAACCACTGTTCCAACTCAATTCCCAAGTCTTAAGAACTTGGCCATCAGTTACATCAACCACGGTTTGCCAGTAGTAACAAAGATTTGCAGCAAAGTGATCACTCTGACACATCTCCTGCTTCATGGAGTGCAAGGGCTTACTTGTCTTCCTGATTGGTTGTTACTCAACAACGCCAATCTTACAAAGCTAACATTATGTGATTGTCTTGATTTAAAACACCTTGTTTCTGACAGCCAAGATTGCAGCATTGATCATCAAACACATAATCTCAACGGCATTGGGTCACTTGAGACACTGTATATATTTAGATGTAGTCAGCTGAAGTCAGTTCAAATTCCTAGCAGATTACTCGGCTCCCTACAAAATATTGTTATTTCGGAATGTCATGGCTTGATCAATTTGTCAAGTGAGATAATGAAGTCCTCCGCTTCTCTTGATCACTTTGAGGTGTCCAACTGCTCCAATCTCAACTCATTTCCAGGAGATTTAGAGCTAACACCTTCTCTCTCGTATTTGTGGCTGTCCCACTGTGTGCAACTCACCAATATGCCAAACGGGATTTGCTGTCTTACAAGCTTGAGGCATTTGACAATAGGTGCTTTCTCGGATACCATGGAGTTTAGTTCATTCAGAGACGCCTTCAGTGGTTTCAAACATCTATCCTCTTCCCTTCTCAGATTACATTTGTATGGGCAGCCTCACTGGGAATCTCTGCCTGACCAACTTCAGCACCTCTCTGCACTAGAAGAACTCAAGTTGTATGATTTTGGAGTAAAATTTTTGCCTGATTGGTTTGGGAAGCTCTTGTCTCTTGAAAAACTACATCTGCGTGCATGCTCAATCCTACAGCATTTTCCTCCTCAGATAGAGATGAGAAGACTCACCAAACTAAGCGAATTGTATATTATAGACTGCCCCTTGTTAACGCAGAGATGCTATCCACGGAGTGACTCCAACCCAGAGTGGTGCAAGATTTCTCACATTTCAGGAATATTGATTCCAGGATTCCGAACTGATGGCAAATATTCTTGAAGTTTGTAATGTAAGATCCAATTTCCAGTTGCTTTTTCCTAGCCTTCTATGCAACTCTTTCAAGTTTCATTTACATTGGAGACTGTTATTATTAAGCACCAAGTTTTTTTTTTTTTTTGGTGTGTGTAAACGGGTTTCAAGAGAATTGAAATAAAAGTTGCTTCATCATGATCATTAAAAGTTACTTCTTAACATTGATTTCAATTACTTGAACCTTCGGTAACGATATAGCTGCATATGCGATTAACAAAATACCTGTATCTTAGTTGAATTCATAACCAGTTAATTTACCCAATATTATAAGAACGTTAACCTTGATTTTGTAAATGATAGTCAACTCCATTTCTATCCCACGCTAAAACATGAACTTGCTGAAATATCTACCTATAATCAATTTTTACTCAATACTATGAGAATGCTAACCTTCAATTTTGGCTAAATATCATACTAGATTCCTGTGCTACTGTATATCAGGAATAACCAGTTTCTTAGTTATCAGCAATTGAATGTCACGAATGAACTGCATATCAGAGCATGCAATGGGTAAAGAACGAACACAAGATTATGCAGGAACAATGTGTCAGAAACCAAAGTAACCAAAAGATCATTTTACCTCATATGTTGCATATTCTTGTGGTTCCTTTGCTTGTAATAGCTGTGACTTTTGGTATCAAATTGCTCAGTGGTCAAAAACAGAGGAGTCTTTCGTTTTCAAAGGTTTTTTTAATGTTTCTTCTCTGATGTTGGCCTTGGTTTGACATCAATACTATATATCAATGCTATGACCAGCACTATTAAGGTGAGGTATGATCACATTATATGTCTTCTTCATCAAACTCTATCATTCATGACTCAGCTCTTGTCGCTTTTGCTGCCATGCCTTCCATTGGAACTCAACTGAATGTCTTAACAGAGGTGACAGACTCCCATCATGACTTCTCACCCGAAACTACCTTCTATCGTCTCAACAGTAATGAAGTTCCGGATCAGTTATAGATGCAAATTTGAAAAGGCAAATTAGTTTCAGGGATCTGCACAAAATTCAAGTGGGGAAAAAAGAGCTCACATTCTGTACCGATGAGGAGAAACCTTTGCCAACTATTTGTAGTAAGACAGTCATAATGATTGAAATCGCTTTAACCAGTCCTTAACTGCAACATAGATAAGTATGTGTATCAGTAAACTCCACACCACATCACAGATTTTTTCAAAAACGAAATTTAGTCAGCATGAGATAATCCAATCATACCCATACAGAAAAGCATCTGCCTAGGACTAGCCAGCATCTTGTAAAATTATCAGCCTGAAATGCGTTTCATGTCACCTTCCAATTTTAGAAGCTTGATTACAATATAAAAAGAGATAAAGCTTGAAAGAACCAACAAAATTGTAAATTTGCTTTAATTTAGTATTTCAAAGCAAAGAGTTGTCGCTAATCTTTGGAATGTCGCAGAATGGACAGAAGAGAGAGAAAGACAGACAGATAATATTCTCGATTGTATGATCTTCCCAAACATTATCCAAAAATGAAAACAATAAATGGAAAATGAAAAGTTTGACAGCCATACAAAACCTCAGACTATGAACTCAATTGGACCAGATGAAAGCAGACAGAGAATAGATTTGTGAGAACACCAAGAAGTGAGCTACCCAGAGAGTCCAAATCAACTAATGTGCACCAGAAAGTTACAGAAAGGTCAACTTACTATGGCATTGAAACACAAAATGTTGACCTTCCTAAGCAAAGTTGGAGACAAGAATTTATTCTCTAGGAATTTGCCATGCTAGACAGCAGAAAAATGCTGAACTAACATAAAACATCTCACAATATTAGCCTGTTGGTATTTGAGATCAGTTATTAACTCCAACATCGAACAAAATTATTTCTTAAACAATAGGAAAACTTCTAAAGCATATGACATAGACATGATGAAAAGCACACTATATATAGATCCTCTCCTACTCTCTCCTTTCAATGACATACACTTAGGATACTCATTCCAGTTCAGTTTTACTCTAGACATGTGAATCAAAGTCAAATGTTTAACATATAGCCCAAGTACCTAACTATCAGCACTTTTCTAATTGCAAAAGTATCTTTCCCTACCACATGAAGCACATTTTGAAGCATGAGCATTGGAGAATTGAGTCAGGCTGTTAAATTTCAATAATTTATTTATTTTTTGATGTACAATCCACAATATTCTTTAACCAAATATAATCACAGTCCCTAATTAATGAACAGCATTCATAACTTAAATCTCTATAAGAAATTAAATATAGGACACAAATTCACAAGGAAATTTTAACTAGGTAATGTTTGAAGAAAGGATACCAGAGCTTGAACCACAACAGCAAAATCAGTTTCCTTGAATGCCAAAAGCTTGATTTACGTCAACTTTACCTTTAGTATTGTGGACAGCATATTTTTAGCATATTCTTGCTGCTCTTTCCTAACATTGTCACTCAAACTATTCCAGGTATACATCGATGCTATAAGTCAATTCATGTGATACTTGAAAGTTCTGGCTAGAGTTTCCTGTGATGAAGCTGTGGAGTATAGACTTAAGGATCATGACTGAATTTTAAGTCTGTAAACCAAGGAACAATACAAATTCCTAAGAGAAGGAAGAAGTACTCCAAAGATACTTGGCAATAAAAGATCAAGGCAATGCAAGAGTTATTCCTGATCTTAACAAATAGCTCCATCCGCCAGGAAAATTCAATAGCTTGGAATGTTAAAATATGTATAATCACAAATTTAGAAAACTGACACCTAGAAATTTAGAACGGAGACAGAGAACATGGAAATATAGATATGATAACAATAAATAACCATCACAAATGGAAAGAACAATACAGTCATAAATACGACAACAATTATCAATCTAACCCTCATAAATGATCCTTCCACTTCAACTATATAAAACTCAAGATTTCTCAAAAACTAATTTATGGAACAAAACTTTTGAACAAATACATGATAACTAAGAATAAAAAGCACTTCATACAGATCTCAGTTGCAATTGAATAATGATAGCTTGACCTATGGACCAGAAATCCTGCGAATTTTAAGTAATCAACCAATAACCAAAAAATAATTTCTCCAGCTAATGAATAACTACTACTAAAACTAATAAGCGGTAAACTAGTTCAAATTAAATTGAAAAAGTTGCTCTTGATACTTGCTTTTACACCTAGAGGACTTCTTGAAAGAAACGAACCCATAGAGACCACTGTCTTTGTTCATCCAATTAAATAACCCTCCATATTCATTTATGGTGATACTAAATGCCTGCGACGAATTCATCGATCTTGTTCCAACATATACCTTAATGTTGACCACTATATCCCACCCAAGTTAGACAGAAATCAGTACCTAATGGTACAAAGGTTTTGCCGAACAGTTTGTCATTGAGGAAAAAGGAACATGAAATGAAAAGTAAAAACATTAACACATAGGCGAATTGAAGTCTGACAAACTGAAGAATTTTCCAGTAGAAGTATACAATAAAAGCAGCTATAAATCTTGTATTACACCGCGACCTCCCATCAGCATTTCGAAACCATCAAACTCATCCCACAAGTTTGAAATCAAGTACTCCGCTCAATCAAAATCATGACTACAAATGCAAATACTTATAACATCTTCAGACTCTTAGAACTTGGGATTCTTCATAGCGATCTTTTTGTTTTCGACGTCATAAAACCTTCCCAGCCCAAACTAAGCAGCATACAAGTTACCACAACCTGCTTATTGTCCCCTCTCCATTTTAGATAAGTCAGTTATATCTCGAATTGCCACCTCGATCTCCAGTAGCTCATACAACAGATTAGTCAAGTTTATTGTCTAGGCCCTGAATAGAGACTAAAACTTACCCATCCCTTAGCGCAAGAAAAAATGGATGCATCTAGTAGATACAGCTTCTTTGCCAAGAAGATCAATAACAGCTAAGCTACAAAACAATATACTATTTCATTGCCTTGAGCTTAATGCACAAACGGTATGCTGCAAGAAGATGTTATGCCATGAATTAAATAGACCTAGACTGCGGCTCTATGAACTATTTGCTTCAGCAGAAAGAATGTGCCACCAAAACTTGCAAATTATCAAGTCAAGTCAATGTAGTGTACTTTTTACAACAATGCCATATTTGCTTTTCATATATACTATGTTCTAACAAAAGCGTAGTTTTTTTATTTTGCAAAAGTCAATGAACATATGCTCATCATTACAAGTTTTTCAGAAATGCATTAAGATTTTCTTAGAAGCAAAATATCCTTTTCTACCAGTCAATAAAAGTGACAGAGCATTGATCACTCGATTTATGAAAACCACCTACTTTAATGTTCTATTTAAATTTTTCACAGGTATCAAATAGTCAATAGAACCCTGTCATTAGGCTTTCGAAGTTTCTTCCATAATCTTGTGTTCTATTGCTTGTTGACATTCAGGCTGCTTATTTTTCTAGTGCTCCTGACAAAGTTATTGTCCCACTGACTATGGCTTATCTATTATATATGTCGTAATTTGGAGGTAGAAAAGTACCTAGCTCTGGTTTAGTTTCCATTTCTTGCAAATAGACTAGCAAGATGAACAAGATTTTACCATAATACCGTTCATTTTGTGAGGACCAGATGCTGCAGACTGCAGTAAAAGATGCAAGACCATTCCATTTATCTTCTATGTATTACACCTAAAAATTTGGCTAATTAAGAATCACATCTTCTTTTCCAAAAAAGACAGATTAAGACAAATAAGTATTTCATGTGTTGCCTACATGTAGACAAAAAATTAGTATTTGCCACTTCAAACAGCAATAAAAAAAAATAAGGAATTAGTATATATAAGATCAAAGAATGCAAGGTCCTAAAAGAAAGAAAAAGATATAATAGAGCAATGTGTAGATGCAAAAATAATTAAAACAAAGATTGCAGGATAAAATCATACTCAGAGAAAATTCTCAATTATTAGCATTCGATTGATGTTGATGTACAGATCCTAAACCTAGTATTCTAGTGGAAGAGGATCACAAGACCATAATTCCCTAATATGAGTTCCATCGTCCTCATAATCTATTTCACGTGCAGATGCATCATTATGTAGCACTTAACCATCAAATTCAGAGACTTCTTCAGATTCTGAGATTTCATCATCTATCATATCAAGTTCTGTTTGAAACAAATTTTGAGAACATTCTTCGGTGGATAAAGATGCGTCCTCTTTTCACTTAACCTTGCCGACTCCATCGGTCTTGGTTTATCAAGGATTTGAGTTCGGATCCTGGGCATTTGGGTCGCCATAAAGTGCCACATGTCTATAACATATTTCAAGCTCCCTCTCAGCAATAGCAATAAACCGTCAAATAGAGTCAAGTGATTGCTCGTATTTGGACTTTTCCAATGCCTGAAAGAAGATGAACTAGGTCACTGAAAAGCTTAACAAAATTGTAATGTCCAATTGAAAAGAAAAGGAACACAAACTTGCCAAAATGAAGACAGAGCAGCATGCAGTGTAAGACCCCTTTCTTCCATCACCTAAGATCTATCCGTTCATTATACTGACGCCAACTAGAAGTCTAGAACTGTCATAGGGCCCCGGCCAGCCTGATCTTGGCCAATTCGCCCCATAAAAGCTCGATGAACCTAACATTTCATTGAGCTGTACTGAGTTTAAACTTAGTATTAGGTCTGAATTAAATACGAGTCCATTTCGATTCTTGTTAAATTCAAACTCAATATAGATCTGACGCATTAATTTGTACCTCTGTATATTATTATTATTATATATATAATACATTTATGCTTCGGTATCTACAATAATATCCAAATAAATATATAATCATTAAATACTACATACTTATATCTTAAAATATATCAATATATCAATGCTTATTAAATAAGCGTTGTTTACTCTATCACTTCTTTCTCAGTTCAAGAGTTAAAATTAACTATTCTATTGCTTTCTTGAGGGCCAAAATTAGTAACTCATAGTTGAAGCTCCAACTTTCTTTTTGGTTTAGTAAATGTTTGAGTTGGTATGATATTGGCTATTTTTTATGTGCCATTGTTGGTGTTTTTTTTTTTTTTTGGTAAAACGACGAATTGCATATAATAAAAGAAAGCACAACAGATGTCCTTAGCTAATTACAAGGCATCCTAATGCTGTGGGGATAGCAAACCCCTCTAATGTCCTCAACAAAAGCAAAATAAAGTTCACGATGACATGAAACAAAAATCACAAAATATGTTTCCAATTTGCCTCCTAATTTCTTTAGTGCATCAGCACATATGTTGGCTTCGCGAAAAACATGCCGGAGCTGCGAGAGCAGGGATCTGCAATCCATGAGAATAGGATGTAAGGAGCGATCTGGATTATTAGTGGAATCAAAGTAGGGGTAAAATATCAGCACAATCGACTTCAATCTCTAAAGACGAGATATTCAGAGATATAGCTAATTCAATTCCAACCCTTAGTCCCCATAGTTCAGCTAGAATATTCATGGCTATCCCAAATTTCAACTATATCCTTTGATCCAGCAGCCAAAGGAATCTCTGATAATTCCACCTGCCCCAGTTGGATCAGGATTTCCAAGTGCAGAGCCATCCTAATTCAATTTGAACCAATTAATGGTGGGTGGAATCCATCTTACCAAAATTTGGGAATTTTGATTAGAGTTAGAGGCATAGGGGCCCATAGTAAAGAATTCAGTGGCTAAATTTGTGCACCATAGAACAGGATTCGGGCGAGGTTTGTGGGGTTCAAATATGGTTTTATTTGGGAAGGTCCAAATGGTCCAGCATGCAAAAGAAAAAATGATTCCCCAAGGAAGGTCCAAATGGTTTAATTTAAGCTTTGTCCATAAGGTTTGAGCTAAAGGACAAGCCCAAAAAACATGGTCGAAATCTCCAGGTTGGAGGGAACAAAGGGAGTAAGTGTCATCTTAAATAATGTGCCTACTACGGAGTAGGTGTTTAGTTGTTAGTTTGCTGTGGGCAGCTAGCCAGATGAAGTGTTTGATTTTGTTTCGCATTTTTTGGTTCCATATCCAACTAAAAGAGAGGTCAGGGGTTTTGGTGACTGGAATGATGTTCTTTGGTGGCCAACTGATAAGCAGATTTTGACTGAAATTTGCCATTTGGAGAGGGGATCTACTTGAGACAATCATGCAGAGTAGCATGATGGGCTCTAGGAGTGGAAAGAATAGTATTGGTGATCTCTTTGGGCAAAGAGAAGGAGAGCTTATTTAAACTCCAACCTCCATGGTCAGAGAAAAGATCAGCCACTTGTAATTGGTCTTCATGTGGAAGTAGAGGACCTTGAATTTGGCACCTAAGGGTTTCAGAAGAAAACCACTTAGTAGTCCACGCCCTCAGGGATTTTCCATCCCCTATATTCCAGCCAATGCCTTGTTGTGAAATGTCATTGCCAAGTGACAACCCCTTCAGATCTATAGAGCCAGCGAGGTGGTAAAAACTAGCTTATTGGCCAATAGAGATTGAGCTCTATTTACATATAAATCTGAGAGAACTTTTACCCAAGTCTTGGGGGTCTTTTAGGATGTGCCATCCTAGTTTTGCTAAACCTTTCTTGTTGAGTGGAGCAATTTGTTTGATGCCAAGGCCACCTTGGTTCTTATTATGTTTGACAACATCCCAATTAATCAAATGAAATTTTCTTTTAGATGGGCTTGAGTCTCACAAAAAAGCTCTTTGTTCTCTATCAATGGCATCACAAATCTTTTTTGGGACAGGTGATACGAATCCGTCCGAAAGTTTGAACTCGTATCCCACGTAGTCCTGGATCTAGATGAAGAAAATCAAGTTGAATTACGGAATAACACTTGACCCTTCTAAAACCCTAAGATTGCGAACCTTGAATTGAATCTCAACTCACAATCGAAAGATTTAGTGAACCAATGTTATTGGTAGAAGAACACCACAACCAAGGTATGTACTTGATTGATAAGTTCAAATTGAATAACTTAAGAAAACTCTCAAGTATTCAAGAAGGACTCTCTTGGAGCAAGAGAAAAGGAATAACTCACATGTTTCTGGAAAATTCTCAATAGCTAAATGTTTGGAAGGATTAGGCTATTTATAACCTTACATGGACTCAAAAACCTAACGTGCTTTGGATAACTCGATTGATAGGCTAATGCCAACTAGTTACCCAAACAAAAAGGAGGAGTAACATCCCAACAAATCAGCCTGTAGTTAGAACACCACAATATTCCACAACAGTCACAATATTCCACAACAAAACAGCCTATAGTTAGAACACTTTTTTAAATAGCTCAAGCAAATGTTAAATAAGTGTAACAAACTTCTTTGGCCCAAAAGATTCCACAACATTCACAGATAAGGTAATATCCACGGCAAGGAGGTTTATAAGATTGAAACTTCATTTGCAAATAATCATTGTCAGGAATCTCCCCAAACAACAGAGTAGAAAAACAGAACACTGAGTGTCCAAATAAGAAATTGCCACAATGCAGTCATTTTCAAAATTGTGGCCTCAGTTTTAGCCAATTCAACTATTGAAATTTTGTTTCTCCCTCCTTTTGTTTTTCATTTTAGACAAGACTAGAGTCAAGATAATTTCTTTGATAAAATTTAAAAGAGAACACCATTCCATAAAGCAATATAAAGAGCTGCTTTCAAGCCACTAGCTTTCCTAGTGCTTCATCCTTTCTCTGAACATGGCTTCAGCATAATCAAGATTAAACTTTAAATTTTGGATCACGAAAATTTATCATCGAGTTCAAACAACATTGTAAACTTGATGTTTATTATGACAAATCAAAATATTAATTGTCAGCTTGAATGCTACTATAAAAGTGACATTTGCATTTCAGATGATTCCTCCCCTATTTTTATGGAAAACGTTCAAAGAGCACTATCATACCTACATACACAATGCAAGTCACGAATCGCAGTTAAGGCGACTGCACATTTTCACATGTCATGTTGGCCATCCTGAATGTATGGTGAAGTTGGAACCATGGTTCAAAGTCGTGGTCGCGGTTGCAATCGTGGCTTGGACCGTTCCAAATCGGTCTCGATATATCGGTCGCGGTCTCGGTAAGACACAAATTTTTGAAATATTTAATATTTTAAAAATTATAAAATTATATGATAAAAAAAATTAAAAAATTAGCAAAAATAATAAAAATTCGAGTTGACTCAGGATGATTCGGGACGACTCGGCCGTTTCTATCCATCTCGGAGACGTCTCGGCCGAGTTCTCGGAGTCATTATCTCGAAATCATCTCGTCCCGGTATCGGATCGGGAAGCCCCGTTCCAATGACGACTCAGGACCATGCAAACCATGGACCTCTCATTTATCACTCTATTTATGCTCTATTGGATGGGCAGAACCAGTACTTATCGATGATAATTGTGACGAGGAAAGAACATTAAACTCCTATATAGGAGCCAAGCTCAATGCCAACACAGCCCCGTTTCCCTCACTTTCGTTTCTAATTTTGTTCTTTTTTTTTTTGTCATACTCTGTTTTAGCAGCCAAAGAACCAGAGGCATCTTATAAAAGTGAGTTATTACGGTTTAGAGCTTAGGAAATTTCTTTTCTCCTAAAACAACATCATCATTATCTTTAACTTCAGAATTGAGCCCTTAAGCTATGAATGGCTACAATGAAATACAAAATCACCGACAGCCCTACATAATAAAATCACCAAATTAAGCCCTTAATCAATGCAAACAGAAGCAAAAAGGTGCTGATGTCAAAAGTCATATTAGCTAACATGTTTGAAAATAATTAGTTCATCCATGAGTTATGGATACTTCCGAAAGCAAACAAGACCAAATAGGCTCTGACTTAGAACCCAATAAGGAAGCCACAATCTAAATTCATGATTGTAGCCACAACAATCTACTTGTTGATTACAAGATGGAATTGATAATGAAAATTCAAAATTTTAGAATCAAATACTCCTGTAGAGCCATGCAACTGGCTGGAATGGTATACAACCCGCGCGATCATTTTCATGACACCCAGAAGCTCGTGATAGTCATGGACGACCATATTTAGGACCATCTATCCACCTTTATTTACAACATTTATCAGATATCCAAGAATTATTCTATTGGTAGTATATTGCCAAGAAAGAGAAGAGAGAGATCTAATACTCAAATTATGTTTGCAAAAACTCCTGTAGAGTAACGTAATTATTCAGAAAAAGAAAAAAGAACAAATTTGAGGTCAACCAACTCCTAAGTCCAACAATCTAACAAAAGTTCTGCCAGTTTGTTCTGAAAAGTTCCAAAAAGCTTACAACTTTCTTTTCCACGATGTTATTACTTTTGAACATATCCTTAATACTATGTTGATTCTCATAGTTTTGAAAAGAAAACATTATGATATGCCAATATCATTTTTTTTTTTTTTGTGTTCTTTGCAGGCACTCACGTTAGCTGGTATCTCTGAAGTTTAGTAGCAACTTCATCAGTAAAAGGATGCACCTGTGTGACTTTGAGGAATTACTTTATTTTACACGTAGGATCAAATAATCAAAATATACATATGTGATACCCGACATTTTGCCTCGACCAAAAAAAAACCTTTGTTAGTTGTATTTTATCTATAGCTAGTTGAGTTACATTTGATTAGATGATGGATAACTGCATAGCCATATCATGATCGAACATTAGTAGTAGTGGACAAAATATAGGAGCAGGAGTTGGTTTGAGTAGTGGAGTCATTATAGGAGGAAGTGGCCGGATGTGAACTATGTCAACTAGTGTAATAGCAATTAACTTCTACTTTTATCAGACCTTATCCAAGAACAAAAGTATAGAAGTTGGCTTAGGTTCCGTTTGATAAAACTGAATTCTGAAGTCTGAATTCTGAAACAATTAATTTGCTGAATTTTAAGCATTGAAAAAAATATATGAATGTCTAAATTTTAATGCTAAACCTATTTATACTGTTTGATAAATACTTATAGCTGAATGCTTAATAAGTTTAATTTGACAATTTTGCCATTATATCCTTTCATTAAAAAAAAATAGAATCTATGATTTAATTAGTTTAAAATTGTTACGTATGAAAATGACAATATTTATTTTTAAATAAAATTAATATAAAAGATGAAATATATTATATGAAGAGTATGGAGAAGATGTGAAAGTCATTAAAAAGGGAGAAAAAAAAACTAAAAATCGTTAGATAGAGAATATTAGGTTGTTTAATTAGATAAGAATTTTGAACATAATTAACAAATAATGGTAGATTTGATAGATAAGATAAGGTAGTTGAAGTAATTCTATTGATTCTTATCAGAATTAAGCATTCAGTTAGGATTTTTGTGCTGAAAAAAATACACACGGGTTCAGCACTGCTTAACAGGTTCAGCAAATAGATTTTCATTCATCAAACATTCAAAACATCTGAATATCTGAAAAAATTCAGATTCAGCATTTTTTTATGTTATCAAACAGACCCTTAGTTATCAAAGTTGGTTTAGTTATTCTTATTTGTCAGATCTTATGCAGGAGAACAATTTAAAGTTAAGGGATACGTTAATTAACTTCCTTCTCCCACAAGTAGCGGTTAAATTCTTTTGTCCATAAGACCACTCCCGAAATCTCAGAACAATCAAGTTGAGGGAAAAAATGATGAAATGAACAGCGAAGAGAGTGGGAGAAAAGGATTATCTGTTCGAGAGGAGAGAAAACAAGGGGAAGAACGCAAAGGGACGGCTCGGACAAGTAAGCTTGGGATCAAACGTATATAAGACTCGAACTCTTATTAATTTTCTGTAATTTCTCTTTCTTAGGCTTTGAATTTTAGTCGAAATTTCCCTAGATAGATGCCTAGACTTAGGATGAAATTAGATATTATATCATAAAAAGACTTGATTGTTTTCACTGGACGTATTGATGAATTCCATGGCTGAAATTAACTTGGTAACTAAACCTTGGTTTTGAGACATAAAATGAGGGAATTGATGCGATATTTGTGGGTAAAATAGAATCTAAAAGCTAAAAGCTTTATAGAAAAGGTTGGTCAATGCTATGGGATTACTAGATACTTTGGATTTCAGGAATGCAAGGGAAATGAGTGATAAATCAAGTCATGTGGATATTTGAAGTCAGAGCTTATGATTTCAAAGAAAACAGGAATTGAACAAAAGGGCCGCACACTATTTTCTTGAGGCTTGCTTATCGAAGTAGTAGTAGTAGTAATAAGGGAAATTATAAAAGTTGATCGAAAGAGATGATTTCTTGAATGTCGAGAGAGAGGGTGTAGTTGGTGACTAGTCCCAAGGATGAAGACATTCTTGAGTTTCGGATTTGGTTTTAAAAAAAATGATAATATGACCTCTTGAAGTTTAAGATAATCCTCTTAAAAAGAATTAAAGTATTTTGAAACTTTCTTTAGGCAAAAAAAAAAAGTTTGACATGGGATTGGTTTTGAATAAACAAGCCCACTTGGTTAAATTTAGGAGTGATTTTGAATTTACTAGGCCTATTGGTTGAATTGAGTCCAAGGTGTTTTACAATTTACCTAGCAAAATATAGTAATATAGTAAAAAAAATTCCAAATTAATATCAATGCCTGATTTTAATTAAACACCTCACAAAATTTATTTTAAAAGTTCAACTATTACAAAGATCCAATTTTTTTTTACCTAAATGAACCCAAGAGCTCTTTTAAGAATTCAAGTAATTATAACCCAAATAAAAAACGCTATTGTACTGAACACATTGTTTTCGTATGGGGCACAATCAAGACTCTTGTCACATCCTTAATCCTGATCTTAAACTCGGGAAACGTGAGGTACAGGCTGTTGATAAGGCAAAGCGTAAGTTGCATCTACAGTTTCGTCCCAAAGCAAATAAAGGAGAGGGGCCATGTTCAAGTGCTGAGGAAGTGAGAGCCGAGCTTTTAGGGCCTTCTTCGAATGGGGTTACTTGTTCTATGGCTGGACAGTAGGCTGTTATGCCAGTTGTCGATATGGATTCCGACCCAAATTCACTTGCAGGATAGTCATCAAAGCTCTCGACTACTACTGATTTTATCGTTACGATGGCTAAAGTTGTTGCTCCTATTGCTGGTTCTTGTGATCAAAATCTGTCCACGGTTGCTAAAATTCCAATCTCTCTCGTTAGTTCTGCCTTACCTGTGAATGCTCAGATGGTACTGCCGGCTATGCATGGCCTATCGCCTGGTGAGCAGATTCGTGGTGATCAGCAAAACGGAGTGTATGAATCTATATCAGAGGAAGCTGAAGTTGTTGCTCTTGTTGCTGGTGCTGGTAATCCAAATTTGGTCGCGGTTGCTGAAATTCCAATCTCACTCGCTAGTTCTATCTCACCTGTGAAAGCACAAATGATACTGCCTGTTACTTACAGCCTGCCGCTTGGTGCTCAGTTTCATGATGCTCAGCAGGAAGGGGAGTACGAGTCTGTATCGGAGGAGGCTGAGTTCCAAAATTCGGAGAATGTGTTAGGTAGCTTATCCTCGAGGCAGAACTCTGGAAAGCAACGGCAAAATTATATAGACAACACTAGAGGGAAGTGCCATCTTAGGGGTTCCTTCCACTAAACTTTGATTCCATACTTCTTTGGTTTTGATCTACCTCTTTTTTGCCTTTTCCTCTTCACGGCTACTTCTGGGCTTTTCAACAACGTAGAAAGATTTTAGCAGAAGCTTAACAAAAAGAGTCTCCAGTTTGGTTTTGAGCCTAGGATTTGCACGTCTTAAGGATTGGATAGAAATTTGACTTTGAGAATTTTTAGAACATTTTTGGAATTCAAACGAGATTTTATTTCTTAGAGTTTCAGAAACCCATATCTTACATGGTCAATAGATTTCTCCTTTTATAAGGAAAGGATAAATAGTCTCTTGACCCTTTGAAAACCCTAAAAAGACGCACACACACCATTTGCAGCTCTAAACTCATGATATTCATGTTTTCATTCCTTTTCTAGAAGTACTTCATCATTTAGTATAGACATCTTTCATTTGGACCCAATAATTCAGCAAGTAGAAGATAAATTGCAGCAGGAGGAAGGCTTCCAGTTGGTTAGCCATCATAAGCTTACGGGTATATGGGCTAAGTTTCTGTCAGACCGGTCTTTACACTCCGAGAGTAAGTCATCCAATAACTCTTTTGCTATTTCATCTAATGATTAATTATCTTTTTTGGAATATTCGGGGTGTGTCTCGTGCCCCTAATCTTCATCGGTTGAAACTTTTGATACGGCAATATTCTCTTCAAGTAGTAGCTTTGTGTGAACCAAAATTGACTCTACCCAAGCTAATGTTCAATCCATTCGGCTGAAGCTTCAAATGGATTCTGCTATGGTCAATAGCAGCGGATCTATGTGGATATTTTGGTCTAATCTGATTTCTTGTGATTTTGTTGGTGATTCAGACCAACATTTGTCTATTAAAATTCAATCTCAGCTGTTAATTGCTCCGATACTATTTTCTTTTGTTCATGCTAAATGGACTGCTGAAGATCGAGAGCGGCTTTGGCTAGCTTTGATGAGTGATAGATCAGAGTCTCTACCTTACTTTATTGCTGGTGATATTAATGTGATTATGGCAGTGGGGGTGTGCCTTTTAGAATTGGGAAAGGTGTGGATTTGATGTCGTTTAGGTCTATGGCTGGCTTGATGGATGCTAGTTTTTCGGGGTCTAAATATACATGGTGTAATAATAGGCAAGGTCATCCATGTATTTGGAAGCGTTTAGATAGATTGCTTCATGATCAATCTGCAGTAGATGTGGGTATTAGCTTTGCGGTTCAGCATTGGAGTAGGGCCCCTTCTGATCATGCTCTTTTATTGTTGTCTGTGTTCTCACGTTTGGATACTTCTCCTAAACCTTTTCGATATTTAAATTGCTAGACCACTCATGAATCATTGTTGGATGTTATTCATCAAAATTGGTACTTGGATTTTGAGGGGGAACCATTATATGTTTTGGCAACTAAGCTGCGTAATTTGAAAAAGGTGCTTAAGGTATGGTCACGGGAGTCCTTTGGGGATATTTTTTATTTAGTTGAAGGGGCTGAACAGGTAATTTTACAGGCTGAAATCTGCTTTGACAAGGATCCCTCGGACCACCATCGTATTTGGTTACATGAGATGCGAGCAAAGCTTATATATGCGCAGGGGATTGAGGATATATTTTGGCATCAAAAAACTAAGGTCAGGTGGCTAACTGATGGTGACAGAAATTCAAAGTTTTTCCATGCTGTTGTGGCTGAATGTAGGAGAAACTCAATTATTCATCAGATTAAATCGAATAGTGGGGATTGGCTAGAGAAGGAGGAAGATATTTCCAGGAAGGCTGTGTCATATTTTCAGGAGCTACTTTCAGCTCAATTAGGTCCTTTTTCTTTTCAAGTGATAGATGTAAAACCCTTTTTTTATTTGTTATAGTCAATTTTTATCCTTGCTTATTAATTAAGTGATAATTCTCTATAGGCAAAAAGTAAAAATATTGGTAGAAAAGGTTAAAGGGTAATTGGGATTAAGGAGGAGATAAGATAAGATAACTTCAAATTCTAAACCCACGTAACCACCAAGTAGTGGGTGGTTATTAGGGTTTAAAACACTTATCAAAATAATAAAGAGAAAATAACACCATTCCTAATTCTCATTGTCTGCCTCCCTCTTAGAACAAGATCATTTAGGAGTAGAGGAGAAGAAAAAGACGTCACCGTCGAACAACCAGGCAACTAAGCATCTAGACCTGTAAGACTCGAACACATGTTAAAGTTTTTTCTTTAAGTCTTATCAATTTCAAGAATTATTTTAAAAATTTTATGTATATGCATATTTGTGAGGACCTGTACTTTTCTTAATTGCACGTTTTCTGCATTTTCTTTATTAGAAAATTTTTCTAGATCAATTTTATGAGTAAATATAGTTTTTAAATGATTTTTCTAGTATTGGTTCGTTTTTGAGAAATTAAGAGCGTATATCGGACGTGGGACCCGCTAGTGCGAAAAATTCGGCCAGTTAGGTTAAGTTTTGGATACTGAGTTTAATTTACCGGGTGTTATGAGATATTTAGAGGTACCAAGTGGATAGGTGTGAGAAAGACAAAAAAGTTAGGCATGACATTAATGAGAGGGACAAGTGTCATGAAACCATTGGATGGGGATTTTGACTAACTTTTCTTAACTTTACTAAACATCCATTTTGACCAAATGTTTCTTCATTTTTCACCTTGTTGGCTGAAATTTTGAGGAGAGAAAAGAGAGGAAATCCTTCATCTTATACTTCAATCCCTTACTCCAATCTTGATTTCCAACCATTAAAAGTGAAGATTACTCCATCAAAGTTACTTATTAAGGAGGATTAAAGCTTCTAGTAAAGGGATTTGTGAAAGAAAAATCCTAAGTTATCATCTTTCTTGAGGTCTCAAGGTACCTTGCTTACAAACTTTCTCTTTACTTCAATTAATTGCTTATTAGTGGTTTTTAATTGTTTTAAATGTTGTTTTGTGGAAGATTGGCACATGAATGCATGAATTTCCAGATTAGGGTCCATTTTTTTTTCCCTTTCTGCCAGTTTCCGTTCGACCAGGTTAGAGGCCGAATTGGCCTTAGCACAAAACATGAAAGTTGTAGAGAATGATGTTTTCTAGTTACCTGTAAATTTTCAGCCCAATCTGAGCTCAGTAACCTGAGATAAGACGGAAATACGCAGACTGGTCTAGGTAGGAGTTCAGCGAATAGGGTTGTCTTTTCACCCAATCTGACTGTGACTTTTCACCATGATCCCTACTGAATTAGATTTTGGCCAAAACATGAAAGTTGTAGCCAATAGTATAAAATAGTTGCATACAAAATTTCAGCTTGATCTGACCACTTTAGCATGTGAAATGACCAAAATACCCTTGACTGTCCATGGAACCTGTTTCACACCCAGAATTCTGTTTTTGTGTAGTTTTCCATTTTTGATCTTGAAAATGCATGATTTGGACTTATAGGTCTTCATAAGAAATGAAGGGTTGTGTTTTAGCTTCGAAACACCATAAGATACACTTCAATCGGACTTCGGTAGTCTAAATTATTGCTGTTTAACGATTGTGCGGTTAGCCAACCTGTTTGTAAGATTCTGGTTTCGTATATTTCAATTATGACCTAGATACATTGCAAACTGGACTGAGTGACCTTCTACAATATTGTAGCCCTATCTGTTAGCTTCGAAACGGTGTGTCTTGCACCTTCATCCGATAATTGTAGCGCCAATGGTGCCAAAACCGCAAAATGATGTCAAAAACTGTTTTATCCGGAAATGTTTCTAGCTTGATTTTTGTATTTATTTTTGTATTTATATGACTTTAAGCCTAGTGAATGGCTTTTGGACATGAGATTATTCTATATGAGATGTTGGGACTGTTTTGAGGAAAATAATGAATCCATTAATAGTTGGAAAATAGGTAAACACAAAGGACATGCCGTCCGTTTATCTTCTTGTAATGTGAGCAAGTTAAAGTAGTTTTGCGAATGTATTTTGTGACGAATTGGACGTATTTACTGAAAATGTTACCGGCTCTTTCAAAAGGTGGCCGAGGGCTAAATTTCTATTTGAACCTGTATATTTCCGCTTGGCAAATAAAATGATCATTTTACTATTCTAAAACCTAATACCTCTTTGGGTTGCAATTCTAAACGTTTACTTACTGTTTACCAAAATATAGAGGTTGATCTAGGGTTCTCTCGGCCACAAGTGAATAACTTTTAAGTGAAGTTTTAAGAGTGAAAGTGAGATAGTTTTACCACCTTTTCATGATTTTCATCAAGGCATATAGTCTATTGATTTTGAGCTATATAAACGATTCCGGAAACAATACTTCTTAGCTTACCTTATTGGATTTCGATTTGTCGTTGGTTAAAGTGTTTTCTGCCGGAAATTTCATAACTTTTTTGAGTTTGGTTTCACGGTTGGTTTATGAACCCTAGTAATTTCCGTCCACGGATCCATATGCTTTATTGACACTTTAAAAGTCATGCTAGATGGATTGTAATGTGTTCTTTGTTTACTTTTAGGTTTCATTGGTGATTGAGAAGTGGACGTTATTTTGCGTGTATAGGTGAGTGTTCCTTGTTTGTTATGTTTCATGATTATATGGCTTGTATGAATGATTGATAACATGTTAAATGCTTTCAATGATTGCCAAAACGAGTTTTCGAGACGAGTGTGTACTTTATCGCACTCAGCCTAAATGGTTGTGAAATTTTAATGATTGAACGATTGAAATGTTAGTTGTACATGAATGTAAGCCTTTTGGCTGAATTGGCCACTGCCCCTTGTTACCGGTCGTCTCGAGCCAGAAGCGGACTCGGTCGGGCGATTAGGGACCTGGGTGAACGTTTTGGTATACTCGAGTATTACCTTGTAGGTTGGTGGAGGTTGGTGGAGCATGGTGAATGAATGAATGAACGAATGAATGAATGAGGATTTTACTTATATACAAATGCAATTTCAAATGATTGAAGGTATAAGGGAACGAAAGGAGAATGAATGAACGAATGAATGAACTAATGGCTCCTTGTGAGCACGTATCCTTTTAATGAATGTGTTTATCGCTTTCTTTTGTATTTGAATTATTGGTAACATGTAATGAATGCATTGAACTTCTTGTTGCCTATGTGTTCGGAACCTCACTGAGCTTATAGCTCACCCCTTTAGTTTGTTTTCCTTAACAGGGGAAGGCGAGCAAGGACGAGAGCCGGTATAGACTAGCTGGGTCTAGCCCTTGGTTTTCTTTTGTCATGGTTCTCGCCCTAGTGCTTGGCACGGGCTGGTTGTATGGTAATTTGAGAACCTCTGTATATTTGACGGTTGTACTTCTTCTTGAGATATTATTGTATATATGTTTTGTTTTAAGTTGGATCGTGGTTAGATATTCTTATAGTTGCTTGAAGTGATCGACTGAGTCCCGGCGAGAGCTGGGCAGGCAGTCCGCCGAACCCTTTGGTTCGCCTTAGGGGAAAGTGGAGCTGTCACAATATTACGATATATTTATGCCTGTATGAAAAAGTTAGGAAGATTTATGTCCGGATTAGTAGGAATAGTGTGTTAAATTTTAGTTATAGGATGGAATAGAGCCTAAACCTCAGTTCTATTGGAAAGTTAAACAAGAAAAAGAAGAAGTAGTGGTAGTTGCGCCGTTGTTGAAGCTTATGAAACTGGAAGCTTCAGCAATGCAAGAAGAAAGGAATAGAAAAAAAAGGTGTGCCGTTGCTAGAGATTGAGTTTTTAGCAACACAAGGGAAAAAAGGAGAAGAACAAAGGAGGCTCATCAGACCCTTCTCTCAAGTCAAACAAAAAAGGCCAGCCAAAGGGAAAAAAAAAAGAAAGGAAGGGAGAAGAGCAGTGGCTGTTGTTGTTATTGTTGTTGATAGGTTAAGGAACTAGGTCGGGTTGGGCCGCTTCTTACGGCTCGGATCCAGAGGAAATGGGTTGGGTCAAGAGGTGGTTAGGTATGAATGTGGGCTTGTTTAATTGGAAGTTGGGCCAAAGGTAAAGGAGTATCAGGCTAAAAGCTGGAAGAAATAAGGAAATGCTTGGACCAAGACCTTTGGCCGGTATTCAGGTTCGAAAAAAAAATAATGACAAGTATACTTAGGTCAGAAATATAGTATGAGGTTAATGAATATTCAATAGATAAATTTTAGGTATAACTATCCCATCTTTTATGGACTATCATAGATATTAAACTTCCAAACCCAACCTAAAATAATTTTGGGCTGTAAAGACTTAGGCATTTAGGCTTATGCTTAATTAATTAATATGACATCTTAATCTAACCTTATTAGACTAATTTATATAATGTAAGATAAGTCTTAGATTGTTAAATGAAATGCTTAAAATAATAATAATAATAGTAATAGTAATAATATAAACAAAAATAAAATATAAATATAAATACAAGTGGAATAATCTAAGATAATAATTGTGATGGTAAATAAATATATATACATATATACATGAGTAATAATAATACATACACAGGTGCAAAATGGAAATAGAATAAAACATAATAATAATAAGTAATTAACCCATATATATTCATATATATATATATATATATATATATATATGAATGAAAATAAAATAAAATAGTATCAATAAGGACAATAATAATAATAATAATGATAAAATAATAAAATAATAAAATAACAATAATAATATATATATATATATGTATAGTAAAATAATAGTTAACATAATAAATCTGATTATGAATAATTATTTTTAAATTAGGAAACTTTACAAAAAAGGGAAACTTTCCAAATTAAGAAACTTTTCAAAAATAGAAACTTTTCAATTTAGAAAACTTTTTGAAAATAGAAAGTTTCCAATTTAGAAAACTCTTTTAGGCTTCATATAATGGTTTAAACATGAATCTTAGAGTTGTTCAGAGGTATGTATATTTATACATCTATAAGAAATATCAATTAATTAGGATACCTATACATTTGATACGTATGACACAAGTTTAAAAGACCTGAGGTAATCCCACTCGAACAGCCAGATAAAGGTAGGTGGTACTTATCCTTTTGTGATTTCAACATTTTAAAGTGAGATTTTATTGCTAAACCTATCTTGATGTGTTAATTTGAGATTTACTTGATTAAATGATTTTCTTGAGTATTTACGTAAGTTCTATTTTGCTATATAAAGATGGACCAAGTGAATTATTTGAAGCAATTTAGTATGTTATTATATACAAAATGAGTGGTATCTTTGTAAAATCAAGGAACTATGCATGCGGTGTGTGAAATGAATTTATGTCAAGTAAAACTCAAAACAGTCATGGAATAGATAGTAGGGGCTATAGTCCTATCTAATGGTCATGATAGCTTGGTATAGAATCCGACCAATTGACAAGGTCATGGTAGTTCAGTATAGAGTCTGGCCGATTGACCCATATATATAATGAGACCAATCAGTAGTCATAAAACCTAGTGGTCGCCCACCTAGAAGGGGTTTAATATATAGGCTGAGTGCTCATAAACCGGTCATTGCATGTACTTGTTATGAACTGATATGCAATGATTTATGACTCAATGGCTTTCATGTACAGTTCTGAATAAGATGCTTACCAATTACTAATAGTAATAATATAAACAAAAATAAAATATAAATATAAATACAAGTGGAATAATCTAAAATAATAATTGTGATGGTAAATAAATATATATACATATATACATGAGTAATAATAATACATACACAGGTGCAAAATGGAAATAGAATAAAACATAATAATAATAAGTAATTAACCCATATATATTCATATATATATATATGAATGAAAATAAAATAAAATAGTATCAATAAGGACAATAATAATAATAATAATGATAAAATAATAAAATAATAAAATAACAATAATAATATATATATATATGTATAGTAAAATAATAGTTAACATAATAAATCTGATTATGAATAATTATTTTTAAATTAGGAAACTTTACAAAAAGGGAAACTTTCCAAATTAAGAAACTTTTCAAAAATAGAAACTTTTCAATTTAGAAAAATTTTTGAAAATAGAAAGTTTCCAATTTAGAAAACTCTTTTAGGCTTCATATAATGGTTTAAACATGAATCTTAGAGTTGTTCAGAGGTATGTATATTTATACATCTATAAGAAATATCAATTAATTAGGATACCTATACATTTGATACGTATGACACAAGTTTAAAAGACCTGAGGTAATCCCCACTCGAACAGCCAGATAAAGGTAGGTGGTACTTATCCTTTTGTGATTTCAACATTTTAAAGTGAGATTTTATTGCTAAACCTATCTTGATGTGTTAATTTGAGATTTACTTGATTAAATGATTTACTTGAGTATTTACGTAAGTTCTATTTTGCTATATAAAGATGGACCAAGTGAATTATTTGAATCAATTTAGTATGTTATTATATACAAAATGAGTGGTATCTTTGTAAAATCAAGGAACTATGCATGCGGTGTGTGAAATGAATTTATGTCAAGTAAAACTCAAAACAGTCATGGAATAGATAGTAGGGGCTATAGTCCTATCTAATGATCATGATAGCCTGGTATAGAATCCGACCAATTGACAAGGTCATGGTAGTTCAGTATAGAGTCTGGCCGATTGACCCATATATATAATGAGACCAATCAGTAGTCATAAAACCTATTGGTCGCCCACTTAGAAGGGGTTTAATATTTAGGCTGAGTGCTCATAAACCGGTCATTGCATGTACTTGTTATGAACTGATATGCAATGATTTATGACTCAATGGCTTTCATGTACAGTTCTGAATAAGATGCTTACCAATTGCTATGTCACTCATTATTACTGATTGTTTTACAAATAACATTATTTTCAATGATTATGCATGTGAATGGTGTGCAAATAATTTGATATATATATATATATATATATATATATGTATATATATAAATCTATGGTTGCATGGTCCAACAGATGGTAGATGCTACCTATTGAGCGATTTGTCACTCAACCCAATTTTTACCACATTTACAAATTCTAAAAAGTATGACTTGATTTACGTAGAAGACCCTAAGGATGATTTTTTATTAACTCTAAATGGATAGAAATTAGTAGTCTAGCTGCTTTTGGCTGTTAGTTTTATTTGATTTCTTTTTCTATTGTCTTATCTAGAAAATAAATGTACGAACTTCTTGGTTACTTGTAGACTACCTTTCATTTGAGATTTGTACTGCACTATATTTGGTTATGCTATCTAGTACTTTCTAAGTTTTAGTCTAGTTTATTGTTACTTTGTATTCTTAAGCGGGACATGAGAATACGGCGGATGTCGCGTGACTAGCACCTGTAGGTTAGGGGTGTGACATTTTTAGTGGTATCAGAGTTTAAGTTATGATTAATGCCATGAGATAGCACATGTTAGGAAAATGATTAGTAGTGACTAGAAGATTGGGCATGGAAAGACCTACGTACCTTGAGAAAGATGAAATCATTGCTAATAGCGTTTCTTTCGACCTAATAGGAAATGGCCGAGCCAGTACACGGGGAGAATTAGGATTGCAACTGCCCAATTCATGTAACCAGATGTGATGTGACTCGTCTTAGATTGAGGCTGAGGTTGTATAGGGACTTGTATCTCGAGAAGTTAGAGCAAGCCACGAACAGAGTTAGGAAGGTTCATGCATTGGTTGATCGAATAACTAACCAAACGCATGAGATCTCTACATTGATAGTGTCAAGGGAACACATGAGGCAGAACAAGAAAGACTACCATGAGGGGATTCTCCGTCTACAAGAGGAGGTCAATAAGTTGAAAGTAGAAAAGGAGGTGCAGAAGGAACTTGCCAATATGTATCATGAGGGATTTGAAGATGTGACTTTTGTGACGACCCCACTTCTCCCAAGGGCGAACCCAAGGGTATCGGCGGGCCGCCTGCCTAGCTCGCGCCAGGACTCAAAACTTAAAGCAATCAAACGAGATAGATTGAAAGAGCACTATATACAATATATACAATCCCAAAAGTTATATTTACATCTTCAAAAGTCTCGAGTCAAACCACTCTAATATACTACAACCACAACCAGCAGAAGATAGACCCTAAGAAGGGTCCTTATACAAACCACCAAAACAAAAACAAACATCCTAACTGTCCAACTATTACAAACAAACTTAACTACACTAGTGTAAGTGCCAAAATCCCCGCGTCGGCCCCTGCTAAGGAAAACAAAAGGAATGGGGTAAGCTAAAAGCTTAGTAAGTAAACAGGGGCGAAAGCATAAATTCACGTAGCAACCATTACACAATAAGAGTAAAGCAAAAGCAGAAAAGAACAACATCATATAATAAGGATACGGGTGGCTCCAAAGCCAATTCATGTGCCATGTATGATCTCCTGCCGACACTCCGTCGACCGCAAATAATAGTCCGTAGAACTTCACTTGTACACCCACCGACACCTTATCACCCTCACTGGCCAGTCACCTCACAAACTTGCCCGGGCGAACGAAATCACAAACTTGAGCTTGAGTCACAAGCTCGGGTCACAAACTTGGTCACCTTCTCGGTGAACCGGATTCACAAAATTGGTTCATAACATGAACCTACAAACTTGGTGACCTCAGACTAAGTTGGACTGACTTCGACCAAGCCCTAACCGGCTCGAATAGTCCAAACAGGTCTTAGATCGGCCCCACGAACTCACAAACTTCACAAAATTCACAAACTTTACTCGAAAGTCGCCCCGAGCCACAAGCTCAAGGGTTTTGGTTCCAAAAGGTTTATATACATATGTCAAGTACAATTATACATTCAAATTAGGGTTTAGGTCGAGTGCGATAAAGTACACCCTCGCCTAAGTACCCTTTCACATATCTCAAACACATAGCAAAGAAAACACACCAAACTTGCCTGAATACTTACCCAAAATACCGAAAGTAGTACGAAAGCAAAATCGCTTCGCGCGTTCGCTAGTAGTGGGCCCCACCGGCTCCGCCTAGCTCACCGCTGTCTGAAATAGAAGATTTTATCACAAACGGCCACTAACATGCCCAAAACAAGCAAAACGGCAAAACGACACGCGCGCACGTAAATATGACGGACGGAAACGGAAACGGCAGATTTGATACTCATTTCTAGTTTACCCATAAGTTGAGCTATGAATATCGGATTAAGGCGTATGAGATGCCAAATCGAAGCTTAAAGGATGAACAACAACTGTTATGAAGACATCCAGAACTGAAACTGGAGGCTTCAGTCCCAAATGAACCAATCACAATCACTTACGAAATCTGGCCAATGCACAAATGGTCAGTTTTGAGTGCGAACTGTTTTCTATGCTACACATGGTCAAAAGAGCTGAAAATTAGCAGTTGGATAGTTCATTCCAAATGGAACAACTTTCATGAAGGTCGGCAATCCAAATTCGGAACGGAAATTGGTCATCAGGACCAAAACAGATCTGACCAGAAAATGGTCATCTTCACAGCCAGGCCTTATTTGCTCGGCTATATCTCAGGTTATATAAATCCGATTCATGAAATTCCAAGGGCGTTGGAAAGCTCTGATATAAGGCTATAAGTTTGGTGTTTTGGTCGCAAGCCCAAACAGCTTGTAACCCAGTCAAATGTGAAGCCAAAGTTCCAGTCGTAAACTTTCCAAAAACGTAACAGAATTTGCTGGTCAAAACAGGTCTGAGTATTTCGTTTATAGCTCAGGATATACTAATCCGTTTAACCTGAAAATTTACAGGGATATCCAGGACTTAAGGGGTTACAATGTTGAAGAAAGAAACTTTGTCCAATTTTGAATGTAACAAGGTCAAAAATGCAAGACACTATACCAGAATTGCAAAACAGGATCACAAACCGTATTTGACCTTAATATGCGGTAATGGCACCAAATTCACTACGGTTATCGGATGGGGGTGTAAGACCTACCATTTCGAAGCTATGGAACAGGGCTACAACAATGTAGAAGGTCACTCAGTCCAAATCCTAGCACAACTAGGTCAAATATGCACAATACGAACCCAGAATTACCAAAACAGGTTTACAAATCACACAAAACTGTAATCGGTATAACTCAGTCTATACAAGTCCAAATGCCGAAATTCCAAAGGCATAAGATAGCTAAGACATCCAGCTACATTTCATCAGAAGACACCAACTTCAAAATCCAAACCAATTCCAGTCAAAACAAACGATTACAAGCGCAGTTTTCACATTCTGAGCAACCCTGGACAGCAACAGTAAAAACGACATAACTCACTCTACACAAATCCAAATGACCTGAAATTTTGCAGGCACTTCAAACTCATCAATACCTACAACTTTTATGTTTTAAGCCAAGGCCAATTCGGCCTCTAACATGGTGCAATAAATTCGGGCAGAATGTAGCTTCATGAACCCTAACTTTCCAAAATTTATTCCAAATCCAAAATTGGTTGCAAATATCAATCATTTCCATCCACTAGAGTCATAACCCCTCATTATCAATCATCATAAACAACCACAACACCATAATCCAATTAAACCAGAAAAATCATCAATAAAATCAAAACTTCACCAAATCACTTCAAACCAAGATAAAACCAGAAATTTCAGCACTTCAATCACTACTAATCATATCTTAAGCATCAATAGGTGTAGGTGGAAGTTTAAGCTTTACTTACCAAGTAAACAAGAGAGGGGAAGATGTTGGACACCTTAGCTCTTCCAAAAAACTTCACTAAAACACTCACTAGCACCAAATGGAGGAATTTGATGGAGTAGAAACTAGCTTAAGCACTTGAGTTGGATGATTTGAGCTTGTTGGAAGCTAAAATGGTGAAGAGCTCTCTTCCTTTCTTCCTTAAGGTTGGTCGGCCAAAGAAGAGAAAGAAATGGTGATTTTGTGGTAAATTTTAAGATATTTAACCACTTGGTCAAAAGGTCAAAACAAAAGAATAAAAATCATAAAGTCCACCCAATGATCTTGTGACACTTGGCATCTCATTAAATGCAATTCAATCCTTTCTTTTCTCTCTCACATCAATCATTTCACACACTCTACTTATCTCTTAACACCCGATAAATTTTACACAGTATCCGGAATTTAACCTAATTGGCCGAATTTTTCCGAACTTTTCGCACTAGTGGGTCCCACGTCCAATATACGTTCTTATTTTCTCAAAAGCTAACCGATACTTGAAAAATCATCTATAACCCATATTTACTCATGAAAATTATCCTGGAGATTTTTCTAATAAAGAAAATGCGGAAAAAGGCGGGCGATAAATAACTCCACTTAAACTTTCTAATATTGTAACACTAGAGGTTTGCTAATCATTCAAACTTACTAAACCTTTGTAATTAAAACAAATCCTATATTTACTTACGTCAAGGCACACAATAGAATACCGAATATAAATTATAGCTTGAACCTTATAATAATAATACGTAAACTAGGATTTCCAAACTTAACCGAATTAGGGTTTCCTTCCTAGCCATAAAACCCTATTTTTTCCATACCGACTATCAACTAACCCTAATATCGACTTACGATCGGATTGGGCCTCACAATCTCCCCCACTTAGGACAATTTCGTCCTCGAAATTAATTCGTTGATCAAAGCGTACCTTCAAAACCTGCCGAAGGGTCAATCGCCTCCTGTTGACCCATTGCATAGACTCTGGCTGGCCCTTTGGGTCGATTTTCCCCTGCATTTGACGGCTTAGCTGTAGTCCCTTCAGTCGGTGGCTTAGGTTTCTCCTTTTGTGACTTAGGGCACTGGGCGATCAGATGTTCTGCACTACCACACTTATAGCATCTTCGGATCGAACTGTTCTTCCAACAGTTTTCGTCAGTGTGATTGGCCCCACAGAAACCACAGATTGGCTTAACGCCTGCACTTGGCCCTCCACGCTGGGCACTCCTCTGGGGCTCTTGCCCTACTCGACCTCTTCCATAATTACCCTGGTTTAGGGTTCCTGCGGGTCGGGGACCATCTGTTCCATGACTCTTCTTAGAAGGTAACTCACTTTGCGAGCTCTGTCCAGTCACAAAATGGCTCGAATCGGGTTGTCTTCGTTTCCTCTCATTAAAGGATTTTACCTGTCCCCTAGCTGTCTCAATCCGCTGTGCCTTTTCCAGTGCCTGGCCAAACGTGTCCAACTGAGCAGCTGCCAGTGCCTCCTGGATCTCCACATTTAAACCTTGAACGAAGCGGCGGATTCGTTTTCGCTCCGTTAGCACCAATTCCGGGGCAAAACGGGAGAGCTTTGTGAACTGGGTCTCGTACTCCGCTACACTCAGTGTCCCTTGACGCAAACGGATAAAATCATCTTCCCGTTTCTCTTGTACGATGGGTGGTAAATATTTTTCATTAAACTCTCGCGTAAAGTTAATCCAGGTCCAGGGGGTCTGTTCCCGCTCCCACTTGGCTCTGATCACATTCCACCAGGCTCGAGCGGCCCCCTCAAACTGGAAAACAGCAAAAGAAATCTGCCGCTCCTCCGAATACCTAAGTGCGGCAAATATATCTAGCATACGGTCCATCCAGGTTTCTGCTAAATCAGGATTAGGTCCTCCTATGAACTTAGGAGGTGCAAACTTTTGAAACCGTTCTAGGGCACGGTCCTCGCCCTCATGATTATGTCCCGGATTATGTCCAGGGTTTCCAACAGCATTCCCATGGCCCTGACCCTGTTGGTCAATCATACGTTCCATCAAGTCAGCCATTCGCTGGATGGCTGTAGCTACTTGGTCTGGTTCTGGTTCATGTTCCATTTCAGGGTTTCGTCCTCGCCCTCTACCTCTACCTCGAGTACCGGAGGCCATCTAAATGTCAAAAGTCTATGGACCCAAGCATAGCGTGTATTTAGTATTCAAACTAGAAACAAAACAAAAACACAAAATAGATACACGAAAGGTACGCAAAGGATAGGTGCAAAAGATAATACTCGAATATATACATTTATTTACAAAGTCACACCAAAAGATTTACACATTACCCGACCTCCAGTCGGTACAAAACCCAATATACACGAGCACTCCGGCTCCAAAATGTAGTCAATCACCGGGTAACAAAAGAAACCAGGCATACTGGTTATAACAAAATAAACATGACAGATATAACAAAATAAACATATCAGATAGTCAAAAGGAAATCCCATCAACGGCCCTACGCGCCTCCCCTACGGAACCTACCTAATCCACTAGCACCGCCCCGGCGGCCCTAGGGTGCAAACCTAAAGAATAGGTCCAAATATCTAACTTCAATATTAAGTAAGAACCAAATCGATTCACACTGGGACTGGCCATCTCCAAGTGCAATCAACTCAATCCCCACTTTGCCTTATGGAAAAATTACAAAAGTCAATATCAAAATCTTAGCATTCAATATTTACCTTAATAGCCAAGTATCCCACAGTCCGGCATCCAAAACTTCAAGCCTAAGATACACTACAGAGATCTGAAGCCTAAGCTCTGATACCAACTGTGACGACCCCACTTCTCCCAAGGGCGAACCCAAGGGTATCGGCGGGCCGCCTGCCTAGCTCGCGCCAGGACTCAAAACTTAAAGCAATCAAACGAGATAGATTGAAAGAGCACTATATACAATATATACAATCCCAAAAGTTATATTTACATCTTCAAAAGTCTCGAGTCAAACCACTCTAATATACTACAACCACAACCAGCAGAAGATAGACCCTAAGAAGGGTCCTTATACAAACCACCAAAACAAAAACAAACATCCTAACTGTCCAACTATTACAAACAAACTTAACTACACTAGTGTAAGTGCCAAAATCCCCGCGTCGGCCCCTGCTAAGGAAAACAAAAGGAATGGGGTAAGCTAAAAGCTTAGTAAGTAAACAGGGGCGAAAGCATAAATTCACGTAGCAACCATTACACAATAAGAGTAAAGCAAAAGCAGAAAAGAACAACATCATATAATAAGGATACGGGTGGCTCCAAAGCCAATTCATGTGCCATGTATGATCTCCTGCCGACACTCCGTCGACCGCAAATAATAGTCCGTAGAACTTCACTTGTACACCCACCGACACCTTATCACCCTCACTGGCCAGTCACCTCACAAACTTGCCCGGGCGAACGAAATCACAAACTTGAGCTTGAGTCACAAGCTCGGGTCACAAACTTGGTCACCTTCTCGGTGAACCGGATTCACAAAATTGGTTCATAACATGAACCTACAAACTTGGTGACCTCAGACTAAGTTGGACTGACTTCGACCAAGCCCTAACCGGCTCGAATAGTCCAAACAGGTCTTAGATCGGCCCCACGAACTCACAAACTTCACAAAATTCACAAACTTTACTCGAAAGTCGCCCCGAGCCACAAGCTCAAGGGTTTTGGTTCCAAAAGGTTTATATACATATGTCAAGTACAATTATACATTCAAATTAGGGTTTAGGTCGAGTGCGATAAAGTACACCCTCGCCTAAGTACCCTTTCACATATCTCAAACACATAGCAAAGAAAACACACCAAACTTGCCTGAATACTTACCCAAAATACCGAAAGTAGTACGAAAGCAAAATCGCTTCGCGCGTTCGCTAGTAGTGGGCCCCACCGGCTCCGCCTAGCTCACCGCTGTCTGAAATAGAAGATTTTATCACAAACGGCCACTAACATGCCCAAAACAAGCAAAACGGCAAAACGACACGCGCGCACGTAAATATGACGGACGGAAACGGAAACGGCAGATTTGATACTCATTTCTAGTTTACCCATAAGTTGAGCTATGAATATCAGATTAAGGCGTATGAGATGCCAAATCGAAGCTTAAAGGATGAACAACAACTGTTATGAAGACATCCAGAACTGAAACTGGAGGCTTCAGTCCCAAATGAACCAATCACAATCACTTACGAAATCTGGCCAATGCACAAATGGTCAGTTTTGAGTGCGAACTGTTTTCTATGCTACACATGGTCAAAAGAGCTGAAAATTAGCAGTTGGATAGTTCATTCCAAATGGAACAACTTTCATGAAGGTCGGCAATCCAAATTCGGAACGGAAATTGGTCATCAGGACCAAAACAGATCTGACCAGAAAATGGTCATCTTCACAGCCAGGCCTTATTTGCTCGGCTATATCTCAGGTTATATAAATCCGATTCATGAAATTCCAAGGGCGTTGGAAAGCTCTGATATAAGGCTATAAGTTTGGTGTTTTGGTCGCAAGCCCAAACAGCTTGTAACCCAGTCAAATGTGAAGCCAAAGTTCCAGTCGTAAACTTTCCAAAAACGTAACAGAATTTGCTGGTCAAAACAGGTCTGAGTATTTCGTTTATAGCTCAGGATATACTAATCCGTTTAACCTGAAAATTTACAGGGATATCCAGGACTTAAGGGGTTACAATGTTGAAGAAAGAAACTTTGTCCAATTTTGAATGTAACAAGGTCAAAAATGCAAGACACTATACCAGAATTGCAAAACAGGATCACAAACCGTATTTGACCTTAATATGCGGTAATGGCACCAAATTCACTACGGTTATCGGATGGGGGTGTAAGACCTACCATTTCGAAGCTATGGAACAGGGCTACAACAATGTAGAAGGTCACTCAGTCCAAATCCTAGCACAACTAGGTCAAATATGCACAATACGAACCCAGAATTACCAAAACAGGTTTACAAATCACACAAAACTGTAATCGGTATAACTCAGTCTATACAAGTCCAAATGCCGAAATTCCAAAGGCATAAGATAGCTAAGACATCCAGCTACATTTCATCAGAAGACACCAACTTCAAAATCCAAACCAATTCCAGTCAAAACAAACGATTACAAGCGCAGTTTTCACATTCTGAGCAACCCTGGACAGCAACAGTAAAAACGACATAACTCACTCTACACAAATCCAAATGACCTGAAATTTTGCAGGCACTTCAAACTCATCAATACCTACAACTTTTATGTTTTAAGCCAAGGCCAATTCGGCCTCTAACATGGTGCAATAAATTCGGGCAGAATGTAGCTTCATGAACCCTAACTTTCCAAAATTTATTCCAAATCCAAAATTGGTTGCAAATATCAATCATTTCCATCCACTAGAGTCATAACCCCTCATTATCAATCATCATAAACAACCACAACACCATAATCCAATTAAACCAGAAAAATCATCAATAAAATCAAAACTTCACCAAATCACTTCAAACCAAGATAAAACCAGAAATTTCAGCACTTCAATCACTACTAATCATATCTTAAGCATCAATAGGTGTAGGTGGAAGTTTAAGCTTTACTTACCAAGTAAACAAGAGAGGGGAAGATGTTGGACACCTTAGCTCTTCCAAAAAACTTCACTAAAACACTCACTAGCACCAAATGGAGGAATTTGATGGAGTAGAAACTAGCTTAAGCACTTGAGTTGGATGATTTGAGCTTGTTGGAAGCTAAAATGGTGAAGAGCTCTCTTCCTTTCTTCCTTAAGGTTGGTCGGCCAAAGAAGAGAAAGAAATGGTGATTTTGTGGTAAATTTTAAGATATTTAACCACTTGGTCAAAAGGTCAAAACAAAAGAATAAAAATCATAAAGTCCACCCAATGATCTTGTGACACTTGGCATCTCATTAAATGCAATTCAATCCTTTCTTTTCTCTCTCACATCAATCATTTCACACACTCTACTTATCTCTTAACACCCGATAAATTTTACACAGTATCCGGAATTTAACCTAATTGGCCGAATTTTTCCGAACTTTTCGCACTAGTGGGTCCCACGTCCAATATACGTTCTTATTTTCTCAAAAGCTAACCGATACTTGAAATATCATCTATAACCCATATTTACTCATGAAAATTATCCTGGAGATTTTTCTAATAAAGAAAATGCGGAAAAAGGCGGGCGATAAATAACTCAACTTAAACTTTCTAATATTGTAACACTAGAGGTTTGCTAATCATTCAAACTTACTAAACCTTTGTAATTAAAACAAATCCTATATTTACTTACGTCAAGGCACACACTAGAATACCGAATATAAATTATAGCTTGAACCTTATAATAATAATACGTAAACTAGGATTTCCAAACTTAACCGAATTAGGGTTTCCTTCCTAGCCATAAAACCCTATTTTTTCCATACCGACTATCAACTAACCCTAATATCGACTTACGATCGGACTGGGCCTCACAACTTTCTTGCTCTAGGATCAGGATGCGGAGTACTATACCTTAGTGGTGAAATATGAAGAGAGGAGGCAGCGTGTGGTTAACTGGATAGATAATCACCTACCACTCGCATCCCAGATGCCTGGGTGGGCCACCTGTGGCCTGATAGTGACGCTGAGTTAGACAATGACCCAGAGGAGGATCCTGAAAAAGAACCCCTAGAGGATATGCCCAAGATAGTCACCCAGTGGAAAATGGAGTTAAGAATCAAGATGACACTGAAAATAATGAGGAGGTGGAACAGTTGAGGATGCAGATACCCCAACGAATGAGTAGTAGAGTTGGTCTAGGAGAAATGTCGTTTATTGTTATTCAGCTTTATTCTAAGAGCATTAGTACATAGGTTTTGATGATTGTTTACGTTGATTAGTTCCACTATCAAATAGCGGAACATGATTAGAAATTTCTAATACTAGATTTGTTAGGAATTTCTAGAATAAGTTAAGATGTTGATTTCTTATGTGTAAGAAGTCAGTTGTTTCTTTTTATCTTGAGTTGGTGAATAAAATTTTTTTACTTTAAATTTGTCTTACGGGATAGTGTGCATAAAACATACAAGTAAATTACTTAATTGTGTCGTATTAAAAATATATGTATATATATATAAACAATAATAAATAAGAATAAAATACTTACTTTAGTGTAAAATTTATCTGCTTGATTTAAGAAATAGCACCAAACACTAGTGTGAAATCAAAATGGTAGTCCTCATAGTGAGAACAATCATGGTAATCATAACCAAGAAGTACATCAAGAGAACAATAACCAGAAAATGAGTTACCAAGGAGCTGGACCTAGGGACACCAACCCTATGTGTGTTACCCGCAGAATTAGTGACAACACTAACGGGGTAGCACTGGCTTTATAGGTTCAGGCACAGTTAGCACAGATTCAGATTGCCCAATCCCAAAATCATGAATAGGGTGGAACTCAATCCTACTATAAGAAAATGAAAAGGGTTCATGTTCCCACTTTTGATGGGACTCCTGATCCGGATTTGACAGAAAAGTGGTTAGATGAGATGAAAAATAATTTTGTACATTTGCAAGTGTCAAAGGAGATGAAACACCAAATCATTAAACCCTTTTTGGTAGAAGAGGCCAACAAGTGGTAGGCAATTTTGGAATCTATGTCATCCCATTAGTAAATTGGACAAAATTTAGAGAGGAGTTTCTAAAATACTATTTTCACCACCTGTGAGGATGCAGAAAATAGACCAGTTTGAAATTTTGAAATAAATACCGAAAATGTCTGTAGTGCAGTATTCGAATAAATTCATTACATTAGGGAGGTTTGTCTCTTTTACAATGGCAGATGTGGAGTTGAAAAAATTTAAGTTCATACGAGGGTTATTGAGTAGAATTCAGACTAAGGTGAACACCACTTACACCCCTACATTTAACGATGTATTGGATGCCAGCGTTAAAGTTGAGACGGATTGCAAAAGGTTAGATGAGGAGTTTAGGATTAAAAGGCCTAGACTAGACAACGACCTTGCAGTGTCAGTGTAAGGATCGAGACAACCTAAGAGGTGAGTGAATTAGGTTTATTAAAAAGCAAATCAAGTTATGGGCATTTTTTGTTCAATATGAAATTTACTCTCTTTTCTAAATGATCACACAATAAATCAATCAATGAATGAATAATATCACTTGAGAGAAGTAGAAGAGATAAGCAATTTAATGATCACAACATAACAATAAGTAAATAAGAAGAAAGGAATTGCAAACCAATTGACTACCAATCTCCTCTTGAACTTGAAGATCAATTCAAACAAGGTTCTTCAAGTTGATGAAATATAACCAATCTTGTGTACAAAGGAAGGCTCACTTCCTCCTTAACCCAAGCTCCACTTGGTCAAGTTAGGAAGTTTTACTATCCCTCAGGACAACCGTCACAGAACTACATTATTGAAGTATTCACTCACAAATGAAAAGTTTATAATGAACTTCACACCACCAAAACTACAAATCTTCCTTGGAGAGTGTTTTCTCACTAAAACTACTCTATATCTTTTGTATCTTCAGTGTGCAAAAGTTGTTCGAAATTTCTGACCATACTCTATTTATATGAGACCAAGAAAATGATTCATTAATGCTTCCAACGGATAGAAAGTAGCAGAAGAGTCAACTAGCCGTTGAGAGTATCGGACATTCGGTACTACCGCTGTTTGCGTCTGATAGCAGATAGAGAGTTTGAAAGATCCTATCGGATGTTCGGTACTTCCGTCTGATAGCAGACAAAGAGTTTAAAGGTTTCTATCGGACGTCCGATGCTTGCGTCTAATAGCAGACAGAGAGTTTGAAGGATTATCTCAATTCTATCGGACGTCCAGTATTGTCTTTGTGAGCATCCGATAGCTTTAGTCGAGTTTGAAGGATCCTATCGGACGTCCGGTACTTCTGTCCGATAGCAGACAAAGATTTTGAAGGATTCTATCGGACGTCCGATGCTTGCGTCCGACAGGTTTCGTCTTCCTTTTTCTTCTTTTAAATGCTCTTGTCTTTGAATCAAATTGCTTCAAGGTTAAAAGGATTTCTTAGAAAAGATATTAATACTATCCAATTATTTTGTAAATATCAAAAGATAGAGATCAATGTCAACAGTCGGAAACACTAAAGCCTGGTGGACAGTTCTGCTTAGTGAAGAAAAATCGTGGGCTACCTCCGAGAATAATTAGAGGAAATACTTTCCCTATATGCAAAATTGTGAAAAGGTGCATCGGGGAGAATGCCAACTTAGGATGACTCTTCCCACGTGCAAGACCTATGGAAAGATGCATCGAGAGGAATGCTGACTTGGGACTGGACCTTATTTTGAGTATGAGTAATAGGGGCATAAAGTTTTGAATTGTCCAAATAAGAAGGTAGAAGGAGTAAGAGTGGCAACTCAACTAATAAGAAGTCAAAGATTAATGTAAGGGTGCATACCATGGCTGACGTTGAGGCGGAGGCGTTAGACGACGTAGGCATAGGTACCCTTCTAATCAATTCTATGCCTGCACATGTGCTATTTGATTGTGGAGTTAGTCATTCTTTTGTTGCTAAGAAATTTGCGAAGTATTTGTACATGTCTCTTGAATGGACAGACCATCCCTGCCGAATGGCTGCTCCAAAAAATAAAATATTAATATCCCATATTAAGTATCCAAATTGTAGTGTGGAATTGAAAAATAGGAAATTAGAAGTAGATCTAGTGCAAATAAACACGAGTGATTTTGACGTCATTCCAGGAATGGATTGGCTAGCTAGACATTTTGTACAGATTGATTGTAGGGGAAAGAAAGTGTTATTTATGAAACCACACGAGAAGGGTTACTCTTATCAAGGAAATACTGGTGTTAGAAAAATTCGTAAGTTACTACTCCTATCTGCTATGCAGACTTATAGGGCAATAAAAAAAAGATGTGACGCAAATTTAGCCTATGTGATAGATACGGAGAAGGAGCGAATGCCTTTAGAAAAGATTCTGGTAGTGAAGAACTTTCTTGACGTATTTTCGGACGACTTTCCTAGTGTACCTTCAGATAGAAAAATAGAGTTTGAAATAAATATTGTTCCGAAAGTGACTCCTACATCTAAGGCCTCCTATAGAATGGTGCCTGCAGAATTAAAAGAACTTAAGAAGTAATCACGGGAATTATTAAATAAGAAATTCATTAGATCTAGTGTTTCTCCTTGGGATGTGCTTGTATTCTTTATGAAGAAGAAAGATGGTAGTCTAAGATTGTGTATTGATTATAAGTAATTGAATCAGATCACAATAAAAAACAAATACCCCCTTCCTAGGATAGACGATCTTTCTGACCAGTTGAAAGGAGCTAAAGTATTCTCTAAAATAGATTTAAGATCTAGATACCATCAATTGAAAATTAAAATCAAAGATATCTAGAAAAGTGCATTTCATATGAGGTATAGACACTATGAGTTTTTAATAATGTCTTTCGTGTTAACCAACGCCAGGGCCGCCTTTACGGATTTGATGAACAGGTGTTCAAACTTCAAGTAGACCTTTTTGTTGTGGTATTTATTGATGACATCTAGTATACTCTCCAAATGAAAAACTCATGCTGCCCAACTTTGGAAAGTTCTAGAGATATTAAGAAGGGAGAAATTGTATGCCAAATTTAGTAAATGTGAATTTTGGTTGAAAAGTATGGCATTCTTAGGACATGTGATTTCAGCCCAAGGGGTGTTGGTTGATCCAAAGAAAGTGGAGGCAATCGTAGATTGGCCACAACCCACTAATGTAATTGAAGTAAAGAGTTTCTTAGGGTTAGCTGGCTATTATAAAAAATTTGTGGAAAGATTCTCCACCATTACAATGTTGACTCAAAGAGGGAAAAATTTGAATGGACAGATAAATGTGAGGTGAGTTTTTAGGAATTAAAAGAGAAACTAGTGTCAGCTCCAGTACTTACCCTACCCTTTGGAACGAAAGGATTTGTGATATATAGTGATGCCTCTACAAATGGTTTAGAATGTGTCTTGATGCAAAATGAGAGAGTAATCGTGTATGCTTCCTACCAATTAAAACCCTACATGCAAAAGTATCCTACGCATGATTTGCAATTGGCAGCAGTAGTCTTTGCCTTGAAAATATGGAGACATTACTTGTATAGGTGCAATGTGAAGTTCTTACTAATCATAAAAGCCTCAAGTACCTATTTACTCAAAAGGAGTTGAATATAAGGGAGAGAAAGTGGTTAGAATTAATTAAGAATTATGATTTGGTTATCAGCTATCACGCAAGCAAAGCAAATAAGGTAACAAATGCCCTTAGTAGGAAGTCGAGAGCATTAAGGGAACCCACGGTAGAGGAACAAATGGAAAATTTTGAATTAGAAATGGTGGACTCCACGGCCAAGATATTAGCTGTCCTAGTGGTTGCATCTCCCTTGGTAGATAGGATTAAGGAAGTGCAACAGTCCGATGATAGGTTTTCTATGATCAAGGAAAAGATTAGAGTTGAACTTTTCGATGGATTTGAATTGAAGGATGACAGGAATTTGTGGAAAGATGGTAGATTATGTGTTTTGAGAGATGAATAATTGAAGCAAGAATTATTAAAGGAGGCACACAATTCAAGATTCTCAATTTACCCCGGTGGGACTAAAATGTACCGAGACTTGAAGAGGAACTACTGGTGGAATGGGATGAAACGGAAAATAGCTAAATATGTGGCTAAGTGTTTGGTGTACCAACGAAAAAAGGTCGAGTACCAAAGACCTGCCAACTTATTGCAATCCCTAGAAATCGCCCAATGGAAATGGGAACATGTGATAATGGATTTTGTGGTAGGTTTGCCTCGAACAATTAGGAACAACAATGCCATCTAAGTTATAGTCTATCGGCTAACTAAGTCTGCCCATTTCCTACCAATATTGAATGGATTAACAATAGAGAGGCTAGTAGAAATGTATATGAAGGAAATTGCGTGTTTTCATGGTGTCCCAATGAGTATAGTGTTGAATCGGGACCTTAGATTCATGTCTAGATTTTGGTCGACTTACCAAGTGGTTATGGGGACTGATCTGAGACTAACTACCGCCTTTCACCCCCAAATGGATGGACAGCCAGAAAGGACCATACAGATACTAGAGGACATGCTAAGAACTTGCGTTCTAGACTTCTCGGATAGTTGGGATAGGTTGGTGAAACTAATAGAATTCTCGTATAATAATAGTTATCATAGTGGGATAGGTATGGCATCGTTTGAGGCATTGTATGGGTGAAAGTGTATATATCCCTTATATTGGGATGAAGTAGGTGAGAAGCTGATCACTAGTCTTGATTTGGTGGAAAGAACCTTCGAAAATATTAAGATTATTTGAAAAAGACTAGAGGTAACTCAGGACCGAAACAAGAGTAGAGGGGATTTCAAGAGAAGACCTTTAGAATTTCAATCAGGAGAAAATGTATATTTGAAGGTATCCCCCATCAAGGGAGTGATGAGATTTGGAAGAAGCGGTAAGTTAAATCCAAGGTATGTGGGACCTTACGAAATACTGAAGAGAGTTAGATCTTTAGCGTATCGACTGGCCCTTCCACCTACTCTCTCGAGGATACATAATGTTTTTCATGTCTCCCAACTAAGGAAGTATGTGTCGGATCCAAGCTATATTCTAGAGAATCAACCTATCGGGGTGAGGAAGAAATTGTTAGTGGAGGAAGTCTCTTTGAGAATCGTAGATCGTAAGGAGCAAGTTCTAAGAAGAAGAACCATACCCTACATGAAAGTACAATGGACGAACCATACACCGCGAGAGGTAGCGTGGGAGTTAGAGGACGACATGCACAATAGATATCCTTATATTTTGTATTAAGGTATGCGAGTTTCGAGAACGAAACTTTTTGTAAGGGGGATAGAATGTAAAACCCACTTTTTGTTATTTGTTATAGTCAACTTTTATCCTTGCTCATTAATTAAGTGGTAATTCTCTATGGGTAAAAAGTAAAAAGGTTGGTAGAAAAGGTTAAAGGGTAACTGGGGTTAAGGAGGAGATAAGATAAGTTAACTAAAAAATCTAAACCCACGTAACCACTAAGTAGTGGGTGGTTATTAGGGTTTAAAACACTTATCAAAATAATAAAGAGAAAATAACACCGTTCCTAATTCTCATTGTCTGCCTACCTCTTAGAACAAGAATCATTTGGGAATAGAGGAGAAGAAAAAGACGTCACCGTCAAACAACCAGGCAACTAAGCATCTAGACTTGTAAGTCTCGAACACACGTTAAAGCTTTTTCTTTTGAGTCTTATTAATTTCATGAACTATTTTAAAAATTTTATGTATATGCATATTACGATATATTTATGCCTGTATGAAAAGTTTGGAAGATTCATGTCCGGATTAGTAGGAATAGTGTGTTAAATTTTAGTTATAGGATGGAATAGAGCCTAAACATCAGTACTATAGGAAAGTCAAAAAAGAAAAAGAAGAAGTAGTGGTAGTTGCGCCGTCAACAACGCAAGAAGAAAGGAATAGAAAAAAAAAAAGAAAAGGTGTGCCATTGCTGGAGCTTCAGTTTTCAGCAAAGCAAGGGAAAAAAAAGGAGAAGGACAAAGGAGGCTCATCAAACCATTCGCTCAAGTCAAACAAAAAGGGCTGGCCAAAGGGAAAAAAAAAAGAAAGGAAGGGAGAAGAGCAGTGGCTGTTGTTGTTGTTGTTATTAGTGTTGTTAATCAAGCCGAGTTGAGCTGAATATTTGGCTGCCGAGCTTGACTTGAGTTTAACTCAAGCCAAACTCGAGCATGCTCGACTAGGTGGATGAGTTTTGAAATTTGCTCGGACTCGGCTCGCCAAATGGGACATGTGGCACGAGCTCGAGCTTGAGCTTGACTCGTTTGTGGCACGAGCTCGAGCTCGAGCTTGATTCGTTTATCACAAACGAGCCAAGTTTGCATGAGCTCGAGCTCAAGCTCGTGCAAATTGAGCGCAATAAAATCTATAGTTTTCAATTTTTATACTTTTGAATTGTAAAATGACATATACACCCTTCCTTATCAAGCTACTCGGATAACAAACGAGTCGAGCTTACTTGGCTTATTAATTAAACGAGCATATCTCGAGCTCGATCTTGACTCGTTTATCACAATTAACGAGCCGAGCTCGAGTCTTATCGAGTCGAGCTTTCGAGCTGCTCGTTCCATTTAACAACTCTAGTTGTTGTTGATGGGTTAAGGAACTGGGTCGGGTCGGGCCATTTCTTACGACTCAGATCTAGAGGAAATGGGTTGGGTCAAGAGGTGGTTATGTATGAATGTGGGCTTGTTTAATTAGGTTAAAAGCTGGAAGAAATAAGGAAATACTTGGACTAGAACCTTGGGTTGTTATTCAGATCCAAAAAAAAATAATGGCAAGTATACTTAGGTCAGAAATATAGTATGGGTTTAGTAAATATTCAATAGATAAATTTTAGGTATAACTAATCCATCTTCTATGGACTATCATAGGTATTAAACTTCAAAACCTAACCTAAAATAATTTTGGATTTTAAAGATTTAGGCATTTAGGCTTATGCTTAATTAATTAAGTTTAAAATATTTAATAAAAATATAAGGCATCTTAATCTAACCTTATTAGATTAATTTATACAATGTAAGATAAGTTTTAGATTGTTAAACGAAATCCTAAAATAGTAATAATAATAATAACAATAATAATAATAATATAAATGTGGATGAAATAAATTAAGGATATAATTGAAAATAAAATATAAACATAAATACAAGTGGAATAAGCTTTGATAATAATTGTAATGGTAAATAAATATACATACACATACATATGTAATAATAATACACACATAGGTGCAAAATGGAAATAGAATAAAAGATACCTGTAATAACTAATTAACCCATATTTATATATATATATATATATATATGAATGAAAATAAAATAAAACAGTATCGATAAGGACAATAACAATAATAATGAATAAAATAGTGAAATAATAAAATAACAATAATAATAAATATATATATATATGTATGGTAAAATAATAGTCAACATAATAAATATGATTATAAATAATTATTTTAAATAAGGAAACTTTACAAAAAAAGGCGAACTTTCCAAAATTAGAAACTTTTTAATTTAGGAAACTTTCCAAAAATATAAACTTTCCAATTTACAAAACTCTTCTTGGCTTCATAAAATGGTCAAGATATGAATCTTAGAGTTGTTCAGAATTATGTGTATATATATATACATCTATAAGAAATATCAATTAATTAGGACACCTATACATTTGATAGTTACGACACAAGTTTAAAAGACTTAAGATAGCCCCACTTGAGCAGCAAGACAATGGTCGGTGGCACTTACCCTTCTATGATTCTAAAAGTTTAAAGTTAGATTTTATTGTTAAACCTATTTCGATGTGTTAATTTGACATTTACTTGATTAAATGATTTAGGCTCCGTTTGATAACACTGAATCTGAATTCTGAATACTGAATACTGAAATAATTAATTTGCTGAATATTAAACACTGAAAAGAGATATATGAATGTCTGAATCTTAATGCTGAACCTATTTATAGTGTTTGATAAATATTCATAACTTAATGCTTAATAAGTTAAATTATACAATTTTGCCCTTCTATCTTTTAATCCAAAAAGGAAATAGAACTTATGATTTAATTAACTTAAAATTGTTAGGTATGAAAATGACAATGATTGTGAAGAGCAATGCATACAATGACAATATTTCTTTGTATGGGAAAAGAGTATGGTTTCATCATTTTGAGAATGGGAAAACAAGCTTTTAATACTCCAAAAGCACGTTCAATTACATTTCTCAATCTTGCATGTGCTTGGTTAAAGCGTTCTTCTTTTGATTTTGGACGAGAAGCATTTCGAAAATTAGACAACTAATATCTAATATTTCGATATGGTGTCATAAAGCCACGTGTGTGTGGATAAGCTGCATCACATAAATAATATTTATCTGCACAAAAAAAAATATCAAAATAAAAATGTTTGTGGATGAAAATTACTGCAAAAAAAATACTATTGTTAAAAAAAAATTTTGAATAGAAAATATCAGGTTGTTTTGTCTAATTAGATAAGGATTTTGAATAGGGAATATTAGGTTGTTTAATTAGATAAGGATTTTGAATGTAATTAACAAATAGGGATATATTTGGTAGATAAGATAAAGTAGTTGAAGTAAATCTCTTGATTCTTATCAAATTAAGCATTCAGCTACGATTCTTGTGCTGAAAAAAATACATACAAATTCAGCACCACTTAATAAGTTCAGCGGGTGAATTTTTATTTATCAAACACCCACAACATCTAAATGTCTGAATGAATTCAGTTTCAGCACTTTTTTATGTTATCAAACAGGCACTTACTTGAGTATTTACGCAAGTTCTATTTTTGCCATATAAAGATGGGCCATGTGAATTATTTGAAACATTTTGGTATGTTATTATATATCAAAAGAGTGGTATCTTTCGTGAAATCAAGGAACTATGCATGCGGCGTGTGAAATGAATTTATGTCAAGTAATACTCAAAACAATCATGGAATATACTGTAGGGGCTATAGTCCTGTCTAATGGTCATGGTAGCCTAGTATAGAGTCCACCCAATTAACATGGTCATGGTAGTTTGGTATAGGGTCCGGCTGATTGATCCATGTATGTAATAAGACCAATCGGTAATCATGAAACCTATTGGTCGTCCACCTAGAAGAGGTTAAATTTCTAAGTTAAGTACTCAGAAGCCGATCATTGCATATACTTGTTATGAACTAATATAAAATGATTTATGACTCAATGGCTTTCATGTACAGTTATGAATAAGATGTTTACCAATTGATGTGTCACTCATTATTACTGACTATTTTACAAATAACGTTATTTTCAATAATTATGCATATGAATGGTGTGCAAATAATTTGATATATATATATGTATGTATATGTAAAGCTATGATTGCATGGTCCAACAAAGGGGTAGATACTATTTATTGAGCGATTTGTCGCTCAACCCAATTATTACCACTTTTGCAAATTCTGAAGAGTATAAGTTGATTTACGTAGAAGACCCTGAGATTGATTTTATTAGTTCTAAGTGGATAGAAATTAGCAGTCTAGCTGCTTTTGGCTATTAGTTTTATTTAATTTCTTTTTCTGTTGTCTTATCTAGAAAATAAATGTACGAATTTCTAGGTTACTTATAGACTACCTTCCATTTGAGATTTGTACCGCACTATATTTAGTTATGCTATCTAGTACTTTCTAAGTTTTAATATAGTTTAATGTTGTCTTGTATTCTTGAGCGGGACTTGAGAATACGGTGGATATCACGTGATTGGCATATGATGGCTCTAGATGTGACACTATATGTGATTTCCAAATTATTATCACCTCAGGATTGTGCTGGTTTGGAGGGCCACCCTTCTCTAGAAGAGGTTAAGGAGGTTTTTTTTTTATGGATGCCGATAGTGCTGTCGAACCAGATGGCTATTCGTGGAAATTTTTTACTTTTGCTTGGGAGGTGGTAGGCAATGATGTTTACGCTGTGGTGTGTAGTTTCTTTTTTGGGGCCAAGTTGCCATGGAGTGTAACTGTGACGTCTATTATCTTGCTCCCTAAAGCTAGCTCTCCTCAAGTTTTTTCACAGAATCGACTAATCAATCTATGTAACTTCATCAATAAAATTATTTCTAATTTATTGGCTATGAGGTTGGCGAAGGTTTTGCCTATAATTATTTCTTCTAACCACAATGGCTTTGTTCAAGGTCGGCAAATATCTGATAATTTTTTATTACTGGCCCAAGAATGATATCTGGTATTAGGCGGCCGAATAGGGGTGGCAATTTGTTCTCAAGTTCGATATGGCCAAAGCTTATGATAGAGTATTTTGGTCTTTATTATTGCAAGTGTTGCTTCGGTTTGGTTTTAGGGAGAGGTGAATTGACATGATTTGGAGGTTAGTCTCTAATGTATGGTTTTCAGTGATTATTAATGGGTCACCTCAAGGGTTTTCCAAGTCTTCAAGGAGACTACGTCAAGGGGATCCTATTTCTCCAGCTTTGTTTATTGTTGGAGCGGAGGTGTTGTCTCAGTTGCTGAATGCGTTAATAGATGTTTGGAGGTTTGTTCCTTTTAATGTTCCTAGAGGCTATCCCATTATCACTCATCTGGCTTATGCAGATGATGTTATGAAATTTAGCAGTGGGTTGAAGAGCTCATTACAATCGATAATGAGATACTTGGAGGCTTATTGTAGTGTGTTGGGGCAGCTGGTGAATTTTCAAAAGAGTGGTTTTCTAGTACATCAAAGGCTTTATTCAGTGAGTAAGCATGTCATATCTTAGGTGATGGGGTTCCGAGAGAAGTCGTTTCCAATTAAGTACCTTGGCTGTCCTATCTATGTTGGGAGAGGGAACTCACATTTTTTTTATTTTTCTGAGATTTGTAATTCGGTGGCTAGAAGGGTGTTGTCATGAAAAGGTAGGTTTTTGTCTTATAGTGGTAAGCTAGTGTAAAGAGTGTGCTTTCTTCGATCCAATTCATTTATTGGTAGCTACTACGCCGCCTAAAGGGGTGTTTCAAATTTTGGAAAAAATCTTTGGTAACTTCTTGTGGGGGAGTTCAGATTATGGTCTTCGCTTTCACTGGTTTAATTGGAGCTCTATTTATAAGCCTATTGAGGAAGTGGTGCTTTCTCTATGAAGTTATGGTGGCTATTTCGCCATAGTGCTTCTCTATGGGCTCGTTTCATGCAAGCTAAGTTGGTGTCATCCATGTCAGGCAAAGTTAGTTCGGGGTCAATCCTATATTTGGTGGGGTCTATCCATACCTTTGGCGGAGGCTCATATTCGATGGGTTCTGGGAAATGGCAATGTAGATTTTTGGCATGAAAATTAGATGGGAACTGGCCCATTGTGTGACAAAGCGGAGATTTTTGGAGTACACTCAATTGCTATTTTTGTTGATCAAGGTCATTGGAATGTTAATATGTTGTAGCGTTGGTTGCCAAATGATATTGTGTTTGCCATTCTAGCTATCCCTCCTCCAACATCACAGCTACTGGATACAATGATTCAGGTTTGTTCACAGTTTCATCTGCTCATCGGGTCATGAGCCAACCTGCTCCTAAATCTTTATTTTTGGCAACTATATGGCACTCTTTGCTTCCTCCTAAAGTTTCCTGCTTCATGTTGCGTTTATTGGAATATCGGTTCCCTGTAACTGACATACTCTACCATTTTAATATTCATGGTCCATCTCGTTGTTTGTGCTGTAACGATCCAGAGATAGAGTTTAGATCACATTTTTTGTACGAGAGACTTTCCTAAGCAAGTTTGGCAATCATTTGAATGGGTGGTTGGTAGGTTTTGATTCACCATTCACAGTGCAGCATGTGTTCGCTAGATGGTGGTTACGTCCTTCTAATAATATTTTGTTTTAGAGTGGTATTTCGTATTCTTCCTTGTCTTGTTTGTTGGCATTTGTGGAAAGCTAGGAACTTGAGGCTTTTCGAAAGTAAAGTGGTTACTGTCGACCAAATTCACTTGCAGATTGTTGGAGAGTTGTAAGACATTCTTTCTATCCAATTTTCTATGCTCACTAAGAAAGGTTTTTCTTGGCCAGTTCTCTATGATTTAACAATGAAATGGAAAAAGATTCGCCGAATTTCTTTGCTAAAATGGGGAGTGTCGAGTCTTTCTATTCCTCAATTGAGTGTAGATGGGTGCTCTAGGGGAAATCTTGGTAGGTCAGGGGTTGGTATTCTGAGAGCTTTATCAGGGGAATTTCTTTTTGCTTTCTCTTGTTATTCTGGAGAAGTTACTAGTTTGCATTCAGAGTTGAGAGCTATGCTTCATGGTGTGAAAATTTGTGTGCAATGAGGTATTTTGCTAGTTCACATGGAGTCGGATTCTCTGCTATTGGTTAAGATGTTCCATGGTGACATTGGTGTTCCTTGATTCTTGTTGCGTGAGTTTGAAGAATTGGTTGCTTTGTAGCATCATTTGCATGCGGTTACTCATTCTTTCCGAGAGGCAAATATGCCTGTTGACAGATTGGCAAATATTGGCACTGATTCTAGTTTAAACATGGTGTATGACTCGGTTGTAGAACTCCCAGGATTGGTAAGAGGTGATTTTAAAATGGATAACTTAGGGATTCCTTCTGTTCATTTACTTAGGTCTTAGATTGGATGGCCATGTACTTCTAAACCTTTCCTTCTTGAATTCTTGGAGGTAAGGTTTGGTTCCCCCTTGTATTTTTAAAGTATTTATTATTATTAATAAAATTTGATCTGGCATCCCTCCCCGTGTACGGGGTTTGCCATAAAAAAATTTAAAAAAATCAAAAAGGCCTTTTCATTAATGAGCTTGGCTCTAGGTCCAAACCCCTAATTCAAATTTGATTCAAATTAACACGGGCCATTTCTACAAATAAATAAGTAAATAAATAATGCATATTTTATGGATAACCAAATTATGGCACCTTCTAAAAAAAGATACTTTCTAAATTAGGAAACTTTCTAAAAGGGAAAACCTGCTATTTTAGAAAACTTGTCAAATACTTTTTATAAAAGGGCTTTAGGAATAAGATAGTGAACTAATTAAGCACTATATGTTATTGATTATAGGTTGGATAGAATTCGAGAACATGTTAAGAATCTCTTCAATCGAGTAGTATGAGATAGGTGGTACTTACCTCTCTGTATTTTCAAAATATTATATATGAATTTTTCTCAAGTGAATGTTTTATTTTGATATATGCAAATTGGATCATGTATGCCTATTTAAAATTTATTTTTGGTTATGCTATATTTTGGGTTATGCTATATTCAATTAGTGGCATATTTTTATGAATTTAAAAGAATTATGCATGTAACGTGTAAAATGATTTTAGGTTACCAGAAACTCTAAATAGTCATGAAATAGATGATAGGGGCTATAGTAATATCATTGTGACGATCAAGTGAAGATCAGGAAAAATGCTTGATCGGTCATGAATAGTCATTGTATGGGTGGATTAAGTGAAGATCAAAGAAAATGCTTAATTTACCGCTCTGCTAAAAGGGGTTCAATCTCTAGGCTTAGTACTCACAAGCCGGATAGTGCATGTATCTGTTTATGAGTTATGTTTATGAAATGAGATGACATGATTGATATGTTTTACAATTTGCAAGAATGTTCAATGAATACGATCACAACATGTTATGTTTTTTTTATGCCACAATCGGCGGGGGCTACCTCTAGAACCTACGGGATTAAGTGCCACGTCGGATAGAGACCACTTATGTATATGCCACTCATCTTCACTGAAATATATTTATGTAATATATGAAATGGGATGACAAATGTTTTTAATTGATATATGCATGTGGCATGGTGTGACCGAATTTGCAAATGTATACTGTATGTATGTAGTTACATGATCCAACAGGAGAGCAAGTACTATTTGTTGGGCGTACGTCGCTCAACCCATGTCTATTTATTTTTCTTGCAAATCAAGAAAATCAATTCGTATATGTGAGAACCCGTAATTTTCATTTTTCTAAGTTTTATTATTTTTCATGACTTGTGTTCTGCATTTTCGTGATTAGAAATTTTTTCTAGATAAATTTAAGGAGCAGATATAATTTTTAGATGATTTTTCTAGTATCGAATAGATTTTGAGAAATTAAGAACAGATACCGGACGTGGGACCCACTAGTGCGAAAAGTCCGGAAAAATTCGGCCAACTAGATTAAGTTTTGGATACTGGAATTATTTTATCGGGTGTTAAGAGATAATTAGAGGAAGCTATTTGGATTGATGTGAGAGGGAACAAAGTGATAGACTTGCATTAAATTGGGTGACAAGTGTCACCATTTGATTGGGTTACCTTTAAGACTACTATTCCATGTCTTACCATTGACCAAATAAATCACAAAATTAACCAAAAATTGCACCATTTTCTCCTCTCAAGTGCCGGCCCTCTCTCTCAAAGGGAGAAAGAAAACCTCTTCAAGTTTTGGCTTCAATCATCAAAACCAACCATCCAACCTTGATTTTTCTCCATAAAACACCTTCAAGTAGTGGTGGTGAGTTGTTGTGTGAAGTTATTTGGAAGGTTAAGGTGACCCATAGCTCTTTCTCTCTTGTTTTAAAGGTAAGTTGTGAAGAACCACCCTCCTTCTTTAATTGATGCTCAAATCATGCTTAGTGGAAGTAGAAGATGCAAGTTTATGGATTAATTCTTGATTTGTGGTTGAATTGATGACTTTTTATTATTTTTGGGGAATTTTCTGTTTTAATTCAAGCATGATGGTGTGGCTCTCTATGATGTATGGAAATGATCTATAATGACTTAAGGAGGTGGGAAAAGTGATTAATTGCAACCAATTTCTGTTTTGGAAGAAAATTGGAAAATCTAGGGTTCTTAAGGGTACATTCTGTCCGAATTTTTAGGTACTAGATAGAGGCCGAATTGGCCTTAGCTCAAAACATGAAAGTTGTAGGGAATGATATTTTAAAGGTGTCTACAAAATTTCAGGTCATTTGGATTAGTGTAGAGTGAGATATGACGAAATTACTGTAGCTGTTCTGCTTTGATCAGAATGCGAAAACTGCGATAGTAATTGGCCATTTTGACTGGAATTGGTTTGGGTTTTGGAGTTGGTGTCTTCTGATGAAATGTAGCTGGATGTCTTAGCTAACTTATGCCTTTAGAATTTCGGCATTTGGACTTGTATAGACTGAGTTATAGTAATTACAGTTTTGTGTGATTTGCAAACCTGTTTTGGGAATTCTGGTATAGTATTTTGCATATTTGACCTAGTTGTGTTAGGAACTGGATTGAGTGACCTGCTACATTGTTGTAGCTCTGTTTCTTGGCTTCGAAATGGTGGGTCTTACACCCCCATCCGATAATTGTAGTGAGAGTTGTGCCATTACCGCAAAATGACGTCAAAACTGTATTTTTCCGGGCCAATGCTAGTTACATTTCCGAAATTTCTGGTTTCCTCTATTGTTTGTAAATGTTTATGGAACCTTATTGGGGTCATGTTTGGCCTTGGTTTATGACTCGTTATCGAGTCTCATTGTATTTGTTTGCATGTTTTTAGGGCGTGACGGTGGTGCACAACGTTCTTTTGACTAAAGTGTTTGAAACCACATTGTGCTAGCTTGGTGAGTGTACTACTCACTTATGTGCTATTACATGGCTTTGATCTTTGTACTTGAGATGTTGAATGTTGATTGATCCAAGTGAGAGTGTACTTTATCACTTTCACTTATTGTTTCGCATGTTATTGGAAAGTTATATGAAATGTTATATGAAATGTTATATGAAATGAAATACATGACTTCAAATATTATCCATGAGCTCAACCCCATTGGTTATTGATTGAATCGAGCCGGCGAGGGCTTGGTCGTGCCAATTAATGTGCCTTGGGGCAACATCATAGGGAATCTTGTAGTATGAGAGACTCTTGATTCCGGTTTACTCGAGTAATACCACAATGTAAGAGTTTGGATTTCGGGCCCGGTTGAGGAATGTTAGGAGGAAGGGAATGGAAGTTAAGAGGAGTCTACGGTTGGTTACCTTTCAGACATTGACGGAGAGTCAATGAGACCTGATCAAGAATTCAAACGAGGAAAAGGGCTCTTGAGAGCCACCCGTATCCTTTTATCCTCATTATTAATGTGTGGCTTTATTTATTTTGGTAAATTGGACTGTTAAACTTGATGTATTCATGAACTTGGTTGCTTGAGTTGTATTCTCACTGGGCAATTAGCTCACCCCGTTCCTTTTGTTTTCCTTACAGGAATATGACTCTTTTGGAATGAATTTTGATAAATGGTTGCCGAATGAACTAGATGAATGACTCTTTTGTATTGTATATAAAATGGGACCCTAAATGTATCATTAGGGCCGTTTTCACTTTTGTTTTGGCAAACCATATATGTAGTGACTTTTGTATCACTTTTAAATGTCATTTTTGGTTTGTAAAGGCTAAATGTTATGTGGTATATGTAATTCGATGTTTGGTTGGGTTCGGACGAGTCGGTTACTATTCATGGCCGACTCCGGATTTCATTTTCTTTTATTTTGGGTTATTTTGCCCTTTTGCCTTATTTGCGCTCGTTATAAGTTCCGGAACGTGAAAGATCGCTCTATACTGCACCGTTAGTCCTGGCGAGAGTTGGGCAGGCAGTCCGCTAACCCCTTTGGTTCGCCTTAGGGGAAGGTGGGGCTGTCACAGTATATGTTTAGAAGATAAGTGAGAAAGGTAAATAGATAGATGTTTAAATTCTAGGAAGTTAGAGTCATGCATTTTGTAGATACAATTTAGTGAAGTGTATGTATTTCATTGATATCTACAAGATTTAAATTTTAGTGAAATTTTTGTAAGTTATGATTATGATGCCTTGTATTTATGGGAGTAAGGTCTCATAGATATGGCGTGCCATGTTGCAATTTCGGTCCAAGAACTCGGATTTGGGGCATGACATGTTTGGTTATGCTTTTTCAATTTTGTTTTTATGTCATTGTACATTGTCTTCATGTCCCATGTCCAATATTCAGCTTTTCAGCTCCAAAAAAATATAGAAGTATACCGTGTCATCAGAAAGAGAGATATGAGTCTTGGAAGAAAGAAAGACAACTAAAAACTATCATAAAATTTCATAAGGTGTACAAGCCAATGAATGACTCTGAATTGACTCAGACACTAGTAGAATTCAAAAATGCAAAAAAAGATATATCTATACAAACCAATATATAAAGCAATCAAAGACAACAACATAATCTTTTCCTACGGGCAGTCAGAAATTTATTTGGTATCAAACGAAGTATATGTTTGAAAACATAATTAATGTAGCTTTAAAGCAAATGAGTTCAAGAAATTTACGCTCTTTTTTGACAGTGGATCGATAGATGACATAACTTCTGGTTGTACATAGTCCTTTCCACAATAAAAAAAAAAAACTATCGTATCATTACCAATTTTTTGAATTGGAATTCCACCACTAAGCCTAGAAATTTCACTAGCGTAATCTTGCACTTGACCAGCTTTGCAAATGTCCTTGACAGTTTCATGCTTCTTCCAATGCAAATGCATGTTAAGAATTACACCTCCAAATACTCCTTTCCGATCAATATGCACATAATTTGACCCTTCCTGGGCCATTCTTCATGTAAAATCATTCTTCACCTATCAGCTCATGTGACTTAACAACAGGACCTTGGACTTTGTTGACCTCATGCCGCTTTAGCCTTTCGACCAGCATGACTTCCTTCACTTTAGCCTGTGGTACAAACAAAATCAGCCCCATCACTTGAGTAACCCAATTGAGCCAATCTGAGGCATATAGCTGATTCTTTTCTCTTAGAACAACACTGGAAAGAAAAGCAGGGAAACAAAAAAATCAATACCATGCTATACAAGATATGCTTAAGGAGAACTTCATTGGCCAAGTTAAACAGATAAATAAACTTGAATCTATTGACATCAAAATAAGCTCTACGAGTTGAGTGGCACCAAATTTCAAATTTTTAACTACTGAACTAAAGACATAATTACCAAAAATATCCACTGCAATCACTCGAAGCACACACTTTATGTCAAGCAGACAGCTAGTTAGCCATTAATTTTGTCTTTATAAATGAGGAAATTCAATGAACTCCATATGAGAATACATCATTATCATTACTCTATAAAAAGTACCATGAGTCTTGGTACATTAGAGTGCGAGTGTAAGCACTATTGTGATCTTACTTTTTATCATTTCAATTATGCCCTTCTTAATTTGTGGTTAAAGTTTTATATAATCTTAATTGTAGGTGGTCAAGAAGAAAATAATGGTTGATTATTAATGTCACCATATTGCATCATACCATATTGATGTAACAAAAAATTCTCCTTAAAGTTATAAATAGTGAAATGATTTGAGAAACATTTCTTGAATGAATTATATAAGTTGTATGCATCCAATTCAGAAGGAGAAGAATTTTTCATGTTGCACTAAATGGAATTTCAATATAAAAAAAAAGTTATAATGGCTTTATAACTGAAATAGTAGTATTAAATTGCCAAAAGGAAAAGTTGAAATAGCCATACAAACTATTATAATTAATAGCAACATCTCAAAACAAAAAAAAATGAAAAAAAATTTAAAACTATTCATAAAATGACATAAACTGAATAGAAAATGAATTAAAAATCTAGAAATACAATTTAAATAATACCAAAGACAACATCCAAATCACTAATATCCAAGGGAAGACTAACATTGTTATTGGCACTAATATAGTAATACTTCATTTGTATTGGTTTGAGCAAATCAAGTCCATCCATCAAGTCATGTAGAAGCCATCTCCAATGATAAAACTAGAATTGTAATAAGAGTAAACTAAAAATGAAATATGATATCCAAATTATTTTTGGGATACCCAAAATACCCTTATTTTTCTAATGATTACATATATTTATTGTATTGCAATATTAGTGAATAATGGTAATAATTATGAAATAAAAACTTTAAAATTAAGTAAATCTCATTTATGGTTACAATTGTAATTAGATGGATTTTGTTCATTCTAATAATTGACAATAATTGTAGTGGTTATGGATTAAAAGCTGGCAATAAAAAAATAAAACATTGCAATATACTAAAAATTAATATTAAATTTGTTAATGAGCTAGAATTCTCATTCCAATTCCATGATCATTGAAAACACTGATAGTAAAACCAAAAATATTGTGCTCATATGAAAAAAGTAGACATGTTGCTTTTGCTTTGTATTGGGTAGTGCTAAAAAAATATGATTAAAAGAAAAGGAAAATGAAAACAACCCAACTATCTCTATCTATGAAATTTCAATTGTCAGAATGTACAAGTCAAAAAAAAAAAAAACTTTACGTGGTGGATCATTTATACTCTATTATTGACAAAAATAACAATAAAAAGAATACAAAAAATTCAAATTACATGTATGTTTATTTTTTTAGCTTAATCATATTCTTAATTTATAAAAAATTCTAACGATTGTGTTTTATATATAATAAAATCATGGATATTTGATATGTTAGAGCTCAAGCTATAAATCAAAAAAATGTTTGGTTCATAATTCCAAATTTAGTCCTAAGGGACATGTTAACTACATTGGAATGCTTTTTGTCACTTTCCATTTAATAAAATCTTTAAAAGTAATTGGCTAAAGAAAATAAATAACATAAAAATACTATATTATGATGTTGATGATCAAAATTTTTAGTATCTAAAGAATTATATATTTTAGAATATTATAATCACGTGCAAAGTATGTGAACTTTTACTAGTATATCAATATATCTTCCTCCCTCTATCCAAAAGTAATGATATTTTTTGGATGTCAAGTAGACAACATATAATTGTTTTCTACTACTAGTCACCTCCAAATAGATGGACCAATTGAAGTAGCAAATAGGACCTTCTCTACTCTTTTGCGTGTAATCATTAAAAAGAATCTTAAAACTTGGGAAGAATGCTTGCCACACATTGAGTTTGCTTATAATAGAAATGTGCATAGTGCTATATACTACAAAAAAAAAAAGATTTCTAGCAACAACAATCTTTGTGAAGAAAAGTTATGTATTTCGTCAGGAAAAGTTTTCGTGACGTCAATGTCATCAGGGAAGATTGGTCACCTATACGAAAGGTAATCATGTGATTTGGTCGTCAGGGAAAGACCTCATATTCTTGACGAGCCTGTCGGGAAAGGCCCTGAACTTTGTCACTACATTTTCAATTGTTAAGAAAAGTCATGCAGTGAAACTTGCTTAAAACTTTAATGACAATAAAACGTCATTTTTCTTAACGACAGTTGCATCGCTGTAATATATTAATTTCTAATTTCACCATTTAGCCTTGTTGATCTTGGTCCATAACTTTTGATGTTTACAAAACAATGGATAATTCTAATAACTCTTCAAGAATTATTTTCAGCTATGAAGCAAATCAGGTTCAAAGATCAAGTGCAGTTGAAAGGGACAAAGGCTGTTGAAAACTGTCGGACGCTTGGATCGGACGTCCGATAATCATTTCGCAACTTCGGATGCATGAAGAACTCCACCACCGGACGTCTGAAGGAAATAAGGCATTCCCCCTGGATCACTGACTTCGATCGGACGCAAGCATCGGACGTCGGATAGAATCCTTCAAAGTCGACGAAACCATCGGACACTGAATATGTCTCTACCGAACGTCCGATAGAAATAAGATGATTTCTCAAATCTCTTTGTTTGCTGTCAGACGCACAAAGAGCTTGTGTGAGGACTCGCAAAAACTATTATTTTATGCCTAATTTATGGCTTAATAAATTATTTAATTGGGTTTTATTTCCAAGGAATATTTTCTAGTCTTATTAGACCTAAATACATGGTAATGTAACTTCGTTATATTTTTAAAATGATTCGTTTCAAAAATTAATTTCCTAGAGCGCGTTTCGTAAAAATAGTGAATAGTGCTTGGAGATTTTATCCGCGTAGTAGCACAATAAGCTTGGAATATTGGAGACTTGTACTATGATCCTAAAATAGGTGATCTTATGAATAAATATTCAAGTGATAGTTAGTAGTGCAATCGTTATAAGAATTTTTCGAAAGTTTCGCGTTATAGCGGTAAAATTGACGGTACGCGTTTTCACACGCGCGACTTCATTTGAGGGACTTTAGACCCTTATTTCGGGACAATTAAGAGTGAATAATATTTACATAAATATATATGCATTGGAGGTTTAGTGCACTAGCGAACCAAACGCGCGAGAAAAATCGAGTCCAAACGCATCCTAATTGCACTATTGCAAGTTGACTTTGAGATGCATTTTGCACCACACAATGAATCTTACTTAGGAAGCCACAATTGAACCAACACCTTCTCTCTCCTCACTTCATTTGGCCGTGCAACAAGAAAGGAGAAGAGCTCTCCATTGTTCTTCATTTTTCATCTTCAATCCATGCACCAAAATTCATCCAAATCACACCAAACTTGGAGACCACTTAGCAAACCACTTGGAGACTATATCTAGCTAAGGAGGAGGGGAGCTTTCACGGTTTCTTGGAGCTTCAAGAGGGCCGAAAATTCTGACCTTGCAAACCAAAGGAGTAGGTAATGATCAACCCATGGATTCTTATCTTTTGGAGATTATATGGCAAGATTAAGCTCATGCATGCACTTAGTTACTTGTTTATGGTATAAAAATGTGATTGTGGGCTCTTGGAATTCCCACACTTGGGTTGTTGTTGCTGATGTGATAATTAATGGTGATTATATTGTGGGTTTAGTGATTATAATGATGCATTAGTGGTGGGTAATTAGTAGGAACTTCATTGGGTGTAAGAAGCAAAAACTTCCGATTCTACCCCTGTTTTATTCGGCCATTTTAAGGCCAGTTTTTAATGAACTAATGGCTTGAACTGGATGCTTATATGATGTATTAGAGGTGTGGAAAATTTCATTGAAAAATAATGAGGTTTGAATGGGCAAATGAATTTTTTTTAGAAACCAGCAAATCTGGAAACTGATTCGCGTATGACTCTGACCAGCAGTAGTATGTTGGCTATAACTCTGTCCTCGGATGTCAAAATCATGTGCCGTCAGTGGCGTTTGAAACTAGACATTCCTAGCTTTAATTTGGTATAAAATGCACGTTCTGATTCTTTGTGAGCAAGCCGAACCAAATGTTTTAAGTTCGCTGTCCTGTTGCTCTGTTCGTCTGGAATGAAGTGGTCAGGCAGCAACTTGATGCCCGAATTTGAACCAGTTGGGTGCCGAATTTGGAAATGATTTCTTCTGTGATATTTTAGTCCTATGAATGTATTTTCCAACGGCGTAAGCCATGCTCGATTTCGAGCTATATTGACTGATTTGTGACTGAAACAAGTGGACTGCTCTGTTTTGGAAAACCCTAATGTTTGGACTGGTTTGGAACCAAATCTTGGAGTGAACTTGTTAGTTGATGTTTTTGATATTAAACACTTATCAAAGATATTATGGGTGTATCTTAGACCCTTATTTCACAAATGAACCATGGTTGGATAACTTTCTTGGTTAGACGATTGGAAATTGGGAAATGCAAGTCAAAGGCAGATTGCCTTAGGATTTTTCTTGAACTTTGGTGGGCTAATTAACTACCTTGCCGAAGGTATTTTTCCCCGAAATTTGATAGAGAGATACTTTCCATATATTATTGAAATACTGCCAATTTTGGTGCCAATTCAAGTTCGTTTCGATACCCAATTGAATTACTAAAGTTAGAGGTTCAAATCTGGAAAATTCTCATCCAGTCTTGAATTTGCTCAACTTCGGGCTACCGTATCTCGGTGCTCGAAACTCCGATTCTTGATCCGCTTGTTTTGTCATACACCTCACTTGCAACCCTAATTGAGCTGCAAATTTCAGAGGCCGGTTTGCAATGTGTGAATCGTGCCGAATTTTCAAAGTTGGCCGAAATCCAACTTAATTCTGCCATGAAAACCGACCCTGCGTCTTCAAGCTCATTTTTGACCACTTTTCACTTCGATTCATGGAAAAGTGTCTTCTAGGAACTTATAGTACTCTCTAAGAGGTTTCCAACGGTATAAAGTTTTCCAATTCTCGACTTATACCGAGCGAGTTATGATTTTTCAAAGATTCATCATAAAACTGAAAAATTTTCCAATTCCAAAGAAATAGAGTTTTTCAAAAACTCTTTGTTCTTTTGATATTCTTAAACGTTTTGCTTACGATCTTCAAGATAAAAACTCAAATATTGTTGTACATAATAAAAGGCAAGTTGAACCTCGATTTACGTGTAATTGAGGTTCTCTTTTGCGAAATAATCCTTAGATTGTACTAATGTACAATCTTCTTGATAAGTGGGTTAATTGTATGATTATTCGCTATTAAATTGCCAGGCGCGCAAGGAGACCTTCAAGAGGATCTCACCGCGGACACTTGAACTCCCAGAAAATAATTCTTATTGAATTGCTCGGTGAGTGTCAAGTGTGTGAATCTTGATACTTGTTTAATTGTGGTATTTGTTGAAATTTTTAAAAATGAGGGCGGGTGCGTACTTTATCGCACTCGTTCTAATTTCAAATGAATGAATGGAATGTATTGAATGAATGAATGAAATGCAATGTTATGTCATGAATGCTTGTGTCGTTGGAGTGAACCTTCTCGACCTTCAAATGAATGGGGGACGCCCAAACTCATAGGCCAACCTTAGACTCGAGCCGGTAATGGGCTTGGTCGGGGACTGGGGCGAGCCATGAGATATACATAAGTTCGACCTAATAAGAGGTCTTGTTTGGCATACTCGTAGAGTATCGCCCAATAATAGACTTGTGGGCCCTTTGGGTGTACGGTGGACGGAGGAAAGTAAGTGGTGATCTACGGAAATGGAAATACCGACCCGGTTGACAGGAGGGTCAATGCGGGAAGGTATTCGAATGATAACGGCAGATCGAGTGGAACTTAGCTCCTGAGAGCTACTATATCCTTGAATTGTTTCTGATTACCTTTCATGTTTGATTGATTGATTATTGAAAAGACATGGCTTTATTTATTAAATTTGGGATTGTTATTTGACTAAGTGCTTGCATGTGTGTTCTTGGCCTCACGAGCGTTAGCTCACCCTATAGTTTTGTTTTCCTTAACAGGACCGACTCTTGGAGAAATATGGAGAAACTATCCGTTGAAATTTTGTTAAGACTCCTGTTATAAATTTTGACTGGGCCCTGGTTTGGGTTGTACTTTTGGAAATTGTAAACTTGAAAAGTTTGGGCCCTGATGTGTACTTTGAATTTAAGTCGTTTCATGATTACCCGATGTACTGGTTATACATTAAGTGACTTATTAAGCTTGAACGCTTCCGCATTATTGTATTCATGTTGCTCTCATCGAAGTGTTTAGTTTGGTTTGAAATTGAACGGAATTGCTTGAGTCCTGGCGTGAGCTAGGCAGGCGTCCGCGGATACCCTTTGGTCCGCCTTAGGGAGATGTGGGGCGTCACAGCTTGCACCGGACGTCCGATAGAATTGAAGAAAATTTCTCAAACTCACTGCTTGCTGTTGGACGCAAAAAACAGGAGTACCAGACGTCCGATACTCAAACGGCTAGTTGACTCTTCAGTTACTTTCTATCCGTTGGAAGCATTAATGTGGCACTTTTTTGGTCCTATATAAATTGTTGTTGGTCAGATATTTCAAATAACTTTTGCACACTGAAGATACAAAAGATCTAGAGTGATTTTAGTGAGGAAATATTCTTCAAAGAAGATTTGTAGTCTTAGTGGTGTGAGTTTCATTGTAAGTATTTCATTTGTGAGTGAATACTTCATGAGTGTAGCTCTGCGAGGGTTGTCTTGAGGGATAGTAAAACGTCCTAACTTGACCGAGCGGAGTTCGGGGTAAGGAGGAGGTGAACCTTTCTTTGTACACAAGAGTGATTGTAATTCATCAATTTGAAGAAACTTGTTTGAATTAATCTACAAGCTCAAGAGGAGTTAGGTAGTTAATTGGTTTGCAATTCTTTCCTTTTTATTTTCTTATTGTTACGTTTGTATTCTTTAAATTGATTATCTCTTCTACTCCCAATCAGTCTTGCTTTCTTGTTAATTGTCTCATTGGTTGTCTTCGAGCCCTACAATTTGATACCAAATGTTGACCTTGGTCCCTAACTTTTGATATTTACAAAACAATGGATAATTCTAATATCTTTTCAAGAATTATTTTCAATTATGAAGCAAATCAGGTTCAAAGATCAAGTGCAATTGAAAGGGACAAAGGCTGTTGAAAACTATCGAACGCTTGGATCGGATGTCCAATAATCGTTGCGGAACTTCAGACACATGAAGAACTCCACCACCGGATGTCCGAAGGAAATAAGACATTCCCCCTGGATCACTAACCTCAATCGGACGAAAGTATCGGACGTTCGATAGAATCCTTCAAAGTTGACGAAACCATCGGACGCTGAATATGTCTCCACCGGACGTCTGATAGAAACAAGATGATTTTTCAAATCTCTTTGTTTGTTGTCGGACGCACAAAGAGTTTGCACCGGACGTCCGATAGAATTGAAAAAAATTTCTCAAACTCACTGCCTGTTGTCGGACGCAAAAAACAGGAGTATCGGACGTCCGATACTCCAACGAGTAGTTGACTCTTCAGTTACTTTCTATCCGTCGGAAGCATTAATGTGGCACTTTCTTGGTCCTATATAAATAGTGGTTGGTCAGATACTTCAAACAACTTTTCCACACTGAAGATACAAAAGATCTAGAGTGATTTTAGCGAGAAAATATTTGTCAAAGAAGATTTGTAGTCTTAGTGGTATGAGATTTATTGTAAGCTTTTCATTTGTGATTGAATACTTCATGAGTGTAGCTCTGCGAGAGTTGTCCTGAAGGATAGTAAAACGTCCTAAGTTGACCGAGCGGAGTTCGGGGTAAGGAGGAGGTGAACCTTCCTTTATACACAAGAGTGATTGTAATTCATCAATTTGAAAAAGTTTGTTTGAATTAATTTACAAGTACAAGAGGAGTTGGGTAGTTAATTGGTTTGCAATTCTTTCCTTTTTATTTTCTTATTGTTACGTTTGTGTTCTTTAAATTGATTATCTCCTATACTCCCAAACAGTCTTGCTTTCTTGTTAATTGTCTCATTTGTTGTCTTCGAGCCCTACAATTTGATACCAAATGTTGACCTTGGTCCCTAACTTTTGATATTTACAAAATAATGGATAATTCTAATATCTCTTGAAGAATTATTTTCAGTTATGAAGCAAATCAGGTTCAAAGATCAAGTGCAATTGAAAGGGGAAAAGGTTGTTGAAAACTGTCGGACGCTTGGATCCGACGTCCGATAATCATTGCGCAACATCGGACGCGTAAAAAACTCCACCACCGGATGTCCGAAGGAAATAAGACATTCCCCTTGGATTACTGACCTCGATCGGACGCAAGCATTGGACGTCCGATAGAATCCTTCAATGTCGACGAAACTATCGGACGCTGAATATGTCTCCACCGGACGTCCGATAGAAACATGATGATTTCTCAAATCTCTTTGTTTGCTGTTGGACGCATAAAGAGCTTGCACCGGACGTCTGATAGAATTGAAGAAAATTTCTCAAACTCACTGCCTGTTGTCGGACGCAAAAAACAGGAGTACCGGACGTCCGATACTCCAACAGCTAGTTGATTTTTCAGCTACTTTCTATCCGTTAGAAGCATTAATGTGGCACTTTCTTGGTCCTATATAAATAGTGGTTGGTCAGATATTTCAAACAACTTTTGCACACTGAAAATACAAAAGATCTAGAGTGATTTTAGTGAGAAAATACTCTTCAAAAAAGATTTGTAGTTTTAGTGGTGTGATGTTCGTTGTAAGCTTTTCATTTGTGAGTGAATACTTCATGAGTGTAGTTCTGCGAGAGTTGTCCTGAGGGATAGTAAAACGTCCTAACTTGATCGAGCGAAGTTCGGGGTAAGGAGGAGGTGAACCTTCCTTTATACACAAGAGTGATTGTAATTCATCAATTTGAAGAAACTTGTTTGAATTAATTTACAAGCTCAAGAAGAGTTGGGTAGTTAATTGGTTTGCAATTCTTTCTTTTTTATTTACTTATTGTTATGTTTGTGATCTTTACATTATTTATCTCTTCCACTTGGTTGTTTTTGATCCTTACAATTGGTATCAGAGCTCGGTCTCCTTGAAATTAAGCTTAAGCGGTTTAGGAGTAAAGATGACAACCAATAATGCTATGTTTTTGGAAGGACAATCTGTGATTAAACCACCTATGTTTCATGGGTCAAATTATGTGAGTTGGAAAGAAAGAATGATTATCTTTTTGCAATCGATTGATATTGAATTGTGATTTATTATTAATGAAGGTTCTTATGATGCCTCTCTTATAGATGAAAATACTCATATATCTTGAACAAAAAAAAGAAGTGAACTGACTGCTATGGATAGAGCTCATCTCACCTTAAATGCAAAAGCCATGAATGTCTTACATTGTGTTTTAGACTCAAATGAATGTATTAGAGTCAAAGGCTGCAAGTCAGCCAAGAAAATTTGGGATAAATTGAGAAAAATTCATGAAGGTAGTGAGAATGTTAGAGAACAAAAGAAATCCATTCTGGTCACTAAGTATGAATCCATTATGATGGAACCTCATGAAAATATTGACAAGATGTACTACAAATTCAATGATCCTATCAAGGATCTAGAAGTGCTTGAGAAAAACTACTTTCTAGGTGAGAAAAACAGAAAAATTCTGAATGCCTTATTAAAGGATTGGGAGAGTAAGGTGATTGCTATAGAGGAAACTAAAGATCTAAATACCTTGTCTATTGAATCTCTCATTAATTCACTGATTTCTTATGAGTTAAAACTCAAATCCAAGATGCAGGAAGAAAAAGACACAAAAGTGAGAAAGAATATTGCTCTGAAAGCTTCACAAAATGAAGATGATACAGCCTCCGTGAGTGAAGATGACATGGAAGGTGATGATAGTGATATTGCACTCATCACACGAGGTTTCAAAAGAATACTCAACAAAAAGAGATTCAGAAAAAGTGGATCTAGCAACTTCTTCCCGAATTAGTCCAACAACTTGAGAAACAAAGGCAAACTAGAGTTCAACAAAAAGTAAATGGATAAGTGCTTTGAATGCGGTCTATCTGGACACTATGCAAGTGAGTGTCCAGTGATGAAGAAGGAAGAAGGAAGAAGGAAGAAAATTAAGATTCAACAATTTTCAATTCACATGGAATGAGTGCAACTCCGATGGTGAAATTGATGAGGAAGAAGAATCTATTCAATTGGCTTTAATGGCCATTGGAAATGATGAGATAACAACTTGTAACTCTCAATCTGATAGTGATGATGAAACTGATGATGATCTTGAATCTTTTATTATAAAATTGCATGATAACTTGAAAGAATCTTATGCTAGAAACAAGGAAATAAAACATAAAATTCATTTTCTTCTTCAAGACAATGTACGTCTTTTTCAAGAAAATAAAAAACTAAAAACTGAAATTGATTTTTTAAAAAAGAGTGAGACTATTTTACACTTTGAACTTGATAGAAAAATAAGACTTTGTGAAATGTTAAAAAAAAATGAACAAGGGAGTTTGAAAAGAAGAATGGATGATCTTAATCAATTGCTTCAATATAAGAAACAAAACTGCTTTCAAAGAATTAATACAAAATCTCATTTTTACATATATGAAAAAAGGTTAAATTCTAGTGCAAATGAATTTATCATTTACAGAAGAAGGCAATTAAGATTTATTAAACTTGTTCATGTAAATAACTCTTTTGTTATGTGTAATTTTTGTTGTCAAAAAGGTCACATGAAAAGTAATTGTTATGTGAGAAAAAATATGAGAAGAGGCATGAAATGCATGTGAATAGTTAAATATAATACTAACTCTAACAAATAGGAGATGTGATAAGATTGATGAGATTCTTGTTCAATGCTTTTTTATAATTTTCTTTTGATGTTTCTGATATTTTGAACTGAGTTTTCCTTAATATTTTTGAATACTACTGAAGTTTTATGATGAAAAAAAGAGGGAGAAATGGATGTTATGTGAAATGAGGAGTTATTCTGTGTTTATAATATTTTTTGATTCAATGATTGAGGGGGAGTTTATTCTCATATGCAAAATTTTTTTTCTTCTTCCATCCATTGTTTTGTCATCATCAAAAAGGGGGAGAATGTTGACCTTGGTCCCTAGCTTTTGATGTTTACAAAACAATGGATAATTCTAATATCTTTTCAAGAATTATTTTCAGCTATGAAGCAAACCAGGTTCAAAAATCAAGTGCAATTGAAAGGAACAAAGGCTGTTGAAAACTGTCGTACGCTTGGATCCGACGTCCGATAATCATTGCGTAACTTCGGACACATGAAGAACTCTACCACCGGACGTCCGAAGGAAATAAGACATTCTCCCTAGATCACTGACCTCGATCGGACGCAAGTATCGGACGTCCGAAAGAATCCTTCAAAATTGACGAAACTATCGGACGCTGAATATGTCTCCACCGGACGTCCGATAGAAGCAAGATGATTTCTCAAATCTCTTTGTTTGCTGTCGGATGCACAAAGAGCTTGCACCGGATGTCCGATAGAATTGAAGAAAATTTCTCAAACTCACTGCCTGCCGTCGGACGCAAAAAACAGAAGTACCGGACGTCCGATACTCCAACGGCTAGTTGACTCTTCAGCTACTTTCTATTCGTTGGAAGCATTAATGTGGCATTTTCTTGGTCCTATATAAATAGTGGTTGGTCAGATACTTCAAACAACTTTTGCACACTGAAGATACAAAGGATCTAGAGTGATTTTAGTGAGAAAATACTCTTCAAAAAAGATTTGTAGTCTTAGTAGTGCGATGTTCATTGTAAGTTTTTCGTTTGTGAGTGAATAATTCATAAGTGTAGCTCTGCGAGGGTTGTCCTGAGGGATAGTAAAACGTCCTAACTTGACCGAGTGGAGTTCGGGGCAAAGAGGAGATGAACCTTCTTTTGTATACAAGAGTGATTGTAATTCATCAACTTGAAAAACTTGTTTGAATTAATCTACAAGCTCAAGAGGAGTTGGGTAGTTAATTGGTTTGCAATTCTTTCTTTTTTATTTACTTATTGTTACGTTTGTGATCTTTACATTGTTTATCTCTTCCACTTGGTTGTCTTCGATCTTTATAAGCCTTTTTAAGCTCAACAATTTTGGTGACAACAAAATGACCATATCATCTATTTAGACACTTCACCCAATCAAAATATAAAAGTATGCAAGCAAAATATCAACAAAACTTCACAAATTATCATTAGTAGGCAACCATAATATGTCAAATTACAAAAGTTAACCATGTCAAACATTTACATATCATCACATTCCATGATTTGAAACCAATATAAATATTGCTATTTTTCCCTAGATAAATGCCATAAACCTAACATATGCTAAAACCAAAAGATGGACTTCAATTCCATGGTCAACAAAATACTAGAGATGGATGATATCAAAAGCAATCCACAAGTGCATCCCAAACCTGTACAATAAAACCAAGAAAAATCTGAAATCAAAGAAATAATAGAATGGCATGCAAAAGATGTTTTTTGTTGTGATGCATGGATGATCACTACAAATTGCTTAGGGACCACCTAATCATGAGTACAAGCAATGCATTAGCTTGTACAAGAATAATTACTATGCTGCAGGTAACCAATAATACACTAGGAAATACAAATCATAACATAACTCAAGTTGTTCCGCAATAGTAAGTAACTGCACATAAATACATTTGTTTCGAATAAAGATCTACAAACTCACCATTACTAGGAAGACCCTCCACACTGCTTCTGTTTCCAAACGAGGAATTCTTGCAGCATTTCCTCTTTAACCCGTTTCTGCTTATGCCATCTCATGTCTTCAGCAGTTTTAGAAGACATAAAAAGTCTTTGCAACCTAGCTTTTAATGGAAAGTACCACATCACCTTTTGTGGAACTTTCTTTTCCTTGCCATTATTGACTTTCCATCGTGATTCTTTACAAACAGGACAGTTGTCCATCTTTTCATTTTCTTTCCAAAACAATGCACAATCAAATTTGTAGACATCAATTTTTTGATATCCCAAACCTATACAAGATAGAATTTTCATGGTGTGAGGACTTGCAAATTTCTTGTATTTTTCTCAAAAATACCCTTTTATTTGAAAATTGTTATTTATCAAAACCCACTACCCAATTATTTCACAATAAGTGTAAGTAAACTTAGAAAATAGGGTTTTACGCTTCGGTTTCAAGTTTGGAGCAAAATTAGGATTTTCGCGATTTTTCGCCGGATGAATTTTCGGTACAGAGTAAGGATTAAATTTGAGGATTAAAAGTGACTTTTAAGTGAGAAATAATATGTGATTCGTAGCAATGATATAAGGTTAGTGAATGGGAAGTAAAAACCCTAGTACGTGAGTTTTTAAGAAAAACGGCGCGAACCGGCGGGTCCCGCGCACTACCGTTTGAACGCACCACTGGACCACCACTTTCTTACCACATAAGTTCATTGATATTTGAGCAAAATATCTCCTTATTTCCAGCTAGTTTTGACCAAAATTTGTGGCAAAAAATGCAAGGGAGAGAGAGAAAAATTTACATGGCTTTGGTGGTGCCAAGTGTCACCACCTCATGGCTCCTTGATTAATTTTTTTTCTTGCCTTTTTATCCTTCATTCCAGCTATCTTTCCTTCATTTCTTTCTGGTCTGGTCGAGCTTGAGAGAGAGGGAAAGAGAGAGCAAGAAAAAACACCATCCTTCTTCTTGATTTTGAGCTACAAAGTGAGAAAACAACGAAAGTAAACCGATTAAAGTTGCCTTTGAGTGTTGGTTTAGTGAAGTGTTGGTGAATTTTTGAAGGGGAAAGCTAGGGTTGCTCTTGGAAGACACTAAGCAAGATAAGGATGATGATTTTCCCAATTTTTACTCCTAATCTTGTTCAAATTAGCTTAGCAACTCAAATTTGTGGGAATAACGGTTGTTAGCATGTCTTGGATGTTGTTTTCCTTGTGGTATTATGAACTAGGGTTTGCTGAATTGCTGCCCAACTTGGTGTATGGTTAATATATATTGCAATTAAGGTTATTTAAGGTTGTTTGGTGGTGATTAGAACCAGAAATTTGAGAAAATTCCACTAGAAACCGAAAATTCCAGATTTCTGGAAAATTGTTCTTCCTTTCTGTCCGGTTTTGTAGCTGTATGTTAGAGGCTGAATTGGCCTTAGGTCAAAGAATGAAAGTTGTAGAGAATGGTATTTTATAGGTGTCTACAAAATTTCAACTCAATTGGGGCAACATAGGATGTGAAAAGTCCAAAATACCCTTACTATTTTAAGTATTTCCCAAGCAGTCCGTGTGATCAGTTAAGTCCGGTTTATCACGTTTTTCGACTAGGATCCATTCTGATTTAGCTTTTTGCCAAAACATGAAAGTTGTAGTATTCTGAATTAGCTTTCAAATGCCTCTAAGAACACCTGATTCGGACTTGTGTACTCTGAGATATGTCCATTACAGTGTTCTGCATTTAAACAGCCGACGAATTGGTTTCTGGTTTAGTAATTTGTGAATTTGACTAAGTTATATTAGGAACTGGACTAAGTGACCTTCATGAATGTTGTATCTCTGTGTCTTAGCTTCAAAAAGGCATAGGTTTCGTCTCAATCCGATAAGCGTAGCTTCGGATTTGTTATTTCCGTATTCGTACGTCAAATCTGTCTTGTGCTAAGTTGAATTTCTGCACTTGTGATTGTTGTAATTCTTATTCTTATGATATTGTGAGCCTATGGAACGGCTCTTGACTTGAATTGCTTATGTGTGATGTTGGGTTGTGGTTGAGGAAAAATAATGAAGCCAAAATGGCTGGAAAATTAGATAAACACAAAGGGCGTGCTGCCCAAATTTTTGCTCGAGGGCTAGGTTCCTATTTGAACTTGAATACTTTTGTTTGGCCAATACCATGACCGGCTTTCCATTTTAAAACATGATTTCTCATCCTTGGGTTCAAACAACCCTCTTCTTACTTGAAAGTCATCTTTACACGTTTTATTCCTAATTAGTCGGGTTTCTTTGTTTCCCTTAAATGTTTTGCTCGATAAACTGTAATATGTTCTCTTGTTCAACCTTAGGTTTCATTGGTGACTAAGGGTAATATCCGGAAGGATATTTTGCATGTTATTTTGCATATCTAGGTGAGTGTTCCTTATTTGACTTTATGGCTTGTTGTTATCATTTGCTAATGTGTTAATTGCTTTTAATGATTTCCAAAACGAGCTTTCTAGGCGAGTGTGTACTTTATCGCACTCGACCTAAATAACTGTACAATTTTCAAGGATTTAATGATTGAAATGTTACTTGCGCATGAATGTAAGTCTTTTGGGCTGAACTGGCCATTGCCCCTTGTTACCGGTCGTCTCGATCCAGAAGCGGACTCAGTCGGGCAATTAGGGACTTGGGTGAACGTTTGGTATACTCGAGTATTACCCTGTAGGTTGGTGGAGACTGGCCAACGGGCAGGACGGGGGTGAATGAATGAATGAACGAACGAACGAACGAACGAGGGTTTATTGATAAACGAAAAATGCATTTTCAAATGATTGGAGGAATAAGGGGAAATGTCAGGAGAACGAATGAACGAATGAATGAATTGCTCCTTGTGAGCCGTATCCTTTTAATGAATGTTACTATTGCTTTCCATTGTAAATGTTTCTTGAATTATTGATACTCCATGTTTAATGTATTGAATTGATTGTTTGATTGTTTGATTATCTGTTTGGAACCTCACTGAGCTTTTAGCTTACCCCTTTAGTTTTGTTTTCCTTAACAGGGGACGGCGAGCAGGATGAGAGCATAGACTAGCCTAGTCTAGGTCTTTTGTTTCTTTTGTAATGGTTCTCGCCCTAGTGCTTGGCACGGGCTAGTTGTATGGTGAAGTGGGAACCTTTGTACATTTGATGGTTGTACTTTCTTTTGAGATAGCAATGTATATAAGTTCCACTTGAAGTTTGGATTGCTGCCCTATTTATTCTTGTGATTTGTTCTGGATTTGATTAAAGAACGACTGAGTCCCAGTGAGAACTGGGCAGGCGGCCCGCCGAACCCTCTAGTACGCCTTAGGGGGAGGTGGGGTCGTCACACATGGCCCCATAAAAACTGGATGGAAGTATTTCTCCTTCTGGTAACACATCTTTTAAAAATTCTAGCATCATGTCAAATGCCTTGTTAGCCACATGGTTCATCACTTTGATATGGAGCAAGGAATCAATGAAACACAACAGGGGGTACTTTCTGCATCCCGAGTAAAGTTCTCTTTGTGCATCATTTAACAATTTGTCAAAATTTTTTGAATCCCATTCACTCGATGTCCTTGGTTCATGTGCATTTCTTATCTCATCTAATAAATCAGATAACTCATCAGATTCACCATTTTCATTCATATCAAAGTAATTATATACAATTTCAAAGAGGAAATCTGTCTTACCTCCAACACCATTCTCATCAAGGTTATTGTTCTTTCCACTTGACGTATAAGAGTGTGCAGAAAATGGTTCCCCATGGAAGACCCAATTTTTATAATACATACAAAAGCCTTTTTTTGACAAATCTAATTCAACTTGAGAAATGCTTATTCTCTTTGAATTCCTACATCTCCTACATGGACAAAATAATTTTCCATCCAATCCCATACCATTGGTCTTAGCAAATTCAATAAAATCCTTAAGACCAGACTTATAATGACTTGACAAAATATTTGGATCATTTATCCAGCTCTTATCCATTTCCGATACCTAGAATAAGAAAAGTCTTAACTAACTAAACTCAATGCATTGTCAAGATGAACAAATCTGTATATCTCAATCCATAACTTTTGATGATTACAAAACAATTGGATGTTACTAAGAATTTTTGAAGAGATTGTTTCAGGATTTGGAACAAAAACAAGGTCATTAACTTGAAGCCAAAACAGGATCTAAGATTGACAAATTGTTGAAATAGCTGTCGGACGCATAAAAGGACCATATCGGACGGCCGACAACCATCGAGTAACTTTGGACGCATGAAGAACTCACACTTGGACGTCCGAAGATACTAACCCAAGTCTTCTATGATCACTGACCTCGATCAGAAACGCAATACCTCAGTACCGGACGTCCGACAAATGTTGCGGTACTTTGGACGAAAAACACTGTAGCATCGGACGTCCGAAAGAAATGAAGAAGGATTTGCAAGTTTACTTTCGGACGTATACTGTGGAAGGACCGGACGTCCTAAGAATCTCAAGAAATTGTCTTGAACTCACTATCTTCGTTCGGACGCAGAAAATCAGAGTACCGGACGTCCGACATCACCAACGGCTAGTTGACTGTTCAGCTACTTTCTATCCGTTGGAAGCATTAATGAGACACTTTCTTGATCTTATATAAATAATGGTTGGCCAGATAGTTCAAACAACTTTGACACATTGAAGATACAAAAGATCTAGAGTGATTTTAGTGAGAAAATACTCTTCAATGAAGATTTGTAGTCTTAGTGGTGTGAGGTTCGTTGTAAGTTTTTCATTTGTGAGTGAATACTTCATGAGTGTAGCTCTGTGAGGGTTGTCCTGAGGGATAGTAAAACTTCCTGGCTTGACCGAGTGGTGTTCGGGGCAAGGAGGAGGTGAACCTTCCTTTGTACGCAAGAGTGACTGTAATTCATCAACTTGAAAAAGCTTGAATTAATGTACAAGCTCAAGAGGAGTTGGGTAGTTAATTGGTTTGTAATTCTTTCCTTTTTATTTTCTTATTGTTAAGTTTACATTGTTTATCTCTTCCACTTGGTTGTCTTCGATTCTTACAAACTCAAAAAGGAGAAAAGACAATTTCTAGATATAAAAGGATAAATAAGGCAAAAAAAAAATAGAATTATTCACAATTTACTTACTTTTTATGGCTTAGTTATGAATTCCAAGCTACTTAGATTATTCATTGATTACACCAAATGGTATACTACTCAATAAAACTGAAAACACATTCTTGATTGTACTATTCTCCTATTTTTAATTGTTTGTGCTCTTGTATAGTATATAAGAAAGCATTAAACATCATAACCCATAACTTGATTTACACAAATAAGGATGTAAACCATAACATAATTTGCATGAAACTAGCAGTCATGATAAACACTTTTCATTCTTTATGGTAAGCTACCAAACAACCACATACTTCAAATTATGCAATCTTTTCTTTGGTTGTTCCCTTTCTTCTCTATCAAGGTAGTAAGAATGCAGGTCTGCTCTACTAAATGTGAAAAAACGTGAAATTAGATATTTTAAGAAAATCATCATACGCAACCGACAACAATCAAAAACTTTTTTTTAGTAACATAAAAAAAGAACAAAATTACCTTCCTAAAGCCTGATTAGAATTGTAACTATCCCATTGATCTTCTACTCGAACCAATCCCTTTCTAGACAAAAAAGAAGAGGGAGGGAGAGGGCAAAACACATCAACTTATGGAGTAAAGATTGGTAATGTATATAACTAAAATCCTGAAAAGAGCAAAAGATGGTACAAGATAAAATATACACATTATTGTTTGACATAAAGGCCATTCAAATGTTGATTGAAATTGCAACCCATAATGACAATTATGAGAGCTAAATAAACCAGAAATGAATGCAAAGAAACAAAAGAAAAGAAAATCAGCAAGTTTGTAAATTGCTAATTAGTCTACCCAAGGTGTTAGAACATAGGATATGAGTTATTTCAACATCCAAAAATGAATGGCAGAAACTAGTAACTAATCAAACAAAAGATTTTTGGTTCCATTAACCATATCTGAATATACAAAACCCATTGACATTAAGGATGCTTACCTGAAATTTATCTATTATCTTCACCCAAAACAAAATATAACCACCTCATATAAAAGCCACTCAAATGTAGTTCAAAATATGTAGACATAAGTATAAAAAAGACTAGATTATAGTAACCCATTTTGACTAAGCAAGTCGAAATTTCCGTTTTTTTGGCCATGAATTCCAAACAACATTAACGCACTTCTAATCCAATAACCAATATTCGTACTAGGACATATAACCCAAGAAGAATTTAGAAACTTAATTGTAATTTAAGTACAAATTCTTAATCTATAGCTGCATTGTATAAATAATAATTCTAATTCATGAAATATCGATCTTTCATCAAAAGGGTAAGCTAAAAATTTTAACTTTTCTGTTAAATAGCGAAGTAACAAAACTTACAAAAAGACTTGCAGCTATTGCACTAGAAAAAACCATTAGAACTACCAAAAAAAAGGAACAAAAAACCTGTCCTAGGTTTTGACGAACAGAGAAAGGGAGAGATGAATAAAATACCCACTATAAAAATAAAAAAATGAACCAATTAAGGACAAAATTGAAGGGGGATTTGGAGAAAGGGAACTGATTCAAGACAAAATTGAAGGATTATTTGATTTTTACATAATCTTAGACCATCGTGTTGTCTCTCTTGTTGAAAGAGATGAAGACAAGTTTGGAGTTCATTGTTGTTCTTTGTTGTTGGAGATGAAGACAAGACAGATTTGGAGAAAGTGTTTCTTTGTTGTTGTTGTTCCAAAAGTAAGAGATATGGGAAAAGTGTTTCTTTGTTTCCCGGTTTCTATGTCATAAGTATGATGTCCTTCTAAATTCTTTTTTGGAAGGGGAAAAAAACTGGTGGGCAAAAAAAGGAGGGAGAATGAAAACTTTTCCTGACAAATTGATGTGGGGAAAGTAACTTTAGACAATGAAATAAATAGAAAAACATGTTTACAGTAGCAGTGCCTTTTGAAGGACATTTGCCTGACGGGTTGTCATAAAAAGCATGGTTTTCCTAACGAATAGGTTGGTTGTCATGAAAAATTTGTCACGAAAGAAATAATTTTTTATAGTGATAATGTTCACCTTTTGAAGTTGTGTATTGGTTTAACCTATTAACTCCTTTGGATTTGTTGTCTTTACCTATGAATGAACATGTTAACTTAGATGGTAAGAAAAGGATAGATTTTGCTCGTGCTTTGCATGAGAGGGTTTGTATCAACATTGAGAAATGGACTTCTCACCAACCTAACATAGTAAGGTGATCTTTGAGCCCAATGATTGGGTTTGGCTATATTTATGAAAGGAAAAATTTTCAATCCAGATGAGAGTAGCAAATTGTCACCTAGAGGTGGACCTTTCCAAATGATGGAACGGATCAATGATAATGCCTACAAACTTGATCTTCTAGATGAGAATAATATGATTGCTACATTTAATGTTGTTGACTTAAACCCTTTTGTTGCAAATGATGAACATGATTTGAGGGCATGGATTTGCTTACAGATCATATCGCAAATTGCGCTCCCATGAGCGACTTGTTTCAGTTTTTGCTTGGTTCAGTCTCTGCTTGGAATCCGTTTTGGAAATCCAGTTGTGGAATTGATTAGGATAAATTTCAAGATTTTTTCTAATTTTCGTTCCAATTATCAGGAATTTGTTTAGTTACTTAATTATTGGTTATTAGGAATAAATGGCCAACTTTGTTAACTATTTGGACCACTAGATTAGTAGTTTAAATGTATTATGAATGTAATCCATGTCTGATTTGGATTTGGACTAGTTTAGGTTTTTGACTATAAATAGCTTTAGTTTTGCTTTGTAAGACATTAACTTGAGATTTCCAACAATAAAGATTGAGAGTAATTCTTGCAAGCTTTCTTTGAGTATGTTAGAGTTGTTCTAAGGTGTTCATCCGACTTATCAATTAAGAATTGCATTTGGTTTTGGCATCGTTCTATCCAAACTTTCAAATCGATCTTATGAGAGATCGGAGGTTTTCCGCTGACGAACTTCGAAACTAACAAGTCTAGATCCTGTGGACTTGTCGTGTGCGAGTTGCGTCTGAAATAGGGCACATTTCGTATTAGGTTATTTAAACAATTAAAAATTGCAACAATAACTTGGTAGTTTATTAGCGGAATAACAATCACTACTTTTTTCCATTAAATTAAAGACCGCACAAAGCATAAGAAAGCAAGAAGTTTCTTCTTCTTTTTTTTTTCTAGGCAACTGAAATGGAAAGAAATCAGAGAGGACAGTTAGAAATGTGAAGAATTAGAGAATCTGCAGGTACCACTAAGAAAAGCCTTCGCCATATCTTTTGTTCCTATATTTCCCATAGCTCTCTACTTTAGGATGCGCATTGGGAGAGAAAGAGGTCAAATTGAAAGAGGTCAAACTAATTTCATTCTAGCTCTCCCAAGTAGCTTGAAATTTAAAGTTAAGCCCCTGAAAGGGAAACAATTTTCAATTAGCACAATCATTGAAGAGATTTACTTTAGTTTGGACCTCAATCTCATTTCTATTTAAGCAAGAATAATTGGTTGTTTAACCGCGACAGAACCATCATTGGCATGCAAACCCACCCCACTACCTTCAGCCTCCCTTTGTCAATACTTTGATCTAATAACAAAATAGGTTTAAATGGATTAAAACTTTTCAAGTTTGCTCCCAGATCATAATTATATAGGACTATGTAAAAGAGAAACGGTATTGAGCCGCCGAAACTATGGGTGCATAGTCTAGGAAAGGGTTATCCAGAATTAGAAGTTCCCTCTAGGTATTGGATTACCATGTCACCTAAAAAATTACTGGAAAAGCAATTTTAGATCTTTGAAACAAAAGTTAAAACCCTTCACATAGATGGCTCCAGCAATCAAGAGAAATAAATTCTCAAGCTCAACTATAAGCATGGAAAGTGAAGGTGTTAGTGTTGGGCACCTCCATAGACCCGGTGCAAACCAGTTGGAAACTTGTCATTCATCTAGTTTCGAGGCAAAAAATGAGTTAAGCTTAGAAAACTGCATGTATACGAATACCTAAAGATTATCCAATAGAAACGTGCATAGTTAAACAAACAACAGCAAAATGCTTGGTTCCACTGTCGCAGGAAAAAGCTATGGATTAGGCACTCTTAACGCACAATCACATTCTTCAAAATTAAAGGGCTAAGAATATGTCATGCTCTATTTTTGACTAAAAATTTAATACCAAAAGTAGTTTTTGTAATTGGCTTTTGGTTCTAATAAGGTAAAAATAAATCAAAGAGGAAAATAAACAAAAAAGAGCCTAATATGGGATTTCAAAAGCGCAACGGAATGTAAACTTACTAATAATCTACCAAAGGGTGGTTCAAAATTAACTGTTCCCACTTAGACTCAGTATTGGTTTCTAGTTACCTAAGTATTTTGAATAAACACACTTTTCCATTTAAAAACAAAAATTAGAGCCTACATACACTAAGAAAGAATGATTTGCAAGCTTAATTTGCATTCTTCTAGTTTTTAGGCCAATGAGTTAGTTTAAGACTTTAAGCTACAACTAAACATACATTAGCTAACAAACCTCTGTTTTTAAGCAACTAGCTAACAAACCTTAAACACGCACAACACATAAATAAATGCATAAAAGCACATGTGACAAATTCAAAGCTTTTGTTGGAAAAGTCCAAAATAATGCACTCAATTCAGAAGATTACATTCCATAACAATAAAAAGGCCAAAATAGTAAAATTAAAACAAAATTGTATGTCCCATTCTACGCCCGCATCAATGCTTAAAAATAAAAAATAGACCTAATTAGAGTTGATTAAACCAACAAAGCTAAACTAGAGCAAATCCAAGGTTAAATGAACTATGAAGTCTAAACTTTTTCAACCAAATAAATTTAGGTGATTAAATTGAAAATCATGTAAAAGATGGCGATCAAAAACAAAAATGGGAAAATTCAGGGACTAAAATTGCAATTTTTTAGAAATAGTCGTCTTATTCATTGGACGGCACGCCATTCTGTGTTCCATTCTTTTTTTTTTCCTGAAACGTTAGTAGACTTTCATTGATCTAGTAAATGAGTTTACATGTCGAGCAACGGCTCGTTAAGCTGTACAACTTGTGTTCAAAAACACAGAGGAAGTGATGCTTTCTCATCCAACAAAATGCCTAAGGCATATAAGCTAGCATTAGCACTAGCAGAACTATTATCATTCTTATCTAAACAAAAAAAACACATTCGAAACAATGGCTTTAAACAAAATATGCCCTCTAAGATCATTGTTAACCTGCCATCCAACGCTCTCGCAAGCAATATTTGTCTCAGCACTTCTTTGTTTTGGACCCTTACTTTGATGTTGCGCCATCCCCTATGCAACGCTTTTCACAACACTAATCTGATTGCTGCAGCCGCGTCCATATTTTTGTTTCCATGACTTCTGTCCTTTAGTGCCCATGATTCTGTTGTGTCATGTGACCATGTCCTGATCTCAACCCCTATACCTACCACAGCAGGCTTGAGTAGGGTAGTTGTTGTCACTGTCATACTTATCAAGGACTGGTCCTCTTGTGCTTCATTTCCAATCTCCAGGTCTGGCATTGTTTCTGCTGTACTCCAATCAGCTTCATGCTTTCTTATATCCTCCATGTCCAACCATTCTGTATGTGCTTTTTGGATTACTTTGCACGGTTGATGGTTACAGGCATTCTCAAATTCCCTTTTGTTCCTATCTTTCCAAATCTACCATAAAATGTTCGCGGTAAGACCAATGTGGCTGTTTCCCTCTTGTCTAGATTTAGCTTCTGAGATTCTCCCCCACCACTTTTGTGAAGTTGTATCTCTGATCATCTGCACCATCCCACTTAACTGGAGCTACTTTCCAGACATTCTTTGCTAGTGGGCATTGCAGGAGTGTGTGTTCTATTGTTTCTAGCTCTTCTCCACATCCCTTGCATATTGGATCTCCTGTTGCTGCTCTCCGGTGGATTGCCTCTCTGATTGGTAACGCTCCACTGACACACTTCCAGATGAACAACTTAACTTTGTGTTTGATATTTAGCTTCCACAGTGTCTTCCAAATCTGCCTGTTTTGGTTACTGCCAGCCTCATAGCTACTTCCAGCAAGTTCCTGCCCTTTGTTGCTTCTTGTTTTCTCCACCAAAAACCTCTTGTAGCTAGATCTCATTGTATATTCCCCTCCTTCACTGTATGTCCAAAAGTTGGTGTCTGGTCTACCTGCAAAGCTAATCGGGATACTAAGAATCTTTTCCGCATCAGTCTTGTTGAACAATCTGAAAATTATATTAGTGTTCCACCTGCTTTGGTTGATCAACTGCTGAACAGACACAAATTCACAGTTTGGGGGCCTTGAAGTTGTAGGATAGCCAGATGGAGAGGTTGGAATCCATTTATGCTCCCATATGTTTGTGCCTCTCCCATTTCCAATTCTTCTCCTTACTCCTCCTTCCACTATCCCTCTGACATCCATTATTCCTTTCCAGAACCATGATGCATTACTCTGAGCTTTACAAGTGAAAATTGATTCCTTGGGGTAGTACTTGGCTTTCAAGACTTTACTGACTAGGAGATTTGGCTTAGTGATAAATCTCCAAACCTGCTTCCCTATCAGGGCTTTGTTGAAGGCTTCTAAATCCTTAAAACCCAACCCACCCTCCTGTCGGTTCTGAGCCATTCTCCCCCAAGATATCCAGTGTAGCCTGTTTTTTCCATTAATTTCACCCCACCAATAATTAGCCATTGTTGAATTAATGTCCTTGAGGAGTTTCTTAGGCAGTTTGAAACAAGACATAACATAGGTGGGCATGGCCATTGTGACAGCTTTGAGCATGACTTCCTTTCCCACAGAGCTCAGCAATTTATTCTTCCAACTTCCCAATCTTCGCTTAATATTGTCTCTGATGTAGCCAAAGATTTGGTCCTTGGTTCTTGAAATAACCATAGGAAGACCGAGATACTTCCCTTGCTTTGCCTCTGCCATTCCCCCTAGAGTACTGCATATCTCTTGCTTTTGGCCACTGGTCATATTTCTGCTGAAGAACACAGATGATTTTTCAAGATTGATTAGCTGCCCGGAGGCCTGTTCATAGTCTTGAAGAATCCTCATGATTTCCTTTGCTTGTTGCACATTAGCTTTGCAAAAAACCAGTGAATCATCCGCAAAAAAGAGGTGAGTAATGTTTGGACCTTGCCTGCTGATCTTCATTCCTTCCAGATTCTTGCAGTCTGCTGACCGTTGGAGTAGATTTGAGAAGCCTTCTGAGCAAATCAAAAACAGGTAGGGGGAGAGGGGATCTCCCTGCCTTATTCCCCTTCCTGGCTTCACAAATCCTTTAACTTCTCCATTGCAATTAAATGAGTAAGAAACAGTTTCCATACATCTTGTTACCCAGCTTACCCACTTAGCACAGAATCCCATTCTTATCATCATGTCTTTAACAAAGTGCCATTCAACTCTGTCATACGCTTTCGCCATATCTAGCTTGATGGCCATATACCCTTCTTTCCCTTGCCTTTTGTTTTTCAGATACTGCATGTATTCCTGAGCAATGATAACATTATCTAGGATTTGTCTACCCGGTATGAAGGCTGATTGATTTTTGTAAATGCACTTGTCAAGAACATGTTTCAATCTGTTTGTCAAGATTTTGGAGATGATTTTATACAAGACACTGCATAAACTGATTGGTCTATAGTCTTTCAAGGTAGTTGGGTTCAAAATTTTTGGAATGAGAGAGATAACTGTATGGTTGATAGACTTAAGCATGCAACCAGACACAAAGAAATCTTGAACAGCTTGAACCACTTCTTTGTTGATTATTTTCCAGAATTTTTGGAAGAACAGTGGAGTCATTCCATCCATTCCTGGGGCTTTATCTGGGTTCATGGAAAAAATAGCAGACTTGATTTCCTCCTTATGCACTGGTTTGGTCAAATTAAAGTTCATCTCATCAGTAATAGAATGTGGGATACCCTTTAGTACCTCTGAGTTATCTTCTTTCTCTCCACTAGTGAACAACCTTCTATAAAACACAGACATTTCAGCAATAATATCTTCATCATTTCTTGTCCACGAACCATCCTCCCTTTGTAAATTACAAATCCTATTCTTATTTCTCCTCCCTCTCACAAAGGCATGAAAGAAGCTAGTATTCTTGTCTCCCTCTTTTAGCCAGCTCACTCTAGCCTTCTGGCTCCAATAAGATTCCTCCTCTCTATATGCCTCCTTAAGTTGTTCCTTGAGCTCAGACCTGATAAAGCTTTTATTCTCAGCATTAGACACATTTAAGCTTTCTAGCCTACCCTTAATGGCATTAATTTTCACTTTAGAGTTTGACTGGAAAGTGTTTTTCCATTTCAAGAGTTCGATTCTGCAATTCTTCACTTTCCTGGTCACCTGAAACATCTTGGTCCCTTGCACCTCCTCGTTCCATCCTTTTTCAACCACTTGCTGGATACCTTCCTTTCGAGTCCATCTCTTGTCAAAGTAAAAATGTTTCCTCCTTTTCCTGTTTTCTGGTTCCGTATCCAGCAAAATCATGCTGTGGTCAGAGGCAAAGGATTCAATATGTTGGCATTGAGCTCTATCAAATTTCTGAGTCCAATCACAGCTGCTAAGACACCTGTCCAGTCTTTGTCTAACCTCTCCTACACTATCCCAATGGTTACTCCAAGTCCAGGGGTGACCAGTAAAGCCTACATCAACCAGCTTATTCAAAGCAATAAAATCCTTAAACTCTTTAAAGCTCCTATCCTCTCTCATAACTCCCCCCCATTTCTCTTCATTGGACACAATGTCATTGAAGTCTCCTGCTATCACGAACTTCTCTCCCCACAGATTCCTTCTATTGTTCAGGACCTTCCATTGCTGTTTTCTAATCTGGCTATCACATCTAGCATACACTCCTATAAACCACCACCCATCCTGAGAATTTCCCCCTCCTATCTTGGCTTCTATAGTGAAGGCTGTCTGCAGGGTAGCTAAAACTGTGACATCATCTTTCCAAAGAAGGCACATGCCTCCTGCTCTATTCATAGCTTCAGACACTACACTATGGTCAAACCTTAACCACTGCTTAACTTTATCCATATAATTCTTCCTATTTTTAGTCTCACTAAGAAAAACCAAATCTGGAGAGAGGAGGTTATTAACCTCCCTCAAATGGGGAATTGTCAAGGGGCTCCCCACTCCTTGACAATTCCACACCATCATCCTCATGATCCCTTGGGGGTCCCATTAGGGAAGGACCCCACCTCCACCTGGTCAGAACCTAAGACAATCATCATCTCAAATGATTTTTGTTTTTTCCCCTTCTGGTTCTCATCACTAACATCCACCATCTCCTCATCCCTTAAAGAGATTTTCCTCTTCCCCTTTTTAGACTGAGTACATTCTTGTTTATTCAGTTCTCTTAAGGGTCTTCTATTGGTGATAGGAGAGAACACTTTCCTAGACAGTCTTTTAGTTTGCCTATTCACTGCCTCTTGGACTTTTTCACTAAGATTACTAGGCATCTGGTTAGCATCTTCCCTCCCAAGATCAACCTCTACAGGGCCTGTCTTAACCTCAGGAGGATCATGAACTGTTTTATCCTCCTCCATCTCAGAAGATCCTTCTCCTAAGATGTTGTTAACCTCATCTATGCCTTCCTTACCCAGTTGTTCATCCTGCAAACAATCATCATGTGTAGGAAGAGCCTGTTGTTTTAGGGAACTGGTCATACGCTCTATGCTTTGGGGTTGGGAGGGTTGATCAGCACCTATCCTTATCCCCGTCAAATTTCTAGTCAATTCCTGATGCTCCTTACTAACCCCTTCCACAGAACCCTGTAACGCCTGCTGGTTTTTATCAAACAAATTCCTCGAGTGAGTTTTTTCAACCAGCTCACCATTCACCACATTCCAGTACTTTTTATTATTATCCAAGTCAGATCTTTTTTGCTTTTTTTTGTGGTGACCCTTTCAACATTCCTGCCCTCAACCAAGGCCCATATTGATTATCTGCAAACTCGCCTGCAATTTCTTTCGGATTGGTGCAAGTCCTCTCTCCGTGACCCACTACACCACAACTATAGCAAAAGTCAGGACATCTTTCATACTTGAAAGCAACCCAATTCATGGTGCCTTCTGTCTTCACTATGGTTCCTCTTAGCAGGGGTTTAGTCAAGTCTACCTGGGCCAGCAATTTCAAGTGTCTACCCTCTTTTCCTCCCACTGGTGGAATTATCACATCCTTAACCTGCTGGAAGACATCCCCAATCTTCCTTCCAACTTCTCTAGACACCCAGTGAACCGGTAAATTCCAGACTTGCACCCACAAAAAGGCTAGCTTAAAGGCCTCCGTATTGCTTTCTACTCCTTTCTCCCATCTATTTATCACCAAAATTTGATTATCAATCACCCACGGACCTCCTTCCACTATCCTTTCTCTGTCCTGAGAATTAGGCATATTAAACTGAAAAAGGTTTGGTCCCAGTTCTACTACAGATAAATGTTTCGGATAACCCCAGGCTACCTGAACAAAATTTTCTATACCTGTATAGCTAGCAATTTTTCCCCCATCACTCTTCCTATCAAGCTGTCCTTACATTCCTTAATTCCACTATCTAAGTCCCCCAAGTCTAATGTAGCACCCGAGAGTTCGTTTCCAGTTAACGAGAACTTGTGCATCATCTCACTGAGATCCCTCTCCATCGATACAAACAGAGGTACTAGGGGTAAAACTCACTCTACCACACTGACAAGTGAAGCCAATCGACACCCACCCGAAGCAGATGAGTAAAGTTACAGAGCTGCTAGCGGATCAGAGAGCCAGTCACAGAACAGACCCAGCTTCTTCACCCAGCTGAAGAGTGTAGCAGTTTATACACTAGAAGAAAGCATACAAATGGAGGCGCAGAGCCAGAGTACCCCCCAACCCAGTCGTAGGAAAAAGAAAATAAAAAACAGAGACAAGGTCAGAAATCCATGCAATACCTTAACAGTTGTTGAAAAAACAAGATGAAAAGGTTATAGCCATCAAGTTAGAATGACTTCCGCTTCATAAATGCTGCACTACTCTGCATTCAATGTCTCTGAGGATACACTGAGCACAGAGCTTAAGATCACTGCATTCGACACCACTGCAATCCATACACCTCATTAACCACTTAGAGCATAGCAAAATGTTTCTCTCAATTTTAGGAGGGAAATGAGATTTGAGAGGTTTTGAAAGTTTGAAGCTTTGCTGAATCTCCCACCAATGGAGCGAAAGGGCTCTAATCCCAAGAGAGAGAAATCTTCTACTAGAGAGAGAAAGTCCTCTACGTAGAGAGAGGAAGGTTCCGTCACACTACTACTAGATTATTTTGTGTTCCATTCTCTGGTTTCCTCTTCAGGCATTCATATGGCACTGGCCAGCTTAGGACCGGCTGGATTTCACACACTCGCAGACAAAACAAACACGCAAATCTATTTTATATTAAATTCCCTTTCCTCATTTTTTTTTCATTTTTTGACCAAGCATATTATCAAACATCTGGAAGGTGATAACGATAAGAAGCTTTCTCCATTCCAGATTAGTTAAGTTCAGCCGAGATATTTCAATCATGATCCATTTATTCAATCTAAATGTATTCAAACTCCATTCAAATAGTTATGCCATTTGCAGATAATTTTAACAAAATTAAAGCGAAATTGAAACTGATAATAAAAGGAAATAAATTACAGTGGTATTCCAGTGAAGAAACAGAAGCTGTGGTTATGGTGGTAGCAAGCTGCAGATGGCGAAGATTGGCCATAATTGATGATTCTGATGTCTCAAATGAACGTAGATGAAGATGGCTTTTGCTCGATTGGTTAACCAAAGAGCTGTAAAGTGTACAAGAACTTTCTGAGAAATTAAATGACAAAAAAAATCAGAATTGCAGCAAATCTCAGGCAAGGACTATGGTGGTCCTTCAGTTCAGTCATCCTCTTAGCTACCACCATTGTTTTTTTCGATTTTATTTTTTCTTAATTTTCTCCTTAGAAATAAAATGTGTAAAATACAAAAAAAAAGCCTTCTAATTTGATCATCCTTACGTTTTGGACTAATATTAAATTTTAATTGGAATCATCAAGATTGGTAGAGTGAACTATATAAAATTGACAAACTGTAAATGCCCTATAGGAGGGTAATTTAGCTATTTTGCAATTTTCCCGTAGTTGTTATCTTTGTTTCTTTCCCTCTCTCTTTGTCCACTTTAGCGAGACCAAGTCTTCTCCTTGCTGTTGCCACTGCCACTGCCACTGCCATCGGCTCTCACATCTCTTCTCTAAGAGCTTTCCTGCTATTTTTCACCCAGCCCACCAAGAATCCTAAATTGTTTAGCCTAAATAAATAACCCATGTCTATAGAATGGCGACTGAAGGAAAAAAAAAAGAAGGAAAGATTAAAAAAGAGAGAGAGGAAGAAAAAGAAGCTCTTCTCAGTTTGAAATTTGAAAATTGCATCAACAGTTTTTAATTTCTTACTGCAACTTAAAGAGTTTTAGAAGTTCTTGTTGGTTTGATTTCCGAAAATAGTGAACATCATTTTTCTATTTTTGCTGTAATTTAAAAGCTGCTTTCAACACCCTTCTATTGTTTGTATAAATGTTCAACTGAGAAAAATTCAGACAAAATGGGATGAATCTTGAGAAGATTTGCATGTGCGCGTGAGTGGTTACACTGGCAACCATGGCTGCTTTTTTTTCTTCTCGTCCACTAGCGAACTAAGAAAATAAACGATAAATACTTTTCTTAGTGATGACAATGGAAGTGGCAGCGACATTGTTAGGGGTGAAGGAAGAAAGAATAGAAAATGAAAAGGGAAGGGGAAAAGAACATAGGTGCGTCATGCTTGGTATCCGATCCAAGAACTAGGAGGAAGAAGATAACACATTTCTTATAATTTCAAATGAGCCCGTCATCCAGCTCTTTGCTTCAACGGCGTCCGAAAATTGAGCCATTCCCCCCTCCTCACTTAACTTCTGGTATTTTAAACTAAGGGTTAATATCAGAAACCTCCCCTAAGGTTTCTTCTAATCACATCTAGTACTCCCAAGTTTTCAAAATCACACCTAGCACTCCTGGCAGTAGGATGTGACAGGTTGTCCTAATCAAAAGGTGAGAAATTACCCAAAAACCACTAACATCTACCCCATGGCACAAACAACCTTAACTCATTGAGAGGCAAAAGAAATCCAGATAAGTAATGTTATACCATAACCAAAGTTGAATGGCCATAATTTAAAAATAATCAATGCAATATACGGAGACCAATACTCCACTACAAAAACTAAGAAGAAAACTGCAAACCAAAAAAGATGAAAAAAAATCAAAAAATTCTTTTAAGAAACTGCTGATAACTATTCTGAATTGTGTAATATTTTTTGTACAAAGTGTAACTCTAATTGAACTATTTGTAAAACTTATCAACACAAATACGATTATTATATATTGGACCCATATGTACACTTACAACTTATCACACTTCTGTTGTAAGGCTGTACAAGAAGTTTACATAAAATTACAAAATGTTCAAAAAATATTACACTATTTAGGGATGGTTGATCTAACAACTGTTCGTATCCTACTCCCTAATATTAAATAGTCATTGAGTTTCCAGTGATGTTAACTTTTGGCAATGGATATAGTGCCATTGCCAAAATTGCAATTCCTAAGTAAATAATAACACAATCTAAAAGTAGTTCGAAAATGATGGGAATTCATGAGTATATAGCATCAGTAAGCCATTTCTACTTGACAATAGGGTATCGCAATCCATATCTTTCCAAACACACCATCTACAGGCAATAATCTAAATAGTGAGGATTGCAATATTAATAAATTACAAACTCTATTCGACTAGGATGCATAAAAAAGCTATTTATACTACCTCATTTTTACAAAAATGGAAGAGCAAGTTTATTCACAACTACAACCACATACTGAAACTATTGCTACCATTATGAGAATCCATAGTCACATTTTTTATCTCCGTTCGGATCAATGTAGCATTTTTTAAACAATGCGTAACTCTACGTGAATTATTTGTAAAATTTAATACAGAGACGCAATCTATTGTAAAGATGTACAAGAAGCTTACACAAAATTACAAAATGTTCAAAATATGTTACACTGTTCAAGGACGATTGATCTGACAACCTTCCCTACCTTGCATCCCTCCAAACAATACATATCATCATACTCCATGGTATATGAAACATCAAATTGTGTTACAACCCTGATGGTATCCTATTATTTATTAGATGATCATTTACATATACTAAAAGTTAAGATTTATATTTGTGATGCTACTAGGAAATATACTCATTTTGGGCTATGGGTAAAAGTGAAACAAAAATAAAGTCTCTCTCCTACAATTTATTTTTTACTACCATTTTCAAATAGAATGGCTGAAAATGATACCAAAGTCGTCATTCCAGGGGTGCTAAGTGTGATTTCGAAAACATGAGAGGTGCTAGGTGTGATTAGAAGAAACCTCAAGGGAGGTTTCTAATATTAACCCTTTAAACTAATGGTAGTATAGAAATTTTAAGCTTTTCCATCAATTTTGATGATTTCCATTCCACGTCAGTCTAAACTATAGGAAGGTTCTTTGACTATTTTTAAAACGGGGTTCAGTGACCTTAGACCAAATCACAGAAGGGGATTTTTTTTTTGGATTTTATTCAAACAAAATAGGTGTCTGGAAAAATAAGTTAGATTGATTCTTTTTTATTACTTTCAACATCACATTTTACCTCAAAAGATGAAAAATTAAGTCCATGACTAGGGGTCTAAAAAACAAAAAAACTAAACTTCCATGTCTAATGCTCATAACGAGTTACAAAAATAAAATTAATAAAGCTAATTAAAGATCAATTTAACAAATTTAAAAGCTAATTAAACTAATAATTATATTTCTAGGAAACTTAATTTGGATGCATTCGAGTAGAGATAAGCTGAATCACTATTGTGCTCAAGTTGAACTCAACTCTTTATAGCAAAGTATTAATGTCTGACCTCGACTCGTGAGTTATTTAATGTTTTCTAGTTTTTTAATTAATATAGAAAAACTATTGCTTTTGTGTCAAATCAATAGAGTTGTTCTCAGTAGAATTATTCTACTATTGAAAAAGAGATTTTAGCAATCATTTTATGTATTTCAAAATTTCAAGTAGATTTGCTAAATCAAAAGTTTTATTTTAACTTAGAATTGATTGTAAATCTGCAAAAGGTCATCAAAAACCTTGCCTCAAAGTAAACTTTTGCTTGATGGCAAGCAACTTTATCAATCTTTGACTTTGATATTGAATATATTAAAGGAACTTCAAACTCTATTAGAAAAAGAAACAAGAGAAGAAGCATCTACCGGGGGCCTAGGGTTCAACAACCGAATCTTCCTCTAAACCCAATTCTCCTAATTCTTTGCCTCATCTTGAGCCTCTGAACAACCAAGAAAACAACCCATCACTTTTGAAGACTTGGCCATTAGCCTAAACCAATTCTAACCTATTGCATCTATCTAACATTTACCATGTCCTTTACCTCAAAGCATATACCGATGTTATCAAACAAGAAAGGGTTAAATGCAAAAAACCCCCACAAATTATATACCCAATTACAATTTACCCTCTAAACTATAATAATAGGTATTTTGCCCCCTTGAATGATATGTTTGGACAAATCTTAAAATCAAAATTCCCACCTTCCAAGGTAGAAGTGACCCTGAGGCGTACTTGGAATGGGAAGGCCTAATCGAGATGGTCTTCGATTGCTATGACTATAGCGAGGAACAAAAGGTAAAGGTCGCCACTGTTGAGTTCACTGACTACACACTCGTTTGGTGGGATCAAGTACAGACTGGAAGGAGGAGAAACGGTGAACCACAAATCCGAACTTGGCGTGAACTCAAGGCCATGATACGTAAGAGGTTTGTTCCAAGTTACTACAACCGCAATCTCCATTCAAAACTGCAAACCCTCACTCAAGGCAACATGAGTGTGGAGGACTATTACAAGGAGATCGAAATGGCCATGATGAAGGCTAATATCCAAGAAGATAGTAAGGCCACAATCGCAAGATTTCTTCGTGGTTTAAACCCTAAACTTCAAGAGGCCTTGGAGTTTCAACATTATTTGGATATGAGTGACCTTCTTGAGTTAGCCATCAAGGCCGAAAGGGGGAGGAAACTAAGGAGAGGTGGCCAACCCTACCAAATCTCAAATCCGAATGTATGATAGGGAAACCAGCCGAGAAGAATATCACATGAAGTTGGACAATCGGCTACACCAACCACTTCTAACCGAACACAAGGTAACTTCCCTAACTGAAATTCCAATTCTATCCCTAACAAGTCTGTTGATACAACTAGGTCAACTTCAAAGTCGGCTCAAGAGACTCCTAAGCCTAGGAGTAGGGACATTAAGTACTTCAAATGCCAAGAATTCGGTAATATCCAATCTCAATGTCTGAATCAAAGGGTCATGCTCATAACTCACAATCGAGAAGTCGTATCTGATGATGATGATTGTGAGGAGATACCGACCTTATCCAAGGATGACTGCTTGGAGAATGACTCGGCCGAGGAAGAGTGCTCTTCTACTCAATGAGAAATTGGTTGCTTGGTGGCACAATGAGTGCTAACCGCCCAAGTCAAAGAAGATGAGCAATTGCAACGAGAGAACTTGTTTTACACTCAATGTAAAATAAGTGACAAAGTGTGCAGTCTCATCATTGATGATCGGATTTGCACCAATGTAGCAAGTTTGCTCATGGTAGAGAGCTTGAGACTTCCAACGACTAGACATCCACACCCGTATCGACTACAATGGCTAAGCGATGATAGTGAAGTACGTGTCTACAAACAGGTACGTCTTCCTTTCTCCATTGGCAACTACATTGACAAAGTTGTTTGTGATGTTGTCCCCATGCATGCTACCCATGTAATTTTAGGAAGACCCTGACATTTTGATAAGCATGTCACTTTTGATGGTAGATCTAATAAGTACAATCTCTTGCACAATGGTAAATGCATGGTCCTAACACCCTTCACACTGGTACAAGGATATGAGGACCAACTTAAATTGCAACGAGAATGTCACTTAGACCGACAAAAGAGGAAACAAAAGATGGCCGAATCTGGAAATTGCTCTACTTCCACAAGTGAGCATTCGGCTAAGGGTCAAGTCGACACCCCTAGTGTCACACATGATTATGCACTGATTAAATCAAGCACTAAGAAGCAAAACATGATAATCAAGACTAAGAAAGTTAGGAAATGTGTGAATTCTGATCAGCCTGTATTACTCGTGATTTGCAAACATGTGCTCTTGAATGTTGATGAACTCGATAAGGCATTGCCTTCGAGTGTAGCTGCCCTGTTGCAGGAATTTGAGGACGTGTTCCTTGATGAGATCCCTAATGGATTACCATCCATCCGAGGGATCGAGTACAAAATAGACCTAATTCCTGGAGCACTATTACCCAATAAACCCGCCTACCGAATGGGACCTGAGGAAACTAAGGAGCTCCAAAGGCAAGTTGATGGCCTACTAGGTAAGGGTTGGGTTAAAGAAAGTGTGAGTCATTGTGCTGTGCCTGTTATACTTATTCCGAAAAAGGATGGTACTTGGCGTATGTGCACTGATTGTCAAGCTGTTAATGCTATAACTGTTAAATACTATCATCCCATTCCTAAATTAGATGATATGCTTGATGAACTTGATAGTGCTGTTATTTTCACTAAAATTAATTTACGAAGTGGCTATCATCAAATTAGGATGAAAGAGAGAGATGAGTGGAAAACAACTTTTAAAACAAAACATGATCTTTATGAGTGGTTAGTCATGCCTTTTGGGTTGACAAATATACCCAGTACTTTCATGAGGTTGATGAACCATGTTTTAAGACAATTCATAGGAAAATTTGTCATTGTTTACTTTGATGATATTTTGATCTATAGTCACAACATGTATGAACACATGGAGCACCTAAGATTGGTACTTGATACACTTCGACAAGCGCGCCTCTATATGAACCTTAAGAAGTGCACATTTTGTACTAACAAACTGTGTTTCTAAGCTATGTTGTTAGTTCATATGGTATCAAAATAGATGAGTCCAAGATCAAGGCCATCAAACAATGGCCAACTTCAAAGTCAGTCGCGGATGTGCAGAATTTCCATGGTTTGGCTGGTTTCTACCGATGTTCTATCGAGGACTTCAGCACTATTGTTACCCCATTGACCGCGGTTACAAAGAAAAATGGCAAATTTCACTGGGGAGAGGTCTAAGGGATTGGAGCAATGCTAATGCAAGACAAGAGGCCTTGTGCATACTTTAGTGAGAAGTTGGGAGGTGCGGCATTGAACTACCCCACGTATGACAAGGAGTTGTACGCACTTGTGAGAGCCTTGGAGACATGACAACACTACCTCCTTCCAAGGGAATTCGTAATCCACACTGACCACGAATCATTGAAATTTCTCAAGGAACAACCGAAATTGAGCAAGAATGGGTAAGTTTCATTGACACATTCTCTTATGTCATTAAGTACAAAACTGGTAAAATGAATGTTGTAACTGATGCACTATCTCGTAGACATTCTTTACTCATTTTTCTTGATGCAAAGTTACCTGGTTTTGAGATGTTGAAAGAGCTTTATGCACATGACACTGATTTTGGTGGAATATTTGCATTGTGTTCTAAGAGTCCCCACGAGAAATATTTCTTGCATGAGGGTTTCTTATTCTATGTTGATAAGTTGTGTGCCTAATTCCTCAATTCGTGGCTTATTAGTTAGAGAGGCACATAGTGGTGGTCTCATGGGACATTTTGGCATTATTAAGACTTTAGCAATGTTGCAAGTGCACTTTTATTGGCCATACATGGAAGGGATATTGAACACATGGTTGGTAGATGTGCTACTTGCCATAAGGCTAAGTCTAAAACAAACCCATATGGCTTGTATACCCCATTGCCTATTCCAAAATATCTTTGGGTAAACTTGTCTATGAACTTTGTTTTGGGACTGTCTAGGTCTCAAAGGGGTAATGACTCCATCTATGTTGTAGTTGATAGATTTTCAAAGATGACTCATTTCATCCCTTGCCATAAAACTGTTGATGCATCTCATATTGCTAACTTGTTTTTCAAAGAAATTGTGCGTTTATATGGTATGCCTCAAACAATTGTTAGTGATAGAGATGTGAAGTTTTTGAGTTACTTTTGGAAGATTTTGTGGTCTAAACTTGGTATTAAACTCTTATTCTCGACCACTAGTCATCCCCAAAGCGATGGACAAATTGAAGTTGTCAAACACACCCTTGGAACTTTGTTGAGGGCTTCAATTAAGAAAAACCTTAAATCTTGGGAAGAGTGTTTGCCACATGTTGAATTTGCTTATAATAGAACTGTTTACAGTGTAACACACTACTCACCATTTGAGATTGTTTATGGATTTAATCCGCTAACCCCCCTTGACTTGCCACCCTTACCTTCCTCTGAGCATACAAGCTTAGATGGGAAAAAGAAAGTTGAATTTGTGCGCAGGTTACATGAAGCCGTTTGTGTCAACATTGAGAAGCGTACTCAGCAATACATCCAGCAAGCTAACAAGCATCATCGCAAGATGATTTTTGAACCTGGAGATTGGGTCTGGCTCCACCTAAGGAAAGAAAGGTTCCCTAAGCAACGCCAAAGCAAGTTGTCACCAAGGGGTGATGGATCTTTTCGAGTACTTCAACGTGTCAATGACAATGCCTACAAGTTGGAGCTGCCCGGGGAATACCATGTTAGTGCAATTTTCAATGTAGCAGACTTGAGTCCGTTCCTTGATGAGGATGATCCAGATTTGAGGACAAATGCTTTTCAAGTAGAGGGGACTGATGTGTGCACGGATGAATCAAGTCCAATTAATGATCAAGTGAGAGTTCCATTGGACCCAGTTACACGTGCACGGGTCAAGCGCTTCAAAGAGTCTCTTCAAGCCCTTGTTCGAAATGTTTAAGACCAACAAGGGGTCCATAGGAACATTGAAGGCCTGGAAATTGCTACTCGACTTAGCTACACCTTGATCCGAGCTAATGAGGGTTCGCATGATGGCCACAAGTGTCTTTAATGTGTTGGTCCGATTATTAGTAGAATTAGTTTTTTGAGTTGATTTGGTTTTGAGTTTATCGAGTCATTGTTTAATTAGTTAATTACTGTGAGAACCCTCATTTTTAAAATACAATTTCCCCAAACTACATGCCTTGCACCAAGATTTATCCCACCTCTTATATGCCCTAACATTATATTTCACAATGTGTTACAACAAATCCCTTGTATTGACCCTCACTTTAAAACACAATTTTCTTATTTACATGCCTTATTATAAGATCTAGACCATTTATTATATGCCCTTATAAAATATTTTCTACATGTTGCAATAATTTCCATGTATAATGTTCCATTTTATTTTACTTGAAGTAAGAATATTTTCTTGAGCTATATTAAATTAATGCACCACTTGTGTTTGTCCAAGTGTTCTTTTGTTAGTGGTAGCAAGTTATGTGAGTGATTAGAGATGTTAATCATGTATTGGTACATTTGGAAAGTTAAGTAGACCATTAGTCAAAGATTAAGAAAGGTTTGGTTAAGAAAAGGGCCATGTGGCAACACCTTGACCATAGACTTGTTGACTAAGGATTAAGAGACAAAATAAAAACTTAGCAAACCCTTTCTTTTCTTCTCATGTTGGCCGAATTTCAGCTCAAGGAAGAGAGAGAGAGAGAGAGCTCCCAAATCAGGTTTTCTTACCTAAACAAATCAAAGACCAAAATTCAAGAGAGGAATTTAGGGTTTGCAAGGAAGCTTTCTTTGTTTTTAGTGTTGAATCCCAACCTTGGAGCCTCTACTTGGTGGATTTCTTGGTGATTTGAACACCTTGTAAGTAAGGTAAGTACTCTTTAATTTGGGGGTTTTATGTGTTAGATCACCTACTATAAGCTCTAATCATGAATTGCAAGTTGTTGTGGTTGGAATTGGAAGTTAACCCCTTGAATTAAACAAGTAGTGGATGAATTGTTAGTATGCACACCAAGTGTTTGATGAAATGTTCAACCCTTATTCATGTATGTTTATGAGGTATTGATATGCTTTAAAACCCTATATGGTCAGATGTAATACTTGAGATATGCAAAAAGTGAAAATAATGAGAAGAGTGAAAGTTGGGAAAGAATTAAGTGTGCTGACCGAAATTTGTCTAGCTTGCTGTCCGAATTTTGCCCTGATGTTTCATGCATATTTTGGTTACAAATGTGAGTGATATATGTTGGGTTATGTGTGTAGAGGTTGTCTACAAAAAATTAGCCAATTTGATTGAGTAAATTTTGAGTTGCAAGCAAAGGGACAAAACTGGACTAGGTCCAGAAACTTTCTGTCCTGCCATGTTGTAAAGGCTATAACGTTTTACTCACTGATCCGAATTGAGTGCCATTTGTGGCATTGGAAAATAGACTCTTAGAGCTTTAAAATGGTACCTGGCTCATGTTCTGGTTCGTCCCGAGCAATTCGTGGCAAGTCGTGGAAGTTGGCTACCCGTGCGGTACTGTTCATCCGAGGCAGTCCAGAAATTTCTTTTGGTTTCTTAATTTTGAGCCACTTATGTTGGGAATTTGGAAATGGTTTCTTCTAGACAAATTTATCCTTATGAACCTAGTTTCTAATGCAACTAACGGAACCTAATTTTGACTTTCCCACAATGAGCAATGACCATTTTCCGGAGGCTGGCCGGGCGAGACAGTTTAACCCGTAATGAAGCCTTTGAACTTTAGTGAAACTTTTCTTTTGCCAAACTTTCATGTACATACTAGACTTGTTTTCCATGAACTTTCACCGTGGTTTAGACCCTATTTGCATGCCGGATTAAGTAGTTTAAGCTACTCACTTGGCCTCTTACTGAACCTATACTTTAGTAGGGAACGAATCCAATTATTAATGTTTTCACTCGTTGACCTTGGTTTGGGCAACGACGATGATCGTAACTGAGACGTTTGACATCGATTATTACTTTTGCTTGATAGGTGAGTGTTCCACTACTTGCTACTTGTTATGTGAAATATTTGTGTACTTGAAAGTATTGAATTGTTATTGATTGAGCCAAACACTGTTTTAATTAAAATTGAGGCGAGTGTGTACTTTATCGCACTCGACCTTCCTGGTTATTTTTCTTTTCACTGAGGCTCTACTTACTGAATGAATTAACATGAAATGAGATATTGCTATACATGACTGTGCTTAAGTTGCGTGGATGACATTCCACCAACTACTGTTACTGTTTGGGTACCCAACCTCATAGGTGAGTCGGTTGTATCGAGCCAGCAAGGGCTTGGTCGAGAAGGCCGATAAACCTTGAGGACTGTTTACTGTTCACTGGAAATTGAATCTTGCTTGGAGGTCCCTGGTGAAGCATAGCCGTTGTGCTTGCTTGTTGTGTTGTCCAGCACCACTAGTGATAAAATCCTCGGCTTGATACTGTTTCATTGGAATCCTTGAGCATTGGAAACTCGGATTCCTGGTATACTCGAGTATTACCAAACTACTGTTTCTGGAGTGTGGGCCCGGTGGGGGGTTGTTTGGTGGACGGAGACTGGTGAAAGTGGTGTTCTACGGACCTATATACTGTTACAAGTGTTGACGGAGTGTCAACAGGAGGCAATTATGATCAAGCTCAAGTGGACCTTTGGCTTTTGAAAGCCACCCATATCCTTGAATTGAACTGTGATTAAACTGTTATTTTACTGTACGGTGTTTGGTTGGCTATTTTGTGATTTTATGTGGTTATGTGTTTACTTGTTTACCTGGAACCTCACTGGGCTTTAGCTCACCCCGTTCCCTTTGTTTTCCTTAACAGATCGGGAAGGGATTTGATCGGGGGCTTTCTTAGCTTTATTTTCTGCTCTTGCGTTTTGAGGTTGTAACTTTCGTTTCAGCAGACTTGTAAGCTTAAATTCTTAATGGTGATTTATATTATGTAATTTTGAGTGAAGCGTGGTAAGTTGGCATGCGATGATATATGTACTAAGCTGAATTGTTGGATTAGTGATTATGTTTGAGTTAGTGTTTCAATCCCCTGCATTGTCAAATGTTACATTCGTTTCATGATGATACTAGTACTTTGAACGACTGAGTCCTGGCGAGAGCTGGGCAGGCAGTCCGCTGATACCCTAGGGTTTGCCCTAGGGAGAGGTGGGGCTGTCACAATTACCTTGCTATTTGAGGTCAAGGGTTCGGCCCACTTATGTCCAAGAGTGGCCGAATCTCCTTTCTAGTTTTAGTTAAGTCGTGATCCTTTTCCCGATAGAATTTCGTTGGTCACTAGCCTATAAAAGGCTCACTTTGTACGAGAGAAAGGTTAGACACTTTTGATAATAAAATTTCAGTTTGTTCTCTTACAATTTCAAGAGTACATTCCTACTTGCTTGGCAAGGGTTATTTGAGCAATCGTGCTTGACGTCCTTGGTTGTTCATCCAGCCTATATACTTGAATAACCACTTCAATTGGAGTCACCATTCTACCGCCTTGAATCGAATTGAGTCGTCCCTCTTGGTTCTAGGTTCCACAATCCAAACGGTTGAGTATCCCTCTAGGTCCTTGGGCAATTGTGCTACGTGTCTCAGAACGAGTTGACCGAGGAGCGTATCATTCTCAAAAGTCAATCCAAACAACAAAAATTAAATTCATTCGATTCCTATACTTTCCCTTCCCTCCCATTCCCTCAATCCAAACTATGCCTTAGCTAGTTTTTTGGTTAATCAACTCTTTCATTTGTCAAGTTCAATTGTAATTAATTTAATTTTATTTTTCTTTTTTAAAAGTGATGTAATCCACATAGGGCAAAGGAGCATTTAATTCTCATAATTTTCTTTTTCTTTATTTTCTTTTATTTGTCCTTTAATTACTCTTTATTGTTATGGAATGTGATCCAGTGGGCCGCTAGCTCATTGCCTTCGAACTAATTATTTTGTTTTATTTCACTCTTATGTGCTATGCATGCTTTTTTGTATTTAGATATTTTTATACTAATTAATTACATTTTATGTGTTTTCCACTATATTAGCTCATTTTGGCCTTAAAATTAAAAGAATCAATTTAAACTAGCAATTGGTTTTGCTAGGTGTATGAGGTGTTTGAGTGTAAAACCTCACTCTTCTCCCTCATAAATATAGCTCCCGAATTCATTTTTCTAATTTTGACAGATCTAGAGTTGTCTAGTTAAAGGTTTTTAGTTGTCTTTTAAAGATAAAAAATTAATCTTTTTAGGTGACTCAATACAACTAAATCTAATATTGAGTGGCAACTTTAAATCGTTTAAAAACACTTTTTTTGACTCTAATGGGCCCAAACCCATCGTCTTTCCAGTTTAGTCCCTTTTTATTTTCCTTATCTTAGTTTTGAAATACCCAAAAATCAATTCAAACAATTCACAAATTTTTATCTTTTTATTTTTTAAAAAATAGGGTGTGACAAGTAACAAAATTGAGTCGAACTTGTACTAAAAAATTTTAGGCTCAAGTTTGAGGGAAATATATCGAGCATTTTTGTACATTTAATTTATTTTTGTTGTATTTAAGAAATTACTTCTAAAACCTTCTAAAAAAATACCTAGAACTGCTAATTCTTTTTTATCTGCTATCCAACTCTGTCACTTAATATATATCTGTCTTCTATCTCTTTTACATGTTCTTGTTTTCCCTTCTCGTTACTTCTTATTTCTCTTGCTTCCAGTGTTGTTAGATCCGGACCAGACCAGCAGTTCAACAACCAAACTGTGAACCGGCTTTCTTTTCGAAATGGTTTGTAGTATAAATTGCTTTGGTCAAAAAATAGTTAAACCGGTGACCTGATTCAACGGTTGATCTGGTTCTTAAACTTTCTTTCTTCTTTTTTCCAAACATAATTTGAGTTACCTAAATTGTAACAATTTCATTTATTAATAGGAATAAGAAAACGTCACCCGTTTATTGTAAATATCAAAATCACTCGCTTTACTAAATGATCTCTAAATCAAGATGTTTTCATCCTTATAATCTTATTAATTTAGTATCAGTGATTCCAACTTGTATTAATTTAGTTTTTCAAGTAGTTTTGGAAAATGAACATATTTTAACCATGAATTTACATTTTTATATATAATTATTAGATGTATAGTTGATTGCAAGTCTAATATTTTTGGAGCATTTTCCATGATTGGCCAAATATAACCCAAAAACTTAGCTTCAATATTTTTGAAACTTAAAAAAATAAAATAATTATAACATCATGCTGACGTCAGCGGGTTTTTGAGAACGGTCTGATTGATCCGACCAGTTGATCGCTGACCCAGTAGTTTAATTGAGTTGCTAGTTGGTCGGAGTTTAACAACATTGCTTGCTTCCCCTCTCCTGGCTCTTTCTCTCTCCATGTAATCGTATTATCTCTCTCTCTCTCTTCATTCTAGATTTTTAGTCCATTAACAAGAAGGGTAGCAAACCTAAATGGCTCTCAAACTATATAGTTTATCAACTTTTTACCTTCAAACTATTAAGTGCATACTTTTGACCCTCAAACTTGTAAAAGAGTATACCCTTCACCCTTTTGGCAAGAAATAATTTCAGAAATCTCCTCTAAGATTTATGGTATGTCACTTGACACATTTAAAGTTTCAAAAATATCACTCAACTCCCATATTAGTGAGATGGAACCATTTATCTCTATCATAACATATGAATTGACAAAATTATCTTCACTACTTTAACAATTTTTAGGCAAAACATTATGAAAAAAGAAAATTTTTAGGCAAAACATGTAAATACTATATTATAATCAACTTGGTAGAAATTTCAATATAAGATAACACAAAAGGGTAGAATTGGGACAAGAATATATATCTCTTTCTTTAAATGATTATTATAATAACAGTTTAATGATATAAAGGTGAAATTGTTACAAAAGGCATGGTTTTAGGAGAGGTTATTTATATTTTTGAAACTTTAGGAGTGCCAAGTAATATTAACATAAATCTTGGTAAAGTTTACAAGTTTGAGGGGCAAAAATATTCACTTAATAGTTGGAGGTCTAAAGTCAATTAATTTAATAGTTTGAGGGCCATCTAAATTTTTTGCCATAACAAGAATGACTAACCATCTCTCTCCATTGAAGCATCTTGAGAACACCATATTGATATAATGTAAATTTGTTGCTTTTGTAAATGCTAATCAAATGATGTCATGTAAATTTGGACACGCTGACATCATGGAAATCATTACATCTCAACACAAAGTTGTACTAGCTGTTTGTGATTGAGCGTTTGATAAAGTTGAAGTCTGAAAATTGAAATCTAAAGTCCGAATCCATTTAAGTTATTAGATTGTTAAGTACTAAATTTGATACATTTAAATGTACATCACATTCAATGATAAGTCAATAATTTATCACTTAATTTTGGAGGTAAGTTTTGTCTAGAAAATTCAGTGTCATTTAATTAATATAGATGTTTTATTTTTTGTTATCAAACGCATCTAAACATATTAAGATCTGAATACATTAAGTTAAAGTGCTAAACTGGATTATGAAATGGAGCCTAAAACTCACTAAAATCATTGTATGTTGTACATAAAGGTTCTGACCGGCAATTGTCTCTGCCATTTTCCCAGAATCTCCCCATCTATAACGTTCTAATAGTTTGTAAGTTGTATCCTTCACACAGTTTAATTTCTAAAGCAACCAATTTGGAGGGGAGGGGGGAATTAGTAAGCAAAACTATCTTTTATGGAAAATTTTAAATCAATACAAAATGTTTTCATTTTTTCTAAAATTTCATTGAAGATACATATGCAACTTTTTTGTGTTTAAGAGCCAATTTAACTAGTAGAGACATTACTTAGGTAACTATGAGACTACTAATTCAACTATCAGACACTTCATTTCCCCATCCACTTTTGTAGGATGTGTATGTATGGATGCATATATGTGTGTGTATGTATGTATATAATTTCCCAGTATTATATAATTTTTGGTAATCATTCACTTCGAAAATAATTAATTGGAAAAAAATGCATGTTCTCAATACTCTTTTGGTTATCCAGTAGGTTAATCATAATCACAGGCTTAGTTTCTACACAAGATTGATGACTATTTAGTTAACATTAGTTGATTAATACGACGAGAAAATTGGTCATCCGTGATAATATTTTTCGGTGACGAGCAGCCACGGATTTAAGGGGGGGCTGGTGGAGGCTTAAGCCCCCCCCCAAGCCGCCGGAAAACCCCCTATATATAAATTAGAGAGACTTTGGCATGCAAGCCCTGGATCAGTATCTTCATACTAAGTCTGTTGTAACTCCTCTATATAATTCTCCTTCGCTTTGACCGACTGGGGGAATGGCTTTCCTGTTGCAGGAAACGCGAAATGCCTTCCTTGAGATGATGTAAAATTTCTCAGTGATGTTTACGGATTTCATATGGGATAGATCAGGACTTCTTTTTAAGGGGATAGGATCTCAAAAGAATGATTAACTATTATTACAATGGTCAATTTTTCAAGAAATTGTTACTGAGAACTAAAATGGTATAATTTTTTTTTTTTTAAAAAAACCCAACTAAGCACTAAGGCTCCAGTTTAATGGTTAATTTTTCAAGAAATTGTTGCTAAAAACTAGAATGATATGTCCAACTATTTTTGTTTTTAGTCTCACGTCACATGCACATTCAGATAAGAAATATTACATTAATGTTGGCTGAAAACTCTTATAATAGCAAAATATAAATTGAATTTTTTCCACAATTGTAAAGAAAATTGTGTTAGAGTTACAATCTAACATTACTTCGTCTATCCTCTATGTGGGCTTCGGTGATTGGAATATTGGGAAATATACAAGATGATGCCACCACTTCTGACAATAGAGGTATGGCCAGGGGTTTGATTGATAGAATGAATGATTATGAGTTTGTTTTTGCATTGCACCTGATGAAGTATTTATTGGGAATCACAAATGACTTGTCACTTGTTTTACAACAAAGGGATCAAAATATTGTCCAAGCCATGAGTTTGATTGATACTATGAAATCTCAATTGCAAGACTTTAGGGAAGAGGGATAGCAAATAATTTTAGATGAAGTCAACAATTTTTGTGAGTTGAATATGATTCCCGTGATTGATATGGAAGACAGTATAGCAATCCGTGGCAATGCCAGGCGCAGTCGCAGAGGTCAAACCATCACTAATTTTCATCATTATCGCGTGGAAATTTTTTTTGAGGTATTATTTTTGAAATTATTATTTCATTACATTTGTTACTTGTTAGCAGATTTTCTTAGTTATTAATTTTATTATTGTTGTGATGTCAGGTTGTTGATTTAATTATACAAGAGATGAATAATCGTTTCTCGGAAGTTAGCACGGAATTGCTTAGTTGCATAGCATGTCTTGATCCAAAAAGTTCTTTCTCTCAATTCAATGTGCAGAAACTACTCCGTCTTGCTGATTTATATCCTGAAGACTTCTCAAGTAACGATTATTTATATCTTGAGTCTCAACTTCGAAATTATATTTATAATGTGCAACGCGATCCTCAATTTCCAGAAGTTGGAGATTTGGGAAGTCTTGCTCAACAAATGGTTAAAACTGGTAAAAATACAGTTTTTCCATTGGTTTATCGTCTGATCCAGTTGGCATTAGTTCTACCAGTTGTGACTGCTTCTGTTGAAAGAGTATTTTCTGCAATGAATATTGTCAAGACTGATTTGCGCAACAAAATGGGAGACGAGTGGATGAATGACTGTCTGGTTGTATACATTGAGAAGGATATTTTTGCAACAATTGAAAATGAGCAAATATTGCAGCGTTTTCAATGGATGAAGACTCGCAGAATGCAATTGCCTCCTCTTCGTTATTCGAGTGCAACAACTACCAATACTTCAAGTGTTAATCAATAACAAATTTTTGGGTATGTATAATTATATGTTTTTATTATTTTTATAATTATTGATTCTAAATTTTACTTATTAAATATATTTATTTCGTCACAAAAAAATTTTTTAATACACTTCAGCCCACCCAAAAATAAATTTCTGGCTCCATCCCTGGTGACGAGTCACAACTTTGCAGCCATCATAGGAGGAGATCCTTTATCCATGACATGAGCGCCGTGATTGGAGAGTACAATAGTGATTACCTGGTGAATCATCACTATTGCTAGTTCTTATTCTATGAGTCATTGATGTTGTGTTTGCATTATGTAGTGGCATCTTGTGGTTGCCATTATAACAATGAATAACCTTGTGATAATTGTGTGTACTCACTAAACCTGGCTTTGATACCACTAGGAGTAACCAGAGATCCAAATGAATTTCATTCAGAGCTAGCCATTCTTTTGTCCTTTCTAACAATCTTTTGACCCTTCTTTCTTTCATAAAATATCATAAGGATTTGAAGATAAGAGAACTATTTTAACGAGCCATGAAAGCAAGCACACCATTTCTTTTATTTCCAAGGATCTCTGCCTCCAGAGGCATACATTCCTTTCTTTTATAAGCAAACCATACAAGCAAATATGACATACTAGACAAATGAAAGGTCACTTAACCATTGGCCTTTTGACCTTTGAAAGGCCATTTTGGCTTTTAGACCCTGAAAGGTTACATGACTCTTAAAACATAAATTTAAAATGTGCTTTTATAATTATTGGCTCTTGGACTATAGAAAGGGTCACTTGACCTTAAATATCGATGTCTTCTTCTAATGGGTATTTGAGGGCGTGCTATCAGGATTAGTGATGCTGTAATCCTAATATCTTCTCTTATTTTGCCTTTTATTGGATACTATTTTAGCTTCAGTCTTACTTTTGTAGCATGTTTGATTGGGACCAGTTGGATAAGGATTTTATGCATCTTGCATTGCATTGTCTACCATGAGATTACCATAGTCATTCTTGGCTTTGGCCACGCATTGCCAGTGAGGATGGGAAGATGAAAAATTCCATGAACCATATGAACCAGGCAAGAATTCTAGTGGGACATTGCAATTCTCTTGAAAGTATATCTCCGGGCCTTAGTATATTCCTGTTCTTGATCAAGGATAGTGTGATAACTCTGTTTGTAGACTGTGGTCCACGGCTAAGTTTGAAATTTTTTCGTCTTGAATGTGAACTTCTCTATAAAAATGAATGATCAAATATCCAGAGTTTTGTGAAATCAAATCAGTCCAAAAATATACTAGCTTGAACTATTGCAAAAATATTTCGAGATTTAGATGAAGAGAATTTGTATCTTTGAAAAATAGACAGTGTAATTCCATCAGAATGTGAAACTGTAAACATAAGTACTAGAAGAACCAAAGAAGAGATTGAGGGAAAAATCCTGTTTGAGTGATAAAGATTTGCGCAAAAGGATAATGAGGATTTGCTTCTTAAGTATTCAAAATTAATCCTCCATAATTGCTGAATAGCTCAATTTCATGATTCATTCTGAGTCTTTCTAGATCTTTCTTTTACCATGGGAGAAAAGGTCAAGAGGGTATGATTGAAGTTCAGGGGTGAACATCATACATGCAACTGGTGATAGGGTTCTTTAGAAAAAAATCAGCAACAATGTCGAATTTCCCTTTGATGTGCTTTACTTTGAAATTGTATTAGAAAAACCAATTTGCCCATCTGAGGAGTTAGGGGTTTGGGATCATTTTTTGTTTGAACTGTATCATTCTTGGAAAACTCATATCCATTTCTATCTAGAAATTGTGAGATATGAGATGGAATGAAAACTTTTTATCCCATTTTTTATAGCTAAATCTCTTTGAAAAAGAGTGATAATGTTGTTCTGAAGGCATGAATTTGCCACTAGCAAAATCACAACATTTTCAAATACCATTACCAATATCTTCCAAAAGGATAGCTCCCTAATACTTGTCACCAGCATCAGTTTGAAGAATTGTCTTACCAGTATTAGGAATATGTAGAGTGGGGAGATTTTGTAATTGTGTTTTTAGGTTTCTGACGGATTAGGTTTGACTTTTTCCCTAAGATGGTGAGTCTTTTCTTAATATTTTTGTCAAAGAATTGATGAGTTGATAGGCTTGAGGAATGAAGTTTCGGACATAATTAACAATTTCGAGAAATTGTTGAATCTGGGTTTTGGATAGGTTTCCTTCAGGGAAATAGATTCTCCAATGTGTTATTCTGGGGTACAAGATCCATCAGATACCTTTATTCCAAAAAAATTGATTTCTTTTTGAGCTAAAATCATATTCTTTTCAGACAACTTGACTCCAAAATTTTTAACAATATTTGCAAACCGATATAACAACTTAATATGTTTCTCAAAAGTGGAACTAAATCACAAAATATCATCAATATATATATATATATATATATCAGAGGTGAGTGAAGAATAGGCTAGAAAATTTGAATCATTGCTTTTTGGAAAAGCGAAGGATCAATGTTTAGCCCAAGGGCATGACTGTCCATTGGAAATGATGATTTGGGATACAAAATCTAGTTTTGTATATATCTTCACTATGAATACCAAGTTGCCAAAAATCAGATTTTAGATCAAACTTAGAAAATCACTTGGCAGTTGAAATTTGTAAATATACAGAGAGTCTGTTAGGTATAAGAAATTTATCGTTCGTTGAAAATTGATTTAATGGCTAATAATTTATAACAAGTCTAAACTGGTTTCTTGTTCAGATCTCTTATTGACATAAATAGCTTGACGAAACCAATGGGAATCAAACTTTTCAATGACTTCAAATTCAAGAAGCTCAGAACATTCTTTCTCAGCAAGTTTGGAATGCTTAGGATTCATCCCAAGGTGGCTAGTTCGTGGGATTTATATCCTCATTCCTTTTGGAAGGAAGCTTCATAAAGAAATCATAATTTTTCCAAAGATGGTGGTTACATTTAGTGAGAAAGTCTTTGTGATCCTCAGCACAAGATTGTTGAATAATTAGGGCCTTGAAGACATTAATTTATTCAGAAGTTCGTGAGGTTGAAAATATATTTTTGCAACATCAGTATGCTCCTTGAAGAATTTCTTTGATTTAATACCATTAGGCATTAATAGAAAATCTCCCTTCTTATAGAAATCAAATCCTATGATGATGTCTTTACCTATGAAATCAGCTCCAAGGATATGGGTCAGAATTCTACAATCAAGTAAAAGTTAGATGATGATAGGGTTTTTTGTTACAATATTGGTTTCAAATAATTCTCCGTTTGCTGCTCGAAACTTGTGAATTTCCTTTTACAGTATTGTGAAGGAAGGATTTTTGGTTTAAATTGACATTGATTCTCCTGAATTAAAAAAACTATGGCCAAGATGGGTTTATTTTCTTGGTAGGAAGAATATAAACAATTGTCTGAGAATAAGTTTTTGCAGAGTTTAATTCCTTATAGTTATAACTGCAAGGATAATCTTCTCAGAATACCTGCAAAACCAAAAGAGTATTGCCAGTAGGCTCCTCTTTCTCAGATAATATAGACTCAAGATCGTCAAGAATATGAATCTTTAATTGATCTATAATTTCTTAAATTAAATTAACCCTCTTTTTGTTTTGAGGATAATTCTTTGCATAATGTCCTTTTTTGTGGCAAATGAAGCATCTTCCATCCTTTTGATCTCCTTTCTTATTAAAAGATTTTTTCCCCTAAAATATCTCCATATAGTCCTCTTGTATGGAGATTTCTCAGCAACTATGAACTTTTTGAATCTTTTCTTGAACTTTTCTTTTGGAGTTTTACATGTGAAACATCTTCATTTTGTTTCTAGTTCAGGCTTCATACAAGCTTGGTCAATGCTTACATCTCTCTTCAAATATTCTCTTACTATTCTTCTTTTATGGCACAAGTCTTCTAGGGCCAAGAAGATGGACTGCTGGATTTGTCCTGCAGAAAGATTCAAAATGGAATATATTTGTTATGTATGTATAATTCAGCTCCATTAGCTAGTGTTTTGGGAGAGAGCTTAAAAAGGTTTGCTTTAAATTAATATCTACTTTGTGAGGACTCGCAAATTTCTTATATTTTCTCAAATATGCCTTTTTATTTAGAAATTATTCCTTTATTATAGCCCTACTACCCAATCATTCTCCAATAAGTGCAAATGAACCTAGAAAGTAGGGTTTCACTCTTCGTTTTCAAAATTGGAGCAAATTAGGGTTTTCACGATTTTCGCCGGATGATTTTTCGGTACGGAGCGAGGATCAAATTTGGTGATTAAAAGTGACTTTTAAGTGAGAAATAATATGTGATTAGGAGCAATGATATAAGGTTAGTGAATAGGAAGTAAAAACCCTAGTACGGGTGTTTTAAAGAAAAACGGTGTGAACCGACGTGTACCGCACACTACCGATTGAACACACCACTGGACCACCACTTTCTTACCACATGAGCTCATTGATATTTGAGCAAAATATCCCTTCATTTCCAGCTGCCTTTGACCGAAATTTGTGGCCAAAAATGTAAGGGAGAGAGAGAAAAATTTGCATGGCTTTGGTGGCGCCAGGTGTCACCACCTCATGGCTCCTTAATTAATTTTTTTTTCTTGCCTTTTTATCCTTCACTTCAGCCATCTTTCTTCTTCATTTTTTCTGGTCTTGGCCAAGCAAGAGAGAGAGAAAGGGAGAGCAAGAGAAAACAAATTCCTTCTTGATTTACACCAACCAAGTGCTAAAATCGAATTCTAAACCGATTGATTGTAAGTTTGGAAGCTTGGGAAGCTAAGGGAACCAAAAACTTCAAGAAATAGTGGAGGATCACTCTTGCAAGCCTTCTTTTTGAGGTATAAAATCTGATCTATGGCTTTGATCCTTTTCTTCTTGTTTAAGATGTTAAATAGTCCATGTTTTGGGTTTGATTACAAGTGATGCTAGTTGTTGTGGTGATTTTTGGATGAAATATGTAAGTTAGAGTTTGATTAATTTCTGCCTAAACTTGTTGTATAGTTAGTATATGTTGTATATAAGGTTATATAGGGGGTTTTGGTAGCAAGTGTAGCAAGAAATTAAGAAAACTATCATTTAAACCAAAAGATTTCAGATTTCTGGAAATTTTCATCCTATTCTGTCCGAATTTGAATCCCTATGTTAGAGGCCGAATTGGCCTTATGTCAAAGAAGGAAAGTTGTAGAGAATGGTATTTTATAGGTGCCTACAAAATTTCAACTCAATCGGAGTAACGTAAGATGTGAAAAGTCCAAAATACCCTTACTATTTTAAGTATTTCCCAAGCAGTCCGTGTGATCAGTTAAGTCCAGTTTATCACGTTTTTCGACTAGGATCCATTCTGATTTAGCTTTTTGCCAAAACATGAAAGTTGTAGTATTCTGAATTAGATTTCAAATGCCTTAAGAACACCTGATTCGGACTTGTGTACTCTGAGATATGTCCATTACAGTGTTCTGCATTTAAACAGCCGACGAATTGGTTTCTGGTTTAGTAATTTGAGAATTTGACTAAGTTACATTAGGAACTGGACTAAGTGACCTTCATGAATGTTGTAACTATGTGTCTTAGCTTCGAATCGGCATAGGTTTCGTCTCAATCCAATAAGCGTAGCTTCGGATATGTTATTTCCGCATTCGTACGTCAAATCTGTCTTGTGCTAAGTTGAATTTCTGCACTTGTGATTGTTGTAATTCTTATTCTTATGATATTGTGAGCCTATGGAACGGCTCTTGACTTGAATTGCTTATGTGTGATGTTGGGTTGTGGTTGAGGAAAAATAATGAAGCCAAATTGGCTGGAAAATTAGGTAAACACAAAGGGCGTGCTGCCCAAATTTTCGCTCGAGGGCTAGGTTTCTATTTGAACTTGTATACTTTTGTTTGGCCAATACCATGACCGGTTTTCCATTTTAAAACATGATTTTTCATCCTGGGGTTCAAACAACCCTCTTCTTACTTGAAAGTCATCTTTACACGTTTTACTCCTAATTAGTCGGGTTTCTTTGTTTTCCTTAAATGTTTTGCTCGATAAACTGTAATATGTTCTCTTGTTCAACCTTAGGTTTCATTGGTGACTAAGGGTAATATCCGGAAGGATATTTTGCACGTTATTTTGCATATCTAGGTGAGTGTTCCTTGTTTGTTATATTCTCCCGGACTTCATGACTTGTTGTTGTTGTTTGATAATGTGTTAAGTGCTTTCAAGAATTTCTAAAACGAGTTTTCTAGGCGAGCGTGTACTTTATCGCGCTCGACCTTAATGAAACGTGAAATTTTCAATGATTTAATGATGGAAACATTAGTTGCGCATGATGTAAGCCTTTTGGCTGAATTGGGCCCTGCCCTTCGTTACCGATCGACTCGAGTCAGAAGCGGACTCGGTCGGGCGATATGGTGACCCTGGGTGAATTTGGTATACTCGAGTATTACCTTGTAGTCCGGCTACGTCCGGATGGGTGGAGTCCGGCCAATGGTCGGATGGGTGGAGTCCGGTCAACGTCCGGAAAAGGGGATGAACGAACAAAAGGATGAACGAGGGATTCTACTTACAAAAAATATATTTTCAAACGATTGGAGGAATAAGGGGAAATGTCAGGGGAACGAACGAACAAACGAATAGCTCCATGTGAGCCCGTATCCTTTTAATGAATGTTACTATCGCTTTCCATTGTAAATGTTCCTTGAATTATGAATACTCCATGTTTAATGTATTGAATTGATTGTTGATTATCTGTTCGGAACCTCACTGAGCTTTTAGCTCACCCCTTTAGTTTTGTTTTCCTTAACAGGGGACAGCGAGCAGGATGAGAGCATAGACTAGCCTAGTCTAGGTATTTTGTTTCTTTTGTAATGGTTCTCGCCCTAGTGCTTGGCACGGGCTGGTTGTATGGTGAAGTGAGAACCTTTGTACATTTGATGACTGTACTTCCTTTTGAGATAGCAATATATATAAGTTCCGCTTTAAGTTTGGATTGCTGCCCTATTTATTCTTGTGATTTATTCTGGATTTGATTAAGGAACGACTGAGTCCCGGCGAGAGCCGGGCAGGCGGCCCGCCGAACCCTCTGGTACGCCTTAGGGGGAGGTGGGGTCGTCACAGGTGGTATCAGAGCTTAGGCTTCGGATTCCTGTAGTGTATCCTAGGCTTGAAGTTTAGGATTCCGGACAGTGGGATTTGATTTGATTCGATTTGACTTGAGAGTTAAGCGATTGAGGGATAAAACCTATAGCTGCTTCGCGTGGTTTCGGCGCGGAGTGACCCTGGACTAAGTGGTGAATAAGTATGAGGGACTAAGTGAAGCTATGAATTGTGAATGTTATAGGCCTTAAATCTTTCTCATGGTATCTGAGGATCATAGATAGGTATGTTAGGTAGGAATTCCGATTGTAGATAGTTTACTCTTGGGACTGCAGCTCGAGATGTGGATTATCTTATTTCGGATTCTTGTGCCTGAGTACTCCAGAGTTGAGGCGCTGCTAAGTATTTGAGACTTGCATTTTGGGAACATGAACAGGCTTTGTCTGACTAGAATGAGCACAAGACGTTAGTAAGTGACGTGAGGGACATCTAGTTTGGATAGTAAGTGATGTGAGGGATTGGACGGGCTGATACTGGGACGACTTTGCCTTTTCCTTTTGATTTACCTGTATATTGCTACTACATGACGTTAGTATACATGTGTGTACATGGTTATCTGTCCAACTTGATATGTATTTGTGTATTTGCTTATCCGTCTTCTTGATATGGCATGTTATGTGCGTATATGTTTATTGGTGTATTTGGAATGCTAGAATTTGTTACTGTAGTCAATTTACTGTGTTTATTTACTAAATTACCTTTTTGGGGAAAAGAAAAGAAAAGAGAGAGGGAAAACATATATATGGACGGGAGACGTAGTCGTGGACGTGGAACTAGTCGTGGCCGTAGAGCTAGGCAAGCTCAAGAACCGAGAGAAGAAAGAGAAACAGTGGCCGAGCAAGAACAGGGACCGAGGGTTGAGGCTGGAGATCAAATGGCAACGGCGATGCAACAAATGACAAATATCCTGGCACGACTGGTAGATCAACAGGGTCAAATGCCAGTGAATCAACCCCGAAATCCTGAGATCGGAGAGGATAAGGCTCTTGAGAGATTCCAAAAGTTTCTACCTCCGAAATTTCAAGGAGGGCCTGATCCGGATATAGCTGAGCAGTGGTTGGAGGCAATGATTAATATCTTCGCGGCTTTGAATTACACGGAGCAAAGACAAGTAAATTTTGCTGTATTTCAATTCGAAGGACCAGCCCGCGCGTGGTGGAATGTAATTAAAGCCAAGTGGGAAAGAGAACAGACGGTATGGACATGGGCGAACTTTGTAAGGGAATTTAACGAAAAGTATCTCCTACCTTTAGTCCAAGAAAGGAGAGAGGACGAATTTATTGGGTTGCGTCAGGGAACCCTAAGTGTGGCCGAATATGAGACCAAATTTACTAGACTGTCTAAATTCGCTTCCGAATTGGTGGTTACGGAGCGACGGAGAATAAGACGATTTATACAAGGACTAAATTTGGAAATCCAGGAGGCATTAGCGGCAGTTCAAGTTAATACGTTTACAGAGGCTTTTGAGAAGGCCCAAAGAATTGAGAATGTGAAAGCCCAAGTAAAAGCCTGTCAAACGCGAAAAAGAGATATATCCAACAGCACACCTGAGGAATCCAAAGAAAAGACAATGCTCTCCAAAGTGCAAAAAGTGAACCATTCACCTCGCCTACCTTGGACATTAAGAGTATTAGATGAAAGGTCTATGAAAGGAAGTCAGATCGGATCAAAGGACATTTATCGAGAAGATCCAACAGTAGCTCCTCGATTGGCCTGTGGATACTGTGGAAAGGCAAATCACACTGAGAATGATTGCTGGCGGAAAAGGGGAAAATGTTTGATTTGTGGGAGTAGCAATCATCAACTTAGCAATTGCCCGAAGAAACAGCCACGAGAGGGTAGTACTCAACAAGTGGAAGGAACCAAACTGAAACAACCTCATGAAAGAGGAAATCGAACAAAAGTATCGACACAAGTTTATGCTGTAGATCAGCAACAAGTTCTGGGGTCCTCCGAGGCGACGGAAGGTATGAATTTCGAGGTCGAAATTCTTTTAAGGGGGAGAGAGTGTGAGGACTCGCAAATTTCTTATATTTTTCTCAAATATGCCTTTTTATTTAGAAATTATTCCTTTATTATAGCCCTACTACCCAATCATTCTCCAATAAGTGCAAATGAACCTAAAAAGTAGGGTTTCACTCTTCGTTTTCAAAATTGGAGCAAATTAGGGTTTTCACGATTTTCGCCGGATGATTTTTCGGTACGGAGCGAGGATCAAATTTGGTGATTAAAAGTGACTTTTAAGTGAGAAATAATATGTGATTAGGAGCAATGATATAAGGTTAGTGAATAGGAAGTAAAAACCCTAGTACGGGTGTTTTAAAGAAAAACGGTGTGAACCGACGTGTACCGCACACTACCGATTGAACACACCACTGGACCACCACTTTCTTACCACATGAGCACATTGATATTTGAGCAAAATATCCCTTCATTTCCAGCTGCCTTTGACCGAAATTTGTGGCCAAAAATGTAAGGGAGAGAGAGAAAAATTTGCATGGCTTTGGTGGCGCCAAGTGTCACCACCTCATGGCTCCTTAATTAATTTTTTTTTCTTGCCTTTTTATCCTTCACTTCAGCCATCTTTCTTCTTCATTTTTTCTAGTCTTGGCCAAGCAAGAGAGAGAGAAAGGGAGAGCAAGAGAAAACAAATTTCTTCTTGATTTACACCAACCAAGTGCTAAAATCGAATTCTAAACCGATTGATTGTAAGTTTGGAAGCTTGGGAAGCTAAGGGAACCAAAAACTTCAAGAAATAGTGGAGGATCACTCTTGCAAGCCTTCTTTTTGAGGTATAAAATCTGATCTATGGCTTTGATCCTTTTCTTCTTGTTTAAGATGTTAAATAGTCCATGTTTTGGATTTGATTACAAGTGATGCTAGTTGTTGTGGTGATTTTTGGATGAAATATGTAAGTTAGAGTTTAATTAATTTCTGCCTAAACTTGTTGTATAGTTAGTATATGTTGTATATAAGGTTATATAGGGGGTTTTGGTAGCAAGTGTAGCAAGAAATTAAGAAAACTATCATTGAAACCAAAAGATTTCAGATTTCTGGAAATTTTCATCCTATTCTGTCCGAATTTGAATCCCTATATTAGAGGCCGAATTGGCCTTAGGTCAAAGAAGTAAAGTTGTAGAGAATGGTATTTTATAGGTGCCTACAAAATTTCAACTCAATCGGAGCAACGTAAGATGTGAAAAGTCCAAAATACCCTTACTGTTTTAAGTATTTTCCAAGCAGTCCGTGTGATCAGTTAAGTCCAGTTTATCATGTTTTTCGACTAGGATCTATTCTGATTTAGCTTTTTGCCAAAACATGAAAGTTGTAGTATTCTGAATTAGATTTCAAATGCCTCTAAGAACACCTGATTCGGACTTGTGTACTCTGAGATATGTCCATTACAGTGTTCTGCGTTTAAACAGCCGACGAATTGGTTTCTGGTTTAGTAATTTGAGAATTTGACTAAGTTACATTAGGAACTGGACTAAGTGACCTTCATGAATGTTGTAACTCTGTGTCTTAGCTTCTAATCGGCATAGGTTTCGTCTCAATCCGATAAGCGTAGCTTTGGATATGTTATTTCCGCATTCGTACGTCAAATCTGTCTTGTGCTAAGTTGAATTTCTGCACTTGTGATTGTTGTAATTCTTATTCTTATGATATTGTGAGCTTATGGAACGGCTCTTGACTTGAATTGCTTATGTGTGATGTTGGGTTGTGGTTGAGGAAAAATAATGAAGCCAAAATGGTTGGAAAATTAGGTAAACACAAAGGGCGTGCTGCCCAAATTTTCGCTCGAGGGCTAGGTTTCTATTTGAACTTGTATACTTTTGTTTGGCCAATACCATGACCGGTTTTCCATTTTAAAACATGATTTTTCATCCTGGGGTTCAAACAACCCTCTTCTTACTTGAAAGTCATCTTTACACGTTTTACTCCTAATTAGTCGGGTTTCTTTGTTTCCCTTAAATGTTTTGCTCGATAAACTGTAATATGTTCTCTTGTTCAACCTTAGGTTTCATTGGTGACTAAGGGTAATATCCGGAAGGATATTTTGCACGTTATTTTGCATATCTAGGTGAGTGTTCCTTGTTTGTTATATTCTCCCGGACTTCATGACTTGTTGTTGTTGTTTGATAATGTGTTAAGTGCTTTCAAGGATTTCTAAAACGAGTTTTCTAGGCGAGCGTGTACTTTATCGCGCTCGACCTTAATGAAACGTGAAATTTTCAATGATTTAATGATGGAAACATTAGTTGCGCATGATGTAAGCCTTTTGGCTGAATTGGGCCCTGCCCTTCGTTACCGATCGACTCGAGCCAGAAGCGGACTCGGTCGGGCGATATGGTGACCCTGGGTGAATTTGGTATACTCGAGTATTACCTTGTAGTCCGGCTACGTCCGGATGGGTGGAGTCCGGCCAATGGTCGGATGGGTGGAGTCCGGTCAACGTCCGGAAAAGGGGATGAACGAACAAAAGGATGAACGAGGGATTCTACTTACAAAAAATATATTTTCAAACGATTGGAGGAATAAGGGGAAATGTCAGGGGAACGAACGAACAAACGAATAGCTCCATGTGAGCCCGTATCCTTTTAATGAATGTTACTATCGCTTTCCATTGTAAATGTTCCTTGAATTATGAATACTCCATGTTTAATGTATTGAATTGATTGTTGATTATCTGTTCGGAACCTCACTGAGCTTTTAGCTCACCCCTTTAGTTTTGTTTTCCTTAACAGGGGACGGCGAGCAGGATGAGAGCATAGACTAGCCTAGTCTAGGTATTTTGTTTCTTTTGTAATGGTTCTCGCCCTAGTGCTTGGCACGGGCTGGTTGTATGGTGAAGTGAGAACCTTTGTACATTTGATGGCTGTACTTCCTTTTGAGATAGCAATATATATAAGTTCCGCTTTAAGTTTGGATTGCTGCCCTATTTATTCTTGTGATTTATTCTGGATTTGATTAAGGAACGACTGAGTCCCGGCGAGAGCCCGCCGAACCCTCTGGTACGCCTTAGGGGGAGGTGGGGTCGTCACATATTTCAAGAGTAAAGAATAATTTAATCATTTTCTTGAAATGTTTAATAAGATCTTTTCGATCATAAGAGTGACATTTCATTTGAAAAAATTCTTTTCTCTTCAACTCTTTATTTTCTTTCTCGTCTCCCAAAAATATGGAATGAAAAGATTTATATTTTCAATAAAATATTATCTAATCAAACAATGTAACTTATCAGTTTCTCTAAGGCTAGACCACTAATCTTTTAACATACTAGAGAATCGTGCTGTGAAATCTGATAAAATATCAAAGTGAGATTCTTCTTTAAGATTTTGAATGTTTAACCAAGCATGAAAATCTTGGAACCTAGATTCCCATTGTGAGGATAGTATGTCATCAATTGTAAAAATTTGTATACTTCCCTGTATTTTTTTCTTCTTCTGACTTGAAAAGAGATTTCCTTTGATTCCTCTGATTCTGAGGAATCTTTTAATTCTGAAGAAGTGATCGAGCTATCTGTAGAATCTTCATTTCTATAGCTTTCTAGTTGCTCTAAAGATTCATCTTCTGAGTGTATCTCAATAGTTGAGACTTGTGGAATTTGTTGTTGATGAACATTCTGTAAAAAAAGAGGAGATAGGGTTAGATTCAAACATTAGAGAGTCTTTAGTTTCTTTAGGCATCTTATTCATTTCTTCAAGCATCTTTTCCTTTTCTTTTTTTTCCTTTTGTGCAGCCTTTTGTTCTTCTTTCTTTTTTACTCGTTGTTCTTTGCACCACTTGGCAATATCAAATTCCTATTTTGGAGGTGAAGAATTCTGACTGAGAAACACAACAACATGTTGGTTTACTGGCGTGGTATCAAAGTAACAATATGTAAGCAAGGAGCTTGTTGGGATTGTTCCAAAAGCACTTGCAACTTGACTTGAAGGTTTAGGCTTAGTTCTGAATTTCCCTATGCTTTTGGGACTGGTAATTTGTCTTTTTAGAAAATTTTCTTCCTTGTCCTGTTGTTCCTTGAAATGAGAGAGAGGACTATTAGTCATAGGCAAAGCACATTTCAACTCATTTAATCTTTTCTCCAATACAGATATCATATGAGAAATATGTGCATTTTGAGTTTTTACCTCCTTTTCCATATGATTAAGTTTAAAGGATACCTGAATCACTTTTCTTGGATAGAATTCAATGCTTTGTTTTGAGCCAAAGAATTTTTTGTTCGCCAGTTTAATAATTCTTCTACCTTATTCATTGGTGAGTCTTGGCCAGATGACAAGATCGTTGAAGAAGCATTATATATCTTCGAAGAATGTCTAGTGTGATTATTTGTGAACAGCTCAAGAGAGTAGTCTTCTGAATTGAACATGAAGACTTCTAGGGTAGATGAAGTGAGTTTTAGAAGATTTTCTTTTTGGAGAGTATCAAGACATTTAGCATAGTAAGGATTTAACTTCTTTTCCTTATCTAGTATTCTCTTTCTTTTCTCCACTCATTAGCATGGGATTCTTATTCCATCAAACTTGCTTCTTAAAGATGTAAATGATGGTAGCAAGCCTTTACACTTTTGTTCTTAGGTTGTCTTTCTCTTCCTTTTATTGTGAAAATCATCATTATTTTTTCAACTATCAACCCAACAGTCATCACAATTGCAAATATCAAAGTATATGTAACCTGAGAATGGATCCTGAAAATGATATACCTTTTCTCCCTAGTTGTTGACATGAGCAATAATGTCCTCAAGATGATCTGTTCGTTCCTTGTATGCACCAATCTGTTCATATAATGAATTGGGATACTAAACAGAAACATGAATTATAGAGATGATGGAAATGATTTAGTTTTGTCAATATTTAGATAAGAATGATTACACTTAATAGACACAGATCCATCAGATAGAGAAGAGATCTTAGAATCTGAAGATTCTATGGGCTGATTAGCTGCTTGATGCAATTTTTCATAATCAATTATCCAAATTTCAGGAAGTAGTTGGATAAATTCTGATTTTGAAATTTACCTAGGGACATGGGTGCATGTGGCTAAGTGTTTTTCATCAACTTTGATTAGGAGAGCATCCTCTCCTCCAAACAGTGTTAGATCTAAAGCATGATTTTGTACACGGTATACCATTTGATAGTGCAGTGTTGCAGCTATGGCATCTAAGATTTGGTCAACTCCATTAATTTATACCTAGACTTTTAGAGCTTCCAAAAAATGTGGGTCAGATAAAGCCATTTGAAATTTGGGAAAAGGGTAACAAAGACTGTTCCAGCATTTAATGTTGTTTCAACAGTCGCAATATATGCATGTTGATATTTCACAAATCTAGTGTCCATAGAGCAATTCTTGCTACTACTGGTAGTCCTTTCCTTTCATATAAGGATAAGGAGAACCTAATGGCAACAAAATGAACATGGGTATAACCTTGTTGTTTCCATTGAGTAGAAAAATTTGAAGGAGTATACAAAAGTAATATACTATTATTTCTTCGTGGTTGGGATATAATGCTGATCCAATTTAGAAGTTGAATGTATTCTTTTACTTCCTTGGGATGATATTTTATCAAGAATTTTGTAACTCTCAAAGCATATGAGACTAATTTGGGGAAGGCAGAGTAAGGATTAATTAACAGAAGGGATGTGGGATTAACTTGTTCTGGTTCCACAGATACTTCATAAAGATAATCTAACATATTACTATTAGATCTCTTCAAAGATGAAGTAATATCCATGGCAAATGAATGTGACTGATTAACTCTCTCTAATCCTATGGCTCTAATGCCACTAGAAGTAACCAAAGATCCAAATGAATTTCATTCAAAACTAGCCATTCTTTTGTCCTTTCTGACAATCTTTTGGCCATGCTTTCTTTCATGAAATATCATAAGGATTTGAAGATATCCTGATGGATCATTGCCGGATTAGAGAGAGAAGAGAACTGTTTTAGCTAACCATGAAAGAGGACTATTTGGTTCAAAAAGAAATTAATTTTCTTGGAATGAAGATTTCTGATGGATCTTGTACCCCAAAACAACACATTGGAGAATCTATTCTCTATTTTCTTGAAGAAAACCTATCCAAAACCCGATTCAATAATTTCTCAAAATTGTTAATTATGTCCAAGACTTCACCCCTCAAACCTCTTAACTCATCAATGTGAGGACCCAAATTTTTACGTACTTTAATTCTATTTCACTGGGTTATTTAAATATTTATTCACTTGTTTTCACCGAATAATTTATTTCAACCAGTTTAAATCCATTTACACGAAACAATGTCTCGTTTACATTTTTAAAACATCCTATTAGCAAATTTAATTTTTCTACGGCTCGTTTAGCAAGAAATAGCGAATACACGTTTTTCAAGACAATATCGATTCGATTCGAGAGTGCAATGGTCATGGAGATTTGAGGAATCATATTTTATTCTTAAAATAGTTATTTTTATAATTATTTACACCATAGTTAGTTAATTATATTATCATTACAAGAATTTCTTTTGAATTTCGCTTCATCGTGCGCGAATTGGAAGTTCATGTAAATCAAGCCGGAGCGGTTAAGTGGAGATTTAAGGAATTAATACTAGACTACTAAGAGAGAATAATAATAGTGTTAAAGGAATTACATTGGAGGTTTAGTGCACAAGTGTAATAAACCTGAGAGAAAACCGATACGAAAAGCGCGCGCGTGATCACTATTCCTAGTTGACTTTTGGAGGAATCTTGGCCACAAATCACCCAAGCTTCTCCAAGAAGCTTCACAATACACAAACATCTCTCTTCTCTCTCTTGAAGATCGGCTGAAAATAGCAAAGGAAGAAGAAGAAAAAGAGCTCTCTTCATTTACACCATTCTTATTCCAAATGCTCCACAAATCATCACACAACTCCCAAATCACGTGGAGAGTAACTTAAGCTTTGAGGAAGACACCTTCTTGTAGTTTTCTTGGGAGAATTTTGGTCCAAATTCTTGGTTTCATCATAAGCTAAGAGGTAGTCTTCATCCATCCATGAAACTTTCCATTTTCTTCAAAGATTGGAGTTTTATTTGCAAGGGTTTGCTACCCTAAGCATGGATTAGGTAGATGACTTGAGGAATCTATTTTTATTGCTTTAAATGTTAGGCTTGTGGTCTTGTGGTGACCTCTAGGTAGTGGGCTTGAGCTGTAAATGCTTGATTGTGGTTGCTATGTGTGTAGATGAAAAGATTATGGTTAGAAATGACAGAAAAATCAAAGGAAGATTGGATTTGGGTGATGGCCGAATCTGTCCTATTTTTGCCGTGCCTTTATTTTGAATTTTTGATGCTCAAATGACTGTGAAACTGATGTATATATGTGGTATATTGTGTGTAGAAAGTTTCTACCAAAAATCATTTGAATTGGTTGAGCAAAACTTGAAATTTCGAAACGTGAAGAAACCTGGAAAATGTGTTCGGACAGCTTGAACAGTGTCCCTTTGATTGAACATATCTTTTCGTACAGATTTCAAAATCAAGAGCCATTTGCGGAATTTGAAACTAGACAATTGTAGCTTTCCAACGGTATAAAATTCATTTTCTAGTTCGAAATGAGTGAGCCGTAGTGAGTTGGCAAAGTTGCTGTCCTGTCATGATGGTTTATCCGAGAGAAAGGTAGAAGCTGCATTTTGTGGCTTTATTTTCTCTCACTTATGAATTAATTTTGAAAAAGATTTGTTCTAATGAAATTTAGCCTTATGATTCTAATTTCCAACACCACCAACCATTCTCAGTTTCAATTGTATTGAGTGAAATATGGTTCGATTTTCAAACTGCGACAAATCCGGAAAACCCTTCTTTTTGCTGGCCGACTGGTTTAGTGATTTGTGAGATGTTTTATTTTGAAATTTTGATGTCAACCAACTATGAATTGCTTATGGAATGTTTCTCGGACTTTGGTTTTACAAATGAACCAAAATGGGACTGATTTCATGGTGCAAAGTGTTCAAAAAAAAGGAAAGAAAACAAGAAAACATATTTGTCTTGAAAATTTCTTGAATTTTGATAGTTTTGTTAACTACCTTCTCGTATGATTTTTTATGTGAAATTTGGTAGAGGAGTATTACTCATATGGAAATTGAAATGTACCAAATTTGGTGTCATTCTAAGACCATTTCGATACCCAAATGATGTGCCAAAATTGTTCTTCAAACCTGGAAACTTTATTGAACAGTCTTCAATTTTGGCCAAATTTGAGCTGCTATATTTTGGTACTCAAAACTCCGAATTTAGTTCCGTTTATTGTGTTTGAAACTTTGTTTGGAATTCTTATTGTATTACAAATTTCAGAGGCTAGTTCACTTTCTGTGAATTTTGCCGAATTTCCAAAGTTTGGCGAAAAACATGATCGAAACTATCTTGTATGCTTATATCAGCCACTTTGAGCTGAAATTTGAATATCTTCTGTTTAGAATCTTGAAAAAGTATTTTCTAAGAACTTTTAGTACTTTGAACTAAGTTTCCAATGGTACTAATTTTTCCAATTTTGGACCTAGTGAGTGCAAGATCTGATTTTTCTAAGTTTGATGCATAAAACTGAAATTTGCCGATTTCTTAGAAAATGAAATTTTGGGAACTTGGCTTCTTATATTGTTATTGGTATATTGTTTTGAACCCGATTTCATGGAGAATACGAGTTTTTTTAGTAACTTTAAAATCATCACTTTTGAATCTTGATTTTCGATAAAGTGAAGCTCTTATAAGAACATTGATTTGAATTTTAAAGATTGTGTGTATTCTTCCTTATTTAACAAGGAATTTGTGAAAATGTGTTAGGGTGTTTTTTGGTCGTTTTCTTCAGGCGATCAAGAAGGTCTCGAAAAGAATCCCGAAACGGATCATTAAAGATCTTTTGCACTTACTCCCTTATTGTGATTTGGTAAGTGTCAAGTGCACGAATTGTTGATAAATGCTTTAAACGGTTAATTGAATATTATGAAATTGTTGAGACAAGTGTGTACTTTATCGCACTCGTTCTCCCTTAAGTGATTGTACAATTGAATTGTGCTATGTGAATTGATATTCGATTGTGTAAAGTGAATTGCTATATGAATTAAGTGAAGTGCTGTCATTGCAAATTTTATTTGTGTTGAATCGACGTTGATCGAAGTAAATCTTATCGACAAATCATATTTTACTCGTGGGGATGCCCTTGTCCTCTCTCTCTTTGAATTACGTGATACTTAAGACCTGAATACATATGATTGGTAATTATACATGAACACGTTTAACTCATGAGCTCTAAGCGGAAGCATATACCGCACTAAGATTCGGGTGGGAGGTGCCTCTCATACTGTCTCAGTGCAAAATTCGGTTTCCTAAACAATAGCATGTGCCACACCGATTCGGGTGGGAGGTACCTCTCATGTCGAATCAGAACCATAAACAATGATTGGTAATTATACATGAACGCGTCTCGTGAGCCCTGAGCGGATAGCATGTGCCATACCAATTTGGGTGGGAGGTACCTCTCATACTGTCTCAGTGCTATAATTGGTTCTCGGAGCCATAGCATGTACCACACCGATTCGGGGTACCTCTCATGTCGACTCAAAATCCTAAACAAATAATCGGTTCTCTGAGCGATAGTATGTGCCATACCAATTTGAGTGGGAGGTACCTCTCATACTGTCTCAGTGCTATAATTGGTTCTCGGAGTCATAGCATGTACCACACCGATTCGGGGTACCTCTCATGTCGACTCAAAATCCTAAACAAATAATCGGTTCTCTGAGCGATAGTATGTACCACACCGATTCGGGTAGGAGGTACTTCTCATGTTGATTCAGGATCATAAACAAAGTATAAGTCAATATCATAAACAAAGTATAAGTCGATTGGAGCGATGTCTCATCGACCACCGAGTGATAGTATGTACCACACCGATTCGGGTGGGAAGTACCTCTCATGTCGACTCAGGATCATAAACAAAGTATAAGATGATTGGAGCGATGTCTCATCGACCACCGAGCGATAGTATGTACCACACCGATTCGGGTGGGAGAAACCTCTCATGTCGATTCAGAACCATAAACGTATAATCGATTCCCTAAGCGATAGCATGTACCACACCGATTCGGGTGAGAGGTACCTCTCATGTCGACTCAGAACTATAAATGGAGTAAGTTACGTTCTACGGATTTAATTACCTACTCGGGTGGCGAAGTGTCATCACGAGGAGGTATTAGATTAAACTTTGGCAAAGCAAGTGGAAATTAGTTCTTGAGAGCTCCTGTATCCTCATTGAATGTGTTGAATTGAAAATTGTGAATTGCTTGAATGTTACAACTTTCTTTCTCGTTTAAATGATATTGTTATTTGAACTACGTGTTTTGCATGTTTTCTTAGCCTCACGAGCATTCGCTCACTCCATTAGATTGTTTTCCTTAACAGGAGCAGAGATGGAAGGAATTATAGGAAAGCCTACTTGATGGCTCTTTTGATTAGAATTTTGGTTGTACTGATTAGACGACTTTTGAAAGTTATACATTTTGAAAAAATTGATGTATTGTGAAAACTTGTAATGTAAGATTGAATATCTATGTATGGAAGTGACTTCTTTTCTTACGTCGTCTAGTATTAATAGTTATTATTGTATTAAACTTGAACGGAAATTGTACCGAGTCCTGGCGAGAATTGAACAGGCGTCCTGCCGATACCCTTGGATTCGCTCTTGGGAGAAGTGGGGGTGTCACAGTTGGTATCAGAGTTTAGGCTTCAGATCTTTGTAATATATCTTAGGCTAAAAGTTTAGAATACCGGACCATGGGATTCACTTGAATATTAACCTATTGTATTCCAGTGGTTAAAGAGAATTGGTACTCGAGAGTTTCTTAAATGGCATTTGGTGGCAAAGAGCCTAGGTTAGAGATTTATTTGGGAAGATATCTTAGAGACTTTACATTTGAGAATCGGGATTAAATAATTTAGTTACACCTTAAGTCACGTTTAAGAGAGTTAGTAACTTTAAGTTTCTAGCCTGGGAATTGTGGTTGTTTTGCAGGGATGGAGAATGGAAATGGAGGACCTGCTGCTAATGGTAATGGTCAGGCTAATGGCCACGTGGAGCCCCTTAGGTCAATTTATTATCAAACTCTTGGTGGAGGAGCTCGTGTGCGTTACTTGCCTTCTACTAGATTACCTCAATGTCCCTGTAAGGTGACATACGCTTACCCTAATGACCTCGTACTATCCCTCGATGACGAGCATTGTCAGTTGGTGAATACCAATAGATCTTTACTTCAAGAGGCTAAGGAGCTGAGCACCATGGTGAATGCTCAGGGTGCTAGGATTATTGAGCTCGAGGGGACAATAGTAGACGAGAGGGCTAGAGCTGAGGCCGCACGTGATAAGATTCGAAGGGTTAGAGCTCGACTGACTAGGATAGTCAAGGAGATCCAGGATCGGGCTTCTGGGATTCTAGCTGATACCTCTATGTTGATTGATGAGGTGATGGAGGTCATGCAGAGTCCAATTCAGGAGGGCAATGAGAAGGAGGTTCCGCCTGATAGTCCTACGATGGATTAAACTAGAGTGATAACTCTCTTTTAACTTTTGTAGCTAGAAATAGCTGGGGTGATGCTAGTGCAAAGGCCATTGTATTTTGTTTTAACTGTTTGGCTTACTTTTGAGGCACTTGAACTTACTTTTGACGTGCATGACTGATTGCACTTTTGTGGCACCTATATGCCATATTTTTGTAAATACCCGTGACTTGCTAATTTTACAAACCTTGAAATGTCAATATATGCTAGTTGTTTTATTTCAAATATTTTTCATGTTGTCTTTTGTTTTTAAAGTGTTTTCTTGCATAATTGTTTTATTTTGCATTTAGACATACTTAAGACTATAAATGGTTGTAGAAAAGGCAAGGGTCGTGGGCGTAGGTTTAGGCAATCCCGCACTCCTGAGAAAGATGAGAGATCACGGAAGAAAAGATTGATGGATGGTCTTATGTAATTCAATGGAATCCTAGTGTTGGAAATGAGTCGAAAATAAACAAGAAGATTAGACCTACCATTGTCATAATAGATCGACCTAGTTGGGTACCTAGAGAGTTTTTTCCCCTTATGGGATTGTAATAATTATTTTTGTGTAAACCCTAGTTTCATGAATAATATAAGTAAAGTGTGATTGCTTGCCTTATGACTTGGAGGTTAAACTCCTACAGGGAATCAGTATTTAATTGTTGGTACAAATTAAAGAAAGTGTGAATTTTGACATATCTAGTGGACCTAACAAATAAGGGGTATGATATTATTCTAAGTATGAATTTTGAGGGCGAAATTCTTTTTAAGCAGAGGAGAATGTGAGGACCCAAATTTTTACTTACTTTAATTCTATTTCATAGGATTATTTAAATATTTATTCACCCGTTTTCACCGAATAATTTATTTTAACCATTTTAAATCCATTTACATAAAACAATGTCTTGTTTAAAATTTTAAAATGTCCTGTTAGCAAATTTAATTTTTCTACCGCTCGTTTAGCAAGAAATAGCGAATACACGATTTTCGAGACAATATTCGATTCGAGAGTGCAATGGTCTTACAGATTTGAGGACTCATGTTTTATTCTTAAAATAGTTATTTTTATAATTATTTACCCTAGAGTTAGTTAATTATATTATCGTTACAAGAATTTCTTTTAAGTTTCGCTTTATCACGCGCGAATTGGAAGTTCGCGTAAATCGAATCGGAGCGGCTAAGTGGAGATTTAAGAAATTAATACTAGGCTACTAAGAGTGAATAATTATAGTGTTAAAGAAATTACGTTGGAGGTTTAGTGCACAAGTGTAATAAACCCGAGAGAAAACGGACACAAAACGCGCGCACGCGAGCACTATTCCTGGTTGACTTTTGGAGGAATCTTGGCCACAAATCATCCAAGCTTCTCCAAGAAGCTTCACAATACACAAACATCTCTCTTCTCTCCCATGAAGTTTGACTGAAAACAGCAAAGGAAGAAGAAGAAAAAGAGCTCTCTTCATTTACACCATTCTTGTTCCAAATCCTCCACACAACTTCCACATCACTTGGAGAGCAACTTAAGCATTGAGGAAAACACCTTCTTACGATTTTCTTGGGAGAATTTTGGTCCAAATTTCTGGTTTCATCATAAGCTAAGAGGTAGTCTTCATCCATCTATGAAACTTTCCATTTTCTTCAAAGATTGGAGCTTTATTTGCAAGGGTTTGCTACCCTAAGCATGGATTAGGTAGATGACTTGAGGAATCTATTTTTATTTCTTTAAATGTTAGGCTAGCGGTCTAGTAGTGACCTTGAGGTGTAAATGCTTGATTGTGGTTGCTATATGTGTAGATGAAAAGATTATGGTTAGAAACGACGGAAAAATCGAAGGAAGATTGCATTTGGGTGATGGCCGAATCTGTCCTATTTTTACCGTACCTTATTTCAAATTTTTGATGCTCAAATGACTATGAAATTGATATATATATGTGGTAGATTGTGTGTAGAAAGTTTCTACCAAAAATCATTTGAATTATTTGAGCAAAACTTGAAATTTCGAAATGTTAAGAAACCTGGAAAATGTGTTCGTACAGCTTGAATAGTGTCCCTTTGATCGAACATATCTTTTCGTACAGATTTCAAAATCGAGTGCGGTTTGTAGAATTTGAAACTAGACAATTGTAGCTTTCCAACGGTATAAAATTAACTTTATAGTTCGAAATGAGTGAGCTTTAGTGAGTCGGCAAAATTGCTGTCCTATCCTGATGGTTTATCGAAGAGAAAGATAGAAGCTGCATTTTGTGGCTCTATTTTCTCTCACTTATGAATTAATTTCAAAAATGATTTATCCTGATGAAATGTATCCTTATGATTCTAGTTTCCAACGCCACCAACCATTCTCAGTTCCAAGTTGTATTGAGTGAGATATGGTTTGATTTCCAAACTGCGACAAATCTAGAAAACTCTTATTCTTGCTGGCCGACTGGTTTAGTGATTTATGAGATGTTTTATTTTGAAATTTTGATGTCAGCCAACTATCAATTGCTTATGAAATGTTTTTTGGACCTTGATTTCACAAATGAACCAAAATCGAACTGATTTCATGGTGCAAAGTGTTTAAAAAAAAGGAAAGAAAACAAGAAAATAGATTTGTCTTGGAAATTTCTTGAACTTTGGTAGTTTTGTTAACTATCTTCCCATATGAGTTTTTACTTGAAATTTAGTAGAGGAGTAACTCTCATATGGAAGTTGAAATGTACCAAATTTAGTGTCATTCTAAGACCATTTTGATACCCAAATGATGTGCCAAACTTGTTCTTCAAACCTAGAAAATTTACTGAACTGTCTTCGATTTTGGCCAACTTTGATCTGCTATATTTTCGTACTTAAAACTCTGAATTTAGTTCCGTTTGTTTTGAAACTTTGTTTAAAACTTTTACTGTATTACAAATTTTAAAGGCTAGTTCACTTTCTATGAATTTTGCCGAATTTTCAAAGTTTACTGAAAAACATGATTGAAACTATCTTGTATGCTTATATCAGTCATTTTGAGCTGAAATTTGAATGTCTTCCGTTTAGAATTTTGGAAAAGTGTCTTCTAAGAACTTTTAGTAATTTGAACCAAATTTCCAACGGTACTAAGTTTTTCAATTTTGGACCTACTGAGTGCAAGATCTGATTTTTCTAAATTTGATGCATAAAACTGAAATGTGCCAATTTCTTAGAAAATGAAATTTTGGGAACTTGCTTCTTATCTTGATATTGGTATATTGTTTTGAACCCGATTTCATGGAGAATACGAGTTTCTTTAGTAACTTTAAAATCATTACTTTTGAATCTTGATTTTCGATAAAGTGAAGCTCTTATAAGAACATTGACTTGAATTTTAAAGATTGTGTGCATTCTTCCTTATTTAACAAGGAATTTGTGAAAATGTGTTAGGGTGTTTTTTGGTCGTTTTCTTCAGGCGATCAACAAGGTCTCGAAGAGAATCTTGAAGTGGATCATTAAAGATCTTTTGCACTTACTCCCTTATTGTGATTTGGTAAGTATCAAGTGCATGAATTGTTGGTAAATGCTTTAAATGGTTAATTGAGTATTATGAAATTGTTGAAATGAGTGTGTACTTTATCGCAGTTGTTCTCTCTTAAGTGACACTACAATTGAATTATGCTATGTGAATTGATATTCGATTGCGTGAAGTGAATTGCTATATGAATTAAGTGAAGTATTGCCATTGCAAATTTCATTTGTGTTGACTCGACGTCGATCGAAGTAAATTTTATCGACAAATCATATTTTACTCGTGGGGACGCCCTTGTGCTCTCTCTCTTTGAACTACGTGGTACTTAAGATCTGAATACATATGATTGGTAATTGTACATGAACACGTTTAACTCGTGAATTCTGAGCGGAAGTATGTACCACACCGATTCAGGTGGGACGTGCCTCTCATACCATCTCAGTGCAAAAATCGGTTCCCTGAGCGATAGCATGTACCACACTGATTCGGGTTGGAGGTATCTCTTATGTCGATTCAGAACCATAAACAATGATTGGTAATTGTATATGAACACGTTTAACTCGTAAACTCTGAGCGGATAGCATGTGCCACACCAATTTGGGTGTGAAGTACCTCTCATACCGTCTCAGTGCTATAATTGGTTCTCAGAGCGATATCATGTACCATACCAATTCGGGTGGGAGGTACCTCTCATGTCAAATCAAAATCCTAAACAAATAATCGGTTCTCTGAACGATAATATGTACCACACCGATTTAGGTGGGAGATACCTCTCATATCGACTCAAGATCATAAACAAAGTATAAGTCGATTGGAGCGATGTCTCATCGACCACCAAGCGATAGTATGTACCACACCGATTCGGGTGGGACGTATCTCTCATGTTGACTCAGAATCATAAATGTATAATCGATTTCCTGAACGATAGCATATACCACACCGATTCGGGTGAGAGATACCTCTCTTGTTGGCTCAGAACTATAAATGGAGTAAGTGACGTTCTACGGATTTAATTACCTACCCGGGTGATGGAATGTCATCACGAGGAGGTATTGGATTGAACTTTGACAAAGCAAGTGAAAATTAGCTCTTGAGAGCTCCTGTATCCTCATTGAATGTGTTGAATTGAAAATTGTGAATTACTCGAATGTTACAGCTTTCTTTCTCGCTTAAATGATATTGTTATTTGAACTACGTGTTTTGCATGTTTTCTTAGTCTTACGAGCATTTGCTCACCTCGTTAGATTTGTTTTCTTTAACAGGAGTTGAGATCGAAGAAATTATGGGGAAGCCTACTTGATGGCTCTTTTGATTAGAATTTTGGTTGTATTGATTAGATGACTTTTGGAAGTTGTACATTTTGAAAAAATTGATGTATTTTGAAAACTTGTAATGTAAGATTGAATATCTATATATGGAAGTGACTTCTTTTCTTACGTCGTTTGGTATTAATAGTTATTATTGTATTAAGCTTGAACGGGAATCGTACCAAGTCCTGACAAGAGATGGGCAAACGTCCCGCCGATACCCTTGAGTTCGCCCTTGGGAGAAGTTGGGGGGGGGGGCGTCACAACCAATCCCTTGACAAAAATGTTAAGGAAAGATACATCATCTTGAGGAAAAAGTCAAACCCAGTCCGTCAGAAACCTAAAAACCAATTACAAAATCTCCCCACTTTGCATATTCCCAACACTGGTAAGAGAATTCTCTAAACTAATGCCAGTGACAAGTATCGAGAAGCTATCCTTATGAAAGATATTGGTAATGGAATTTGAAAAATGTTGTGATTTTGCTAGTAGCAAATTCAAGCCTTTAGAACAACATTATCACTCTTCTTTCAAAGAGATTTTAGCTGTCAAAAATGGGATCAAAAAGTTTTCATTCCATCTCATATCTCACAATTTCCCGATAGAAATGTATATGAGTACCTTTCCAAGAATGATATAGTTCAAACAAAAAATAATCCCAAACTCTCAACTCTTCAGATGGGTAAATTAGTTTTCCTAATATAATTTCGAAGTAAAGCACATCAAAGGAAAATCCAACATTGTTGTTGATTTTTTCTAAAAAATTCCATCACTAGTTACATGTATGATATTCATCCCTAAATTTCACCATTCTAACCTTTTATCTATTGCTATGCAATGGTAAAAGGAAGATTTAGAGAGAATCAGAATGAATCATGAAATTGAGGTATTCAGCAATTAAGGAGGATCAATTTTGAATCCTTGAGAAGTGAATCCTCATTATACTTTTGTACTAATCTTTATTGCTCAAACAGGATTTTTTCCTCAATCTCTTTTTTAGTTCTTTTGGTACTTATGTTTACAGTTTCACATTCTGATGGAATTACATTGTCCATTTTTCAAAGATACATATTCTTTTCATCCAAATCTCCAAATATTTCTGCAATAGTTCAAGCCATTATCTTTTTGGACTGATCTAATTTCACAAAACTCTGAATATTTGATCATTCATTTTTATAGAGAAGTTCACATTCAAGACCAAGAAATTTAGACTCTGCCGTGGACCTGTGAGGCCCCAGTCCGTTCGTAAGTCGATATTAGGGTTATTTGATATTCGGTATAGAAAAAATCAGGGTTTTATGGCTAGGAAGGAAACCCTAATTCGGTTAAGTTTGAAAATCCTAGTTTACGTATTATGATTATAAGGTTCAAGCTATAGTTTATATTCGGTATTCTAGTGTGTGCCTTGACATAGGTAAATATAGGATTTGTTTTAATTACAAAGGTTTAGTAAGTTTGAATGATTAGCAAACCTCTAGTGTTACTATATTAGAAAGCTTAAGTGGAGTTTTATTTATCGCCCGCCTTTTTTCACATTTTCTTTATTAGAAAAGTTCCCCAGATAATTTTTATGAGTAAATATAGTTTTTAGATGATTTTTCTAGTATCGGTTAGATTTTGAGAAAATAAGAACGTATATTGGACGTGGGACCCACTAGTGCGAAAAGTTCGAAAAAATTCGGCCAATTAGGTTAAATTCCGGATACTGTGTGAAATTTATCGGGTGTTAAGAGATAAGTAGAGAGTGTGAATTGATTGATGTGAGAGGAAAGGAAAAGATAAGATTGCATTTATGAGAGGGACAAGTGTCACTATATCATTGGATTTGACTTATGGAGCACTATTCATTTTTTTTTACTTTTGACCCATTTGATTAAATATCTTTAAAATTCACAAAAAAATTACCATTTCTTACCTCTTGTTGGCCGGCCACCTTGAGCTCAAGAAGGGAGAAAACCTCTTCAAGTTTTGATTTCATCTTGCTTCAATTCAACAACTCAACCAACTAAACTTGATTTCACTCCATAAAATCCCTTTAGTTAGTGCTAGTGAGTGATTTGGTGAAGCTTTCTTGGAGAGCTAAGGTGTCCTACAACTTCCCCTCTCTTGTTTACTAGGTAAGTGATGCTTAAACTTTCTCCTATACTTAATGATGGTTAATTTGTGCCTAATGTGGGCTAAAGTGATGGATTATGTGAATTATTTCTTGATTTGTGATGAATTGGTGAAGTTTGTATATTTTTGAGGAATTTTCTGGTTTAATATGAATGTGTTGTTGTGGTCATCTATGATGGTTGAAAATGAGGGGGAAAGACTCTAGTAGGTGTGAATTAGTGATAATAGCAACCAATTTTGGGTTTGGATTGAATTGTGGAAAGTTAGGGTTTTATCACCCCTTATTCTGTCCGGTTTTGGATCATAGGGTTAGAGGCCGAATTGAACTTTTCTTAAAACATGAAAGTTGTAGGTATTGATGTGTTGGAGGTGCCTGTAAAATTTCAGGTCATTTAGATTAGTGTAGAGTGAGATATGTCGATTTTACTGTGACTGTTCTGGGTTGATCAGGATGGCAGAACTGCGTTTGTATTTGGCTATTTTGACTGGAATTACTTTGGATTTGGATATTGGTGTCTTCTGATGAAATATATAGGAATGTCTTAGCTACCATATGCCTTCAGAATCAATGCATCTGGTCTTTTATAGACTGAGTTGGACTCATTACAGTATTATGTGATTTGCAAACCTATTTTGGTAATTCTGGTTTCGTATTTTGCATATTTGACCTAGTTGTGCTAGGATTTGGACTGAGTGGCCTTCTACATTGTTGTAGCCCTGTTTCTTAGCTTCGAAACGGTGGGTCTTACACCCCCATCCGATAACCGTAGTGAATTTGGTGCCATTACCGCATATTGAGGTCAAATACGGTTTGTGATCCTGTTTTGCGATTCTGGTATAGTGTCTTGCATTTTTTACCTTGTTACATTCAAAATTGGACAAATTTTCCTTCTTCAACATTGTAGCCCCTTAAGTCCTCGATATTTCTGTAAATTTTCAGGTTAAACGGATTAGTATATCCTGAGCTATAAACGAAATACTCAGACCTGTTTTGACCGTCAAATTCTGTTACGTTTTTTGGAAAGTTTATGACTGGAACTTTGGCTTCACATTCGACTGGGTTACAAGCTGTTTGGGCTTGCGACCAAAACACCAAACTTATAGCCCTATATCAGAGTTTTCTAACGCCCTTGGAATTTCATGAATCGGATTTATAAAACCTGAGATATAGCCGAGCAAACAAGGCTTGCCCGTGAAAATGACCATTTTCTGGTCAGATCTGTTTTGGTCCTGATGACCAATTTCCGTTCCGGATTTGGATTGCCGACCTTCATGAAAGTTGTTCCATTTGGAATGAACCATCTAACTGCCAATTTTCAGCTCTTTTGACCATGTGTAGCATAGAAAACAGTTTGCACTCAAAACTGACCATTTGTGCATTGGCCAGATTTCGTAAGTGATTGTGATTGGTTCATTTGGGACTGAAACCTCCAGTTTCAGTTCTGGATGTCTTCATAACAGTTGTTGTTCATCCTTTAAGCTTCGATATGGCATCTCATACGCCTTAATCCGATATTCGTAGCTCAACTTATGAGTAAACTAGAAATGAGTGTCAAATCTGCCGTTTCCGCTAACGGCCGTTTCCGTTTCCGTTCGTCATATTTACGTGCGCGCGTGTCGTTTTGCCGTTTTGCTTGTTTTAGGCACGATAGTAGCCGTTTGCGATATTATGTGACACAATCTTCTATTTCAGACGGTGGTGAGTTGGGCGGAACTGGTGGGGCCCACTACTAGCTGTTCATTTCGATCCGACTTCGTACTTTTGCTATTTCAGTTTCTGAGTAAGTATTCAGGCCAGTTTGGTGTGTTTTCTTTGCTATGTGTTTGAGATGTGTGAAAAGGGTACTTAGGCGAGGGTGTACTTTATCGCACTCGACCTAAACCCTAATTTGAATGTATAATTGTACTTGGCATATGTATATGAACCTTTTGGAACCAAAACCCTTGACCTTGTGGCTCGGGGCGACTTTCGAGTAAAGTTTGTGAAGTTTGCAAAGTTTGTGAGTTCGTGGGCCCGATATAAGACCTGTTTGGACTATTCGAGCCGGTTAGGGTTTGGTCGAAATCAGTCCAACTTAGTCTGAGGTCACCAAGTTTGTAGGTTCATGTTATGAACCAATTTTGTGAATCCGGTTCACCGAGAAGGTGACCAAGTTTGTGACCCGAGCTTGTGACTCAAGCTCAAGTTTGTGATTTCGTTCGTCCGGGCAAGTTTGTGAGGTGACTGGCCAGTGAGGGTGATAAGGTGTCGGTGAGTTTACAAGTGAAGTTCTACGGACCATTGAGTGTGGTCGACGGAGTGTCGGCAGGAGATCACGCATGGCATATGAATTGGCTTTGGAGCCACCTGTGTCCTTATTATGTGATGTTACTTTTCTGCTTTTGCTTTACTCTTACTGTGTAACTGTTGTTACGTGAAATTTACGCTTTTGCCCTGTTTACTTACTAAGCATATAGCTTACCCCTTTCCTTTTGTTTTCCTTAGCAGGGGCCGACGCGGGGACTTTTGGCTCGTATACTAGTATAGTTAGATTGGCTTGTAATAGTTGAACAGTTAGGATGTTTGTTTTTGTTTTTGTGGTTTATATAAGGACCCTTCTTAGGGTCTATCTTCTGTTGGTTGTGGTTATAGTGTATTAGAGTGGTTTGACTCGAGACTTTTGAAGATGTAAATATAACTTTTGGATTGTATATATTGTATTTAGTGCTCTTTCGAACTTTAAGTTTTGAGTCCTGGCGCGAGCTAGGTAGGCGGCCCGCCGATACCCTTGGGTTCGCCCTTGGGTTCGCCCTTGGGAGAAGTGGGGTCGTCACAGGACCATGTGAGAACTCGAAAATTTTCACATTTTCTAAGTATTATTTTATGTCTTTGCCTACATTTTTATACTGTACTTTAAAATATTAAATTTTCTATACATTTTATAAGTAAGTACAGTTTTTAAATCATTTTCATGGTATAAGTTAGTGTACGTTAAATTTGAAGTGTATTATAGACGTGGGACCCGCTAATGCGGTAAGTGTGATAAAATTTTGGTGACTAAATGATTTTTGTATAAAGGGATCTTACTGTATAAGGTGCTAGGAGGTAATTAGAGGTTAGTTAGATAGCTTAACTATTGGTAGATAAAAGGATGAGAACAAAACCCTTAAAGTGCCAAATGTTGCAAACAGATTGAAAGTTGGGGTTTGACCTAATTTTTACCTTTCCTAAATATCCAATTTTGACTCAATTTTCTCCCATTTTTCTTTGTCTTGGCCGGCTGTTTTGAGGAGAAAAACAAGAGAGAAAAACTCCATTTTCTACTTCACTTGCTAGCTTAGATCTTGAGTTTTAGCCAACCAAATTGGAAACTACACCATACAAGTGCTCACTAAGGAAGCTTCAAGGCTTTGGTGGAGTTATTTTGGAGGAGGAAAGACTAAGCTACCATTTTCTTTGAGGTTTTAAGGTAATTTGCTAAGAACATCTCTCTTTGCTTCTAATAGTTGTAAATTAGTGGCTTGTGGTTGCCACTTTAGTAGTTTTATGCAATATTTCTGGGTTAGAAGTGGTGATGTGTAGATTTTCAATTTTCTTAGAGAATTTTCTGCCTCATGTGATTATTAATGGTTGGCCATGTTTTACTAGTTTTGATATGTGAAAAATCTAATGTTTTGGTGTTGGTTTCATTTGCCTAAAGAAATTTCAGCTTGGGGTGCATCAATTTCAGTTTTAGGGTTCCTAATTTGAGCATATTTGTGAGAACCCGTAAAACCCTAATTATTTTCCTAGGGTTTATTTCCCCTTAATTGCATGTTTTCTGCATTTTCTGGCTTAGAAATATTTTCTTAGTGGATTTTATGAGCAATTATAGTTTTAAGATGATTTTCCTAGCATTGGAGAAATTTTAGAAAATTAAGAGTAAATAGTGGACGTGGGACCCACTAGTGCGAAAAGTTCGGAAAAATTCGGCCAATAAGGTTAAGTTTCGGATACTGTGTGAAATTTATCGGGTGTTAAGAGATAAGTAGAATGTGTGAAGTGATTGATGTGAGAGGGAAAAAGAAAGATAAGAATGCATTAATGAGTGTGACAAGTGTCACAATATGGTTGGTTGTGACTTAAGAAACACTATTCACCTTTTGACAATTTTTTTTGACTTTTACCACTTGAGTTAAATATCTCAAAAATTACAAAAAAATTCACACTTCTCCCTTCCCTCTTGGCCGGCCACCTTGAAGCTCAAAAGAAGGAAAACTCTTCCAAATTCTAGTCTCCATATAGCTCAAATCTTCCAAGAAAATTACTTAAACTAGTTTCTACTCCATAAATTCCCTCTAGTTGGTGCTAGTAAGTGATTTGGTGAGATTTTTTGGAGAAGCTAAGGTGTCCACAATCCCTCTCTCTCTTGATTTCTTGGTAAGTGTTGCTTGAACACCCTACTACCTCTAATAATGGTTATATGATGCTTAGAAGTGGTTTGAGTGTTTGAAAATGTGATTTATCTCTTGATTTGGCTTGTTTTGGTGAAGTTTTTATTTTATTGGGAATTTTTCTGGTTTAATATGATCTTGATGTTGGGGACTTGTATGATGAATTGTAATGGTTGGAAATGACTCTAGTGAGTGTGAATTGTGGTTAAATGCAATCAATTTTGGATTTGGTGTGAAAAATGGAAAGTTAGGGTTCATAAAATCCCAATTCTGTCCGGTTTTAGATCACTAGGTTAGAGGCCGAATTAGACTTTGCTCAAAACATGAAAGTTGTAGGTATTGATGTGTTTGAGGTGACTGTAAAATTTCAGGTCATTTGGATTAATGTGGAATGAGTTATGACGAAATTACTGTAGCTGTTCTGCTTTGGACAGAATGCGAAAACTGTACTGGTTATTGGCCATTTTGACTGGAATTGGTTTGGATTTAGTTGTTGGTGTCTTCTGATGAAATGTATCTGGATGTCTTAGCTAACATATGCCTTTGGAATTTTGGCATTTGGACTTGTATAGACTAAGTTATAGTAATTACAGTTTTCTGTGTTTTGCAAACCTGTTTTGGTGATTCTGGTTTAGTGTTTGGCATTTTTGACCTAGTTGGGCCAGGAACTGGATTGAGTGACCTTCTACATTGTTGTAGCCCTGTTTCATAGCTTCGAAACGGTGGGTCTTGTACCCCCATCTGATAACCGTAGTGAAAGTGGTGTCATTACCGCATTATGAGGTCAAATACGTTTTTTTGTTAAGGCCTAAGTTAAAGCCATTTCTTAATTTCTGGTTACCTATGATGCTTATATATGCATATGAAACCTTATTGGGGTTGTGGTTGGCATTGGTTTATGACTCGTTATCGAGTCTCTTTTAGGGCTTGCTTTCATTTCGGTTGTTTCCTAGTTAACTTTTGTACTTGTACCACTTTGAGCCTAGTGAACGGCTTTTGGGAAATGAGATGAATTTTGTGTGAGATGTTGGGACTGATTTGAGGATATAATGAAGCCTTAATGGCTGGAAAAGTAAGAAATTTAGGGGAAGTGCTGCCCCATTTTCTAGGCCGTTTGATTCCTTTAAGTTGGATTTGCCTTTTGGTAGAATGAAAGGCTTTTGGGTTGTTTGCACCTAAGTCTTCATGCTACCTTTTCGTTTCCAAGGGAATCATGTTTTTGCATTCTTGCATTAGTATTTATTTGGCAAGACGTACGACGTATAGTCGAGCCTCACATGTGCATTCTGTTTACTCGATTCTGGAAGTAAAACCTTCAATTGGTTTATTTTGATTATTTTAGGGTTTCTTGGCGATTAAGGCCAATCTGAAGTGAAAACTTTTGAAGTTGAGCCGGTGAGTGTACCACTCCCCTCCATTGCTGTTTAACTTGATTTCTGCTCTGCAATTTGTTTAATTTGTTTGAGACGAGGGTGTACTTTATCACACTCGTTCTCTTGTCTGTCCATATGCCAATTTTGAGTGCCTATCTGAATCTGCCGTCTGAATCTGTTATCTGAATCTGCTATTCTGTATCTGTATCTGAATCTGTTATCTGTGTCTGCATCTGTTCGGATTTCTATGACCTATGAGCTCAATCCTGTGGCTAAGTTATTCGAGTCGGGCCGGCAAGGGCCTGGACGATTAGATAACGAACCACGGTAGTCTGTTCGGGGATTTTTGGGTATTGAGACCCTTGATTCCGGTATACTCGAGTATTACCATTTCTGTTCGGTTACGGTGAGCGGGCCCGGTAAAGGGGTGTTTGGTGGACGGAATTCGGTGTAAAGAGGGGTCTACGGACGCGTTGGTTCTATATGCGTTGACGGAGAGTCAACCGGTTTGGATCAAGTACTGCGCTGGAAATTTGGCTCCTGAGAGCCACCCGTATCCTTCTGATTTGAATCATTAGTTCCTTTGCTTTACATCTGACATGTGTATCTGATTTGTTAAATGTGAAATGCCATGATTTATTGCTATCCGTTTGGTACCTCATTGAGCGCAAGCTCACCCCGTTCTGTTCCTTTTGTTTTCCTTACAGGAAAAATAAATACTTTTGGACTGGATTTGATAATCGGTTGCCGACTTGAGCTAGTTGGACATATCTTTTGTATAGCTCGTTGTTTTAAACCCTAAAAATAGTTTGGGTCCGTTTCTCTTTTGGATTTGGAAAACCGTACATGTATCCACTTTTGAATCATTTTGGTATGCCCCTTTTGGGTTGTATATGCGAACTTGTGAGATGTAAATATTTGCTTGACGCTTGGTTGGGTTTGACGTGTCGGTTCCTCTTCCTGGCCGACTCCGACTTTGTTTTTTTTTGTTTTTGTGGGTTCGACTTGTTCACACGCGGTTGTATGACCCGAAAAGTATTAGCTCGCGCTAATCTGTACCGTTAGTCCTGGCGAGAGCTGGGCAGGCAGTCCGCTAACCCCTTTGGTTCGCCTTAGGGGAAGGTGGGGCTGTCACAATATTAGGGTTAGTTTTGGAGCTAGCAATTGGTTGCATTTTAAGGGGGTTTAATAGCCTATGATGTATATGTGAAATTTGGTTGATTGTTATGAGATTTGGTGGTTGGTTGTAACATGGAAAGTAAAGGAAAAACAAGGGAAGTGCTGCTGAATTTTCTGCAGGAACTCTTCAGCAGTTTTGGAAAATTTGCTATATCTTGTTGTAAAAATATCAGAATCGAGTTCTGTTTGCTGTGTTTTAAACTAGATTCATAAATTATATACCGTGAAAATTTCAAACCCTGGTTCTATCTGTACGATTTATGGTGATTTTTTTAAAGTTGACTTAAATTGCATACCTGTTCTATCTTTTACTGGATAAAACAGCAATTTGAGGCTTGAATTTGACTGACTTGTGATCTGAATCTTATAAATATGTCTTCTGAGAAATTGTACCCCTTTGAATCTATTTTCCGACGGTATAAATTTTATCAATTTTGGGCTTCAAAAACTTGAGATATGATTTTTGAAATGGTGGTGCGCAAAACTAAAAAATCCTGTTTTCCTAAAAGTGTCCTTACTCTGATTTTCCACCTTAAGTTCGGAGTTAGTAAATCATTGCAGGTATGGTTTTGGTAGGAATGAAGGGTTTGGGGTCATTTATGTTCTTAGGACCAACCGTTACCTTTTTACTTCAAAACCGCCTTTTTATCTCCTTGTACTAGTAGTTATTCGAATTTTCTTTGATTTAGTTAAACTTTGGATAGTTGAACCGTAATATTTTCTCTTGGTTAGTCTTAGGGTTTCTTGGTGATTGAGGGTGTTATCTGGAAGGAAACTTTGGACGTCATTTTGCTTAAATATATGAGTGTTCTATATACGTTCTGTTTCCAATGACAATGTGAATTGTTGTGACTATTTGAATTGTTGCTTTAATAAGCGATTGATGTACGTTATGTTTCCAAGGTTTGCTAAAAATGAATTTTGCTAGGCGAGTGTGTACTTTATCGCACTCGATCTAAATAAACGTGAAATTTTTAATGATTAAATGATTAAATGCTACTTGTGCATGAATGTAAGCCTTTTGGCTGAATTGGGCCCTTGCCTTCATTGGCAGTCGACTCGAGCCAGAAGTGGACTCGGTCGGGCGATTGGTGACCCTAAGTTAATATTTGGTATACTCAAGTATGACCACGAAATCTGGTGGAGACTGGCCAGTGACCAGTAGGGGGAAAATGAAATGAAGGAATGAATGGCAAGAACAATGGAGGGGTTTTCACTTACAAATATATTTTTTTTAATGATTGAAGGAATAAGGAAAATGGTCGGTGAATGAACGAACGAATGACTCCACGTGAGCATGTATCCTTTTAATGAATATGCTATCATTACTTTTGTGTAAATGTTTTCTGGATTATTTGCTATTCAATGCTTAAATGTCTTGGACTTAATTGTTTGATTATGTGTTTGGAACCTCACTGGGCTTTTAGCTCATTCCGTTAGTTTTGTTTTCCTTACAGGGGATGCGAGCGAGGGCGTGAGTCCTGTACAGACTAGTTTGGTCTAGTTTTTTTGAATTTCTTTTTATTGTACTCGCGCTAGTGCTTGGATAAGGTTGGATGTACTGGGAACTTAAAGCTTTTGTTATAATTGGAATTGTATTTCTATTTGAGATGGATATTAATGTAAGTATATGTTTCAAGTTTGAAAATTGTTATTTCGCTTAGTCTCGAGGTTATATCTTTTCACTTGAAGAGAACAATCGAGTCCTGGCGAGAGTTGGGCAGACGGTCCGCCGAACCCTTTGGTTCGCCTTAAGGGGAGGTGGGGCTATCACAGACCATAGTCTACAAACAAAGTTATCACACTATCCTTGATAAAGAATAGGAATATGCTGAGATCCAGAAATATATTTTTCAAGAGAATCGCAGTATCCTACCAGAATCTTGGCCTAGTCCTTTTGGTTCACGAAATTCCTAATATTCCTATCCTCACTAGGAATGCATGATCAAAGCCAAGAATAACTATGCTAATCTCATGGCAGACAGTGCAATGCAAGATGCACAAGATCCTTATCCAGTTGATCCCAGTCAAATATGCTACAAAAATAGAACTGAGACTAAAAAAGCATCCAATAAAAGCCAAAACAAGAGAAGTCATCAGGATTACATCATTGATTACAATATCATTGATCCTGATAGCATGCCCTCAAATACCCTATCGAAAGAAGACATCAATATTTAAAGTCAAATGACCCTTTCCATAGTCCAAGAGCCAATAACTATAAAAGCACGTTTTAAATTTATGTTTTAAGAGTTATGTAACCTTTCGAGATCTAAAAATCAAAATGACCTTTCAAAGGTCAAAAGGCGAAAGGTCAAGCGACCTTTCGTTTGTCTAGTAAGTTATATTTGCTTGTATAGTTTACTTATAAAAAAGAGGAATGTAAGTCTCTAGAGGCAGAGATCCTTGGAAATAAAAGAATGGGTGTGTTTGCTTTCATGGCTAGCTAAAATAGTTCTCTTCTCTCTCTAATCTAGCAATGATCCATTAGGATATCTTCAAATTTTTATGATGTTTATCTCAATTCGTAACTTTTAATGATTACAAAACAAATGGATGTTACTAACATTCTCTGATTAGATCTTTTCAGAATTGGAGCAGAACAGGTTCAAAGGCTAACATATGCTGACATAGCTGTCAAACGCACATAAAGACTGTATCGGCCGTCCGACAACCATTGAGTAACTTCGGATGCATGAAGAACCCACTCTCGGACGTTCGAAGATGATAAGCCAAGTCCTCTAAGCTCATTGACCTCGATCGGACGTACAACACCTAAGTACCGGACGTCTGACAAACGTTGCGACACTTCGGACGCAAAACATTGGAGGCACCGGACGTCCGAACGAATTGAAGGAGAATTTCCAGTTTTGCATCATACCTTCGGACGCATATTCTGGAGGTACCAGATGTTCTAAACACTTCAAGAAAACTTCTTGAACTCTCTACCTGCGTTTGGACGCAGAAAACTAGCCTACCGGACGTCCGACACCACCAACGGCTAATTGACTTTTCAGCTGCCTTCTGTCCGTTGGTAGCATTAATTGAAGAATTTTTTGGTCTCTTATAAATAGAACAAAATCAACCACTTAAAAATAACTTTGCACATTGAGACTACATCAGATCTTGAGTTATTCAAGTGTGAGAATACTCTTTAAAGAAGATTTGTACTCTTAGTTGTGTAACTTTTGATAAACTTTTCAAATGTGTTTCTATTTTTTCAATAGTATAGCTTTGTGAGGCTTATCCGAGTGATAGTAAAACTTCCTTACTCGATCAAGTGCGGCTTGGGGCGAGAAGGAAGTGATCCTTCCTTTATACACAAGAGATTGGTTGTAAGTTGATCGACTTGAATGAACTTGCTATATAAAATGGTTTTCAAACTCAAGTAGAGTTTGAAATTTGGTTTGCTATTCTATCCTTTTACTTACTGTCTTGCAATATAAATTGTCTATCTCTTCTACTCCCATGCACTTGTGCTTTCTCATCAATTGCTCCATTATGTAGTCCTTTAGAAAAAGAGGGTAAATTCTCAAAAAATGACTCATATCTTGGACAATTTTTTAAACTATCTAATTCACCCCCCTCTTAGTTTGTCTTCGATCCTTACAATTGGTATCAGAACTTGGTCTCCTAGAGATTGAGTTCAATCGACTTTGGAGTAAAAATGACAACCAACAATGCTATATTTGTTGAAGGACAATCCGTCACTAGACCCCCAATGTTCAATGGATCAAATTATGTGAGTTGGAAGGAGAGGATGATTATTTTCTTACAATATATTGATATTGAGTTGTGGTTTATTGTCAATGAAGGTCCATATGATGCCTCTATTATTGATGAAGTTACTCATAGGCTGAGACCAAAAATAAGGAGTGAGTTGACTGATGATGATAGAGAACTCATCTTACTTTAAATGCCAAGACTATGAATGTATTATATAGTACTTTAGATTCAAATTAGTCTATTAGAATCAAAAACTGTAGATCTGCAAAAGAGATTTGGGATAAACTCAGAAAAATTCATGAAAGAAGTGAGAATGTGAGAGAACAAAAGAAATCCATTCTGGTCACTAAGTATGAATCTTTTAATATGGAACCTCATGAAAATATTGACAAGATGTATTGCAGATTCAATGATCTTATTAAGGACCTAGAAATACTTGAAAAGAATTACTCTCTAGGTGAGAAAAATAGAAAAATTTTGAATGCTTTATCCAAGGATTGGGAGAGTAAAGTGACCCATTGAGGAAGCTAAAGATCTAAATACCTTGCCCATCGAATCTTTTATTAATTCTCTAATTTCTTATGAACTGAAACTCAAGTTCAAGGTGCAGGAGGAAGAAGATACAAAGGTGAGAAGAGTATTGCTCTAAAAACCTCGCAAGATGAAGATGATTCAGCTTCCTTAGATAAAAATGACAAGGAAGGTGATGACAATGATATTGCACTCATCACGAAAAGTTTCAAAAGAATACTCAACAAGAGAATATTCAAAAAAGGTGGACCCAGCAATTCATTTCCAAATCAGTTCAACAACTTGAGAAACAAAGAGAATCTAGAGCTCAAAAAAAAGCAAACTGATAAATGCTTTGAATTCAACCAACTTGGACACTACGTAAATGAATGTCCAATAAAGAAAATGAAGGAAAGCAAGGTTGAACGAAAATTAAAATTTAACAATTTTCAGATCACCTGGAATGATTGCAATCCAGAAGGTGAAGTCGAAGAAAAAGAGGAGTCTGCCCAAATGGCTTTTATGATCATTGGTGATGAAGAGGTAACTACTTGTAACTCTCAAACTGATAGTGATAACGAATCTGATGATGATGTTAACTCTTTTATGGAAAGAATGCATAACAGTTTGAAAGAATCCTATGTTAAAAACAAGGAACTAAAATAGAAGATTAACTTTCTGATTCAAGACAATGCAAGCCTTTTTCGACAAAACAAATGTCTGAGAAATGGAAATGAGAATCTGAAAATGATTGAAAATGATTTGCATGCTGAATTTGATAGAAAGACAAACTTCTGTGACATGCTCAAAAATGAACAAAGTAGCTTGAAAAGAAGAATGGATGATCTAAGTCAGATGCTTCAACATAAGAAACAAAACTGTTTTCAAAAAAATGATACAAAACCTCATTTTGGTACTCATCAAAAAAGGTTAAATCATAGTGCAAATGAGTTTACTATCTATAGGAAAAGGCAAATCAGATTTATTAAATCTGGTCATTTGAGTAATTCATTAACTATGTGTAGCTTCTGTTGTCAATTTGACCACATAAAAAGCAATTGTTATGTTAGGAAAAATATGATAAATGACATGAGATGCATGTGGATGGTTAGACATAATACTAGCTCTCAAGGACTCAAAAAGTAAAGGGTACCAAATATTATCTTGTGGACTTTTGTGTAGGTGAACCTAGTGAACATTGTTAAGAAATCAAAGTAGTTCATAGATAGTGGATTCTTAAGACATATGACTAGTGATCTATCGTAGTTCATCAAACTCAAGCCAAAAACAACTGGAAAAGTAACATTTGGAGGTGATAACAAAGTCAAAACTGTTGGAGTTGGTGATGTTGGTAAGAATGGTCAAACCTTTTGTTCACAATGTTCTTTTAGTTAATAATTTAAGCTATAATTTGTTAAGTGTTAGTCAATTGTGTGATGGGAATCTGTTTGTGTTATTTAAAAGTATGAATGCCTTGTTCTTGACTCAAAGTTTAATACTGTTTTCAAAGGAAAAAGAGTTAATAAACTTGGCTGTCTTAGTTGAAAAAGTTGATTTTTCTACTCTTAGTTGTCTCAAAATAGCAAATGAGGACCTCTGGTTGTGGCATAGAAGGCTCTGTCATTTCAATATGGATCTGCTAAAAGAAATTTCCAAAAAAGAACTTGTTAGAGGGCTGTCAAAGATCAAATTTGAAAAAGACAGAATTTGTGATGTTTGCTAATTTGAAAAACATGTCAAAGTGTCTTTTAAACCCAAGAAATGTGTTTCTACTACAAAGCCTCTAGAACTTTTACATTTTAATTTATTTGGTCCTACACAAACTACCAACTTAGGCGGCAAAAGATTTTGTTTTGTTGTTGTTGATAATTATTCTAAATATACTTGGGTGCTGTTTCTTGCACATAAATATGATGCTTTCAAAAAACTTTGTTTCATTATTTGCAAAAGTTCAGAATTTGATTGGATTGAAAATCATCAAAATCAGAAGTGACAATGGCTCAGAATTTCATTTTTGTGGCTTTCCAGAATTTTGTAACAACAATAGTATTACACATGAATTTTTAATTGTAAAAGTTCCTCAACAAAATGGAGTTGTTGAAAGAAAAAATAGAACTCTTCAAGAGATTGCTAGAACCATGCTAAGTGAGCGTAATTTATCAAAATACTTTTGGACTGAAACTAGAAATACAGCTTGTTATACCATGAATAGAGTTCTTTTAAAACCAATCTTGAACAAAACCTCCTATGAGCTGACGTTTGATACAAAAGTCTGTTGTTGGATACTTTAAAGTCTTTGGCTGCAAATGCTTCATTTTAAATATCAAGGAACACCTCGAAAAGTTTGATAAAAAATCTGATAAGGGAATTTTCTTGGGATATTGTGAGAATAAGAGAGGTTTTAGAGTCTACAATCGAAGGACTTTGCTTATAGAGGAAACTATACATATCACTTTTGATGAATCTAATGGTGACATTTCCATAAGTAGTGGTGAAGATGATGATGCAGGTATTCAAGAAGAACTAAAGAAACTCACAATCACTGACCAAGGCATTGCTTCACCAGAAAATGATTCAAAGGAAGATGAAACTCAAGACAGTCTAGCAAGGGAAGACAGTGACAGAGACACTAGTACATCTAACGATCTTTCAAGAGTTTGAAAATTTGCTCAAAACGACCCTAAGGACCTTATCATTGGTGATCCATCCGAGAAGGTCAGAACTCGTTTCTCCTCTAAACAACTAATGGATAATTTTGCATTAGTTTCACACTTTGAACCCAAAAATGTTGTTGATGCTTTGAAAGATGAGAATTAGATTTTAGCTATGGAAGAGGAGTTAAATCAATTTGAAAGAAACAGGGTGTGGACATTAGTTGCTAGACCAAAGATCATTCTATCATTAGCACAAAATGAGTTTTTAGAAACAAAATGAATGACAAAGGTAAGGTAGTAAGAAATAAGGTCAGACTTGTAGTCAAGAGGTATACTCAAGAAGAAAGAATTGATTTTGATGAATCATTTGCATCCGTAGCTAGGCTGGAATCAATTAGAATGTTTTTGGCCTTTGCATGTTTCAAGAACTTTAAATTATTTCAAATGGATGTTAAAAGTGCTTTTTTAAATGAATTTATTGATCAAGAAATATATGTTGATCAACTTCCTGCTTTTGAAAATGAAATTTATCTAAATCATGTATTTAAACTCTCAAAAGGTTTGTATGGACTAAAACAAGCTCCAAGAGCATGATATGAACGTTTGAGTGATTTTTTGATTGAAAACGATTTTAAAAGAGGTATTGTGGATGCTATTCTTTTTACTAAGCAAAGTTCATGTGATCTTTTAATTGTACAAATATATGTGGATGATATTATTTTTGGTGCTACTAATGAGAGTTTATGCAAGGATTTTTCCAATATCATGCAAAAAGAGTTTGAAATGAGCATGATAGGAGAATTAAATTTCTTCTTTGGACTCCAAGTGGTTCAAACTCAAGATGGAACGTTCATCAATCAAACAAAATACACCAAGGAGCTGCTCAAAAGATTTAGAATGGAGGATTCAAAGTAGGTTGGAACGCCTATGTGCACATCTACCAAACTTGACAAGGATGAAGAATGTACAAAAATTGATGAAAAGAAGAATAGAGGTATGATTGGTAGTTTGCTTTACTTAACTGCTAGTAGACCAGATATCATGTTTGTTGTGTGCTTATGTACTCGTTTTCAGTCTTGTCCAAAGGAATCTCATTTAAATGTAGTAAAAAGAATTTTTAGATATCTAAAAGGAATCTTGAATTTTGGTCTATGGTATCCTAAGTGTCATGAACTTCCTTTGTGTGGATTCTCTGATGCTGATTTCAGCGGTTGTAGGGTTGATAGAAAAAGCACAACAGGTATATGTAACTTTCTTGAAAATTGCTTAGTATCCTAGTTTAGCAAAAAACAAAATGCTATTTCATTATCTACAACTGAAGCTGAATATGTTGCCGTTGAAGCTTGTTGTGCTCAATTATTGTGGATGAAAAATACATTAAATGATTTGGGATTGATGTATGATTGTGTGCCTATGTATTGTGATAACACTAGTACAATAAATTTGATAAAAAATCCCATCCAACATTTTAGGACAAAGCACATAGACATAAAGCATCATTTCATTCGCGATCTTGTCCATAAGGGTGAAATTTGTGTTCAATATATCTGTTCAAAAGATCAAATTGCAGATATTCTCACAAAACCCTTACCACTGGATCAATTTGTGTATTTAAGAACAAAATTGGACGTTTCAAAAAAAATACTCTAAAAATTCTCTGTTCACTCTTTATCGAACGTCCAATGTGGTAGAACGGATGTCCGACAGTGTTCTTGATCATTTACCCAGAAAATTTTGGTTCGGACAGAAGTGTCGGACGCTCTATTTCGTTCGGCCGTTCGACACTCAAACATTGCATCTTATAAGAAAGTCATCTGCGTTATTCAGTTCATTCTTACCCTTTTGTCTCGGACGCAACTCTTCATATTTTCTCAATTTCAAAATTCAAATTCATCTCTCCTTGGAACAAGTACCAAGAAATCACTCTGACCGACACTTTCACATACTTATTGCGAGTTTATTACGCATCATAACTTCCCCCAACCGCCAACTGCACTATAAATCCCAATTCTTACCTGAAACCCTAACCACAAAAATTTCTCCCTCTGTGGACAGTTCGTGCATCCACTGTAGTTCATACTGCACTCCTCATTGTTTGATACTTATTTGTATCGCATTACATAAAAAAACCACACTGCATTGCAATCATGGTAACGTGAGTGCCGGACGCGCCTTCAAGTTTCGTGATGAGGAGGATGAAGATGTTCAAGTTGTCGAACCTTCCATCAAATCACTCAAAAAGAAAACTGGAAATCGTGGTGGAAAAATGAAGCAATCTGCAAGAAAAAAGCAGAATGCGCAAACCAGAGAGCCATCTGTTGAACCATCCGATGAGCAGATGGAGGAGCATCAATCTGAAGGGCATCCAGTAAGTGGCAATGAAAGGGAATTGGAGCAGCCAACCAATCAGAAATCACTCAGAAAAACAAAAAGGACTGCCGAAAGGAAGAGCATTGCTCAACCCAAGGGAAGGTAAACTGCTAATCCCTCTGGAAAACAGCAGGATGCAGAGAAAAATGCTGAGAACAGCAGACTGATGAACCATCTACCAGGAAGTCACCAAGGATAAGGTCTAATGTCCAGGGTACTGCACCAACTACTCAGCGCAGTGAAAAAAGAAAGCATCCAGAAAATGAACAATCAGAGACCCAAACTGCTGTTGAACCAACTCCGGTGCCCAAGTTCATCGATGATGAAGCCAGGGAGAGATTTGAATGGATCTCACAGAAAGGTTTTATCACTCAAAGGACCATCATTCCCTACGAATTCCGTAAGCTTGACCTTGAATCTGTTCTCAACCTTTTTGAATTCCAAAAATGGACTCATCTTTTGACCATTCCAAACACCTACTATCCTGACATGCTTCATCACTTTTTGCAAACCTTATAAAGGGTAAATCATATACTATCTCATTTCACGTGTCAATTCTGTTAACATAGAGTTGAATCCTGAAATTGTCAACTCTATTTTGAAAACCAAAATTGAACATGGTTTTAAAAGCAAAATTGTAAATTTCTTTTCTTACAAACAATTTTCCTCTGCATACCATCACTTTCATGTTGTAAAATTGATGACCTATTTTCAGTCTCACTTTAATACTCCTATTGAGGCAAGATTGGAAGATCTTAGTCCTTAAAACCTAATCATTTTTTTCATAATTTCAAATCTGTTGGTGCCCCTGATGGTCACAGAACTGATGCAAATAAAATGTAACTTTATTTGTTCTACTATTTTCTTGAAAAAATCTGAATTGATTTTGATTTTGTCATGTGCAAATTTCTGCTCAAAATCAGTACTGATAGCCATAGGAAACTGTCCTATGAAAAATGTTTGATTCCTATTTTTACTCATTTTGAAATTTCCTTTACTGGCAAATCTCCAAAAGAGAGTGCATCAACTATGTTTTCAAAGATTTACTTTGAAAGGAAAAATCTGAAATTTTTTTAGGGTCATTGGTGCTACAAAAAAACTGTCTCTGAGTCTAGGAGAAAAAAATTTCATGAAACTCCTGTAACCCCTATGACTCCTCGAGACTAGTCTATGTATGTGACACCCTTCACCATTCATCCTAGAAGGTCAGCCTCTATGCATACTTCATCCAACCCTGAGGTCATCTCTCTGTTTGATGACTTCAAACAACATATGCTACTTCTTGAAGATGGCTTGATGATGACCATGACTTCTGAGCAACAAGCCACCTTCGTTGCCAAAAGGAATCTACTTGTACTTCCCATTCCTTCAGAAAATGAAAATGCACACCGAAAGAAGCTTAGAACTGAGCCAACCACTGAGACTACCCCAGAGTACCGTGCCTCCAGTTCTCAACCACAGGACAAGAAAAAAGCTCCAACAACTGAAGAAGAGACTGAAGAGGATGATGATGACGAGGATGAGAACACTGAGGAAGAAGACCCTGCTTAGTTTTGCCTTGTTAGAAGAAGGTCTGGATCCTCTAAAATCACCATATATGCACTACTAGGCTATTGCACTTCATGATTAGGATAATAGTTCATAGTAAATTTTTGCATCTTTTGCACTTAAAAACATTTGGTGTGCTCTGTCTTAAGGATTTTACTCCTCTACTAGTCTGTAAAATTATTTAGTTATCCTTTATGTTGAATGTTGCTTATTTCAGTTTATCTGTCAATATTAGTTTCTGTTTGATGATGTTTTGGTTTTGTTCTGGATGGATGATGTTGCTGTTCTGCTGTGTTGCTAAATTCAGTTTGGATGTGTGTTGTTGTGTTTTATCTTGCTGATAATACCTGGTGATAATATTGGTGAGCCAATAAACGACCACGTTGTTGGTAATATAGATAATTTTATAGGTTGATTCAATGATGACAAAAAGGGGGAGATATGGATATGTAAATGGATATGTAATCTATATGTGAGGGGGAGTCATTTTAAAGAGGAGTGAACATTATTCTGAGGGGGAGTTGTGAATAATCATGAGTGGACATTATTCTGAAGGGAAATTGTGAATACTCCTTGAATGCATTAAGTTAGGGAGAGCTGTACCTAAAACCTTTTTACTCCATCTATTATTTTGTCATCATAAAAAAGGGGGAGATTGTTTATCTCAATCCGTAACTTTTGATGATTACAAAACAAATGGATGTTACTAATATTTTCTGATTAAATCTTTTTAAAATTGGAGCAGAACAGGTTCAAAGTCTAACATATCCCGAAATAGCTGTCGGACGCACATAAAGACTGCATCGGTCGTCCGACAACCATTGAGTAACTTCGGACGCATGAAGAACCCACTCTCAGACGTCTAAAGATGATAAGCCAAGTTATCTAAGCTCATTGACCTTGATCGGACGTACAACACCTGAGTACCGGACGTTCGACAAACGTTGCGACACTTCGGATGCAAAACATTAGAGGCACCGGACGTCCGAACGAATTAAAGGAGAATTCTCAGTTTTGCATCATACCTTCGAACGCATATTCTGGAGGCACCGGATGTCCTAAACATTTCAAGAAAATTTCTTGAACTCTCTACCTGCTTTTGGACGCAGAAAACTAGCTTACCGAACGTCCGACACCACCAACGGCTAGTTGACTCTCTGTCTGTTGATAGCATTAATTGAAGAAGTTTTTGGTCTCTTATAAATAGAACAAAGTCAACCACTTAAAAATAACTTTGCACATTGAGACTACATCAGATCTTGAGTGATTCAAGTGTGAGAATACTCTTTAAAGAAGATTTGTACTCTTAGTTGTGTAACTTTCGATAAGGTTTTCAAGTGTGTTTCTATTTCTACAATAGTGTAGCTTTGTGAGGATTATCCGAGTGATAGTAAAACTTCCTTACTTGACCAAGTGCGGATTGGGGCGAGGAGGAAGTGATCCTTCCTTTGTACACAAGAGATTGGTTGTAAGTTGATCAATTTGAAAAAGCTTGCTATATAAAGTGGTTTTCAAACTCAAGTGGAGTTTGAAACTTGGTTTGCTATTCTATCCTTTTACTTACTGTCTTACAATATAAATTGTCTATCTCTTCTACTCCCAAGCACTTGTGCTTTCTCATCAATTGACCCATTGTGTAGTCTTTTAGAAAAAGAGGATAAATTGTCAAAAAGTGACTCATATATTGGCCAATTTTTTAAACTACCTAATTCACCCCCTCTTAGGTTGTCTTTAATCCTTGTATATGATGTTTCATGAAAGAAAGTGAGGACAAAAGATTGTTAGAAAGGACAGGAAATGGCTAGCTTTGAATGAAATTCATTTGGATCTGTGGTTACTCCTAGAAATTTTTCTTCCTTATCCTACTGTTCCTTGAAATGAGAAAGAGGAATATTAGTTGTAGGCAAGGCATATTTCAATTCATTTGGATCTGTGGTTACTCCTAGTGGTATCAGAGCCATAGGATTAGAGAGAGTTAATTAATCATATTCATCTGTCATGGTTGTTACTTCATCTTCATCTTTTTCTTTTTCTTTGAAAAGATCTAACAGTAATAAATTAGATTATCTTTATGAAGTATCTATAGAACTAGAACAAGTCAATCCCACATCCCTTTCGTTAATTAATCCTTATTCTGCCTTCCCGAAATTAGCCTAATTTCCTTTGTAAGTTATAAAATCCTTGATAGAATATCATCCCAAGGGAGTAAAAGAATATATTCAATCTTCTAAACTAGATCAACATTGTGATACCCCAAATTTTAGGATACTATTTTTGTTTAATCTCAAAGAAAGGATTACGGTTTCTTTATTTTATTTTTGTCTTAAAACATTGTTTTATTTTAACAAGACTAGAAACCTTACTTGTATTTTAAAACCCTAGTTTACTTGTGACTAGCAGGTTATGTTTAAATCCCTCATATTTGACTCAAAACCCTAATTTTATTCTATGGAATTGTAAAATTCATCACACTTTTCTTAAAATTCCTTTTATTTGAAAATTATTCATTTAACATGATCCTACTACTCAATCATTCCTCAATAAGTGCAAATGAATCTAGAAAGTAGGGTTTCACTCTTTGTTTTCAAGATTGGAGCAAATTAGGGTTTTTGCAATTTTTCGCCGGATGATTTTTCGATACGGAGCAAGGATCAAATTTGGTGATTAAAAGTGACTTTTGGGTGAGAAATAATATGTGATTAGATGCAATAATAAAAATTTAGTGAATAGGAAGAAAAAAACCCTAGTACGGGTGATTTAAGGAAAATCGGCGCGAGCCGACGGGTACCGTTTGTTACCGGGTAAACACACCATTTGACCCATATTTTATTACCTTAATCTTCTCATTTTATTTTAGATAATTGACCCTCAAAATATCTCATACATAAGCCACAATATTTGACCAAGAGAAATGAGAGAAAATGCTAGAAAGAAAACAAGTGTCAAGGTATCTATGGAAGTTGGACTTTGACCAACTTGTCTTAACCTTCATAAAACAGAAATTTGACCAAAATTTCCTCATTTCTTCCCCTTTTCTTAGTCTTGGTCGAAATTCTTGAGAGGAAAAACAAGAGAGGAAAAAACTTCACCTTGCACCTCAATTTCAAGCCTCAATCTTGAATTTCAACCGATAATCTTGCAAATTCCTCCACAAAAGTTGATCTCCAAGGAAGCTTAAGAGTTTTGGTGGAGTCATTTGGGAAGAGGAAGGTCTTGGCAACTTCTTGATACAGGGATTAAGGTGAATTTGGTAAGAAATTTCCCTCTACTTCTTATATGTGTGAACTAGAAGCTTAAAGTTATAGTTTTGATGGATTTATGGGGAAAATTTCATGGGTTCAATGGTATGTTGGGATGTTTAACTAGGGTTTATATTTTCAGCCTTGATTATGGTTATCTACCTCTTAATTGATGTTATTGGGCTAGTAATTGGTGGGTTTGATGATAGAGCACTTGTTAGATATGAATTTATAGAGTAAAGGTGCAAATTTCAGAATTTGGAAACCAAGCTACCCTGTTCTGTCTGATTTTAGTGCTCCATGTTAGAAGCCGAATTAGGCTTGGTACAAAACATGAAAGTTGTAGAGAATGGTATTTTGTAGTTTCTTACAAAATTTCAGGTCAATCGGAGTAGCGTAACTTGTGAAAAGATGGAATTACCCTTGCTGTCCTGTTTCTACCCGAACCTGAGAACTGCGACTGTAATTGGTTATTTTGATTTGGAATGATTCAGAATTGGTTGTTGAGGTCTTCTGATGAAATGTATCCCTTTATCTTAGCTTTCGGATGGCCTTGGAATCACTTGGTTTGGACTTAGGTAGCCTGACTTATGATGTTTGACCCAGAATGCGGTTTGTGAACCTGTTTTTGCAATTTTGGTATAGTATATTGCATTTTTGACCTAGTTACACTCGAAACTAGACTGAGTGGCCTTCTTCAATATTGTAGCCCCTTAAGTCCTGAATATTCCTGTAACATTTTAGATCAAACGGATTAGTATATCCTGAGTTATAGACAGAACACTCAGACCTGTTTTAGACATTAGTTTGTGCGGCGTTTTGAAGTTAGCCTCTGACCGTGCATTTTTCCGTTTTGATATCGTACGATCTGGGTGTCAAATCCTTTATAATAAATGTAGATCTTGGTTTTGGCTTCGAAATGGTATAAAGTGCGTTGAAATCCGAGTTCCGTAGCTCCTGTTATGACCAAAACAAGATCGATCGTCAAAACTGCCTTGTATCTGGACAGTTCTGACGGGTATTTTGACACTCAAATTTCGTTCTGTTCTGAGTGGATTCAGGTCTTGGCCAAAACATCAAAGTTTTAGCCTTATGTCTCAGTTTTCTAATGCCTTTGGAGTTTCCTGATTTGAAATTGTGAGCTGGGAGTTATGGTCCAACAAACATACCCTATTCGTTACTCTAGAGTGCGAATTCCTGGAACGGTTTTCTGTACTTTCGACCTATTTCCGTTTAGATCCGGATTGAGGTATCTTCATGAAAATTGTAACCCTTCCTCTTAGCTTCACAACGGTACCTCATGTACCTTGATCCGACACTCGTAACCTCAATTAGACTCAAAACAGTTTTGACGGCAAAGCGATTAGGTTACCATTTTCGATTTCCGTATGCCGTTTCCGCACTCGTATGTGCCGATTATGCCGTTTTGCTTGTTTTAAATATGTTAGTAGCCATTTACGATATTATGTGACACAATCTTCTATTTCAGACGGTGGTGAGCTAGGTGGAGCCGGTGGGGCCTACTAGCTACTCTTCGCGGCATAAATTTCGAATTTTTGCTCTTTTGTTCGTTGTGTAAGTATTCAGGCCGCTCTTACGTGTTAGTTGCTTATGTGTTTCAATATGTATGAAAAGGGTACCTAGGCGAGGGTGTACTTTATCGCACTCAACCTAAACCCTAATTTACGCACATATTTGTACATGACATATGTATATGAATCATTTTGGAACTAAACCCCTTGAGCTTGTGGTTCGGGGTGACTTTTGAGTAAATTTTGTGAAGTTTGTGAGTTTGGGGCCCGATCTCATGACCTAGATGGACTATTCGAGCCAGTTAGGGCTTGGTCGAAGTCAGTCCAACCTGGTTTGAGGTCACCAAGTTTGTGAATCCGGTTCACCGATTATGTGGACCAAGTTTGTGACCCGAGCTTGTGAACCAAGCTCAATTTCGTTCGCTCGACCAAGTTTGTGAGGTGTCTGGCCAGAGAGAGTGATAAGGTGTTAGGTGGGAATACAAGTGGAGTTCTACGGACCTTGTTTATGGTCGACGGAGTGTCGGCAGGAGGTCACACATGGCAAACTACTTGACTTTGGAGCCAACCTGTATCCTTCCTTTGTATTTTACTTTTGCACTTGACTTGACACTTTTGTGAAATAGTTGCTTATCTAAATGTGAAATTTATGATTTTACCCCTGTTTACTTACTAAGCATATAGCTTACCCTGTTCCATTTGTTTTCCTTAGTAGGGGGCCGACGCAGGGATCGCTCGGGAAGGTGGTTAGATTTTGAGCTATAGAATACTTGAATTTGTATTTGTTAAAAGTTGACGAGTAAGATGTATATAGTTGGCGTGGTGGTTGTAGTTATTAGTTTTTCTAGGTTTTACTTTCTGGTACTCGTGATATGTAATTCTTGGAGAATTGAATGTAATATTTGAGATTTATCTTATACTTCATTAGAGGACTGTAGTGAGTGAGTGAGTCCCGGCGAGAGTTGGGCAGGCGACCCGCCGAACCCTTTGGTAGGCCTTAGGGGGAGGTGGGGCCGTCACAAACATCATGTCCCAGCCACGAAGAAAGAACAGTTTATTATTCTTTATATTCCTCCGAATTTTCCTGCTCAATGGAAACAACAAGGTTAAACCCATGTTCATTTTGGTGCCTTATCCTTTCATACAAGGAAAGGACTACCAATAGTAGCAAGAAGTGCTCTATTGGACAGATTTGTGAAGTCTCAACGTGCATGTATTGCAATTATTGAAACAACATTAAATGCCAGAACAGTCTTTGTTACCATTTTCCCAAATTTCAATATGGCTTTATTTGACCCACATCTTTTAGAAGTTCTGAAAGTCTAGATACAAATTACTGGAGCTAACCAAATCTCAGATGCCATAGTTGCAACACTGCACTATCAAAAGGTATACCATGTACAAAATCATGCTTTAGATCTAACACTGCCTGGAGAAGAGAATGCTCTCCTAATCAAAGTTGATGAAAAACACTCAACCACATGCATCCCTGTTCCTAGGCAAATTTCAAAATCAGAACTTATCCAACTACATCCTAAAATTTGGATAACTAATTATGAAAAATTGCATCAAGCAGCTAATCACCCCCATAGAATCTTTAGATTCTAAGATCTCTTTTCTATCTGATGGATCTGTGTCTATTAAGTTTGATCATTCTCATCTAAACATAGACAAAACTAAATCATTTTCATCAATCTCTATAATTCAGGTTCCTATTCAGTATCCCAATTCATTAAACGACCAGCTTTGTGCATACGATGAACAAACAGATCATTTTGAGGACATTATTGCTCATTTCAATAGTTAGGGAGAAAAGGTATTTCATTTTCAAGATCCATTCTCAAGTCACATATGCTTTGATATCTGCGATGTGATGACTGTTGGGTTGACAGTTGGTAAAATAATGGGCCTGTTTGGCAAATGGGTTTTAACCCAAGTTTGTCTCTTACTAGTTTTTTAACAACTTTAGTTACAGTAATTTTAAAAAAATTCTCAAAATTTTTTACCTACACAATTCAAAATACCCAAAACATAAAAAAAAAAAAAATTCCCTTCTTCCACCTCAACCCACCACCACCTCCGCCGCCGGCCAAGAACAATCGGCACCGCGTCGGAGACCTCTTTCGGTGCTTGATTCGGCAAATGCAACTTTTTATTATTTTGGCTTTTTCCCTCTCCCGCTCCACCTCTCCTTCCCTCTCATCCCCTTTCACCTACCCCTTTCCTACCACTACCACCCTCCCTCTCCCCCTCTCTCTCTCCCACTGCCAATGGAGTAGGCTGTGAGAACCCGTATTTCCCTAATATTGTCCTAGGGTTTTTCCCTTAATTGCATGTTTTCTGGCTTAGAAAATTTCTTGGTGGATTTTATGGGTAATTATAGTTTTTAATATGATTTTCCTAGCATTGGGTAGTTTTTGAAAAATTAAGAATATATATTGGACGTGGGACCCACTAGTGCGATAAGTTCGGAAAAATTCGGCCAATAAGGTTAAGTTTCGGATACTGTAAAAAATTTATCGGGTGTTAAGAGATAAGTAGGGTGTGTGAAGTGATTGATGTGAGAGAGAAAAGAATGATAAGAATGCATTAATGAAGGTGACAAGTGTCACCTTCTCATTGGATGGACTTTAAAAAACACTATTCACTTTCTTGACTTTTTTGACCAAAGGATTAAATATCAAAAAAATGCACAAAAACCACCATTTTTCTTCTCTTGTTGGCCGGCCATCTTGAGCAAAGAAGGAAGGAGAAACTCTTCAAGTTCTAGCTTCTACTTGGTGCAAATCAACCAAAAACATTTGCTTCCATCCATTTCACTCCATAAAATCCTACCTTCTAGTGCTAGTAAGGGTTGTAGTGAAGTTGTTTTGAAGAGCAAAGGTGTCCACAACCTCTCTTTCCCTTGTTTCTTGGTAAGTGATGCTACAACCTCTCCCCTATACCTAATGATGCTTATAATATGCTTAGAGGTGCCTTGGGTGATGAAATATATGATTTATTTCTTGATTTGAAGAGTTTTGGTGAAGTTTTTATTTTATTGGGAATTTTTCTGGTTTAATATGAAATGATTGTTGTAGCTATCTTGGATGATTGGAAATGGACTATAATGGTTCTAGTGGGTGTGAATTGTGGATAAATGCAATTAATTTTGGATTTGAATGGAAAATTGGAAAGTTAGGGTTCATAAAATCCCAATTCTGTCCGGTTTTAGATCACTGGGTTAGAGGCCGAATTGGACTTTGCTCAAAACATGAAAGTTGTAGGTATTGATGTGTTTGAGGTGCCTGTAAAATTTCAGGTTATTTGGATGAGTGTAGAGTGAGTTATGCGTTTTTACTGTAGCTGTTCTGCTTTGATCAGAATGCGAAAACTGCAATAGTAATTGGCCTTTTTGACTGGAATTGGTTTGGATTTTGGAGTTGGTGTCTTCTGATGAAATGTAGCTGAATGTCTTAGCTATCATATGCCTTTGGAATTTTGGCATTTGGACCTGTATGGACCGAGATATACCGATTACAGTTTTCTGTGTTTTGCAAACCTGTTTTGGGAATTCTGGGTTAGTATTTGGCATATTTGACCTAGTTGTGTTAAGAACTGGATTGAGTGGTCTTCTACATTGTTGTAGCCCTATTTCTTAGCTTCGAAACAGTGGGTCTTACATCCCCAACCGATAATTGTAGTGAGAGTTGTGCCATTACCGCATTAGGAGGCCAAAACTGTTTTTGTTATTAGGGCTAATATAGTTACATTTCCTGATTTTCTGGTTTGCTATAGTTACATTTTCTGGGTTGTTGTTATGCCGTCCATTTATTTTCTTGGAAATTGAATGAGTTAAAATGGTTTTGGAAATGTATTTTGTATTAAATTTGGGTGTATTTCCTTGAGAATTTCATTGGATCGTTCAACTAAGGATTCGAGGGCTAGTGTGAGGACTCGCAAATTTCTTATATTTTTCTCAAAAATGCCTTTTTATTTAGAAATTATTCCTTTATTATAGCCCTACTACCCAATCATTCTCCAATAAGTGCAAATGAATCTAGAAAGTAGGGTTTCACTCTTCGTTTTCAAAATTGGAGCAAATTAGGGTTTTCACGATTTTCGCCGGATCATTTTTCGGTACGGAGCGAGGATCAAATTTGGTGATTAAAAGTGAATTTTAAGTGAGAAATAATATGTGATTAGGAGCAATGATATAAGGTTAGTGAATAGGAAGTAAAAACCCTAGTACGGGTGTTTTAAAGAAAAACGGTGTGAACCGACGTGTACCGCACACTACCGATTGAACACACCACTGGACCACCACTTTCTTACCACATGAGCTCATTGATATTTGAGCAAAATATCCCTTCATTTCCAGCTGCCTTTGACCGAAATTTGTGGCCAAAAATGTAAGGGAGAGAGAGAAAAATTTGCATGGCTTTGGTGGCGCCAAGTGTCACCACCTCATGGCTCCTTAATTAATTTTTTTTTCTTGCCTTTTTATCCTTCACTTCAGCCATCTTTCTTCTTCATTTTTTCTGGTCTTGGCCAAGCAAGAGAGAGAGAAAGGGAGAGCAAGAGAAAACAAATTCCTTCTTGATTTACACCAACCAAGTGCTAAAATCGAATTCTAAACCGATTGATTGTAAGTTTGGAAGCTTGGGAAGCTAAGGGAACCAAAAACTTCAAGAAATAGTGGAGGATCACTCTTGCAAGCCTTCTTTTTGAGGTATAAAATCTGATCTATGGCTTTGATCCTTTTATTCTTGTTTAAGATGTTAAATAGTCCATGTTTTGGGTTTGATTACAAGTGATGCAAGTTGTTGTGGTGATTTTTGGATGAAATATGTAAGTTAGAGTTTGATTAATTTCTGCCTAAACTTGTTGTATAGTTAGTATATGTTGTATATAAGGTTATATAGGGGGTTTTGGTAGCAAGTGTAGCAAGAAATTAAGAAAACAATCATTGAAACCAAAAGATTTCAGATTTCTGGAAATTTTCATCCTATTCTGTCCGAATTTGAATCCCTATGTTAGAGGCCGAATTGGCCTTAGGTAAAAGAAGGAAAGTTGTAGAGAATGGTATTTTATAGGTGCCTACAAAATTTCAACTCAATCGGAGCAACGTAAGATGTGAAAAGTCCAAAATACCCTTACTATTTTAAGTATTTCCCAAGCAGTCCGTGTGATCAGTTAAGTCCAGTTTATCACATTTTTCGACTAGGATCCATTCTGATTTAGCTTTTTACCAAAACATGAAAGTTGTAGTATTCTGAATTAGCTTTCAAATGCCTCTAAGAACACCTGATTCGGACTTGTGTACTCTGAGATATGTCCATTACAGTGTTCTGCGTTTAAACAGCCGATGAATTGGTTTCTGGTTTAGTAATTTGAGAATTTGACTAAGTTACATTAGGAACTGGACTAAGTGACCTTCATGAATGTTGTAACTCTGTGTCTTAGCTTCGAAACAGCATAGGTTTTGTCTCAATCCGATAAGTGTAACTTCGGATATGTTATTTCTACATTCGTACGTCAAATCTGTCTTGTGCTAAGTTGAATTTCTGCACTTGTGATTGTTGTAATTCTTATTCTTATGATATTGTGAGCCTATGGAACGGCTCTTGACTTGAATTGCTTATGAGTGATGTTGGGTTGTGGTTGAGGAAAAATAATGAAGCCAAAATGGCTGGAAAATTAGGTAAACACAAAGGGCGTGCTGCCCAAATTTTCGCTCGAGGGCTAGGTTTCTATTTGAACTTGTATACTTTTGTTTGGCCAATACCATGACCGGTTTTCCATTTTAAAACATGATTTTTCATCCTGGGGTTCAAACAACCCTCTTCTTACTTGAAAGTCATCTTTACACGTTTTACTCCTAATTTGTCGGGTTTCTTTGTTTCCCTTAAATGTTTTGCTCGATAAACTGTAATATGTTCTCTTGTTCAACCTTAGGTTTCATTGGTGACTAAGGGTAATATCCGGAAGGATATTTTACACGTTATTTTGCATATCTAGGTGAGTGTTCCTTGTTTGTTATATTCTCCCGGACTTCATGACTTGTTGTTGTTGTTTGATAATGTGTTAAGTGCTTTCAAGGATTTCTAAAACGAGTTTTCTAGGCGAGCGTGTACTTTATCGCGCTCGACCTTAATGAAACGTGAAATTTTCAATGATTTAATGATGGAAACATTAGTTGCGCATGATGTAAGCCTTTTGGCTGAATTGGGCCCTGCCCTTCGTTACCGATCGACTCGAGCCAGAAGCGGACTCGGTCGGGCGATATGGTGACCCTGGGTGAATTTGGTATACTCGAGTATTACCTTGTAGTCCGGCTACGTCCGGATGGGTGGAGTCCGGCCAATGGTCGGATGGGTGGAGTCCGGTCAACGTCCGGAAAAGGGGATGAACGAACAAAAGGATGAACGAGGGATTCTACTTACAAAAAATGTATTTTCAAACGATTGGAGGAATAAGGGGAAATGTCAGGGGAACGACCGAACAAACGAATAGCTCCATGTGAGCCCGTATCCTTTTAATGAATGTTACTATCGCTTTCCATTGTAAATGTTCCTTGAATTATTAATACTCCATGTTTAATGTATTGAATTGATTGTTGATTATCTGTTCGGAACCTCACTGAGCTTTTAGCTCAACCCTTTAGTTTTGTTTTCCTTAACAGGGGACGGCGAGCAGGATGAGAGCATAGACTAGCCTAGTCTAGGTATTTTGTTTCTTTTGTAATGGTTCTCGCCCTAGTGCTTGGCACGGGCTGGTTGTATGGTGAAGTGAGAACCTTTGTACATTTGATGGCTGTACTTCCTTTTGAGATAGCAATATATATAAGTTCCGCTTTAAGTTTGGATTGCTGCCCTATTTATTCTTGTGATTTATTCTGGATTTGATTAAGGAACGACTGAGTCCCGGCGAGAGCCGGGCAGGCGACTCGCCAAACCCTTTGGTTCGCCTTAGGGGGAGGTGGGGCCGTCACAGGTGGTATCAGAGCTTAGGCTTCAGATTCATGTAGTGTATCCTAGGCTTGAAGTTTAGGATGCCAGACTGTGGGATTTGATTTGATTCGATTTGACTTGAGAGTTAAGCGATTGAGGGATAAAACCTATAGCTGCTTCGCGTGGTTTCGGCACGGAGTGACCCTGGACTAAGTGGTGAATAAGTATGAGGGACTAAGTGAATCTATGAATTGCGAATGTTATAGGCCTTAAATCTTTCTCATGGTATCTGAGGATCATAGATAGGTATGTTAGGTAGGAATTCCGATTGTAGATAGTTTACTCTTGGGACTGCAGCTCGAGATGTGGATTATCTTATTTCGGATTCTTGTGCCTGAGTACTCCAGAGTTGAGGCGCTGCTAAGTACTTGAGACTTGCATTTTGGGAACATGAACAGGCTTTGTCTGACTAGAATGAGCGCAAGACGTTAGTAAGTGACGTGAGGGACATCTAGTTTGGATAGTAAGTGATGTGAGGGACTGGACGGGCTGATACTGGGACGACTTCGCCTTTTCCTTTTGATTTACCTGTATATTGTTACTACATGACGTTAGTATACATGTGTGTACATGGTTATCTGTCCAACTTGATATGTATTTGTGTATTTGCTTATCCGTCTTCTTGATATGGCATGTTATGTGCGTATATGTTTATTGGTGTATTTGGAATGCTAGAATTTGTTACTGTAGTCAATTTACCGTGTTTATTTACTAAATTACCTTTTTGGGGAAAAGAAAAGAAAAGAAAGAGGGAAAACATATATATGGACGGGAGACGTAGTCGTGGACGTGGAACTAGTCGTGGCCGTAGAGCTAGGCAAGCTCAAGAACCGAGAGAAGAAAGAGAAACAGTGGCCGAGCAAGAACAGGGACCGAGGGTTGAGGCTGGAGATCAAATGGCAACGGCGATGCAACAAATGACAAATATCCTGGCACGACTGGTCGATCAACAGGGTCAAATGCCAGTGAATCAACCCCGAAATCCTGAGATCGGAGAGCATAAGGCTCTTGAGAGATTCCAAAAGTTTCTACCTCCGAAATTTCAAGGAGGGCCTGATCCGGATATAGTTGAGCAGTGGTTGGAGGCAATGATTAATATCTTCGTGGCTTTGAATTACATGGAGCAAAGACAAGTAAATTTTGCTGTATTTCAATTCAAAGGACCAGCCCGCGCGTGGTGGAATGTAATTAAAGCTAAGTGGGAAAGAGAACAGACGGTATGGACATGGGCGAACTTTGTAAGGGAATTTAACGAAAAGTATCTCCCACCTTTAGTCCAAGAAAGGAGAGAGGACGAATTTATTGGGTTGCGTCAGGGAACCCTAAGTGTGGCCGAATATGAGACCAAATTTACTAGACTATCTAAATTCGCTTCCGAATTGGTGGTTACGGAGCGACGGAGAATAAGACGATTTATACAATGACTAAATTTGGAAATCCAGGAGGCATTAGCGGCAGTTCAAGTTAATACGTTTACAGAGGCTCTTGAGAAGGCCCAAAGAATTGAGAATGTGAAAGCCCAAGTAAAAGCCTGTCAAACGCGAAAAAGAGATACATCCAATAGCATACCTGAGGAATCCAGAGAAAAGACAATGCTCTCCAAAGTGCAAAAAGTGAACCATTCACCTCGCCCACCTTGGACATTAAGAGTATTAGATGAAAGGTCTATGAAAGGAAGTCAGATCGGATCAAAGGACATTTCTCGAGAAGATCCAACAGTAGCTCCTCGATTGGCCTGTGGATACTGTGGAAAGGCAAATCACACTAAGAATGATTGCTGGCGGAAAAGGGGAAAATGTTTGATTTGTGGGAGTAGCAATCATCAACTTAGCAATTGCCCGAAAAAACAGCCACGAGAGGGTAGTACTCAACAAGTGGAAGGAACCAAACTGAAACAACCTCATGAAAGAGGAAATCGAACAAAAGTATCAACACAAGTTTATGCCGTAGATCAGCAACAAGTTCTGGGGTCCTCCGAGGCGACGGAAGGTATGAATTTCGAGGTCGAAATTCTTTTAAGGGGGAGAGAGTGTGAGGACTCGCAAATTTCTTATATTTTTCTCAAAAATGCCTTTTTATTTAGAAATTATTCCTTTATTATAGCCCTACTACCCAATCATTCTCCAATAAGTGCAAATGAATCTAGAAAGTAGGGTTTCACTCTTCGTTTTCAAAATTGGAGCAAATTAGGGTTTTCACGATTTTCGCCGGATCATTTTTCGGTACGGAGCGAGGATCAAATTTGGTGATTAAAAGTGAATTTTAAGTGAGAAATAATATGTGATTAGGAGCAATGATATAAGGTTAGTGAATAGGAAGTAAAAACCCTAGTACGGGTGTTTTAAAGAAAAACGGTGTGAACCGACGTGTACCGCACACTACCGATTGAACACACCACTGGACCACCACTTTCTTACCACATGAGCTCATTGATATTTGAGCAAAATATCCCTTCATTTCCAGCTGCCTTTGACCGAAATTTGTGGCCAAAAATGTAAGGGAGAGAGAGAAAAATTTGCATGGCTTTGGTGGCGCCAAGTGTCACCACCTCATGGCTCCTTAATTAATTTTTTTTTCTTGCCTTTTTATCCTTCACTTCAGCCATCTTTCTTCTTCATTTTTTCTGGTCTTGGCCAAGCAAGAGAGAGAGAAAGGGAGAGCAAGAGAAAACAAATTCCTTCTTGATTTACACCAACCAAGTGCTAAAATCGAATTCTAAACCGATTGATTGTAAGTTTGGAAGCTTGGGAAGCTAAGGGAACCAAAAACTTCAAGAAATAGTGGAGGATCACTCTTGCAAGCCTTCTTTTTGAGGTATAAAATCTGATCTATGGCTTTGATCCTTTTATTCTTGTTTAAGATGTTAAATAGTCCATGTTTTGGGTTTGATTACAAGTGATGCAAGTTGTTGTGGTGATTTTTGGATGAAATATGTAAGTTAGAGTTTGATTAATTTCTGCCTAAACTTGTTGTATAGTTAGTATATGTTGTATATAAGGTTATATAGGGGGTTTTGGTAGCAAGTGTAGCAAGAAATTAAGAAAACTATCATTGAAACCAAAAGATTTCAAATTTCTGGAAATTTTCATCCTATTCTGTCCGAATTTGAATCCCTATGTTAGAGGCCGAATTGGCCTTAGGTCAAAGAAGGAAAGTTGTAGAGAATGGTATTTTATAGGTGCCTACAAAATTTCAGCTCAATCGGAGCAACATAAGACGTGAAAAGTCCAAAATACCCTTACTATTTTAAGTATTTCCCAAGCAGTCCGTGTGATCAGTTAAGTCCAGTTTATCACGTTTTTCGACTAGGATCCATTCTGATTTAGCTTTTTGCCAAAACATGAAAGTTGTAGTATTCTGAATTAGCTTTCAAATGCCTCTAAGAACACCTGATTCGGACTTGTGTACTCTGAGATATGTCCATTACAGTGTTCTGCGTTTAAACAGCCGATGAATTGGTTTCTGGTTTAGTAATTTGAGAATTTGACTAAGTTACATTAGGAACTGTGTAACGACCCCATTTTCCCCTAAGGCGAACCAGAGGGGTCAACGGGCCGCCTGCCCAGCTCTCGCCAGGACTCAGTCAATCACTACAGTTCTCCAATAAATTACAATATGAAATCCAAATATATACATCACATTCTCTATGAATTACGTATCACACACCCAGCGGGATGTCCACGTACATCCATTCAAGTCCAATCAATTAATACAAACCCTAATACTAAGCTATTACACAAGAGGCAATCCAAATTCAAACCGTACAAGGTATAATCCATCCATTCCAATTCCAAACAGTCAACCTAGCTCAACTATTATACAAAACGGATTCAAAACTGAGCTATACAAGATACATTCCATCTGGTCATAAATACAACGTAATACAAACGCCTCCTTTGTCTCGGTTCCTGTGGGGAGAAGAAAACATTTGGGGGTGAGCTAGAAGCTCAGCGAGTGAACAGTAAATCAGTAATCAAATAATCTTAACAATAATGGATTTAGATGCTATCATGAATTAACGATCAAATGTGCGTATAATGCTCTTTGGAGCCAGTGAAAATCCTTGTACTTAAATCCAACTCTCCCTTTGATCAAGTAACCAGATGAACAGAAATAAGGAGCCATCATGCTCCAAAGAATGCATAAACAGTAGCGGAGACATTGGTTTTAAGCACAAGATTTTCCCACGAACTTATTGGAGCCAAAATGTTATGGCACACACACATACACAATGAGATGCAGTCGTGTAATCAATGCAAGAATTATTTCAAAAGTAACTTTCGGAGTAATAGTTAAGGTTCACTCACCAAACCACAGCTCAGGAACCATCCATAGTACCTCATTGCCTTGCACAAGTCGGAGTCCTAAATTACAAATAACAAGTCAAATAAAAGGAATTCTAACTTAACAAGTTCCTGCCACCTTTTGGCGTTTCAATCATAATGGAAGCTACACTTATCCGGCTGACACAAATCTTATGGCGTTACGAAGCTAAGACATATACCAACATTTCTTATGAAGACCTCCAAGGCCAAATTATACATTTTCAGGGTCAAATATCGAAATCTAGGAGAAAGAGCGAAAACTGTCATAAAACAGGGGTTACGGGGCAGTCATGGGTAATTCAGTCAATTCACAAGCTACAGTACTCCAATCAATCTGAAATTTTGCAGGCAAGTAGTCAACTCATATATCTACAGGTTTCATGTTTTGAGCAAGAGTTGATTCGGTCTACAGTACAGAGAAAGTGACAGTCCAAGTTCAGTCCAGAAACAGGGAAAAACTGAAATTACTTTTCTTGCACCAACCTTTGCACATGACTATCACGAATCACAATTAAGGCTAGAAAGCCCCACTTAACATGAGACTAGCCTATACCAATCATGTACATGCCAAAACAAGGATGAATTAACTTAAACAAAATTTATAAATGTCCCTAATATGGAACTTAATCCTCCCAATGTCCAAATCACAAGAATTTCCATAAAATGAATCAAAATCAATTCAAATGCAAAACCAACACATACTCTCACGAATTGGGCGGCATAACCCCTAGATTTTGCACATTCCCATCCTACCATTCAAATACCAATTCTCATAACAATTAACCATAGTCACCCATATGGTTCATAAACAATACCATACATTCAATTAAGCCATAATTTCCTTCATTCGAAGCCAATTAAAAGCTTAAAGCCAACCTTAGAAAAATCCCCAAATTGAAACCCTAGAAACCGGAAATTCACTTCACATACGGAAATTTTCTGCAATAACCATAAATAACGTACGAGAGCTTCCATTAACACCATTTAAACCACTAATCCAAATCCAATCCAAGACTTTCATATAAAATCATAAAAATACCCAATAAATCAGAAAATCACCATAATTTCCTTAAACCCATGGAATACTCCACAATATAACACATTCCACCTCTACAAGTTACTAATATAGCATTATCAAAACAAGAAAGACCTTCCTTAAACATCTTACCTCACAAATTCAAGAAGCTATCAACATGGAGCACCCCATCCAAATCCAATCCATCAAGAGCCTTAGTCCACCATAGTGAGCCCTTGTGTGAAGTATTGTCCAAAATCATTGGTGAAAACTCAAGATTTTGGTAGAAATTAAAACTAGAAAATGGAAGAGTTTTTTCTTCTCTCAAGAGCTCGGTTGAGCTAGGACCAAAAATGAGATATTTTGGGTGCAAAACAAGATAAAAAGGTGCAGAAACAGTCGGTCAAACATGACAGCCGAAGCTGCCACGTCAGAATCCGGCCAGGATCTGGCCGGATTTCCGGCCGGATTCTTGGCCGGATTCAAGGCCGAGAGCTCCTCCATTTTTTTCAAAACGGCCGGGCAATCCGGCCAGCTATCTGGCCAGAAACTGGCCGGATTTCCGGCCGGATTTGGCCCCCTTCACATTTCCAAAATTTGTTTTCTTTTCGTTTCCAAGTTCCAACATCGCACTCCTCCGTTCGTCCAACAAAGATTCATAAAATGAAAACCCTAATTTTTGGGGCGTCACAAACTGGACTAAGTGACCTTCATGAATGTTGTAACTCTGTGTCTTAGCTTCGAAACAGCATAGGTTTTGTCTCAATCCGATAAGCGTAACTTCGGATATGTTATTTCCGCATTCGTACGTCAAATCTGTCTTGTGCTAAGTTGAATTTCTGCACTTGTGATTGTTGTAATTCTTATTCTTATGATATTGTGAGCCTATGGAACGGCTCTTGACTTGAATTGCTTATGAGTGATGTTGGGTTGTGGTTGAGGAAAAATAATGAAGCCAAAATGGCTGGAAAATTAGGTAAACACAAAGGGCGTGCTGCCCAAATTTTCGCTCGAGGGTTAGGTTTCTATTTGAACTTGTATACTTTTGTTTGGCCAATACCATGACCGGTTTTCCATTTTAAAACATGATTTTTCATCCTGGGGTTCAAACAACCCTCTTCTTACTTGAAAGTCATCTTTACACGTTTTACTCCTAATTTGTCGGGTTTCTTTGTTTCCCTTAAATGTTTTGCTCGATAAACTGTAATATGTTCTCTTGTTCAACCTTAGGTTTCATTGGTGACTAAGGGTAATATCCGGAAGGATATTTTACACGTTATTTTGCATATCTAGGTGAGTGTTCCTTGTTTGTTATATTCTCCCGGACTTCATGACTTGTTGTTGTTGTTTGATAATGTGTTAAGTGCTTTCAAGGATTTCTAAAACGAGTTTTCTAGGCGAGCGTGTACTTTATCGCGCTCGACCTTAATGAAACGTGAAATTTTCAATGATTTAATGATGGAAACATTAGTTGCGCATGATGTAAGCCTTTTGGCTGAATTGGGCCCTGCCCTTCGTTACCGATCGACTCGAGTCAGAAGCGGACTCGGTCGGGCGATATGGTGACCCTGGGTGAATTTGGTATACTCGAGTATTACCTTGTAGTCCGGCTACGTCCGGATGGGTGGAGTCCGGCCAATGGTCGGATGGGTGGAGTCCGGTCAACGTCCGGAAAAGGGGATGAACGAACAAAAGGATGAACGAGGGATTCTACTTACAAAAAATGTATTTTCAAACGATTGGAGGAATAAGGGGAAATGTCAGGGGAACGACCGAACAAACGAATAGCTCCATGTGAGCCCGTATCCTTTTAATGAATGTTACTATCGCTTTCCATTGTAAATGTTCCTTGAATTATTAATACTCCATGTTTAATGTATTGAATTGATTGTTGATTATCTGTTCGGAACCTCACTGAGCTTTTAGCTCACCCCTTTAGTTTTGTTTTCCTTAACAGGGGACGGCGAGCAGGATGAGAGCATAGACTAGCCTAGTCTAGGTATTTTGTTTCTTTTGTAATGGTTCTCGCCCTAGTGCTTGGCACGGGCTGGTTGTATGGTGAAGTGAGAACCTTTGTACATTTGATGGCTGTACTTCCTTTTGAGATAGCAATATATATAAGTTCTGCTTTAAGTTTGGATTGCTGCCCTATTTATTCTTGTGATTTATTCTGGATTTGATTAAGGAACGACTGAGTCCCGGCGAGAGCCGGGCAGGCGACTCGCCAAACCCTTTGGTTCGCCTTAGGGGGAGGTGGGGCCGTCACAGCTAAGTTCTAGTTACATTTGTATATTTCTGCAAGGCAACTAATGTGACCATTTTACCATTCGAAAGCATGAAACCCCAAATGTTCTTTATGCCTTTCCTATGAATACAAGTGAATTATTTTTAAGCGAGGCTCTAAGTGTGGAAGTTAACGTATTTTGTCTTCCTTTCGCATGCTTTATAGTGAAGACATTTAGCCTATACTATTTCGTTGAAAATGAGTTGATTTTGAACCACGTGAACAAATTTATTTATCAAGTTGGGTTATAAAGTGTTCTAGTTAGGTATTTTCCGTCGGAAACTTATTAACCTTTTTGGAGTTAGTTTTGTACTTAATTTACCAACCCTAGTTATTTCATCCACTGGCCCTAATGGACTCCTTTCACTTTAAAGTCACCTTTATCTGTTTTACTCGCTTTACTCGTACTTAGCCGAATTCCTTGATTTCACTTACTTGTTTTGCTATATGACTTGTAATATTCTTTTCGTTAAATCTTAGGTTTTCTCGGTGACCGAGGGTAATATCTGGAAGAATATTTTGCATGTTATTTTGCGTAATTAGGTGAGTGTTCCTTGTTTGTTATGTTTCATGATGGTATGGCTTGTATGAATGATTGATAAATGTTAAATGCTTTCAATAATTGCTAAAACGAGTTTTTGAGGCAAGTGTGTACTTTATCGCACTCGGCCTAAATGATTGTGAAAGTTTCAATGATTGAACGATTGAAATGTTATTTGTGCATGAATGTAAGCCTTTGGGCTGAACTGGCCATTGCCCCTTGTTACCGGTCGTCTCGAGCCAGAAGCGGACTCGGTCGGGCGATTAGGGACTTGGGTGAACGTTTCGGTATACTCGAGTATTACCTTGTAGGTTGGTGGAGCCTGGCCAAAAGCCAGGGACGGGGTGAATGAATGAATGAACGAATGAATGAATGAGGGTTTTACTTATATAAAATGCATTTTTCAAATGATTGGAGACATAAGGGAATGAAAGGAGAATGAATGAATGAACGAATGAACGAATGAACGAATGGCTCCTTGTGAGCCCGTATCCTTTTCATGAATATGTTTATCGCTTTATTTGTACTTGTAACTTGAATTGTTGTTTATATGTATTGAATGCATTGATTCTCTTCTTGCCTATGTGTGCGGAACCTCACTGAGCTTTTCAGCTCATTCCTTTAGTTTTTGTTTTCCTTAGCAGGGGAAGACGTGCAAGGACGGAAGCTACTTATAGACTAGCCGGTCTAGAACTTTTGACTTTTTTTTTATGGTTCTCGCCCCAATGTTTGGTGGGCTAGTTGTATGGAGAATAGAGAACCTTTGTACATACGTTGTATTGCTTTTGGGATGGTTATGTATATAAGTTTACGTTTAAGTTTGGAAATATTGTTATTTCGTTTGCTTTGTGGGTTTTATTGCCCTTTTTTTATAGTGACTGACTGAGTCCCGGCGAGAGCTAGGCAGGCGGTCCGCCGAACCCTTTGGTTCGCCTTAGGGGGAGGTGGGGTCGTTACAGTTGGTATCAGAGCCTGCTTCGCGTGGTCTCTGTGTAACGGCCCCACCTCCCCCTAAGGCGAACCAGAGGGTTCGGCGGGCCGCCTGCCCAACTCTCGCCGGGACTCAATCGCTCACTACAGTCCTCAACCCAATTACAATATAAATCTCAAAATTACATCAAATTCTCCAATTATTACATATTACAAATGCAGCGGAAAACTGATTCCAATCGTGGAACGTATACTTACATCCATATCAATTTCAAATATTTATACAAGACCAACTCGTACATAAAATAGATCCAAACTTAAACTGTACACGATATAAGCCATCCAGTCACGTGAATAAGCACTCCAAGCTTTCCTTCGCCTTGAGCCCTGTGGGGGGGGAAATAAAACATTTTTGGGGTGAGCTAGAAGCTCAGCGAGTAACCATTAAAATCAGTAATCAATTCAGTTTCACAGTCGTTCATTTCAGTGATGTCATGATTTCAAGATCAAATGTACACTTATTGCTCTCGTGAGCCAGCGAAATCGTTGTACTTAAACACCCAACGCTCCAAACAAACATTTAACAGTAAACAGTCAGTGGGGAGCCATTTGCTCCAGATGAACAGTACACAGAGGTGGAGACGTTGGTGTTCAGCACACGAATTCCAAGCACTCATTTAAGCCAAAACATGTCATGGGCCACATGCAAGCACTCATGATATGCAATCAAGTAAATAGTGCAAGAAACGGTTCATAAGAAGTTTTAACAATAGTTTGGGGTCACTCACCTCCACGGCTCAGAAACCATCCATCATATAACATTGCCTTGCTCAAATCCAAGCCTTAGATCACAAACCCAATGCAAACAAGTCCCTTCAAAGTTCGGACAGCACTTCCCCTACATTTGCTAACTTTTCCAGCCATCATGGCTTCATTATTACTTCAGCCAGTCCCAAAGTCACACAAATAAGTTCATCTAATATCCATTCAGCAAGCTCCAAGTAGTACAAAGACAAGTCAAGCTAGGGAAAAGTCCGGAAATGAAGGTTAAGCTCAAAACCAGAAAAACAGTTTTGACGTCATTTTGCGGTAATGGTACCAAAGGCGCTACGATTGTCGGATGGGGGTGTAAGACCCACCATTTCGAAGCTAAGAACCAGGGCTACAGCAATGTAGAAGGTCACTCAGTCCAGATCGTAGCACAACTAGGTCGAAAATGCAGAATACCACAACCTGAACCGTAATTACAGGTTTACAAATCACACAAAACTGTAATCAGTACAACTCGGTCTATACAGGTCCAAATGCATTGATTCCAAAGGCATATGGTAGCTAAGACATTCAGCTACATTTCATCAGAAGACACCAACATCCAAATCCAAAGCAATTCCAGTCAAAATGGCCAATTACAAGTGCAGTTTTCGCATTCTGATCAACCCAGAACAGCAACAGTAAAAACGCCATATCTCACTCTACACTAATCCAAATGACCTGAAATTTTGCAGGCACCTCAAACACATCAATACCTACAACTTTTATGTTTTAATCCAAGGCCAATTCGGCGTCTAACATGGTGTAATAAATTCGGGCAAAATGTAGCTTCATGAACCCTAACTTTCCAAAATTTATTCCAAATCCAAAATTGGTTGCAAATATCAATCATTTCCATCCACTAGAGTCATAACCCCTCATTATCAATCATCATAAACAACCACAACACCATAATCCAATTAAACCAGAAAAATCATCAATAAAATCAAAACTTCACCAAATCACTTCAAACCAAGATAAAACCAGAAATTTCAGCACTTTAATCACTACTAATCATATCTTAAGCATCAATAGGTGTAGGTGGAAGTTTAAGCTTCACTTACCAAGTAAACAAGAGAGGGGAAGATGTTGGACACCTTAGCTCTTCCAAAAAACTTCACTAAAGCACTCACTATCACTAAAAGGAAAGATTGTATGGAGTAAAAACTAATTCAAACCCTTGGTTTGGTTGATTTGAGCCACTTGGAAGCTTGAAATGTTGAAGAACTTCCTTCCTTCTTGCAAGAGAGAGAGCCGGCCAACACAAGGTAAGAAAATGGTAATTTTTGTGAATTTTTGAGATATTTACTTAATTGGGTCAAAAGTCAAAATAGTGAATAGTGTTCTTAAGTCAAAACCAATGATATTGTGACACTTGTCACTATCATAAATGCAATCTTATCTTTTCTTTTACCTCTCACATCAATCATTTCACCCACTCTACTTATCTCTTAACACCCGATAAATTATACACAGTATCCGAAACTTAACCTTATTGGCCGAATTTTTCCGAACTTTTCGCACTAGTGGGTCCCACGTCCATTATATACTCTTAATTTTCCAAAAACTCTCCAAGGCTAGAAAAATCATCTAAAAACTATAATTACTCATAAAAATTCCTCAGGAAAATTTCCTAAGCCAGGAAATGCAGAAAACATGCTATTAAAGGAAATAAAACCCTCGAAAAAGATTAGGGTTTCTACGGGTTCTCAAACTCTTTTTTTTTTTCGGGGCGTCACAATCTCCCCTCCTTAAAAGAATGTCGTCCTCGACATTCCCTCTTGTACTAATCAAGTCAAGTCAACCCGCAAGAATCACTAATATTTCAAACCAAGCCCACAGTCCGGCATCCTAAACTTCAAGTCTAGGATACACTACAGAGATCTGAAGCCTAAGCTCTGATACCACTTGTAACGGCCCCACCTCCCCCTAAGGCGAACCAGAGGGTTCGGCGGGCCGCCTGCCCAGCTCTCGCCGGGACTCAATCGCTCACTACAGTCCTCAACCCAATTACAATATAAATCTCAAAATTACATCAAATTCTCCAATGATTACATATTACAAATGCAGCGGAAAACTGATTCCAATCGTGGAACGTATACTTACATCCATATCAATTTCAAATATTTATACAAGACCAACTCGTACATAAAATAGATCCAAACTTAAACTGTACACGATATAAGCCATCCAGTCACGTGAATAAGCACTCCAAGCTTTCCTTCGCCTTGAGCCCTGTGGGGGGGGAAATAAAACATTTTTGGGGTGAGCTAGAAGCTCAGCGAGTAACCATTAAAATCAGTAATCAATTCAGTTTCACAGTCGTTCATTTCAGTGATGTCATGATTTCAAGATCAAATGTACACTTATTGCTCTCGTGAGCCAGCGAAATCGTTGTACTTAAACACCCAACGCTCCAAACAAACATTTAACAGTAAACAGTCAGTGGGGAGCCATTTGCTCCAGATGAACAGTACACAGAGGTGGAGACGTTGGTGTTCAGCACACGAATTCCAAGCACTCATTTAAGCCAAAACATGTCATGGGCCACATGCAAGCACTCATGATATGCAATCAAATAAATAGTGCAAGAAACGGTTCATAAGAAGTTTTAACAATAGTTTGGGGTCACTCACCTCCACGGCTCAGAAACCATCCATCATATAACATTGCCTTGCTCAAATCCAAGCCTTAGATCACAAACCCAATGCAAACAAGTCCCTTCAAAGTTCGGACAGCACTTCCCCTACATTTGCTAACTTTTCCAGCCATCATGGCTTCATTATTACTTCAGCCAGTCCCAAAGTCACACAAATAAGTTCATCTAATATCCATTCAGCAAGCTCCAAGTAGTACAAAGACAAGTCAAGCTAGGGAAAAGTCCGGAAATGAAGGTTAAGCTCAAAACCAGAAAAACAGTTTTGACGTCATTTTGCGGTAATGGTACCAAAGGCGCTACGATTGTCGGATGGGGGTGTAAGACCCACCATTTCGAAGCTAAGAACCAGGGCTACAGCAATGTAGAAGGTCACTCAGTCCAGATCGTAGCACAACTAGGTCGAAAATGCAGAATACCACAACCTGAACCGTAATTACAGGTTTACAAATCACACAAAACTGTAATCAGTACAACTCGGTCTATACAGGTCCAAATGCATTGATTCCAAAGGCATATGGTAGCTAAGACATTCAGCTACATTTCATCAGAAGACACCAACATCCAAATCCAAAGCAATTCCAGTCAAAATGGCCAATTACAAGTGCAGTTTTCGCATTCTGATCAACCCAGAACAGCAACAGTAAAAACGCCATATCTCACTCTACACTAATCCAAATGACCTGAAATTTTGCAGGCACCTCAAACACATCAATACCTACAACTTTTATGTTTTAAGCCAAGGCCAATTCGGCGTCTAACATGGTGTAATAAATTCGGGCAAAATGTAGCTTCATGAACCCTAACTTTCCAAAATTTATTCCAAATCCAAAATTGGTTGCAAATATCAATCATTTCCATCCACTAGAGTCATAACCCCTCATTATCAATCATCATAAACAACCACAACACCATAATCCAATTAAACCAGAAAAATCATCAATAAAATCAAAACTTCACCAAATCACTTCAAACCAAGATAAAACCAGAAATTTCAGCACTTTAATCACTACTAATCATATCTTAAGCATCAATAGGTGTAGGTGGAAGTTTAAGCTTCACTTACCAAGTAAACAAGAGAGGGGAAGATGTTGGACACCTTAGCTCTTCCAAAAAACTTCACTAAAGCACTCACTATCACTAAAAGGAAAGATTGTATGGAGTAAAAACTAATTCAAACCCTTGGTTTGGTTGATTTGAGCCACTTGGAAGCTTGAAATGTTGAAGAACTTCCTTCCTTCTTGCAAAAGAGAGAGCCGGCCAACACAAGGTAAGAAAATGGTAATTTTTGTGAATTTTTGAGATATTTACTTAATTGGGTCAAAAGTCAAAATAGTGAATAGTGTTCTTAAGTCAAAACCAATGATATTGTGACACTTGTCACTATCATAAATGCAATCTTATCTTTTCTTTTACCTCTCACATCAATCATTTCACCCACTCTACTTATCTCTTAACACCCGATAAATTTTACACAGTATCCGAAACTTAACCTTATTGGCCGAATTTTTCCGAACTTTTCGCACTAGTGGGTCCCACGTCCATTATATACTCTTAATTTTCCAAAAACTCTCCAAGGCTAGAAAAATCATCTAAAAACTATAATTACTCATAAAAATTCCTCAGGAAAATTTTCTAAGCCAGGAAATGCAGAAAACATGCTATTAAAGGAAATAAAACCCTCGAAAAAGATTAGGGTTTCTACGGGTTCTCAAACTCTTTTTTTTTTCGGGGCGTCACACTCTGCGCGGAGTGAGCCTGGACTGAGTGTTGAATAGGTATAATGGACTAAGTGCTCGTTTGAGCATAAGCTATCTCTTATGGTATCTGAGGACCATAGATAGGTACGTCTGGTAGGAATTCCGATTGTAGATGGTTTACTCTTGGGACTGGCCAGCTCGAGAGGTGAATTATCTTATCTCGGATTCTCGTACCCGAGTACTCCAGAGTGGAGATGATGTTAAGTATATGAGCTTTATATGTTGGGACCATGAACAGGCTTGGTCCGACTAGAATGAATATAAGAGGTCGGCGGATATCTGGATTGATTAGAAAATGACGTGAGGGACTGGACGGGGTTACCTTAGCTGAGACGGGGACGACACATCACCACCTTGTTTGATTCGCCCGTGTATTCTTATTATATGACGTCCATTGCTGTAATTGTGCACATGAATATTTTTCCTGACTTGATGTGTACTTGTGTAATTGATCATCTATTTTCTTGAAATGTGGAGCATGTGCATATATGTTTACTTGTGTATTTGGTGCCTCAATTTTGGTTACTTTTGAGTCATCTTATTGCATTTATTCATTAAACTACTGTTGGAAAAAAAAGAGGGAAGGAAAAATATGGACGGGAGACGTAGTCAGGGACGTGGTCGAGGTCGTGGAACTAAACGGACCCCAGAACCTAGAGCAGAAAGGGAAACGTCCGCTGAACAAGAACAAGAACCTAGAGTTGAGGCCGGGGACCAAATGGCGACGGCAATTCAACAGATGGCAACCATTTTGACAAGGTTGGTGGACCAACAAGGCCAAATGTGACGCCCCGAAAAAAAAAATGAATTTGAGAACCCGGAAATTTTCTAATTTTCTAGGGTTTATTTTTTTAACGCCCGCCTTTTCCATATTTTCTTGATTAGAAAAATTCCCCAGATAAAGTTTATGAGCAAAAATAGTTTTAAAATGGTTTTTCTAGTATCGGTTAGTTTTTGAGAAATTAAAAGCGTATTCTGGACGTGGGACCCGCAAGTGCGGTAAATGCATTATAATTTTTGACAACTTGTTAGAATTTTGTATTAAGTGATATTATTTTCCAAGGTGTTAAGATATTTGTATTGGAGAGACAAAAAGATAAGGTTTAAACCAAAAGGTGACAAGTGTCACCATATGATTAATTCTTACTTTTGACTACTATTCATGCCTTTACCAATTTAAGCAAAAATTGACTAAAACTATCTTCATTTTCTCCTCTCTTGGCTGAAATTCTTGAAGAGCAAAAGAAAGAAAAGCTCTCAATTTCTTCCTTCTATTTCTTGCTCAATCTTCAAATGCAACCAATAAAACTCCAAATCATTCCATAAAATCTCTTTGCTAAGTGATCTTGAGCTTGGTTGTGAAGTTGTTTGGAAAGCTAAGGTGATTTGTTGCTCTATCTCTTGTATGGCTAAGGTGAGTAGTGGATGAACACCTCTCCTCCCTCTAATGATGTTAAATTCATGCTTGGTGATAGTATGAGATGCAATTTCATGGATTATTTCTTGAGTTTGGTTGAATTGGTGAAGTTTTATTATTTTTGGGGATTTTTCTGTTTTCATATGGATATGATTAGGTGGTCATGTATGATGATTGGAAATGATGTTTAATGACTCTAGGAGGTGGAAAAAGTGATTAAGTGCAATCAATTTCTGTTTTGGAAGAAATTTCAGAAAATTAGGTTTTGTAGTTCTTCATTCTGCCCGAATTTATTGCACCATGTTATAGGCCGAATTGGCCTTTCCTTAAAACATGAAAGTTGTAGGTATTGATGAGTTTGAAGTGCCTGCAAAATTTCAGGTCATTTGGATTAGTGTAGAGTGAGATATGTCGATTTTACTGTTGCTGTTCTGGGTTGATCAGAATGCGAAAACTGCACTAGTAATTGGCTATTTTGACTGGAATTGGTTTGGATTTTGTTGTTGATGTCTTCTGATGAAATGTATCTGAATTTCTTAGCTACCATATGCCTTTGGAATCAATGCATTTGGACCTGTATAGACTGAGTTGTGTTCATTACAGCATAGTGCGATTTGGGAACCTGCAATTACGGTTCAGGTTGTGGTATTCTGCATTTTTGACCTAGTTGTGCTAGGATTTGGACTGAGTGGCCTTCTACATTGTTGTAACCCTATCTCTTATCTTCGAAACGGTGGGTCTTGCACCTTCATCCGACAATTGTAGTGCCTTTGGTACCATTACCGCAAAATGACGTCAAAACTGTTTTTCTGGTTTTGAGCTTAACTTTCATTTCCAAACTTTTCCCTAGTTTGACTTGTACTAGTACTACTTGGAGTTTGCTGAATGGATATTGGATGAACTTGTTATTGTGTGTGTACCTTTGGGTTGGAATGAGGAAATCATGAAGCCATGACGGCTGGAAAAGTAAGCAAATTTAGGGGAAGTGCTGTCCGAACTTTTAAAGGATTTGTTTGCATTGAGTTTGTGATCTAAGACTTGGGTTTGAGCAAGGCAATGATACATGATGGATGATTTCTGAGCCATGGAGGTGAGTGACCTCAAACTATTTCTGAAGTTATTTATGAACCGTTTCCTGCATTATTTACTTTTGAACTGTTTCCAAAGTTACTTTTGTACCGTTTTCTTGCATTATTTACCTTTAAACTGTTTCCAAAGTTGCTGTTGAACTGTTTTCTTGCATATCATGCGTGCTTGCATATGAGTGTTCCTTGTTTACTGTATTTCTTGACTTATTGGCTTGTTATTATTGATTGATAATGTGTTAAGTGCTTTCAATGATTGTTAAAACGAGTTTTCTAGGCGAGTGTGTACTTTATCGCACTCGACCTAAATAAATATGAAATTTTCAATGATTAATGATTAAATGCTAGTTGCGCATGAATGTAAGCCGTTTGGCTGAATTGGGCCCTGCCCTTCGTTACCGATCGACTCGAGCCAGAAGCGGACTCGGTCGGGCGATATGGTGACCCTGGGTGAATTTGGTATACTCGAGTATTACCTTGTAGTCCGGCTACGTCCGGATGGGTGGAGTCCGGCTACGTCCGGATGGGTGGAAACCGGCCAACGTCCGGAAAAAAAAAAAGATGAACGAATAAAAAGATGAACGAGGGATTATTTACAAAAAAAATGAACGTATCCTTTTCATGAATGTTACTATCGCTTTCCATTGTACATGTTTCTTGAATTATTGATACTCCATATTTAATGTTTTGTAAATGCTGTAATCGTTTCTGGACTTATCATTTGATTTATGACATCATTGATTTATGACATCATTGAAAAGAAATATTGTTAAACCGATTTGATTACTGATTTTCTGGTTACTCGCTGAGCTTCTAGCTCACCCCAAAAATATTTTATTCCCCTCCACAGGGCTCAAGGCGAAGGCAGGACTTGTTGTGCTTATTCACGTGAATGGATGGCCTATATCTTGTACAGTTTTGGATTTGGAATCATTTGATGTATAGTTGGGAATTAGTTTCCGCTGCATTTGTGACATGTAATTATTGGAGACTTGGATGTATATTTGTGGACCATGTGATGTAATTTTGAGATTTATATTGTAATCTGTTTGAGGAATGTAGTGAACGACTGAGTCCCGGCGAGAGCCGGGCAGGCGGCCCGCCGAACCCTCTGGTTCGCCCTAGGGGAAGGTGGGGTCGTCACACCAAATGCCTGTAAATCAAACCCAGAACCCTGAAATAGGCGAAGATCGGGCTCTAGAGAGGTTTCAGAAGTTTAATCCTCCGAAATTCCTTGGAGGGCCTGATCCGGATATTGCTGAGCAATGGGTAGAGGCCATGGTGAATATATTCACAGCCTTAAACTACACCGAACAAAGGCAAGTGAACTTTGCAGTATTTCAATTTGAGGGACCGGCCCGAGCATGGTGGAATGTAATTCGAGCAAAATGGGAAAGAGAGCAGACTATTTGGACCTGGGCGAACTTTACCAGAGAATTTAATGAAAAGTATCTTCCACCTTTAGTTCAAGAAAGGAGGGAGGAGGAGTTTATTGGGCTACGCCAGGGAACATTAAGTGTGGCCGAATATGAGACAAAATTTACTAGGTTATCCAAGTTTGTTTCTGAACTGGTAGCCACTGAACGACGAAGAGTAAGACGGTTTATACAGGGACTGAATTTGGACATCCAAGAGGCGTTGGCAGCGGCGCAAGTGAATACTTTTACGGAGGCCCTTGAGAAGGCTCAACGAATCGAGAGTGCCAAGGCACAAGTAAAGGCCTCCCAAACTCGAAAAAGGGGTGCATCGGGCAGTGGATTGGAAGAGTTTATTGAAACGATGACGCCTTCTAAAGTGCAAAAGATGAGCCAGTTATCCTATCCGCCATGGACAATAGGGGCGATAGATGAGAGGTCTACTAAAGGAAGTCACATCGGATCTAAGGAGATTTCTCAAGATAGTCAAAAGATGACCTCTCACTTGATTTGCGGTTACTGTGGAAAGGCAAATCACACCGAGGATGCTTGTTGGCGGAAAGGGCGGAAATGTTTGATCTGTGGAAGCAGTGAACATCAAGTGAGCAATTGTCCGAGAAGACATCCACGTGAGGGTAGTACTCAGTCACTGGATGGAACTAAATCGAAACCGGTAAAAGAAAGAGGAAATCGAACAAGTGTACCGGCCAAAGCATATGCGTTAGATAACCGACCAGTTCCGGACTCGCCGGGTGCGAGTGAAGGTGAGAAAAAATTTCGAGGACGAAATTTCCTAAGGGGGGGAGATTGTGAGAACCCGTATTTCCCTAATATTGTCCTAGGGTTTTTCCCTTAATTGCATGTTTTCTGGCTTAGAAAATTTCTTGGTGGATTTTATGGGTAATTATAGTTTTTAATATGATTTTCCTAGCATTGGGTAGTTTTTGAAAAATTAAGAATATATATTGGACGTGGGACCCACTAGTGCGATAAGTTCGGAAAAATTCGGCCAATAAGGTTAAGTTTCGGATACTGTGAAAAATTTATCGGGTGTTAAGAGATAAGTAGGGTGTGTGAAGTGATTGATGTGAGAGAGAAAAGAATGATAAGAATGCATTAATGGAGGTGACAAGTGTCACCTTCTCATTGGATGGACTTTAAGAAACACTATTCACTTTCTTGACTTTTTTGACCAAAGGATTAAATATCAAAAAAATGCACAAAAACCACCATTTTTCTTCTCTTGTTGGCCGGCCATCTTGAGCAAAGAAGGAAGGAGAAACTCTTCAAGTTCTAGCTTCTACTTGGTGCAAATCAACCAAAAACATTTGCTTCCATCCATTTCACTCCATAAAATCCTACCTTCTAGTGCTAGTAAGGGTTGTAGTGAAGTTGTTTTGAAGAGCAAAGGTGTCCACAACCTCTCTTTCCCTTGTTTCTTGGTAAGTGATGCTACAACCTCTCCCCTATACCTAATGATGCTTATAATATGCTTAGAGGTGCCTTGGGTGATGAAATATATGATTTATTTCTTGATTTGAAGAGTTTTGGTGAAGTTTTTATTTTATTGGGAATTTTTCTGGTTTAATATGAAATGATTGTTGTAGCTATCTTGGATGATTGGAAATGGACTATAATGGTTCTAGTGGGTGTGAATTGTGGATAAATGCAATTAATTTTGGATTTGAATGGAAAATTGGAAAGTTAGGGTTCATAAAATCCCAATTCTGTCCGGTTTTAGATCACTGGGTTAGAGGCCGAATTGGACTTTGCTCAAAACATTAAAGTTGTAGGTATTGATGTGTTTGAGGTGCCTGTAAAATTTCAGGTCATTTGGATGAGTGTAGAGTGAGTTATGCCGTTTTTACTGTAGCTGTTCTGCTTTGATCAGAATGCGAAAACTGCGATAGTAATTGGCCTTTTTGACTGGAATTGGTTTGGATTTTGGAGTTGGTGTCTTCTGATGAAATGTAGCTGAATGTCTTAGCTATCATATGCCTTTGGAATTTTGGCATTTGGACCTGTATGGACTGAGATATACCGATTACAGTTTTCTGTGTTTTGCAAACCTGTTTTGGGAATTCTGGGTTAGTATTTGGCATATTTGACCTAGTTGTGTTAAGAACTGGATTGAGTGGTCTTCTACATTGTTGTAGCCCTGTTTCTTAGCTTCGAAACGGTGGGTCTTACATCCCAAACCGATAATTGTAGTGAGAGTTGTGCTATTACCGCATTAGGAGGCCAAAACTGTTTTTGTTATTAGGGCTAATATAGTTACATTTCCTGATTTTCTGGTTTGCTATAGTTACATTTTCTGGGTTGTTGTTATGCCGTCCATTTATTTTCTTGGAAATTGAATGAGTTAAAATGGTTTTGGAAATGTATTTTGTATTAAATTTGGGTGTATTTCCTTGAGAATTTCATTGGATCGTTCAACTAAGGATTCGAGGGCTAAGTTCTAGTTACATTTGTATATTTCTGCAAGGCAACTAATGTGACCATTTTACCATTCGAAAGCATGAAACCCCAAATGTTCTTTATGCCTTTCCTATGAATACAAGTGAATTATTTTTAAGCGAGGCTCTAAGTGTGGAAGTTAACGTATTTTGTCTTCCTTTCGCATGCTTTATAGTGAAGACATTTAGCCTATACTATTTCTTTGAAAATGAGTTGATTTTGAACCACGTGAACAAATTTATTTATCAAGTTGGGTTATAAAGTGTTCTAGTTAGGTATTTTCCGTCGGAAACTTATTAACCTTTTTGGAGTTAGTTTTGTACTTAATTTACCAACCCTAGTTATTTCATCCACTGGCCCTAATGGACTCCTTTCACTTTAAAGTCACCTTTATCTGTTTTACTCGCTTTACTCGTACTTAGCCGAATTCCTTGATTTCACTTACTTGTTTTGCTATATGACTTGTAATATTCTTTTCGTTAAATCTTAGGTTTTCTCGGTGACCGAGGGTAATATCTGGAAGAATATTTTGCACGTTATTTTGCGTAATTAGGTGAGTGTTCCTTGTTTGTTATGTTTCATGATGGTATGGCTTGTATGAATGATTGATAAATGTTAAATGCTTTCAATAATTGCTAAAACGAGTTTTTGAGGCAAGTGTGTACTTTATCGCACTCGGCCTAAATGATTGTGAAAGTTTCAATGATTGAACGATTGAAATGTTATTTGTGCATGAATGTAAGCCTTTGGGCTGAACTGGCCATTGCCCCTTGTTACCGGTCGTCTCGAGCCAGAAGCGGACTCGGTCGGGCGACTAGGGACTTGGGTGATCGTTTCGGTATACTCGAGTATTACCTTGTAGGTTGGTGGAGTCTGGCCAAAAGCCAGGGACGGGGTGAATGAATGAATGAACGAATGAATGAATGAGGGTTTTACTTATATAAAATGCATTTTTCAAATGATTGGAGACATAAGGGAATGAAAGGAGAATGAATGAATGAACGAATGAACGAATGGCTCCTTGTGAGCCCGTATCCTTTTCATGAATATGTTTATCGCTTTATTTGTACTTGTAACTTGAATTGTTGTTTATATGTATTGAATGCATTGATTCTCTTCTTGCCTATGTGTGCGGAACCTCACTGAGCTTTCCAGCTCATTCCTTTAGTTTTTGTTTTCCTTAGCAGGGGAAGACGTGCAAGGACGGAAGCTACTTATAGACTAGCCGGTCTAGAACTTTTGACTTTTTTTTTATGGTTCTCGCCCCAATGTTTGGTGGGCTAGTTGTATGGAGAATAGAGAACCTTTGTACATACGTTGTATTGCTTTTGGGATGGTTATGTATATAAGTTTACGTTTAAGTTTGGAATTATTGTTATTTCGTTTGCTTTGTGGGTTTTATTGCCCTTTTCTTATAGTGACTGACTGAGTCCCGGCGAGAGCTGGGCAGGCGGTCCGCCGAACCCTTTGGTTCGCCTTAGGGGGAGGTGGGGTCGTTACATAGGCACTTCATCAGCTGTAGGTCTGGAGAAATCAGACTCGACCAATAGCTCCTCAGCACGATTCTCAAGGTCAATTATCTCCATGTACTCTGGCAAAACTCAAAACAGCTTCCCAAACTTCAATGGTCGACTCAAAAGGCGTATCCTCAATGAACTCCAAAGCTTCAAACAAGTGTTCAACTTGACTCAAAACATCAATAACACCCAAGTAATGCTCAATTCCTGGCAAAATTCTATAGTCATTGTGCATCATCTCAAAATAAAAGATGCCTTCTTTCACTGCTCCTTCACAAGCATAAGCTGATAAAAAAAGTCACGTTTCTGTTGTTGCAACTTCCGGCGGAGGGAGGGAGAGGTGGAGAGGGGAAGAGGGGGAGAGAGAGAGAGAGAGGAGAGGGGAAGAGAAAAAGCAAAACAAAAATTTCCATCTACTGCTTCTAGCTGGAAGGGGTGGTGAGGGAGGGGGGAAGGGGAAGGGCGAAGAAAAAGAGAGGAAAGAAATGAATGAAAGAAAGAAATAGAAAAAAAAGTTTCTATTTTAAAATTTTTTTCTACAACTTTTATAATAAGCTACAGTAAAATTTTAGGCAAACATCTAAAAAATTCATTTGTCAAATAGGGTCAATGATGATTTTTTCAAGAAAAGAAAAAGCAAGATAGCCTAAGAACAAAAATGTAAAGAAACTGAGAAGCTTGTATATAATGATGATGGCTTGCCACCATCATTTACATCTTTAAGAAGCAAGTTTGATAGAGGAAAGAAAGAGAATACTAGATAAGGAAAAGAAGTTAAATCATTGCCACTGGTGGAGGAAAAAAAGAGAATACTAGATAAGGAAAAGAAGTTAAATCCTTACCATGCTAAATGTCTTGATATTCTCCAAAAAGAAAATCTTTTAAAATCCACTTCATCTACCCTAGAAGTCTTCATGTTTAATTCAGAAGACTTCCCTCCTTTGAGCCGTTCACAAAAACTCATGCTAGACATTTTTCAAAGATATCTAATGCTTCTCCAACCATCTTGCTATCTAGCCAAACCTCACCAATGAATAAGGCAAAAGAAGCATTAAACTAGCAAACAGAAAATTCTTTGGATCAAAACAAAGTATTGAATTCTATCCAAGAAAAATGACTCAGGTATCCTTTAAACTTGATCATATAGAAAATGAGGTAAAACTCAAAATGCATAGACTTCTCATATGATCTCTGTATTAGAGAAAAGATTAAATGGGTTAAATTATGCCTTGCCTACAACTAATGTTCCTCTCTCTCATTTCAAGGAACAGTAGGATAAGGAAGAAAATTTTCTAAAAAGACAAATTGCTAGTCTCAAAAGTACAGGAAAATTCACAACTAAGCTTGAACCTTCAAGTCAGGATACAAGTGCTTTTGGAGAAATCCCAACAAGCTTCTTGCCTACATCTTGTTACTTTGATACCATGCCAGTAAACCAACATATTGTTGTGTTTCCTAGTCAGAATTCTGCACCTCCAAAATAGGAATTTGATATTACCAAGTGGTGCAAAGAATAACGAGCAAAAAAGAAAAAAGTACAAAAGGCTACACAAAAGGCAAAGAAAGAAAAGGGAAAGAAAGAAAAGGGAAAAGATGCCTAAAGAAACTACAGACTCTCTAATGTTTGCATCTAACCCTATCTTCTCTTTTTTACAGATTGTTCATTAGCAACAAATTCCACAAGTCTCAACTATTGAGACACACTCAAAAGATGAATCTTTAGAGTAGCCAGAAAGCTCTAGAAATAAAGATTCTACGGATGGCTCGGTCACTTCTTCAGAATCGAAAGATTCTTCAGAATCAGAGGAATCAAAGGAAATCTCTTTTCCTTAGATTCATATGACGACAAATGAGGGTGAGGTAGAGCATCTAGATGATTACGAAGAAGAACATGTTGGTACTTCAAGCTCAAGTTAGAAGAAGAAAAAAGTATAGGGAAGTATACAAATTTTTACAATTGATGACATACCATCCTCACAAATGGGAATCCAAGTTCCAAGATTTTCGTGCTTGATTAACTATTCAAAATCTTAAAGAAGAATCTCACTTTGAAATTTGATCAGATTTCATAGCACGATTCTCTTGTATGTTAAAAGATTGGTGATCTAGTCTTGGAGAAACTAATAAGTTACATTTTTTGATTAGACAAGATTTTATTGAAAATATAAATATTCTTCATCTCATATTTTTAGGAGATGTGAAATAAAACAAAGAGTTGAAGAGAAAAGAATTTTTTTTTTTCAAATGAAATGTCACTCTTGTGATCGAAAGATCTTAATAAACATTTCAAGAAAATGATTCAACTATTCTTTACTCTTGGAGCAGATATTAATTTAAAGCAAATCTTTTTAAGCTCTCTTCCAAAACCACTAGCTAATAGAGCTAAATTCTACATATATAATAAATATAGATCCATTTAAAATCTTTCTGTAGGACAAATCAAGCAGTCCATCTTCTTGGCCCTCAAAGACTTGTGCCATAAAAGAAGAATAGTAAGAGAATATTTGAAGGGAGATGTCTGCATTGACCAAGCTTGTAAGAAGCCTGAACTAGAAACAAAAGGAGAATGTTTCACATGTAAAACTCCAAAAGGAAAGTTCAAGAAAAGATTCAAAAAGTTCAAGGTTGCTGATAAATCTCCGTACAAGAGGGCTACGTGGAGATATTTCAGGAAAAAAGAGAAAATTCTTTAACAAGAAAGGAGATCAGAAGGGTGGAACATGTTTCATCTGCCACAAAAAGGACATTATGCAAAGGATTGTCCTTAAAATAAAAGGGGGTTCATTTAATTGCAGAAATTACGTATCAATTAAAGATTCATATTCCTGACAATCTTGAGTCTATATTATTCGAGTAAGAGGAGCCTACTAACAATACTCTTTTGACTTTGTAGGTATTCCAAGAAGATTATCCTTGTAGCTATCACTGTAAGGAATTAAACCCTGCAAAAACGTATCCCCAAGCGCTTATTCATATTCTTCCTTCCGAGAAAGATGAACCCATCGTGGCCATAGCTCTTTTTTTTTAATTCAAGAGTGTGACGACCCCACCTCCCTCTAAGGCGAACCCCAGAGGTTAACGGACCGCTTGCCCAACTCTCACCAGAACTCACTTACTAATATTAACTTTAGATATAACATTAACTTCAAAGTAAGCACGAAACTCCCCAATAAATATTACAAACCACCCAACATCACAAAACATCCATACATAGGTATACAGCTAAGCGAAATGAGATACAAGTAGTTCAATCACTTCACTAAATATAAATAGGATTTGCAATTACTTAAAATGAGCTACAACTTTCGAACTCGCTATTCTTTGGATACCAAAATCAATAACACTAAAATTCTTCAAAATAACATTTACATGCTACAAATCGGTCAAATAAATGAACCAAAGTACAAGCTAAAAGATGAGAACTTGAAAACTACTACCCTAATACAGTGCCAAAACTAGTACCCTAATACAATGCCAGCCGATTACAAGTTTAGGAATTTCTATTACAAACTAGTACTATTCTTTTCTATCTCGTCTCGCAACCTGTTAAGGAAAACAAATAAAGGGATGAGCTAAAAGGCCAGTGAAGTTCCAAGAAAATAACAAACAGTTAGGCATTACAACATTCACATGTTGGTATGATCACGTGTTCCGTGGGGCAAGTAATATCCAAATAACTCATTTAACAATGTAAAGTAAATACACATTCACGACAAGGATATAGTCTGCTGTCGGGAGCAAGTTCCATCGCAACTTGTCCAGGATCTGTTGACACTCCGTCAACGATGGAATTATAATAAGTCCAGTAAAGCACCACTGTGAGAACCCAGACAAAAAAAAAATTATTTATTTATTATTTTATTCCTGTGCACCGTTTTCTTGTATCTTCTTTATTATATTACTTTTATCAACATTTTATCAGTAAATATGGGTTTTAAATCATTTTTCTAGTATAAGGTAGTTCGTGAGAAATTAGGAATGTATATTGGACGTGGGACCCGCTAGTGCATCTAGTGAGAGAAATTCGGCCAATTCGGTTAAATTTTGCATGAAGGGATTTTATTACTAGGTGTTAGGAGATGATTAGAAGTTACCTAGATGGATTAAGCCATGAGGGACAAGAGGATAACTATAAGCAAGACAAAGTGCCAAGTGTCCAATCTTGGTTGGACCAAGCTTGCCTAACTTTTGACTAAATGTTCCTTACTTTACTTAAAGTGTAATTTTGACCAACAAGTCTTCATTCTTCATCTCCTCATAGCCGAACCTCTCCAGCCAAGAAGGAAAAAAATTCTTCAACCTTTCATCTCCAAATCCTTGCTAAATCTTGAAAACTAACCGATTGTTTCTTGAATTAGTCCATAAAATCATCTTGCTAAGGGTGTTTGAAGAACTTGGTGGTGTTATTTTGGAAGAAAACCTCCTAAGCTTCACCCTTTCTTGAAGAACTAAGGTATCTTGCTTGGAACTCATCTTTTGTTTCTAATTTTGGCCAAGTGGTGCCTTATAGTAGCTATATACGTGATTGTACGGAAAATTTGGTGGATTGGAGTGAAGTTTCCTAATTTTCTGATTTTTCTTGGAATTTTTCTGTTTGCATATGATGGATATGATTGGGTTTGATTTGGTGGTTCTAAATGGTGTTTTATAGCTCTCTTGTGCGTTAATTGTAGTTAATTGCGGAAAATTTCCGCTTGTGCGGAAAATTTCAGATTTAGGGTTTCAAATTGGGGCTTTTCTATGGTTGATGGTTGATCTTCTAATTGGCTATAATTGAGGGGTATTGTGACCCTAATGAAGTATATTGAATGGCTTGTGAATTGTTTGGGTGCTTGTGGTTGTGTTGGATGGCTTTTAATGGTTGTTTTGTAGGTTGGAAAAGCTGAAATTTTAGGGGAAATGCTGTCCGAGTGTCTAGGATATTAGGTTCTTGTGAGTTGGGCTGAGATTTGATAGAAATGAACGGTCATAGTGTTTGTTTCCACTTTTAACCCTAAATGTTATGTATTTTTCATTTCCAGGCTATATTTGGGTCTTGCCTTAAGGGTCCCTATTAAAAAGGTATTCAACTCGTGTTTGAGTCTTAATTGTACTTTCTTGAATATTATAGGGCGTGCCGGTGATCCAAGGCTCACGTCGGGCGAAAACTTGTGAAATTTCTTTGTCGAACTTGGTGAGTGTACTACTCACATGTTTGTTATTCCGTGGCTTTCTTGTACTTGAATTCTGTGATTTGGACTAGTTGTGATTATTGTTTGGACTAGGTGAGGCGAGGGTGTACTTTACCACTCTCGTACTCTCTGGCCTCTTGACTGTTTATTATATCACTTGAATGCTCTTGAATGTACTTGATTTGGTGTCGATTGGATACCATTGTTTACTGTATCTCTGAACCTTTACTGTTCACTCTGAGCTCTACCCCATTGGAAGTCAATGGACTCGAGCCAGTAAGAACTTGGTCGGGGACATTTGACAAGCCATGGGGACTGTATTTGGGAATCTTTGGGTATGAGACCCTCGATTCCGGTATAGTCGAGTAATACCAATTCTGTACTGGTTGGTAATAGTGAGTGTACTCTTGTCCAATGTATTATATTTGGCTTGTATATATTCTTTTCAGTGATTGTTGGATTACCTGTATTCGATTGGGTCTTGGCGGATGGTGACGTGGCAGTCACTATTCACCCTACGTTTTGACTTTTGTTTTCCATTTTACGATTGTTGGGTTGGCTAAGCGCGCTAATAGTTTCCCAAACGACTGGAGTTCTGGTTTGACCGTTTTAGTAGTCCTGGCGAGAGCTGGGCAGGCAGTCCGCTAACTCCTTTGGTACGCCTTAGGGGAAGGTGGGGCTGTCACAAGTGGTATCAGAGCCTAGGCTAGAATAACCTGGGCGAACCTGAAACCTGTTTCTTAGAACTCTTGGGGATTGTGTGTAGACACCATTAAGTGTGAATATATTGGTTAAGCTATAAACATTTGCTATCTTTGTAGGTTATGGCCGGTACCAGTGGAGCAAGCGGAGGCGAGCCACCTCAGAGGCGCCCCCGAGTCATCGACTATCAGGAGAGACCCGGAGGTCCGATCCGGCTGTGGTATACAGCTAGTCGGACCCGCCGCTGTAGGCGTTGCCAGTTTTACTCCTACGCGGACCACGTGGTTGAGGCGGTACTTGCCGAGCGACGGAGGCTGAGATGTGACGCCGCCAGGGAGCGCACTGAGACCCTTAGGCTTAGAGGCATCATGCGGATGCAGGCCGATAGGATTGGAGAGCTCCAGGGGGACGTGGCCATGGAGCAGGAGAGGACGGACGCTCTGCGAGTGCAGTTGCAGGTGGTGAACGACCGCCTTACTCGCGTAGTCCGGGAGGTGAGGGACCGGTCCGGCGCTATTATCGATGAGTGTGGGGCACTCATCCAGGGAGTGATTGGCGCCAATGCGCCAGGGGGAGTTCCAGGTGGTGGAGCTCCAGGTCAGGGAGGCGCCCCTAGCTCTAGTTCTGGGGGGGAGTCGGTTGGCTCCGTGGAGGACTAGATTAGGGTTCCTTGAGCCTTGTTTTGATCCCGTGTGAGGGACACCTAGGAAAAGCTTTTGGTTAGTTGTTTGTACCTTTTGAGACCTAGGTTGTACAGTGTATTTTGGCAGACCCTCTTTTGGTTTCACGGGAGTACTTGTGTATATATTTGCTTGACTGCTTGTACGACTGTTTGACACAATTATGTGTTCCATGTATAAATGTGCTATGTGTATACGTGCTTTATGTGGTGTTTACTTTTGATTTTTGTTCATGCTTATATGACTATATTGATATGCCCTTTTGATATTAACTTTGTGCCTCGACTTTAGATTGACTTAGAGAATGGAAGGCACTCGTAGTGGGCGAGGCCGCGGGCGCGGGATTAGGCAACCCACCACTGACGAGGGTACTAGGGATACCACGACTGAACCAAATCCTGAACCTAGGATTGACCCTAATGCCCAGATAGCTGCTGCTATGCAGCAAATGACTGACCTATTGGCCCACGTAGTGCAACAGCAAGGCCAACCTCCTATCCAGCAACCTGGGAACCCTGGCCATGTAATAGAGAGTGAAGATCGGGCCCTAGAGAGATTTCAGAAGTTCTCTCCACCAAAATTTCTGGGCGGGCTAGATCCGGACGTGGCCGAAAAGTGGTTAGAGAAAATGATAGATATTTTTGCCGCCCTACACTATTCAGAGGAAAGGCAGGTTACTTTCGCTGTCTTTCAATTGGAAGGGGCCGCGCATTCTTGGTGGAACGTGATACGAATGAAGTGGGACCGGGAACAAACACCAAGAACATGGGTAAACTTTATGAGGGACTTTAATGCGAAATACTTTCCCCCTTTGGTCCAGGAAAAGAAGGAAGACGAGTTTATTAGGCTCCGTCAGGGGACTCAATCAGTGGCTAAGTACGAAAGCCAGTTTACTCGTTTATCTAAGTTCGCCCCTGAACTCATTCTGACGGAACAAAGAAGAGTTCGGCGTTTTACTCAGGGGCTCAATGTGGAAATTCAAAAGGATCTGGCGGTAGCCCAGATCCATACTTTTAGTGACGCCGTGGAGAAAGCTTTGCGAGTTGAAAATGCAAGGCTTCAAGTAAGGAATTTTCAAGTGAAAAAACGGGGGTTCTCTGCGAGTAGTTCGACCCAAGGGGATAAAGGGACCCCTCCCAAGTTTGGAAGAGGAGCCGGTGGAGGAAGGCAACCGAGCATGATACGAGGGACTCCGCCAAGGGGTGGTCACAATGGACGGGGCCCACAGAAAAGCACCTCACAAGGAAGTTCGGCCTCAGTTGCACGCGGACCCTGTGGATTTTGTGGAAAACCAAACCACACTGAGGACAACTGTTGGAGGAAGGAGAGAAGATGCTTGCGCTGCGGGAGTGCAGAGCATCAAATAGCTAACTGCCCAGTGTTACCTCGGGAGGCGAGAGCAACCACCCAATCGTCAAAGGCCAACTCGGGACAGTCCAAGGTAGAAGGGACAAAGCCAAAGGTGCCAGCTCGGGTTTACTCCCTTGAGCAACAACAAGTCCCTGATCCCTCTGGGGTTGTAGAAGGTACGATCCCTATTTTCCATCGTCTAGCTAGGATTTTGATAGACCCTGGTGCTACCCATTCCTTTGTTAACCCCAATTTTATGTGCGGCATTGATATAACCCCTGTTAGCTTGCCTTATGACTTAGAGGTTAGTACTCCTACGGGGAACCAATGTTTGATTACTGGTTCGATGTATGCGAATTGCGAAATTTGGGTAGGAGAGAGGAAGCTTTTGGGAAATCTTATAAGTTTAGCTATTAAGGGGTACGACGTTATATTGGATATGGACTGGCTAGCAAGGTACGATGCACAACTTGATTGTAAGAGGAAAATAGTGGAACTTCGTATACCAGGGGAAGCAACCGTAAGGCTAGATGTAAGAGGTAGTTTAGCCTCATCTGCATTGATCTCAGGTATTAGGGCTAGGAAATTTCTGTATAGAGGGGCCCAAGGGTTTCTAGCTTTTCTGATAAACACTCCCACTGATAAGTTGAGGGTGGAAGATGTGCCTATTGTAAGTGAATATCCGGATGTGTTTCCTGATGAATTAGTAACTTTACCTCCGGAAAGAGAGATAGAGTTTAAAATTGACCTATTGCCAGGAGCGTCACCTATCTCTAAGACCCCCTATCGAATGGCACCTGCTGAACTCAAGGAGCTGAAGTTGCAGTTACAAGACCTGTTGGAGCGTGGGTTTATTCGTGAGAGTGGATCTCCTTGGGAGGCTCCGGTACTATTTGTTAAGAAGAAGGATGGAACTTTAAGACTGTGTATCGACTATCGGGGACTAAACAACTTGACCATTAAGAACAAATACCCACTTCCCCATATCGATGAACTGTTTGACCAGCTGCAAGGCGCAGTGGTCTTTTCAAAGTTAGATCTCCGACAGGGTTATTATCAGTTGCTAATTAAGAAAGAAGATGTACCCAAGACTGCTTTCAATTCTAGATATTGGCATTTTGAGTTTGCGGTCATGCCCTTTGGGTTGACCAATGCCCCTGCCGCCTTTATGGATTTGATGCATCGTGTTTTCAAACCCTATCTGGACCGATTTGTTGTCGTGTTTATTGATGACATTTTGGTCTATTCTAAAACCCATGAGGAACATAAGCAGCATTTGAAGTTAGTGTTACAAACCCTGAGAGATCATCAGCTATACGCCAAATTTAGTAAGTGTGAATTTTGGTTGCAGAAAATCTCTTTCTTGGGACATGTGATTTCAAAAGAAGGTATCACTGTCGACCCCGCGAAAGTAGAGGCAGTGGCTGAATGGAAGAGACCAGAAAATCCCACTGAGATCCGTAGTTTCTTAGGGTTGGCTGGGTACTATAGACGCTTTATTAAAGACTTTTCCAAACTGGCCGGTCCTTTAACCGACCTGACGAAGAAGAATGGCCGCTTTGTGTGGGATACTAGGTGTGAAACCAGTTTTCAGGAGTTGAAGCGAAGGTTAACCATGGCTCCTGTTCTGGCCTTGCCGAATGGGAAGGACAGTTTCGCTGTTTATACCGATGCTTCGAAGGAAGGCTTGGGGTGCGTATTAATGCAAAATAAGAACGTGATTGCCTTTGCCTCTAGGAAACTAAAAACCCATGAACAAAACTACCCTACCCATGACTTGGAGTTAGCTGCTGTGGTCTTTGCTCTGAAAAAGTGGAGACACTATCTTTACGGGGTTACTTTTGAGGTTTATTCAGACCATAAGAGTCTTAAGTACCTTTTCTCCCAAAAAGAGTTGAATATGAGGCAACGCCGGTGGATGGAACTTTTAGAAGATTATGACTGCACGATCAACTACCATCCCTGTAAGGCTAACGTAGTAGCGGACGCCCTAAGTCGGAAGGCTCAAGTAGCCGGGTTGATGGTCAAGGAGTGGGAGATGTTAGGAGCAGCTAGTGAGTGGAACCCTAGCTTGGGATGTGAGAGAATAACTTTTGAAAATATTCGGGTAACATCTGCTATTCTTGATCGAATTAAAGAAGCCCAGGAGAAGGACCCGATGGTACAAAAGTGGAAGGAATAGGTAGAAAAGGAAGCACTACCAGATTTCAATATGGGTCCTGAGGGGATTTTGAGGTATAGGAACCGAGTAGTGGTGGCCAATGATGAAAACCTGAAAAGAGAAATTTTAGAGGAAGCCCATCGATCGAAATACACGATCCATCCTGGTAGTAATAAGACGTACCAAGACCTGCGACGGTTGTACTGGTGGGATAAGATGAAAAGAGAGATTGCCCAATATATCCAAACCTGTTTGATTTGCCAGCAAGTCAAGGCTGAACACCAAAAACCTTCCGGACTGTTACAACCTCTTGAGATACCCGAATGGAAGTGGGAAAATATCACGATGGATTTTGTTTCTGGACTTCCAAGAACTCAAAAAGGACATGATGCCGTTTGGGTGATCGTTGATCGGTTGACCAAATCGGCTCATTTCTTACCTGTGAATGTGAAGGACTCCATGGATAAACTAGCTCGGTTGTACCTGAATGAAATTGTGAGGTTACATGGGGTTCCAGTGAGTATAGTTTCAGACCGAGATCCTCGTTTTGTATCGAGGTTTTGGCAAAAATTTCAGGAGCACTTAGGGACCAAACTTAACCTTAGTACCACTTATCACCCCCAGACGGATGGCCAGTCGGAGCGAACGATTCAAACCCTCAAGGACATGTTACGAACTTGTATTCTGGATTTTGAGGGTAATTGGGGCCAACACATGACTTTGGTAGAGTTCGCCTACAATAATAGTTTCCACTCGTCCATTCAAATGGCACCATATGAAGCTCTCTACGGACGAAAGTGTCGTTCACCCATTTACTGGGATGAAGTAGGGGAAAAGAAAGTTCTAGATCCAACAACCATTCCCTGGATAGAGGATGCGCAAGAAAAGGTTAAATTGATTCGTCAAAGACTCCAAACAGCTCAAAGCCGACAAAAGAGCTACGCAGATAACCGAAGGAAAGATTTGGAGTTCGAAGTTGGAGACCGTGTCTTCCTTAAAATCACGCCACTACGAAGCGTCACCACGGGTAGAGGAAAGAAACTTCAACCACGGTTTGTGGGGCCATACAAAATTCTCCAACGAGTTGGGAAAGTAGCGTACCGACTAGAGTTGCCGCCAAGTTTGTCTCGCATTCATGACGTCTTCCATGTCTCGATGCTGAAAAAGTACTACCCTGATCCAACCCACATTGTGCGATCAGAGGAGATTGAGTTAAATAAGGCACTCACTTACGAAGAGAGACCTGTACAAGTACTCGATCGAAGGATTAAGGAACTGAGAAATAAACAAATTCCATTAGTGAAGGTTTTATGGAGGAATCATGGAATAGAAGAGGCAACCTGGGAGATGGAGGAAGAGATGCAAAAGAAATACCCTGAGCTGTTTAGTAACCCAGGTGAGCAATTTCGAGGGCGAAATTTCTTAAGGGGGAGAGGATGTGAGAACCCAGACAAAAAAAAAAAATTTATTTATTTATTATTTTATTCCTGTGCACCGTTTTCTTGTATCTTCTTTATTATATTACTTTTATCAACATTTTATCAGTAAATATGGGTTTTAAATCATTTTTCTAGTATAAGGTAGTTCGTGAGAAATTAGGAATGTATATTGGACGTGGGACCCGCTAGTGCATCTAGTGAGAGAAATTCGGCCAATTCGGTTAAATTTTGCATGAAGGGATTTTATTACTAGGTGTTAGGAGATGATTAGAAGTTACCTAGATGGATTAAGCCATGAGGGACAAGAGGATAACTATAAGCAAGACAAAGTGCCAAGTGTCCAATCTTGGTTGGACCAAGCTTGCCTAACTTTTGACTAAATGTTCCTTACTTTACTTAAAGTGTAATTTTGACCAACAAGTCTTCATTCTTCATCTCCTCATAGCCGAACCTCTCCAGCCAAGAAGGAAAAAAATTCTTCAACCTTTCATCTCCAAATCCTTGCTAAATCTTGAAAACTAACCGATTGTTTCTTGAATTAGTCCATAAAATCATCTTGCTAAGGGTGTTTGAAGAACTTGGTGGTGTTATTTTGGAAGAAAACCTCCTAAGCTTCACCCTTTCTTGAAGAACTAAGGTATCTTGCTTGGAACTCATCTTTTGTTTCTAATTTTGGCCAAGTGGTGCCTTATAGTAGCTATATACGTGATTGTACGGAAAATTTGGTGGATTGGAGTGAAGTTTCCTAATTTTCTGATTTTTCTTGGAATTTTTCTGTTTGCATATGATGGATATGATTGGGTTTGATTTGGTGGTTCTAAATGGTGTTTTATAGCTCTCTTGTGCGTTAATTGTAGTTAATTGCGGAAAATTTCCGCTTGTGCGGAAAATTTCAGATTTAGGGTTTCAAATTGGGGCTTTTCTATGGTTGATGGTTGATCTTCTAATTGGCTATAATTGAGGGGTATTGTGACCCTAATGAAGTATATTGAATGGCTTGTGAATTGTTTGGGTGCTTGTGGTTGTGTTGGATGGCTTTTAATGGTTGTTTTGTAGGTTGGAAAAGCTGAAATTTTAGGGGAAATGCTGTCCGAGTGTCTAGGATATTAGGTTCTTGTGAGTTGGGCTGAGATTTGATAGAAATGAACGGTCATAGTGTTTGTTTCCACTTTTAACCCTAAATGTTATGTATTTTTCATTTCCAGGCTATATTTGGGTCTTGCCTTAAGGGTCCCTATTAAAAAGGTATTCAACTCGTGTTTGAGTCTTAATTGTACTTTCTTGAATATTATAGGGCGTGCCGGTGATCCAAGGCTCACGTCGGGCGAAAACTTGTGAAATTTCTTTGTCGAACTTGGTGAGTGTACTACTCACATGTTTGTTATTCCGTGGCTTTCTTGTACTTGAATTCTGTGATTTGGACTAGTTGTGATTATTGTTTGGACTAGGTGAGGCGAGGGTGTACTTTACCACTCTCGTACTCTCTGGCCTCTTGACTGTTTATTATATCACTTGAATGCTCTTGAATGTACTTGATTTGGTGTCGATTGGATACCATTGTTTACTGCATCTCTGAACCTTTACTGTTCACTCTGAGCTCTACCCCATTGGAAGTCAATGGACTCGAGCCAGTAAGGACTTGGTCGGGGACATTTGACAAGCCATGGGGACTGTATTTGGGAATCTTTGGGTATGAGACCCTCGATTCCGATATACTCGAGTAATACCAATTCTATACTGTTTGGTGTTTGGGCCCGGTAAGGGGAAAGTGAGGTGGACGGACAATTGGAGTAAAGAGGAGTCTACGGTCATGATTACCTGATATACATTGACGGAGGGTCAATGAAATGAGATCAAGTATGGCAAAGCGGAAAAGGGCTCCTGAGAGCCACCCGTATCCTTTTATTCCTTACACTTGGGTGTGGTTACTATTGCTTACTTGACATGCGTATTTGGATTGAATAATTCTTGTGTTTACGTGCTCTTGGTATATGTACGTGATAGTACCTCATTGGGCGAAAGCTCACTCCGTTAATTTTGTTTTCCTTACAGGGAATTATCTTTTGGACTTTTGATTTTGAAGAATGAGTTGAGTAGAGCTAGTCAAGAGATTTTGTATAGCTCCTCAATAGTTGGAACCTTAATTGTACTTGGACTTAATACTTCCTTTTGGCTTGTAAACATACGAATGTGGTTGGTAATAGTGAGTGTACTCTTGTCCAATGTATTATATTTGGCTTGTATATATTCTTTTCAGTGATTGTTGGATTACCTGTATTCGATTGGGTCTTGGCGGATGGTGACGTGGCAGTCACTATTCACCCTACGTTTTGACTTTTGTTTTCCATTTTACGATTGTTGGGTTGGCTAAGCGCGCTAATAGTTTCCCAAACGACTGGAGTTCTGGTTTGACCGTTTTAGTAGTCCTGGCGAGAGTTGGGCAGGCAGTCCGCTAACTCCTTTGGTACGCCTTAGGGGAAGGTGGGGCTGTCACAACCACTTAACTCCAATCTCCATCCATCGAACAACACCCTACTGGGTCCGAGCTTCAATAGTAATAGTGGGTGGTAATACTCGAGCATACCAATTAATCGAGAAGATAACACTCCACTCAACAAAACAGTAGATTCAGGGTTCGTTATCTAATCGACAAAACCCTTGCCGACTCGACTCGATAACTAGCCGATGGGGTTTAGGATCCAAGCCATTACTTTCAACTCATGCACGTGAATATCAGTTTACTTGTAAACAATTCACTTATAATAATAAAATGGGAATTCAATCAAGTTAGGTCGAGTGTGGTAAAGTACACACTCACCTATGCAATAATAAGTTAATTCAAGTAACAAGTCATATTTGAGCAACAAGTAACATGGGACTTGCAGTTGGAACACTCACCACGACAACAAGCTTAAGTGTTTGCCTCAGTAGCACTTCCGGCCTCACCTTCAAGTCCTAAAATCAAGTATGTAAAGTGCCATGAGATCCACTACTCCAAACCACCATATTCAAAGGAAAAAAAAACACTTCTAAACCAACCGAGTTATCTCCACTCCAATCATAAAACCAAGCTTAAAATGGTTAAACAACTCCAACTTTTGAAGAACAGAATTTTCTCCAGTTTTGAGCAATACTATTTGAAAAATCATATCTCAAGTTTCTTAAGTCTAAAATTTATAAACTTTATACCGTTGGAAAACAGACTCAAAGAATTACAATTTCTCAGAAGACATATTTGTAAGATTCTGCCCACAAATCAGTCAAATTCCAGTCTCAAGTTGCTGCTTCATCCGGTAGAAAAACAGAACAGGTGTGAAAATTCAGTCAATTTTGAAAAATCACAGATATTCATAGGAATTGAGAAAAATTCTGAAATTTTCATGGTAGGAGGTACTCTAAATATACTTTCAAACGCAATAAACGGAACTCAATTTGGATTTTTCTACACCAAAATATGACAATTTCCCCAAGTCTATGCAGTGACCACTGCGAAAGTTTAACAACTAATATATCTTGAAGCAAACTACAATTTCACCATTTAAAGCTCAATCTTTTTGCTCAAATCAGCCTCACATACATGAATCAACATCTAAGCAAGTAATTAAAGCAATTTTTGCCAAAGTTACATAATCAAAAGAGGGAAAACAGTCCAGTTTTGGTCCCTTCTTCTCTAGGCCAACTTGAACAAATTCTAGCCATGGTTTTGGTAAAACAAAAATGTGAGGTTTAAGCCACTTAAAATACATGATTTTGATCAAATTTCAGCACACACTTGTAGACTAAAGTAGTATAACGTATTTTGAGCAAAACCAAGTCTAAATCATCAAGAGAATTTCGAAACAAAGGCTGCAATTACAGCCCTTCCATTTGGCCAGCAACCAGAAATTTTCCTCCCAATTTTTCCAACTTTCCTCCAACTCATTGTCCCAAATTCAGCCGTAATTCCATAGGGTTTCATCACCAACATAACCATAGATATATATGTAGCCATAATCACAACAAAATAGCCATCATAATCACACCACAATCATATGCATAATCAAACCCTAGAATTCAAATATAAGGCATAATAATCATCAACTCATAATCTTTCAATATTCACCATAAAATCTTGCCTTGAATCCAAAAATCCAACTTGTTTCCAACATAAGGTAAAGAAAGAAGAACAACATAACACTTTACCTCTTTGGCTTTCCAGTCAAGATGAAACTTAATCCACTCACCAGATCTTCTCCCTTTTCCAAGCTCAAGCAAAGGTTGGTGGAAACCCCAAGCTATCTTCTTCCTTTCCCCTCAAAGTCCAAGCAAAATTGAAGCTAGTTGAAATGGATCTTTTTCTTCCCTATTTCTCCTCAAGCTCATAGCCCTCTTTCTCTTTTTTTCTCTTGGTTTTTATTTTGTTTGGTCTTAAGTTAAGAAAGGAAAGAAAATGGTAAGACAAGATTGGTCAAACGTGTCTCATAACAAAAACTTGGTCCCTACTTCGCCAAGTGTCACTTCCTTGTGATTTCTAGCTTCCAATTTCTCTAATCTTTTTCTCTTGTGTTGGTTTATTAGGTTTAAAACAAGTAATTAAAGGATAATTGGTAAGAAAGCATGGTCAAAGTAGGATTAAGGCTTGATCAAAGAAGTTAACACTTGATGGCTATGGTGACACATGTCACCATCTAGATGTTTCGAACTCCAAGTATCCTACCTCTTCGTTATTGCACTAAACCCTCTCTTTTTGTCCCAAAAGTTCCTTTCACACCCCACAAAAAGAAAATCGCATTTTCCCCCACTAAACTCCCAAATGTAAAATTTAATAAAAACATTAAGACAAAATCATTATCAAATGGATAAATAAACAAATAGATAACCAAATGAATAAAATTGCAAGGTAAGTCTATCTTTACTTGTCAAACATATGTGAGTTGTCAAGAGGTATTCTAACAATTGCCTCTCACTTCTATATTCTCATGTTATGTTCCTACTAATTTCTTATTCTAGTGTTAATTTCTATAAATGTTGATCCAACACTAACATAGGGAACATCCAAGTTATTTAATCATAAGAAACAATTAACAAGTAAACACAACACCTTCAATTCTAAAACAAAAGCATGAAATACAGAATAAATTTCAAACGGAGAATTGTTTGAAACCAGTATTATAACAAAAAACCCTATCATCATCCAACTTTTACCTAATTACAAAATTTAGACCCATATCCTTGAAGCTGATTTCACAGGTAAAGACATCATCACAGAATTTGATTTCTATGAGAAGTGAGATTTTCTATTAATGCCTGATGGTATTAAATCAAAGAAATTCTTCAAGGAATATAATGATGTTTCAAAAATATATCTTCAACCTCGCAAAACTTCTGAACCTTCTGAACAAATCAATGTCTTCAACGCCCTGATTATTCAACAATCTTGTGCTGAGAATCACAAAGACTTTCTCACAAATGTGACCACTCTCTTTGCAAAAATTCTGACTTCTTTATCAAGTTTCCTTTCAAAAGGAATGAGGATATAAATCCCACTAAAGCCAACCATCCTAGGATGAATCCTAAGCATTCCAAGTTTGCTGAGAAAGAATGTTATAAGCTTCTTGAATTTGAACTTATTGAAAAGTTTGATTCCCAGTGGTCTTGTCAAGCTTTTTATGTCAATAAGAGATCTGAACAAGTAAGAAACAAGCTTAGACTTGTTATAAATTATCAGCCATTAAATCAATTTTTAATGGACAATAAATTTCCTATACCTAACAAACTGTCTTTATATTACAAATCTCAACTGCCAAGTGGTTTTCTAAGTTTGATCTAAAGGCTGGTTTTTGGCAACTTGGCATTCAAAGTGAAGATAGATACAAAACTAGATTTTGTATCCTGAATCATCATTTCCAATGGACAGTCATGCCCTTCGGGCTAATAATTGCTCCTTCACTTTTCCAAAAAGCAATGGGTCCGTTTGGATTAGCTGTTTTTGGGGTTGTTTTTTAAAAACAATACTGTAGCATTTCGTTTTTGAAATACAAGTCCGTTTGGATTAGTTGTTTTTGGGGTTGTTTTTCAAAAACTATATGAAAAACTTTTACTGTAGATGTTTTTTGGATTATTTTTGGAGGTATTTTTAAAACATATTTTTGAGTATTTTATAATTTATAATTTATATATTTATATATTTATATACATTTATGCATTTATAATACATTTATAAATATTTATAAATAAATATATTTATATATTTATATAAAAATATATCAATATATTATAAATGTATTATATTATACATAATACATAATATAAATATATTTATAAATGTATAAATGTATATTATTATAAAGGTATAAATTATAAATGAATATTATATAAATGTAAAAATTATAAATTATAAATTATAAATTTTATATTTTATATAAATATATATTTATGCATTTATAATACATTTATAAATATTTATAATTAAATATATTTATATATTTATATAATAATATATAAATGTATTATATTATATCTAATACATAATATAAATATATTTAGAAATGTATAAGTGTATATTATTATAAATATATAAATTATAAATGAATATTATATAAATGTATAAATTAATATATCATAAATATATATTAATATTATGTATAAATGTATTAATATAATTAATATAAATATATAAATGTATTAATATTATGTATAAATGTAAAATTAATATAATGTATATTAATATAAATGTGTAAATGTATTATATTATATATAATACATAATATAAATGTAAATTATAAATATACATAAATATATATATTATGTATAAATGTACATTTATATAAATGTATAATCTATATAATATATATTATATTATATTATATATAATTTTATAATATATATTTTTTGTATAAATATATTATAAATATATAAACATATACATTAAATAAATAAATTATATATAATTTGAATATATAAATATATTATTTATAAATATTTAATATATATAATATACATTAATATTAATTATAAATATTTGAATATTAATAAATATGGTGTTTATATAATATTTCAATTTGTAATATTTATTGTATATTTCATTATATAAATATTTATATAATATATAAATATATAATATAAAATTTTGCAATTTGTATAATATACATAATATTGTATATATATAATATAATATACATTTATACATTATTACATATTATGTATATTATATATTATACATAACTTTATTATACATTATTATACACAATAATGTACATAATAATGAAAGTACATTAATAATGTATATATTATAATATAATGTACATAATATATTATGTATAAATATTTATACATTTATGTATACAATATTACATATTATGTATATTATATTATGTATAATATTAATGTATGTAAATATTTATATAATATATAATATATAACATATAAATATATAATTTTCAATTTGTATATTTCAATTTATATATTCAATTTACATATTTCAATTTATATATTTCAATTTATATTATATTAATATAAATTGAAATATACATATTAAATTTGTATATTTGGAGTTGTTTTTGATATAATGTTTGGATATGGGTGTTTTTGGAATTGTTTTTGAAATACACATTTACTGTAGCATTTGGAATGTAAAAAACAGTTTTTCAAAAACAGGTGCAAAAACAAGGAATCCAAACGAACCCAATGATTCGTATTATCAAGCCTATTCTCCACTCAGCCTGACATAACTAGGAGTAACTATAGATCCAAATGAATTTCATTCAAAGCTAGACATTCTTCTATCCTTTCAGACAATCTTTTGGCCCTACTTTCTTTCATGAGATATCACAAGGATTTGAAAATATCCTGAGGGATCATCATTAATTTTATGTAAATTTGACAATTTAACAAGTTTAATCAAATTAGTCATATTTGCTTGAATTAGAATGATAAGTTAACAGAAAAATAAAGAATTTTTGGAGCTAATTTCCTAATAATTAGAAATCATCAATCACAAGATTTTATTAATGAAACAAGTTACTAACAGTACTGGAGGATGAGAGGGTACAATGATCAAATTCAACATAAAACATGGTCTTAGATTTATATAAAAAAATATACTAGGTACTTCAATTTGAAAGGCCAAATCCTTTTTTTCTCATTAATATGTCATCAATATCTAATTTGGAATAGGTCCAAAATTTTTGTCAAATAAGGTAATCAATAAAAAAATCTTATTTTTTAGAGGGATGATGAAGCATGAGAAGGGAATATAAGGCCTTGCTTGGATTGTAACTTTCCGTGATCACATTTCCCTATTACCTTTTTCCCTCACATACATCAAATCGCTACAGTAATTTTTCCATGAAAAATCATGAAAAATGCAATCCAAACACAACCTAAGTTTTTTCAGTGGGATGATGAAGCATGAGGAGGGAATATATACGTACTAAGAGGATAATCTATGTGTAGAAAAGAATTTCCTTAAATCTAAGGGGGCAATTTAACTAAAGGAGAGAAGTTTGTAAAATTCAAGGGTGCAAATATAGTACAAACTTAAAAATTTCAAAAAATTTTAAGGTCATTGTATAATTTTATCAAATTTGAGGGTAGGTAATATGTGGCTTTGCCATTGGCTAGATAATTTCTAAACCTTTTAGTTAATTAATTGAAACAATTTAGTAAATTGTTTTAATTATACATTTCTTTTGGTATTCCAAAGTAACAAAGTAAATGTGAAATTTTGACCAAAACTAACAAATTTTTCTTCGATCATAATTGAATGAATACTAATGAGATATGGTAAGATGTGGTACTCACGTTTTACAATTTTGAGAAACTTGGTATAACTTTTAGGACTGGTAAGAACTATTCGAAGATAATAAAAGTACGTTTAAACAAAATTTGGCTACTCATGATTAGGGCTGCAAACGAATCGAGCGACTCGCGAGCGACTCGAGTCGAGGTCGAGTTGGCTCGAGTCGAAATCGAGCTCGAGCTCGAGCTCAAGATATTAAACTCGTTAGCTCGTGAGATCGAGTATGTGTATATATATATATATATATATATATATATATATATTTATTTATTTATTTATTATTATTTTTTTTTCTTTTAAGTATATATTTTTTATTTTAAGTATGTATATTTTTTATTTTTATTTTAATAGTAAAATTACATAGATATCGTTAATATTTTATTGTTTATTAAGAAAAAAATATTATTTTATTTATTTTTAAAAAATAAAAATAATTATTTTTTATTTTTTTCGAGCTCGAGCTCGAGTTCGAGTTCACTAAAATTATGTCAAGACTCGGCTCGACTAGGCCAAAACTTGACTCGACTCGGCTCGTTTGCAACCCTGCTCATGATGAAAATTTTTCTCGTTGTATTAAAAAATAATGAACAATACTATATTTATAATTCAAATAAACATAGAAACTTTAAACTTTCACAAAACTCTATCTAAAATAGGGAATGAAGCCAACATTTTGTTCAAACCGAAGGCAAAAAAGAAGTTGCACGATTTGGTGCAAAAAAAAAACCAAAAGAAAAAAGAAAAATAAGTTAATAACCGACGTATATTATAATCTTGTTTGGATAGTAGATTATTTGAAATAATTATGGTGTGATTTGTGTTGGATGAAAAAGTTATTTAAAGGGATAATATTAGAAATCTCCCCTAAGATTTCTCTTAATATCATCAGTACAGTCAAAGTTTTAAAAATATCACTTACCTCTCTTACTTTTGTTATTTCTGTAACATAATTTTTAAAAACCCTAAACTACCCTTACGCTTGCTAAATAAAAATATTTCTAAACCACTTTATTTACTTCAAAAAAATCATCACCTCAAAAATAATCTCTTGTAGTACTACCACATCACAATGTTATACCCCATAAAATATAAATTTGAAAAATTAAAAAGATATTTAAAAAGAAATACATTTGCATCAATTTAATTCTATATGCTCAAAACCGATTTCTTATGAATTTTTATTTTTTTCCAACGTCTTCTCAACCCTTACTCAAACCATAAGACTGTACCAATCATTATAAAAATCAACTCAAAATAAGCAAATAAATCATGTCCCACTTTGGATAGAGTATTATTTGGAATAATTATTGCATTATTTTTTGTAATGTGATGTATGTAAGATAAAAAGATAGTTGCAAATATAAAAAGGTGGGTTGGGAAATGTATTTATGATACAAGCGAAATATTATTTGGAATAGAAAAAAGGGGATAATTGCAAAAACCTCCCATAAAAGTGAAATATTACAAGCGAAAACAACTTGAGGGGAAAAGAAAAAAGGGATAATTGCAGAAACCTCCCATAAGGTTTCTAATAGTTGCACTCACCTCCCCTACAATTTTAAAAATAGCACTAAGCTCCTCTGAACTTAATGTTTTAATAGTAGATTCAACCCATATCAGAGAAAGTACAATTTAAAAAGTATTTTGAGAAGTGAGATAATACTTTTGTTCCATTTATACCCTTTTTACCTCTTATGAGGTTATATTAGTAAAAGAAAACATTAAAAGTTGAAAATAATTAGTGAAACTTAAGAGGATATAAGTGCAAAAAGAATAAGTGTAGCAATAACAACTAGAAAAAGCAACAAACATATGTTTAGAAATCTCAATTTCTAAAGCATATAAAGTGTACAACCAACTCAAAAAACTTTCCTTTAATAGTGTGTGTAGAAACTTCTTAAAAACCAACAGAGTAATTTTTTTTTTTGTTGGTTAGTTTGCTAGCTAAAAGTGAAGTAGTGGTGCCACAAGAATGGCCTCATCAAGCCACAGGGAAAAAAAAATGGAATTCACCAAAGTGGCAAAGTCACAACAACCAAATGCCATAGTTAACACACTACTTATCATCAATTTGATAATTACTTTGATGATCATGGTTGTTGTACCTTTATTTCTGCTTTATTTCTCCTTTCGTTTCATAAATGTTTAAGATGAAGTGAGATCAATCAAAATCACTGGAGGTTATTTTCTTATAGAGTCTTGTTTGGAGGTTTTTTTCCCTGCCTTTTTCCTACTTTTGCTTCTCTTCTACGCATATAATATATGACTTGAATTGTTCTATCAAGTACTGTCAATCACAAAATGGTGCCATGTTGGAGCATCAATTGGCACTATTTTGTGGCACCATTTTGTCAGTGCACTTGTAGTACCTAATCAGACAAGAAATAATTGTTAATCTTATTTAATTAGTTATCATGAATTTGTTTATTGTCTTAATTTTTTTGTCCAAAATTTGTTCACTAACAACCTTAAATTCTTAGGGTATAGAAGTAAATTCATCCTATTTTAGCTATAGGCCTCAAATTCATGTTAGGAGAGGTTAGTGCTATTTTTGAATTCGTAGAACAGTTGAGTACAATTGTTAGAAATCTCGAGGGAAGTTTCTGCAATTATCCCAAGAAAAAATTACGAAACCAAACACACAGATCCCCTGATTTCCGACAGCTTCCTCGCGAATCTCCAGATCACACGTCGATTTGGCTGACAGGTCGTATTTCTTTCACCCTACCTTTCACTCTACACAACAGAAAGCCACATCCCGGTACCTCTTTTTCTCCGGTCTCTCACTTGCTAGTGTCTAACGATCCATCATTGCTCTACGGTCTAGTGCAGTCGAACAAGAGTTTCCTCCAACTCTCTGCTAAAAGGTAGGTTCTCTCTCTCTCCTATTTCTTTCTAATTTTTTCCCAATATTTTGCCCTAATCCTTCCTTTTTATTTTCTGAAAATTTCTGTCCTAATTCTTTCGGAATCTTTTCAGTGTTGGGTGCAATCACCTCCTGTATGGTTATTTACATGATCGATTATTTCATTTGCCCAATTTTGTTGCCCAAATTATTTTTCATTTTAGCTGAAAGTTTTTGCTCAATTCTTCTGCGATGGGTTGAGTTTTAATACTAGGGTTAACTGTTAAAATCTAGAAGTTGAAGGATATGCTAAGTGTTCACGAAAGAATCAAAGACAGGTTAATTGGGGCAGAACAGGAAATAATTACCCTGAACCTGATTGAGTTGGCTGGGTATTCATCATGTGGAGGGGCTCTTGACTTGAATTCTCCTCTGGTTATTCATTTTTGTAGACTTTCTAGTTGGTGTTGTGCGCTTGGAGATATATAATTGTGGGATTAGGTTAAATTAAAGAAAAGAGAAAGGACAAAAGGAAGAAAGAAAGTGATGTAAACAAAAAATCCCCTGAAGTTAGAGTGCCAATTTGAGTCAGTCGAGTTATAGAGTAGGAGATAAGCTCTCTTCTCTCTTTCTGTCCGTCTATCTCTAAACAGTAGTAAAATTTTTCCTTACCAGACCCTCTCCAGTCTCCAGTGTCCAGTCCTTTTCGGCTGTTGACCATTGAACTAAGAAATTTGTGTGGTCACCTGCCTCTCGCTGTAAAACACTGTCCTCCCAGCTCCTCCTCCATTCCCCTAGCTATTTGCTGAGAGATTGTGGCTTTTGTGTACAAGAATAAGTATATATAGTGGTGGTAAATAAGTATATAGCTTTTATTATGATCTTTTCTTTTGGCAAATGCTGCAAAACATATAATCATCTGGCATAATTTTTTTATGGAAGTTCAACTTCAGCTTGATAATTTCAATAATTACTTCAAAATGATATGTACTATATTCTGTTTTGCCTCGGATATAATCTGTATAATTCTTTCTATTGCCAGGACCGTCAATGTAATTTTAAACCCAGGTATATTAATACTCAAACAGCTTGACTTTTTCTACTTTATCAAATTAACTTCCTCAAGTTTAGGTCATTCATAATGTAAGCAGGATGATAATCTAGCAATATTACTTTTGAATTTGCTGAACATCAATAATATATAAATAGTTGTTAGGCTTGTTTTGACCTAGTTTTTTTAATGCTCCTCCAGCTGCCGTTGGTCCCTTCAAGTTTGTCTTAAATTCAGTACTTGATCTAATGCTTTTGTCCTTATGCATCATCCAAACATGACATATTCAATGTCTTATTGATGGTGCATCACATGTTGGCCTATAAGTGCTGAAAACAACTGTTGTAGTAATCTGAACTTTCAATTTACACCACTAAAAACTGAATGCTAGTACATTTGGTGGCTTTTTTCCAGGAACATGGTTCTGTTTAAACATGCGTTTGTATGGCTGAATTGTGAATAAAGAAATTTGTTTCATGTGCCTAAGAGTAGCAAAGATGAATTACCAATGTTGATCTCTGTCCTTGCCAATGGCATTTGATATTTCATTTGGGGGACCATGGTAAATGTAATGATAATATATTTTGTTCTTTTGGTTCATTATTTGACACAAAGGGTCTTGCAAGATCAGATTTAATACTTACTGCTTAGTGGTTTAATACTTGTTACTGCTTTTACTATTTGATGATAGCAATTCTTACTAAGGGTCTTAAAACAATGCAGTTATCATATTAAGTTTGGAATGTATAGCTTAGAAATTGACTGTTGCCTGTATTAAGCTAGTTGAATCTGTTTTAATACAACAACTGTCTCACTCAAACCGGACTTGAACCCACCTTGGATACAACAAAATAATAGTGACGTAATTTTCCATCAAGAGTTGTTGAGTGAAATCTGGGATTAAGAGTTATAAAAAGGTGAAGAGTTAATTAATGAAGAAAATTTAAAAACTTAAATCCTGATTATTTCATAATTATTAGCTTGGCCAGATTACATACAAGTTTAGATGTTTTCTTTGGACTTTAAAAAAAGCTTGAAAAAGTTGTAAGGTTTGAACTTTGAACTAGTTTGGAGCCACCACCGAACGGAAAAAAAGGCACTCTTCCAAAGATAAGAAACTCCTACAATATAGAGAAAAAGGTTAATTATGTCGTATTCAACCTATCATATATTTGATTGGGTGAATGCTAACATTTGGTATTTCATGAATTGTGTGAAAGTTGTATCCTGCTTACGTATTTCACGTATTGTGGTTCTTGCATATAAGAATGAGTATATAAAGTGTTAGTAAATAAGTATATAGCTTTTATTAGGATCTTTTGTTTTGGCAAATACTATGCTATGGAAGCATGGTTCATATTCCACCATAAACAGTTCATGTATTACAAAGAGATAAAGTTATCATGCAACAGATTCCATCTAATTCAACACATGTTGGATGCTTATTCACTACATTCTTCTGTATTTGACTTCTTACTTTCTCTTGGCCACTAATTTATGGACACCTAAAAATCTGATGACATCCCATAATATTACCAAAAGCTGAACCCTCACTTGTCTTTTCTCTCTCTTCTCTCCCCTGTTGTTGGGTGTTCATCTTGCAAAGGGTGGATTTTCTCTGGACAACAGCTTCGGATATTGAGTAAGTTTCTTACTTTTACTCTTTTGAATTGTTACTGTTTTTTTTTTAATATTCTTCTGAATTGTTGTTCTTTAGTTTGGTCTTATGTAACTTATGGAGATTGACCAAAAGTTAGCTTTTGCTGTTTGTTTGATATGGGGAAAATATAGAATTTCCTGCTTTTCAGGATCAGTGATGAAAAAGGTGGGTCCTCCAATGAAAAAGAGAATGACCCTTTTTGGATTAACTGGGGATATTTCCCTGGATTACATTTTCCTGAAATAAAGATGATTTTGTGGCTATATTCCCTTTAAATTGGTTATTGCCCCCCTTTTTTTTCCAATGACAATTTTGCAGAGTTATTGATTGCCGGCTACAGTTTGTTTTGATTAGTAAGGAATCATTGGAGATATAGATAGATAAACGTTTGTTTTCCAATGCTTATGACAATAATGTTTAAAGGGCCTGTATCAAGTATCAAAATAAGATGATATTCAATAATCAAGGTGGTAAATTAGTAACCACTCATATAGTATGATTAATCTGTGTTCATATAAATTTGATTAGTCTATGCTAGGGAAGGTAAAATGGTTTTAAGCTGGGTAATGAATTGTTTACGGCATGCATTGCTTTCTTCTGAATCAAAATAGACCAACTTCTATGTGGCATTTATGCATTTGATATGAATATTTTTTCTTGGTGTTCATATTCTGCAAGGTAGCAAGCTCACCCATTTCCTTTTTCATTTTGGATTTGTTTTTCGAGGAGTTCCATTTTTTTTGTATTTTCAAAGATGTGTTCGTATTTTAAAGCCATGAATATACTGCTGTGCAACATACATACCATTTCAAAGTCTGGAGTTTGATTATTATCCTTAAATAGTATTTGATGGTTACCAATTGAGCTGCGTTGTATTTTCTGTTAGAAGCATTTTTTAGATCTTTAATTTTCTTAGAGATGTAATTGAAAAAAGTTTTTTCTTTAAGTGGAGTTTGAGGTGGATGTTGATGTCAACGGTGAGGTGGTTGGGAGTTCTGTGGATATTGATGGCAGGACCGATGATGAAAATGCTACTGCAGGAAGCCCTGTTGATGGGGTGCTTCAACATTGCCCGGATGTAAAGGTGGATCAACATGTTTCCAGAAGGGAAATAGTTGAACTAGAAGAGACGCAAGCTGTCAATAGTTTGGTTTCCAATGATGAACCTTATGTAGGCCAGGAATTTGAGTCTGAAGCAGCGGCACATGCATTTTACAATTCATATGCTACAAGAGTGGGTTTTATAATACGTGTGAGCAAGCTTTCTCGATCAAGGCGTGATGGATCTGCTATTGGCCGGGCACTTGTCTGCAATAAAGAGGGCTTTCGAATGCCTGACAAGCGTGAAAAGATTGTAAGGCAAAGGGCAGAAACAAGGGTCGGTTGCCGAGCCATGATTTTAGTTAGAAAAATAAGCTCTGGAAGATGGGTTGTTACGAAATTTGTTAAGGAACATACTCATCCGTTAAATCCTGGAAAAGGCCGGAAGGATTTAATCTACGACCAATATCCGGTTAGTACCTTTATGTTTTTCCTTTTTTTTTTTTGAATTTTTGCTTTTGTCCAGCAATAAAATGCAATGCCTTGCATTTCAAATAATAGAGGGTTTTCAATTTTTATGGCTTAGTCTCTGAATTTTGAGTTTCAATGTTTGGAGGAATTGTTCCACACTTTGATACACTTTGTAGTGAGTAATGTCCAGCATTTGGTGTTAGAACATAGAGAGATGTACATAAAGATGAGCACACATATTCATGGATGTATGCATGCTTATATTGATATTTTTGTGTTATATGCACAAGGAAAATTTTGATGACATGTCTGTGCATTTTTTTGGTTTTCTGGTCTTACTTCTGAATTCAAACATGAAAGGAGGCTTTGTCCTCAATAAAGCCATAAAGGCAAACTCTTAACCTTAGTCCTGGGATAATGTTGTCAGCTTTTTAAGATAAATGCAGGTTTCCTGTGGAGATAAGTTTGTATTTGAATAAAATTTGAGATATTCCAAATGGTTGATCTATGGGACATAATTCGGGGGCCAAGATGGAGCCGGTGGTTTGGGAGAAAAACCTACATAATCGATGGTTTGGTGGGCGGGTCCTAGTGTCTAGATTTGAAGTCTGAGCAAATCTTTGATGTTGATCTAGATGAGAGGATGATGTTATTTTTACTTTCTTTATGTACATCTTTAGAACTTAAAAAAGAAAAGTAATTTTTAAACACTGTGCAACTTAATGATCTTGAAACCTGTCGGGACAAAATAAATTTAGTGAAGAATAGGATTTATATGTTGTTGGCAATGCTATCACAATAAGTGATGCAACACTGGTGAAACGCAAAATGGAATTCTGTTGCAAAAATCTCCTCAATTACAATGCTTCATTTCTGGTCTTGAATCCTTGTGTTTATGGACGTTGGAAGTGAAAGATTTGAGTTAGAACCCCTCTGATGCAGGATGCATACGCGAGCATACGCGAGAACTTGCTAGAACCCCAAATGATATATCATTTGAGTTAGAACCCCAAATGATATATTTTCTAACTTGCTGCTTAGAATTTCTAGAAAAAGGCAGATCTTCCTTGCTCATTTTCTTTGCATTTCAGGTTATTTTGATCTAGTGATTGGTAATGTACCGTTAGAACTGTTAGGCAAGAAGAATATTCTCGTAATTTCAGCAATAGGTTCTTGTAAGCATCAAAGTTTCAAGTGTAGAGTCAAAATTGGTGGCTGCCTCCTCTGAAGTAGTCATATCCAATTGGGTTTCTTTTACTAGAATATTTGGATTAACATTTTCAGCAATAGTTGGATGTTTTGGATATACAGTTTTCTCAGTCAAACTTTGTTTGAAGACTAGCAGTTTTCTTGGTCCTTGACTGGTTTTGAAGAATAGCTCTTTCTTAGATACTCTGTTTCCTTAACCCTGTATATGTTATAGTAGCGTTATGAGGTTGGGAATGAATTGAATTTGTTCCGTTGCCTTTTTTTTTTTGGGAGAATTGAGGGCAACCTAAGCTTGGCTGGTTAGCCATGATGAGATCTAGGTGGAAAGCCTAAAATGGCTACTTCCTGCTACTCTTGCTCTCTATCTCAGATCCTTAGGTTTTTGCTTCTATAATCAGATGCTCTGAAGAGTTTTATATTCAGATCTTGTCTGCCAGCTTTTAGGTGCTGCTTCATACTTTGACCTATCAATTCTATGTGCTTATTATAGGGGTAACGAAATAAATAATGGCAAAATTTGATTGCATTTTTTTTTTTTATGTTTTTGGGGTTGGGGTTTGAACACATCAATTTATTCCCTAGACAAACTGTTTATGTGGCCTGAGGAGAGTAGATGCAGGAGAAGTTCTATGAGATAAGAAGGATAAAGGTAGATGAGGATAAAATCCAAAATAAGTTACAATTGATCAGGATGAGAAGATAAGGTTTTAATGACAGTTAGGCTTTATTGCAATGTAACTTACAATAAGATTCGGATGAGAGATAAGACTGTATACTGAAACTTCAGGTATATAGATGTCACTGCATATTTGTCTTTCTAAAAACATTTACATCTTATATAGAACCCGTTGCTCTGTTACTTTGTTCATCACTGGAAGTTCTATTCCTCCGTCTAGCACTTCCACCTGGGTCGTCAGCAGAGGGGACAGTGGTCAGGTAGCATCTGATATTTGATAACTATGATGCTGAAACCTCTAGTGTCTTTTTCTGGGTATCTAGTTTTATGTGAGTGCTTGTGCTGTATCTTCTGTTACTGCACTGGTTGCATACCTAAGATTCTTTTTTGTTGCTGTGCACTCAGTGCTAGCTAGCTGCTGATGTCCTAGAAGGTTAATGCCTTGCATTCTGAGGCTTGATTGGGGTAAATCACCTGAATTAGATCAACCTGCCTGATGATGAAAGGCTTCGAGAGCTAGTTACATTAGTATTTTAGCGAGAATAGTGTAAATGTGTTTTCAGTAGTAAGTCCCATATTCTGTAACATGCATATAATTCTTAAATTTACCAGCCTTTGCTTTTTCCCCGTCTAGTTTCACTTAAAGGAATACTATGCCTGGTTCATGAATCATACAACATTCTTTCTTTCTGTGTGCTTGAGTTTCTCCACTCCCTCCTCCCTCTTGGTGCTCTTTTATGGCTTCCGTAAGCATCATAATTTTTCTGAAATATGTAATCTTCACCACCAAGTATTCTACATTTTGCCCCTTAGTCTGCATGTCTTATTCAGCAAACATGACCTGGCTTTGGCTGTGCATGATTTTGTAGTAAAATGTTGATAGATGTGGTCTTTCAGTTTTCCTCAGGTTCGCTGTTTTCAGAATTTGTCAAGAGTATTTTCTTCTCGGTCGTATTGACCCTTTATAATGTAGAAGTATTGTGTGAGTTCACTTTAAACAGTGCCAATTTCATGTTACTTAAATGTGCTTGTTGAAAAGGGATGTCATTTCGTTTTAAAGTTCATTTATCTTGTAGAATGTTTGGTTATTGTTGTAAAGGTCCAGTGTGCCTTTTAGTTTTAGCACATTCGTGTCTATATCTCACTAATTATTTTTCTTTATCTCTTCTCTAGAATGAGCATGATAAAATTCGGGAACTTTCACAACAACTGGCTGTTGAGAAAAAGCGAGCTGCGACCTATAAAAGACACTTGGAAATGATTTTTGAGCACATTGAGGAGCACAATCTATCTCTTTCTAAGAAGATCCAGGATGTTGTAAATAATGTGAGGGAAATAGAGTCTAAAGAGCATCAGAGTCATAGATAGTTTTGAGTATGTAAACTACTTTACATTGGATGGTGTAAAAATAAGCAAAAATTACAGGCCTTGTCTTCAGATGCAGTTAGGTGAAAAGGCATTACAACGATTGTAGTTCTGTTACTAAATTATTTGATGTCTTCAGCCCTCAGATTTGGATGTCCCTTGAATGCTGAAACTGGACACTCCTGGTTATTTGTACAATCATGCACATTGTAGGAAAATATTAGATAGACAACACGTTCCTTGTGTCATTTTTGGAGCTTGGGAAATCACAGCAAATTTTCCATCAGACGTGTATGAACTTGTAATGAGATTAACCCATATATATTAGAAGCAGTCGTCTGTTGTAGTTTGTATATGTTCTTGCATTCATGAACTACGGGGGAAAATACCGGTTTTCATCCCCAAACTTTCGGCACAAGACACATTTCGTCCCTCATCTTTCGGGCATGACACATTTGGTGTCTGAATTAACAATTTTTGACCAAATGTCATCCTCAGACGGCAATTTAGCCAACCTTTAACGGACCGTTATGTAAATGTGGCTATCTGAAGCAAAATCAGGTGAAAAATGCCGTTGTCTTTACTTTCTCTTTTTCTTTCACTTCAACAACTTCCTCTGCAAATTTCCAAGACTAAGCTCCTACTGCAAATTTCTCTGAGAGTAAACCCCCTCTTCCAATTATAAATATATAATTATAATTATTTAATACATATAAATATTACTTATACTAATATTTTATATAATTATAATGTATATTAGATATTAAAGCTAATCATTATATAAACTTATATTCATAATAATAAATATAATTATAATTATCTAATTTATTAATATTATATACACATATATATTATAAGGGATAATTTCAGAAACCTCCCCTAAATTAGCTTATGGAAAAATGGGAAAATGGATAATTTATGGAGAAAAGTTGTAAAGAGCTGGTGTTTTATTGGAGAACTGGTTTATTTTTATTTTATCCGATAAATAAATTTGTTTATGAAAAAATGGGTACTCTGTTCTTATAATAGAGGAAAGCCATAAAGAGCTGAAGTTTTATTGGAAAATGAGTTTATTTTTATTTTATTCGATAAATAAATTTATTTATGAAAAAATGGGTACTCTGTTCTTATAATGGAGGAAAACCCTAAAGAGCTAGTCTTTTATGGAAAAGTGATACTTTATAGAAAGTGACCGCGATTTGGTTTATGAAATTATCCAAAAAAAAAAATTAGAATGAATTTGTTTATTTAATTAAATAATTATTATATATATTTATATAATGCATTATATAATTATACTAATATTATTATAAAATATATAATTATAACTATATTATATATATAAATATTAATTATACTAATATATTATATGATTATAAAGTATATTATATATTAATTATAAATTTTAGTATATATTAGCATATTTATAATAATAAATATAATTATAATTATATAATATATTATTACTATATACACATATATATTACAAATATATGCACATACAATATACATTTATAAATATATATATATAAATATATTATAGTTATTACCCTAAATATATTAGAGTTATTAGGGTATAGTTATTATAGTTATTATAGTTATTACCCTAAATATATTATAGTTATTAGGGTATATACCCTAATAATATATTTATATATATTTATAAATGTATATTATATGTGCATATATTTTAATATATATGTGTATATAGTAATAATATATTATATAATTATATTTATATTTATTATGATAAATATACTAATATATACTAAAAATTATAATTAATATATAATATACTTTATACTCATAAAATATATTAGTATAATTATATAATGCATTATGTAAATATATATAATAATTATTTAATTAAATAAACAAATTCATTCTAAATTGTTTTTTTGGATAATTTCATAAACCAAATCGCGGTCACTTTCTGTAAAGTATCGCTTTCCCATAAAAGACTAGCTCTTTAGGGCTTTCCTCCATTATAAGAACAGAGTACCAATTTTTTCATAAATAAATTTATTTATCGAATAAAATAAAAATAAACTCGTTTTCCAATAAAACTTCAGCTCTTTATGGCTTTCCTCTATTATAAGAACAGAGTACCTATTTTTTCATAAACAAATTTATTTATCGGATAAAATAAAAATAAATCAATTCTCCAATAAAACACCAGCTCTTTATGGCTTTTCTCCATAAATTATCCATTTTCCCATTTTTCCATAAGCTAATTTAGGGGAGGTTTATGAAATTATCCCTTATAATATATATGTGTATATAATATCAATAAATTATATAATTATAATTATATTTATTATTATGAATATAAGGTTATATAATGATTAAATTTAATATCTAATATACATTATAATTATATAAAATATTAGTATAAGTAATATTTATATGTATTATATAATTATAATTATATATTTCTAATTGGAAGAGGGGGTTTACTCTCGAAGAAATTTGCAGTAGGAGCTTAGTCTTGGAAATTTGCAGAGGAAGTGAACACAACGTCATTTTCCACCTGATTTTGCTTCGATTAGCCACATTTACTTAACGGTCCGTTAAAGGTTGGTTAAATTGTCGTTTCAGGATGATATTTGGTCAAAAATTGTTAATTCAGACACCAAATGTGTCATGCCCAAAAGATGAGGGACGAAATGTGTCTTGTGCCCAAAGTTTGGGGATGAAAACCGTTATTTTCCCGAACTACGGCTACGATGTGCTTGGCAGTTTAAATGTGTAGATTCTGAGATTTAGAAGTATGTGATTTTGGGAGATGTCATTCTGGTGACGTACATGTTATGTGGTGTTGCATGGTTAATTTTGTCTATCAACATTTTGAGATGGTGATGGGCGGTAAGTAGACAGATCCTCCTTTACAAGAGGAAAGCAAATATTTTTCCGGAGTTTGGCCGTTCCAAGAGGAAGCGAATCATGACCGACATTTCCAATTCGCCCGTTCTCACGGTGAAGGACGATGTAACGTGGTACATTGATTCTGTTTTTTCTTCCCAAGACTAAGGAAAATATAATTAGCAAAAACAAACTGATAATCATAATAACTTAAAGGAGAAAAAAAAAACTAGGGAGTTTGTAAGTTAACTAAAAATGAACATTTTTGGCTTTTGTTTGGTTAACGCTTATGGTGATTTCTTGAAAAGATTTCTTGTGTGTACTTTTTTCCATTGCATATATTTTTACTTAAAATTTTATGCACTCATACATTGCATAAAACTCTATCAATAAATGCAATTGTATCTATTCCTCTCTTTCCATCCAAATCAATATTCCTGGTATCAAAATTTTATGAGAAATCTCTGTTAGTGCACAATTTTATCAGAAATTTCTGTTAGTGCACAATCTTGTAACGCAAAATTCTTCTTTCTTTTGCCCATTGTAAGCAAGGTGTTTGATCATACATCTATTTAAAAGTATACCACTAAATAATATGATTAAATTTTGTAGAAAGTATATAATGTAAGAGTTCCTCATTCTGAATGGTGTCAATTTCTAGAGACAAAAATCTTCGTTCCCTGTTTTAGCTTTTCCGTGGGATTAATCTTCATGTACACCAGTAGGCTGCAAACGAACCAAGTTGACTTCGAGCTGACTCGAGTCAAATTTGAGCTCAAAATATTAAATTTGTTAGACTCGCGAGCTCGAGTATATATATATTATTTTAATAGTAAAATTACATATATACTTAATATTTTATTATTTATTAAGACAAAATATTATTTTATTTATTTTTTAAAATTAAAATAATTATTTTTTATTTTTCAAGCTCGAGTTTTAAATTGTCCGCTCGTCGAGCTCGAGATCGAGTTCGTGTTCAATAAAACTAAGTCAAGAATCGGTTCGATTAGGGCAAAACTCGATTTAGCTCGGCTCTAAATCTGCGCTCTATGTGCAAATTTGAGAGTAAGATTTAAGTTGGGAATATTTGTCATGCGTACAAGCCGATGAATGTAACATTGTTAGTACATAAAATATTAATTCAAAAATTATAATATAATATTGGTATTGATTTCATTAGGAAAAAAATAAAGGGGGCTCACAGGTTCTTAGGTGTTAGTTTTTTCACAAAAGTAAAATTAATTTTTTTTTAATTTAGAAAATTGTCTAAATGAAATTATTGTATAAATGCGAGTATATGCATTCACATAATAAATTATATATAATGTAGGTGCATTGATCTATTGGAGAGCACCCATTAGGGAAAAAAAATCTAAAAATAAATATAGACAAACTTGCAATTCAATTAAATAACGTGGTCAGAGGCGTATTCATCAGATAACCCTCTAATTCAAATGGACTGGTGTGAAAGTCAATTCTTCAATTGCAAAATGGGTAACGTGATAATATTATTGTTATTGATTTTCAAAACATGACATGTAATTTGTGACATCTAAAAAGTATCATTACCAATAGGCAAATTAGTGATTAATACTAAATAGCTATACTAAGGTGTCCTTAAAAACCTGTTATTCTTGGAAGCACTAAATCAAATTTATTTCGAAAAATTTGTGTGATAGCCAAAAAATCACGAATTTGAAAGTCTGATAGAAGTTAGAACGTCCAATGCACGTTTGGAAACTACCAATTCGTGCATTAAAAGCATCACAGCACTGTTGTTTTGAATTTGACAGTGCAGTAAATTGAATGACTAACAGGGACTCATATGGCGTCGGCCGTGGTCAATTTATTATGGGGATACTTACTCCCATCAAGCTCCTGTACACTGTGCAGCAGCCTCGTCCATGGTCGCTCAAGCCTCAGCTTGATGTGTTCTTGGCTAGTAACCATGTGAGAGATACCTCTGACTTCAGAATTATTGGATGCTGTGGCCCTCTTTCCTTTAGCGTCTATACATAGAGGACAATTTTATTGCAGAGGTGAGTTTTCTTTGCTTGTCCTCATATCAGTTGATCAGTCTTGAAACTCATCAAAACAACCAATCTTGTTGAAATAATACAGGCGATGGACAATGTGAGTTTCCTAGAGTTGGTGTTCAAAAACAGAAGAACCTTTACTTTAGGACTTCGTCCAGGTGTGGACAATGCATTCATCACGTCACTGCTTGTAATTCTTAGTGAAATCAATAACTATTATCCGTACTACTGGTGAAAATTTCTTTTGTATTTCGTAATTCGGTGGAACGTGAGCCCTTCGGTGTGTGGAACATTTTCTGGTTCTTTTCGTAGCATTGAAAACCAAGATTTCTCCTTAGTTAATCGTAAAGAGACAGGTATTTTTCTTTCTTTAGCGATAGAAATTGACCTGAATGATTAATTACATGACTCTTGCCAAGACTAACGAAAAAGAGTCACCCTTGCTTGCGAACTATTAATATTCTAAATCAGTTTTTCATATATTTCAAATAAACCATTGTAGAGAAGTTAGAAGCAATTATGTTTCCACAAAGAAAATTGGGTTTTGTACAATGCCAGATAGTGGTGCAAAAAAGTTAATTATTACGTTGCAAAAACATTTTTGCGGCGCTTTTTTGATGCATGGACTACGCAGCATAGGAGTGGCCGTCTCAAAGAAGACGATAACATTTTACGTTGTAGAGCAAACAATTGCGGCACTTTTTTGAATTAAAAGGAAGAGCCACAAACGTATATATGTAGCAATTCTTGTATTTTTTTTTAAAAAAAGTATTGTGCTGCAAAATGTGTTTCCATTAATCCCAGCTTCTTGAAGGATTTTTGCGTTTTCCACCGAAACTTGCGTTCTGTGGCAATCTTTTGTTGAAGCTGCATATCAAACTCAAAATAGCAACCAAATTTCAAAAATTTTCAGCATCCATAAACTGCTTCAATACGAGTAAAGTTCATAGAACTCGTAAAATTGCTTTAATACAAGTCAACTTTAAATATTCATAATAAATAGGGTCATATAATGCTCGAATATAAGTTAACTCATAAAATCATAATAACATATTAATAGCAAACATATTGAACTAAATCAACTGCTGTTGACCTTGGTCGATCAATCCTTGGTTTTGATGATTAACAAACCAAAATGTAGATTTGGGCTAATGTTTTTATGTGAGCAATTTGTTAGAACAGATTCTTGTGGCACAAAAGAAAAAACAAAAATAGGGCACTCATGTCGGACGTCCGAAAGGAAGCTATCGGACGTCCGAAAGGATGAAGAACATCAAGAAGGAAACTCTGTCGGACGCTCGTGAGGAAGCATCGGACGTCCGAGAAATTTCGCAAAGATTTGATGACTCTCTGACAACGTTCGGACGCAGGGTTCGGACGTCCGACAGGTGATTTGGACGCAGGGTTCGGACGTCCGACAGGTGATTTGGACGCAGGGTTCGGACGTCCGACAGGTGGTTCGGACGTCCGACAGGCCAACGGCTAGTTTTGACAGCATTTAATATTTGACCGTTGTAGAGTCTTTTGGAGCCATTTCTCACCTTCTATAAAAACCCCAAAGCACAAGAAGACAAGAGACTTTTGCCAACACAAAATACAAGCTTACAAGTGAGATTTTTGAGTAGAAAGATTCTTTGTTGGTTGTATAAGGGGTTGGGGAAGTTGGGTTGTGAGGTTGCTCAAGTGAAGGTTACTCTCTTGGAGGAGTAAAACCTTGGTGAAGGTGAACCTATCACTTGAAGTGGTAAAACCTTGGTGAAGGTTGCCTCATTTATATAAAATAGTTCTTAATTGGATGAGTGATCTTTCAAGTGTAGGTTGTTGAGGGTTAACTAGAATAGTTGTAAAACTCCTTGGCTCAACCAAAGAGTGTTTGGGGTGAGGAAGGAGTGAGACTTCACTTGTACATCTTGGTTAGCATCGCCATCTATTGAAGAGGCTATTGGATTGATATTTGGTTTGCATTTCTTATCTTTTTTCTTTAATTAAGTTTTCTTTATTGTGCTTAAATTTGATATATCTTTGTGCATCATTGTGAAATTGTTTGTACTCATTGGGTTGCACCGGGCCTTACAATTGGTATCAGAGCTTGGTCTCTTTTGATCAAGCTTAACCCCTTAGAGTAAAGATCATGACAACCATAAAAGTTTCTTTTTTAGAAGGGCAATCTATTGATAGACCACCTATGTTTAATGGTTCTCATTTTAGTATGTGGAAACAAAGAATGATGATTTTCTTACAATCCGTTTATATTGAATTATGGTATGTGGTAGAAGATGGTCCTTATGAAGCCAGAATAATTGACTCTACCACTAATTTGAGTAGATTAAAGACTAGACAAGAATTGAATGAAAAAGACAAGAGATACCTTTCTTTGAATGCCAAGGTCATGCGTATATTGTACAATGCATTAGATGTAAATGAATCTAGTAGGATTAAAGGTTGTAAATCAGCTAAAGATATTTGGGATAAATTGTGTGTATTTCATGAAGGTAACCAAGATATTAAAGAACAAAAGAAATCTTTGCTTGTTTCTCAATATGAATTTTTCAAAATGCATCCTCTTGAAAATGTTGATAAGATGTGTAGTAGATTTTGTGACATTATTGAAGATCTTAAATTGCTTGGAAAAGAATATTCTTTGGGTGAGAAAAATAGAAAGATTTTGAATGCCTTGCCAAAAGAATGGGAAAACAAAATAAATGCTATAGAAGAGGCAAAGGATTTAAATTTTATGTCCATTGAATCTCTTGTGAATTCCCTAACCTCTTATGAATTAAAGCTGAAATTCAAAGTGCAAGAGGAAGAAAATGCAAGAATGTATAAGAGAGGCATAGCTTTTAAAGCATCTCAAGTGAGGGATAACCCATCCTTCATGGATAATGAAAACATGGAAGTGGACAATGATATAACTCCTCATATCAAAAGTTTCAAGAAGATCTTCAACAAGAGAAGTTCAAAAGGAGATTGCAAAATTACATGGGATGAATGCAATTCAAAAAGAGAAAAAGAAGAGTTGGCACAAATGGCACTAATGGCCGTTGGAGAAGATGAGGTAAGTTCTTATCACTCTTCTTGTGATGAAGATAATGAAGATGATGATGTGAAAATTCTTATGATTAAAATGCATAAAAGTTTGAGAAAATCTTATGCTAAAAATAATGATTTGAAAACAAAAATAAATGATTTGTTGGAAGAAAACTCCAAACTTTTTCAAGAAAACAAATGTTTGAGAATGGAAAATGATGATTTAAAAAATCAAAAAAGTGTTTTTGATTGCAAAAATAATTTGAAAAGGAAGTTGGAAGAGAAAACAAAGTTTTATGAAAAAATGTTGGAGGAACGAAATTTGTTAAAGAAAAGAATTAATGACTTGAACGAGTTTCTCCAAAATGAAAAACAAAAGTTTTCTCAAACAAAAGAAAGCAAATCTTTTCAAGGCACAAATAAGTTTGCTATGATAAGAAGTAAGAAAATTAGTTGCATTAAATCCACCTATGTGCAAAATACTTCTATCATGTGTCACTTTTGTTGCAAATTTGGACATATGCAAAATGATTGCTATGTAAAGAAAAATATGAGAAAATGCATGAAATCCATGTGGATTGCTAGATCATGTCGTATTAACTCCCAAGGACCCTATAAAGAAAGGATACCAAATGAAATTTCTCATATTTAGGTACATCATGAAGATTTGATCCAAGAAGTGCTAAATGGTTGTAAGTATATTTGAAAATTTTGATATTCAATATGGTCTTGATTTGAAAAATAAAGGGGGAATTTGTTTTTTTGATTGATGCCAAAAAGGGGAGTAGGATTTATTGAAATTTCTTTGTATGTTGGCACTTTCTAAGGGGGAGCTTTATTTGAACTTATTTGATAAAAGAAATCTTCATTTTGTTTGTCATCATCAAAAAGGGGGAGATTGTTGATCTTGGTCGATCAATCCTTGGTTTTGATGATTAACAAACCAAAATGTAGATTTGGGCTAATGTTTTTATGTGAGCAATTTGTTAGAACAGATTCTTGTGGCACAAAAGAAGAAACAAAAACAGGGCACTGATGTCGGACGTCCGAAAGGAATCTATCGGACGTCCGAAAGGATGAAGAACATCAAGAAGGAAACTCTGTCGGACGCTCTTGAGGAAACATCAGACGTCCGAGAAATTTCGCAAAGATTTGATGATTCTCTAACAATGTTCGGACGCAGGGTTCGGACGTCCGATAGGTGGTTTGGACGCAGGGTTCGGACGTCCGACAGGTGGTTCGGACGTCCGACAGGCTAACGGCTAGTTTTGACAGCATTTAATATTTGACAGTTGGAGAGCCTTTTGGAGCCATTTCTCACCTTCTATAAAAACCCCAAAGCACAAGAAAACAAGAGACTTTTGCCAACACAAAATACAAGCTTACAAGTGAGATTTTTGAGTAGAAAGATTCTTTGTTGGTTGTATAAGGGGTTGGGGAAGTTGGGTTGTGAGGTTGCTCAAGTGAAGGTTACTCTCTAGGAGGAGTAAAACCTTGGTGAAGGTGAACCTATCACTTGAAGTGGTAAAACCTTGGTGAAGGTTGCCTCATTTGTATAAAATAGTTCTTAATTGGGTGAGTGATCTTTCAAGTGTAGGTTGTTGAGGGTTAACTAGAATAGTTGTAAAACTCCTTGGCTCAACCAAAGAGTGTTTGGGGTGAGGAAGGAGTGAGACTTCACTTGTACATCTTGGTTAGCATCGCCATCTATTGAAGAGGCTATTGGATTGATATTTGGTTTGCATTTCTTATCTTTTTTCTTTAATTAAGTTTTCTTTATTGTGCTTAAATTTGATATATCTTTGTGCATCATTGTGAAATTGTTTGTACTCATTGGGTTGCACCGGGCCTTACAACTGCCAATCCTTACAATAGACTTGATAAAGTAGAGAGTGATAGAGAAGAGGAAATGAAAAAATGTTGTATTAGATAAATTGTGTGTTTACAAGTACATGATGTGCCTTATATAGGTATGGTAAGATATGATAAATGTAATAGTTGTGGTAGTTAATAAATGTTGTAAATACATATGGTTGGTGGATGGTAGAATACACTAGATGCAACATAGAAAACTCTAGAAATATGAGTTAGTTGGTAGCTATATTTACATTTAACATCCCCCCTCAAACTCAAGGTGGTAAAGTGGAGATCAACCTGAGTTTGGGAACGAGAATATGAAACTGTCTTGGTGAATGGGATTTTGTGAAAAGATCCGCAATTTAATTTGCAGACACCACAGGTACCAGAGAAAGAGTTTGTTGCATGAGATGGTGCTAAACAAAATGGTAGTTAATCTCTATGTGTTTCATCCTTTTATGGAAGACGTCATTATGAGCGATTTGAACAGCACTCTTATTATCACAATAGATAGGAGTACTAGCAGAGAATGGAACACCAATGTCATGAAGGAGCCAGTGCAACCATAGAAGCTCAGCAGTAGTATCAGCAAGGGCACAATACTCCGACTCTGAGCTAGATTGAGAAACAACTGATTGCTTCCTCCTTCGCCAAGAGATAAGGGAATCTCCAAGAAAGAAACAGTAACTTGTTGTAGAGCAATGGTCAGTAGGATCATCAGCCCAATCAATATCAGAATATGAGCGTAACTCTAGAGAAGAAGATAAGAAAAAATGCAATCCACGATAGATGGTTCCTTTCACATAGTGCAAGATTTGAAGAACTACAACATAGTGAGTGGAACGTAGACTTGACATGAATTGGCTCACCAAGTGTACAACATAAGATATATCTGGTGGAGTGATAGTTAAGTAGACTAGACTCCCGACTAACTGACGATACTGAGTAGGGTCACTTAAAAGTTCTCCATCATTTGGACATAACTTGATATTAGTTTCAAGTGGAGTGTCAATAGTTTTGGAATTTATTATACCAGCATGAGAGAGAAGATCTGATGCATACTTGGTTTGGGATAAATAGTAACCCATAGAGGACTTGAAGACCTCAAAACCAAGAAAGTATGAGACTGTCCACAAATTCTTCATCTCAAATTGTGTGCTACGGAATTCCTTTAAGGTTTGAATTCCTACTCTGTCGTCACCAGTGATTAGCATATCATCCATATAGAGAAGAAGCAGACTAATTCCAGATGAAGATTTTTTGATGAATAATGCGGAATCATATGAGCTGCTAGAAAAGCCAATTTTCCAAGGGTGCCGCCAAATTTTGAATATCAGGCTCGAGGAGCCTGTTTAAGCCCATAGAATGCTTTCTTCAGACGACAGACTTTGTTTGGATGATGATCATAGTCAGGAGGAGGAGACATGTATACTTCCTCAGAAAGATCACCATTGAGAAAAACATTTTTGACATCCATTTGAAAAATATCCCATTGATGAACAATAGCAATAGCAAGCAAGAATCTTACAGATGTGATATGGGCCACAGGAGCAAAAGTTTCTTCATAATCAATCCCATGTTCTTGGGTGAATCCTTTTGTAACCAAACGAGCTTTGTAGCGTTCGACAGAACCATCAAAACTAGTCTTGATTTTGTACACCCATTTGCATCCAACTGCAAACTTTCTTGGAGATAGATCAACCAATTCCCATGTATGTGTTTGAGTGAGAGCCTACAATTTCTCAGCCATTGCTTTCTACCAAATGGAACTAGAACAAGCCTCTCGATACGTTTGGGGCTCATATAGGGTAGCAAGGGTAGGATAATAATGGTAATCTTTTAAATAAGATAGAGCAACTCTTACTCTGGTTGGCCGACGAGTAGTTAAAGGTGGTGATGATGAAGATTCTACAAAATCTATAGCCTGATCAGCATGGTTAGAAGGGTCATTAGGAGGCTCGGCAGATGAGCTGTCAATACCTGCATCAGATGACTTTTCTTCTGGAAACAGATCTATAAGATTATTAGTAAAAAAAACATGGAGAATTAGATAAGATATGAAATGTAGACATACATGAAAAAGATTTATGCTCCCAAAAGAGAACATGACAAGAGACTCTAAGATGTTTAGCTATAGAATCATAACATCTATACCTCTTGTGTTGAATTCCATAATCTAATAAACAACAGAGTCAGGATCGAGGTTCAAGTTTTGTTCGTTCACGTGGTTGAAGCAGAATGAAACAAGCACTAATGCAGATTCAAATCTCCAAACTCCCACTCTTGAAGAAACAACTTGCACAGGCGGTGGAAGGATCTATCTTGATCAGGTTATGAAACAAAGTTGATGGAAAAAATCTCGATCCTTCTAACCCGTGAAGGTATGAACCTTGAATTTAATTACAACCCATGACTTAACAAGATACTGAACCAAGATTTGTTGGTAGAACGGCGCTACAATTCAATGTGGTCTTGAATTGATAAGCCAAAACTACCAACAAATCTTGGTTCGCTATCTTGTTAAGTTATAGGTCGTGGTTAAATTCAAAGTTCATACCTTCCCGTGTTAGAAGGGTTGAGATTTTTTTCATCAATTTTGTTTCATAACCTGATCAAGATAGATCCTTCCACTACCTGCACAATTCATTTCTTCAAAAGCAGGAGTTTGGAGATTCAAGTTCGCATCAGTTGGTATTAACGTTTTAGCTCTTGATCCAGATTTATATCCTTTTCTTTTTCTTGTTTTCCTCTTTGTTCTTCTACCAAACCCTACCAATTCAAAAAGAAAAACTTTGTTCATCGTTCTAGGGTTTGAATTTTGTGTGATCATCTTTGTTATCCTTTGTTCAATTTGTTTCTCGTTAAGTCATCTTTGTTTGTGTTTTATTGAGTCCAAAAAAAATTGGTGCTGTAACATCATTACTATTCATCGGTACTGTAGCATCGTTACTGTTCATTTGAAATAAAAAAATTTTTTATACCTTGTGTTTGTCTCTTTTTGTACCAAAACTTGTAGTTTGTTGGTGTTTCTCGAAATTCTTGGATTGTATTGTTGTGATTCTTAAAAACCTTGAATCAAAATTTTCAAAATCTTATGATTCTTGAAACCCTAGTTCATCTTCTTAAACTTGGAATTGCGGCTGTTCTTGTTTCTTGATTTGAATTGAAAGAAAAAAAGGAGAAAAAAATTGATCCCTAAAAAAAAAAAGAAGAACCAAGTTCTTGAAGGGATCTTAGTCTTGAATTTGGAAACAAGAAAATAGTCTTGAATTTGGAAGTCTAATTTGACTTGGATTGTTGCCAAAATCTAGTCACATAAATCCTTGTCCAATTTGGTTTGTTAAGCTGCTTGACACACTTAAGAAAGCTCCTTAAAAAAACTTCTTGCTTTCCAAAAGTAAATCCAAGAATCAATTGATCTGAGCTTCCAAATTCTAGCCAAGTACAATTGGGTAGTCTCTAAGTTTCTAAATTTCTGCCGAGTCTCTGTTTTATTAATTGTAGCCATTTGTTTCTTCTGTTCTTGTATAACTTCTTCCATCTTTGAGTCATTTTTTGAATTTATTTGAGTCAAGTCTAATCAACTCCTAACCATTTGTCTTAAAAATCCTAGCCATTGCCACTGTGTTGATTAAATTGTTAAGTCAAAACTTGAACAAAAGAGACACGACTCACTTTGTATTAAGGGACGTTCCCAAAGAACAAAAAAAGAGAAACTCTCAAATTTTATTCATAATCTCCTTACTTTGAAAAGTTACATAAAGTTGGCTATTTATAGTCTTATATGACTCAAAAAACCTACTCAAACTTGAAAACAATTGAACTACTTTCCTAACCCTGACTCGACTAGAATAGAAAACTAACTAACTCAAATTGTTTCAATAATGGTTCACTTGACCTATAGCCATTTATTCAACCAAACTAACAACTTAATTAACTAATTAACCACCTAATATTTGCTGAAAATAAGAAACACAAATCACTGAAATTTTCCAAGCAAACGACACATAATAGTTATAAGCTAAAATAATGACAGAATATGGAGAGCTACTCTAAACTAAGGAAGGGATCCCGATTTGTTGAGATTCAAAGGATCAACCACTCTTTTATCTTGAATCATCTTTAGAATTTAACGCTATTGATCACATGTTCATATCAAGCACAACCAAAAACTTTGAGAGCTTGATAATTTGGACGTGTGCCATATAAACGCTCATAGGGAGACTGATTTTGGATTGCATTTTTATTCATTTTAAGTTTCATTTATTTTATTTAATTTTTTATGATTATTTGAGAGGCATTAAAATGCCAAATTGTAATAGATAGGTGCTATTTAGCTAGCTTATATAATAGATAGGTTTTAATTTTTGCTAAACATGTATTTAGTTAGATAAATGTAATAGTTAGGTTATTATTTTTAAAGTTCCCCCCTTAGATTGTAATTAGGGCCCCGAATGTAATAGTTAGACTTTTATTTGCGTTTATTTGTTTGTGTGCTTGCATGCTTGTATGTTTACGTGTTTATTCGTTTTCATTAGGATTTTGCATCTAGATGTTATGTTTATGTGTTATGTGTTCTATGTGCTTTATGTGTTTACTTGCTTTAATTATGTTTATATGATTTATTTAGTTATATTAAATGCAAGACGTTACCACAGTAGTCCAATGCTAGTTGTGGCATTTTCCCTCGATTTTTCGCTAGTCCAACGCTAGTGAAGACTTGAAGAAATGAGGTAGACCAATGCTAGACCATTTAGGCCCTTTTTGCGCTAAAATTCATACTTTGCGTGACATTCATCGCATTTCATACATATTTTTCATTTTTAAGATATTTTCTCATCTTGCAAGATATCTCTTATATATTACCTCCCTTATTCCTATGTGTGCAAAACATGACATTTAAACTTGCATTCCATTTAGGAAATTAGAAATATGTAAGTTCATTTACATGATTAGGTAGAAGATGTAGACACCAAAAATTTCAATTTTATTTAATTCAATTTTAGCTTTATTTATTATTTATTTTTATAAGTTTGTAAAATGATAGTTAGTATTTATTTTTTCTTATTTTTATAAATTAGGTTCATTATTTTTCTTTTTAAGATAGTTTTGCATTAAATTTCTAGGAAAATTCTCACAAAAATTTAAAAATTTGTTTTTAATCCTTTTAAGATTTAATTTCTTTAAAATAAATGAAAATTTTGCAATACAATTTCAACTAGGAAGTAACATTTTTGTTTACTTAAATTGATTTTGAAAAACATAAAATAAATAAATAAATAAACAAAAGAGGATAGACGGAGGCCATGCACAATAGCTAGGTAGGGTGAATGCAAATGAAACAAGTGTCTCTATTTTTCTTTTGACACCACAACCTTCAAAGGATAGGTGGCTATGACATTTGGAGGCTTAGAAAAATTCTAGAAAAAAAAAAAGAGGGAAAGCTGGCAAAGGGTGAGGCCATGGGCAACAGAAAAAACTTGGAGAGGCTACGGGACAAAAGCAAAAAAAGGAAGGAAAAGAAAGCTAAGGGGGGAGGAAGTTAGAGAAATTTCCAATTTTGTGATGAATTTTAAAAAAATTCTACAAAAGGGGTGATTTTGGCGAAGGAATCCGTCGGGGGGTCTTCGCATTGGCGGAATGCGAGCTCAATAGAGCCCAGAAAATATAAATAAAATTTTTGTGCTTATTTTTTTTCGGAGGCAGAGATTTTTTTGTATTAAAACAAAATGTTTAAAGATCTCGCATTCGCATTCATATTCCTTAAAAAAAAAAAAATTTCGGAGGTCAATAGAGCTCGCATTCGCGGAATGCGAGCTCAATAGAGCTCTCACACTAAGTATAATTTAATTTTTTTTCCTTTTTTTTTGGGAGCTAGAGAATTTTTTCCAGAAAATAGTAAGAGCTAAATGCGAGCTCCTAAATGTTTTTTTTTTTAAAATTTTTCAAATAGCTCGCATTTGATAAATATGACCTCCAAAAATTGTATTTAATTTTTTGTTAGATTTCGCATTTATAAGTATGACTTTCAGAAAATTAAATTCAAACTTGCTAGAAAAAAAATTTAAAATGAAATTTACGAGCTCAAAAAAATGTAAAATTAAATGTAAATGTTGTTTGTTTTTGTAGAATTTGCCTTTACTAAAATGCTGTCGGTAGTAAAATCTTATTTTAAAATCTCTACTAAAATCTTATATTTCAGAGAAATGTTAGAGAAATTTTATTTAAAAATCTGTAATTAGCAGAGGAATAATTTTTTTTTTATTTTAAAACTTGCACATGCCTAAAGTCATCAAATATGTGCTCTAAAAAAAATCATATTCACAATAATCTTTTTAATATAATTTACTATACATGCATATTTCTTTTATATTAAAAAAAATTGGTAATTGTACGGTTGGAAATACGTTATTTTATTATAATACATTTAAATGGTGGAAAAAGTACACATGCATAGTTCTTTCTGTTTCATAGATCAATGCAAAAATAGAATGAAATTGTTAACATGTAAGGTGTTGACTATATTTTATGAATAAAATACTAACTTTTTTTCCTTTTTTATCAAATAAATTTTTTTTATCAAATTCTAATTTTCCTTTGTTATTAATGAATCGTATTTATTTGTTGACACCGATGAATATTAGTTATAAGAATCTAATAATTAATAGGCATTACTATCTGTTACAATTTCAACTGTAATTTTAGAAATTCCATAACGCAATGTTATTTAAAAAAATTATATAAGTTATTTTTATGAAGTGCATGTTATTTGTTTGGTAGTTGAAAAGGTAAAGAAAAAAAATTAAATCAAATATCTAGCGATTAAATCTTGCGTGTTTTACCTTTTACAATTATTGGCAGGATTACTATTTTGATTAAAAATATAAAGCGATAATCAAGGCAAATTTATTGTCATGCAAAAATCCTAAAACCCTAAGTGTTAAAGCCGTAAAACACTAAATCGTAAATCTTAGAAACCAAAACCTTGTAAACCCTAAAACATTAAATCAAGGTTGTTGGGTTTATTAAAATCCATTAAAAAATATTTTTGCGGCACGATAGGATTACTATTTTAATTAAAAATCTAAAGTCCTAATCAAGGCACACTATTGTCAAACTAAAATCCTACAACCCTAAACCCGAAAGTGCTATTCTCCTAAAACACTAAATCTTGATCTCTAAAACCCTAAAACCCTGAATCTTAAAAGCCTCAAACCCTGAGTGCTATCTCTAATGTAGTCAGTAGCTGATATTATAATTTATGTTTTTTCCATCGACATTTATAAAAAACTAGTTATAAGAGATATCTTATTTAAAAACTTATTATTAGTTGAGGAATATATCCGTTTCTTTTTAAAACTTGCATGAGTTTGAAGTTCGCAAATATGAGCTCTCACAAAATTATATTCAATTTAATTCTTTTTATATAAATAACTGTACATGCATAGAGACAGATTACGGTTGGAAATACCTAATTTTATTATAATACAATTATTTTAACGAAATAACTACACAGCTTGCTTCTTTATTTTCAAGGTCAATATAAAATAAAATTAAATTGTTAATAAGTTAGGGCTTAATTTTCATGAACAAAATTGGAATCTTATTTTTAACTTGCCCATATGAGAATATTAAAGTTTGTTCCCTATATTTAATGGGGAAACTATGAATAACAAAAGGTAAAAAATAACAATATATAAATATATTATAGATAGTATGTTTAATTTTTTTTTTGTGAAGTTCCGACATGTAACTAACTTACCGTGTATGAACTAGAGGAGAGGTTAGTATAGTTTACCTTTTTTATATTTATTCTGTTCATGGGAAAAAGAGTATTTCTTTGTAATTTTATCATATATTTTTGGTTTTGTTTAAAAGAGTACTCATATAAAGTGAGAAATAAGATACGTGTAATGGCATTATTCCACTCATATTCGTGAAATTTTAGAATATATACAAAATGTCACCAAAAAAGTATGTAATCCATAAGTTAGGTTATTTATACAATAACGATATAAGTAGCATGCCATCAATGCTGCCCAAGTTTTCCATGAGTACCACATGTTGTTGGTTTGGGTATTCTTTGGCTTCGACGTGGTTGGTTTGGCACTACTGTATGGACTTGAGTAATATGTGTCAACAGTGTAGCATCTTGAATTTGAGTGCTTGTGCCTTCACCTCCTTCACATTGCTTAGAAGTATGCTGATATGTGTCCCTATAGGGCGTAAACTCTGGAAAAGTCACAGGGGGTCTAGAATGCCCAATCGATACACCTCTCTCATGCATGATTTCGGTTTGAGGTGTGACAAAAGTAGATGTGCCAGCTTGGTCCTCAATAGCCAGCGAACCTCCATGGAATCCAGTTTGTATGGCGGGTTCTGGTGATCGGAGTCTACGACGTCGTCCACCACCATGCTGACTTTCGTGGGTATTTCTAGGAGCTCGTTGAACACGACACGGATCAGCATATAGTGGAATCTCCTGTGGTACTTGTGGAGAGCGAAATGCAAGTCGGTGTGACTCTGCTACATGATGCAAAGATGTGGATGTAAAGTCCCTCAACTGTTGAAAATATCTGTTGTGTTGTTCATCACTAACTGCAAGAGAGTCCTGTGCCATGAAATACATGCGAGACATGGCATCGCTCTGGAGAAACAAATATAAGAATAAGAATGAGATACTGTGGTAAAAAATAGTTAAAAAAGTGAGCAAACTCAAAGTGATTATTAAAAGTGGGTTGAAAATGAACTTACAAGATATTGTGCCCTAACGCTATCACCCTGAAAGCCCTCTGGGAAAGCGAAAAATCGACTTGGATTTGAAATATAAATCACCGTCCGCTCCCGATACCACTAAACATACTCATTCGATGGATATGTAGTATCTTCAATTACAGTGCCATCTTATACATGCACACGTCGATCAGTCCAAATATCAATATATTGTCTATGCATGGTGCTCCAGTCTTGATTCGCCCTACCACGACGATCTAGAGAATGTAGAGCTGCCTGATTATCTGTCAATCTCATATCAGGCAGGGACTGATGAAACCCAAACTGCCGCATAACTCGATGAAGGAGGTGCGGCTCAACTATATCCCAGCAAATAAGATACGTTATGGACCTCCAAATGTCCCGACCTGTAGTATAATATGCAAGAAGAGAGGCGAGAACGTCCTCCGAATATGGTTGCCATATAAACTGAAAAAAATATAAAATCAAAGTTGTTTCATTTTTTCTATTAAGAAATAATAAAACTTCCCAATATTCAAATTGGACAATTTCATGAAAAAAGTGCTAGTCTCCGGTCAATTAAAAAATTTTTGAATTTCTAAAACAATTTCGGCAGAATCTCCCATATAACTGGAGGTTAACTCCCTGCCAACAAACTCAATTTCCATTCACAAAATGCAATCTGACAAACTTATGTTTTCAGTTGACAAGAAATATTACGACAAGACTACTGGCACAACTTTTTAAATATTTCTATTGTCCGGACATATGTACAATACCTCTTCAGGACGCAGGCCTGTCAATTGATCTCGGAATGTGGGCACAACATGCCTAACAACTCTGTGTACGTCCAAGTCATTATTCCACCTATATTTAATAAAGTAGGAACCTGTTTAGGACAAATTAAAGTTGTTTCGATAACAAATGCCATTAAAACAACCGAAATAAGGGCGAAACGCGCATCTAGCTCCATATGGACCAGGGTAATGCTCCAACGGCGCGATTCGGTCCGGACGCATGGTTGGTATGTATTCCCAAATTCAGAGCTGTTAGAAAATTAGAATCAATGTTAAAATTGCAAAATGATAATATGCAAAAAACCCAAAACATATCATTATTGGGTGCAATGTACCTGTAGCAAAACTAATTGACCGGCAATAGCCGATTTGGCAGGATTCGTGGCATCACAAAGTGATCGATAGAGAGTCGCCAAACACGCACTACCCCAACTATATTGCCCAACAGTTTCCAAATCCCGCAGTAATGGAAGATACAACAAAGGGACTTTGTTGCCGGACTTATCGGACAATAAATGTCCACCTAATATTAATAAGAGGTAGATGCGCGCATGCTGCCTACATTGGACATCTGAAGCATCGAGTGGCAACTTTGTGTCTAAGGCTCTTGCTAAACATCCTAATTTTAGTCTATGTCCATCAAAGTATTCAACTGCAGGAGAAAATCCAATGAGCTCCTCACAAATGGCTCCCCACTCCTGAATGCTGCGGTACGTGTCTATCCCTATAACCAGTGGACCATCGATGTGCAACCCCCACAACACCTCTACATCCTGTAATGTCACGGTAGCTTCTCCAACCGGTAAATAAAATGTATGTGTCTCGGGCCGCGATCCTCCACTAAACTTGTGATCAAAGAATGATCAACCATCTGATATCCACTCTCAAGCACCCCCTCAAATCCAGCCAAGGCAATATAACGACGAACCCGATCAGGAATAGGCGTATGCTCCCAAAATCCTCTGTCACACCGTCTGACATCTAACTGATTGCCCTCAATATGTCCTTGAAAAATGGAATGTGCCCAGTGTGCAGTTCTCGCCGATATAATGTCGTGCACGTATGGTCCTGGATGTAGGCCAGGAGGGATAGGAGTGTCGGCCAAAATCCCAAGCAAATATCTGCATTGATTAAATTCAATAGTTATGCATAAGTACTTTCCAAAAGTTTGTGTATACAATTTTGACCTATAAATCGTGTTCAAGACTTTTTTTTGAGAAAATTTTGACCATATATCCCTTATAAATCGACTAAAACTCCATGCCAATCAATTATTTTTTTTGAAAAACGTTTGTTATCCCTCTATGTATTCATATACTGCAGCAATCTATTTGTAGTCATATTTTAAAAGTTTTAAAAAAAATTTGACAGAGTCTCCCCTATAAAGCGGCCATAAATCCCTGTCAATCAAACATCAAAATACCATATCCTGCATATGCAAGAGCATTAACACATATAACACACCATCCGAGCATTCCTTTAACAAATATGTCAACAAATCAATGGATAGGGGATGTAGCGATAAATGAATAAAACTGTTGGGCTGCACGTTTAAACTGGTTAATTCAATACTTATTATAGTCAAGAACGAAGCATACATTTGACAAATGAACAATGAAAGTCACTAATGTAATTGTTTGAAATAAATCCTGAATCGAACACAAATGAACTAGGATGAACCCTACACCAAACTGGAGTGCACTGACATGAGTTTCCAATTTCTAGGAACTCGATCAAATCAAGACTTATAATTCGGACAATTTCTCCTATTGTGACCCGTCTGATGACAATTTTGACATCTTCTTGGTTCGTCTGGATCCCTTTCATCCATCTCATTCCGAATTCTGCTAGCTCGAACCTGCCTTGCCCGATGTGCAACAAACTTGCTCCTGTCTGCCTGCGACTCCCATCCAGGATGGAGCCAAGTATCTTGATGTGGCAGTGGGTTAAACTTCCCTGAATACTGCACGGCCCACCTCGTTTTGGTAAACTGCTGATCCACAAGCAATCCCAGATTGTCACCTCTATTCCTGCGCACCGCCAAAGCGTGTGAACAAGGAAGCCTGTAATTCTGCCACTTTCCACAAGAGCATGTCTTATCAAAAAATCTAACGGTTTGCGTATTGCATCCTTTACCATCGACACGTCGGCTTGTGATAACCTTGTATACGCCCGATGGGCCATCGAATTCAATGACTCTGTGGGCGCCTGCCTTCTGCTCAGCATTCTTAAAACGCCGCCATATCTTTGGAGGAAAAGGATTGCGACAATATGAAGCAACTTCCCTTCTCGTCTTAAATAACGCAACTGTCCGATGGAATGTCATGTCAATGCATGCACGAATTGGTAAATGGCGTGCCCCGCATAAGACATTATTATAACTTTCGGATATGTTGGTAGTTAGAATACCCCAACGATGGGCATCGTCGTGTGTTAGGCACAACTTTTTTGGACTAATGGCAAACAGATAATTCTAAGCATTTGGAAACATGCTTCGTAGTTCTCTTCTGAACATCCGCCACTTGCGTAATTGTCTTGCCCTTCCCATTGCCCAACACAACATTTTAAGGTGTAAATCTTTGAAATGTGTCATCAAATTACTCATAACATGTCGCAGGCAAAACCTATGGTAGGGCAAAGGTTCCTTCCAATAGTCAAAGTGTGTCATGGTATAGATGATACTATTGTGGCGATCGAAAATGACACAGATAGGATGTCGATCAAGTGTCATATTATATCTTAATTGTTCCATGTACCACGACCAACTGGAAATCGTCTCCTCATCCACTATGGCATAAGCAATTGGCAGAATCTTATTGTTCGCATCTTGAGTGACCGCAACAAGGAGTTTTTCCCTTGTATTCGCCACGCAAATGAGTACCATCAACACATATAACCGGCCTGCACATGTGGAATGCTTCAATAGCCGGTTCAAAAGCCCAAAATACATACTTAAAAGTCTTAACTCGATCCGAACTATCCGAATGATGCGACCACTCCACCACGGTGCCTAAATTTGATTGCACCAGGGCATCAAGATACTGTGGTAGTTCGGCAAAATTCACCTCCCAAGATTCAAACACAAGCTCAATTGCTTTACGTCTGGCATACCAGGCTTTTTTGTAAGACACATCAACCTTCAAGTTTTCTTTAACGAAACTTAGTATGTTCTTGACCTTTAATCTATTATCATCTTCAATGCTACGGAGTATGTGCCTTGAAATAACGGAAGCCGTTAGGCTTGTATTGTTATTTCTAATCATGTCGCCTAAGCAGTTATGGTTATTGATCCATTTTGTAATTTGCCACATTCCATGAGTCCTTTTCTTTACGGTTCTAACACACCAGTCGCATGGTGGATACGATAGCGGTTGAAATGGAAGGAGTTCTTTCAATTGATGATTTGCATTTAGCAAACCACGTGTTACTCTTACTCTCAATAATTCTGAACTCCCTATTGTGATTGATGGACCACATCCTAACTACCCGGCTGAATTGCAGCTTACTCTCAAACCTCATATGGAGACGTATATTATTATTCTCCTCACTGAATGTGACAATACGCTCCAATCCATTCTTCTCTTTTATATCATCATCATCTATGCTTCCAAGATCGGAGAAAAATGCCATTTCTCTTGGAACATATGCAGAGCTGCCAGCTGTGCTATTACGTCTGATATCTCCGCATTCTGTGTTGGCAACCCGATACCCAACAAAGGGTTGTTGGGTATCGAGGTTTACTCTTAAACCCCCACCTTCATGCTTATCATCCGAATCACTACCAGACACATCTTGCGACTCCGACTCTTCAACCTCTTCCGCATCAACTTCCGGATCATCTTCTTCAGAGGCAAGGAGCCTATCATGCCCACTAGCATATACATCATCTTCAGCTGAACTGCGATAACCTTGACCATGGTTAGACTCGATCCTATGTGGAGAAATATGGCATGATGGCCCTGGATCTCCAAAACTTGGAATCGAATCCAGGCCATGAAAATATTCCTGGGCACCCATGGACCCTGATGTGAGCCTTGGTTCTAATGAATCCATAGATCGATCATCATGCATATAGTGAGATGCCGATGAAGTCTCTGGAACGACTGAACTAGAACCGGAGTTAAACTTTGTTGGATCCATGAATGCATGTACAAGCGACATCATTGGACCAACATTACCTATTGATCCAGTGAATACGCTATTAACTACAGGCATTTGGACGATTTCTTCCTTCTCGATATAAATCTCCGTCATGTATGAAACTCTTTTGATCCAAAGATCGTACATTACATCAAGAGTTTCATCATCCACCACTGCGGAAATAGTATATTTGGAATTCTCCAACAGTTGACGAAGAAATAATTTCAGCTTGAACATCCCTTTATCGACCCCCATATAGTGATAAATCCTGTCAACCAACTCCCCGTATCCAATTCTATGTCTCAAAGTGAATGTCCAATTGGAAGTACGAGGCAAATAACAAACAAAATCACCCTCGTAATGTATTTCTCCTCCCCAGTATAGGTTTACCCGCAGAGGTCTTTCTACAGACATGTCTGTGAAATGAATCCCTATTTTGGGGACAATAAATTAGAATTAGTAGTCCAAGAGTCCAAACAAATGAAAGAGGGTGGACTCTAGGTCGAATTTGGCATTATTAAATAGACTAATTTCGATCCAAATGTTTATGAAAAAATTGAAAAAAAGTATGAAATATGCTATAAATGACGATATAAATAGCCTAAAACTCCTAACGAAATTTTTAGAAAATTTGGACAGAGTCTCCCCTAAAAATAGACTAAAACTCCTTGCCAACCAATCCAAACAGGGTTTATATGAAGTTGTAATGACATTTGCCACACTACATATTGTCAAGAGGCCCTATAATTTTCAAAGCACAAGTATAAGAAAAGTACGGGAAGTTATATATATTTGGGCTCCACATTCACATCGCATAACAAGATCCACATTCACAATGATGTGATATTCTAGCAATGAACCTTACAAAATTAATGTTTTTCCCTATAGCAGATTTTGCCACTTTTTTAGCATTATAGATTTTGCCAATTACAAAAAATACTACAAGGTTGGTCATTGACTTTAAATCCATCAATTCGCCTTAAAATAAATCTGTATTTCATATTCTAACGCCCTTTTCTACTAAAAGAAAATTTAACAAACTATACTCTTTCAATTCGACGGTAAATATCCAATAGTTGTAATATAAAATAAATTACCTAATGACTTGTATCAAATCCGAATGAAGCCAACTTCTGTGGGTTAAATTCTAGAGGTACCAAACACAACCTCCTAAACTTGTATCCCAACCTTGTTTTACCTAGATGAAGAAATAATTTACAACAAAAAATCACTTAAAAATATAGAAGTTGCAACATGTATTTGTAATAGTCAGTTGCCCTCACAAAGAAATATCTACAAAAATTTCGACAGAGTCTCCCCTATAAATGGGTTAAAACTCCCTGTCAAACAATCCAAATTACTGTCATTTCAAATTGCTTAAGACGTATTAAAGTACTTTAAATCCATCAATTTGCCTTCAAATAAATCCATTTAATTTCATTAACGCCTTCGTGGTTTGGAAGAGTTTTAACAAACTATACTATTTCATTGTTTTGACGTCCATAATATGTAGTTGTAAACTAAAAATTAATACTGAATGGCTTGTATCGAATTCGAAAGATGGACTTCTGTGGTTTGGGCGACGGACTTCCCAACCCAGGTCTCTATGCCTCCCAAGCTTGTGTCACCAACCTTGTATGCACCTATATGAAGCAACAACTGCTCAATATGCAAACCATTTCATATAAGTTATTTGCATCCCAATTAGTAATAGTTAGTTAACGAGGATTACAAAAACTTTTTAAAAATGTCGGCAAAGTCTCCCCTACGGAAATTGCTATAAATATTCAAAAACTGACAAAGATATTTAAAAACAAATTGACAAGGTCTCCCCTATAAGTAGGCTAAAACTCACTGTACCAATGATACAAATAGGGTCTATATTAAGTTGTAATCGGTCAATACCACACTGTATAATATATATGTCCCCTATAATTTAGAACCCTAACAACTATGAGCTGCCTACGAATTGCAAAAGAGAGTTGATTGACATGCGATTTGAAAGAATATTTAATCAATTTTTGGGCTCCACATCCATATAGCTATACAAGATCTATGTTCATATACGTATGCTATTTTCATCAACAACACAATAAGATTTTTTTGGCTATATCCAAAGGCCACTTGACAGCATTATCTATTATTTCCCTAACCTTGACATGCATATATTTTAAATATAGACTACAAGATTAGATTTAACTTTAAATCCATCGATTCGACTTAAAATAAATCCGTTAACGTGTTCTAACGCTCTCTTCTACATCCAGAAGTTTAACAAAATATACTATTTCAATTCGACGTCAAAAATCCAAAAGTTGTAATATAAAATATATTACGGAATGACTTGTATCAAATTCGAATCTAGCCAACTTCTGTGGTCAGAATCTTAGAGGTACCAACCCCAGCCTCTAAACCTCCCAAGCTTGTGTCACCAACCTTGTATGTACCTATATGAAGAAATAATTTATAATAAAAAATCATTTAAAAAAACAGAAGTTGCGACATGTATTTGTAATAGTCAGTTGCCCTCACAAAGAAAACTCTACAAAAAATTCGACAGAGTCTCCCTTATAAATGGGCTAAAACTCCCTGTCAAATAATCCAAATATCCATGAAATTCAAAAGCTCCAATCTATAAACTACATAATGTCAATAAAATTTCTAAACTTCAATTGCAAAACATACAATGTCCAATGTAGATAGTGTTTCGACCAAAAATAACAGCTGCAAAATAGATTTAAAAACAAAAACTGAAAAGTGGGCACTTGCCACCCAAATTTGGTACATAACCCTTGCCCCCACATTGAGTGTTAGAGACTTTGTCTACTATGTGCTTAGCATTTTAGAGAATTATTTTGTACATTAAAATAGTCAGAGATGATTAATTATTATCATTTTAAATTACACAAGACATATTAAAGTACTAATTATTGTAATTATTATCATTTCAAATTATACAGGGCGTATTAAAGTACTAATTATTGTAAATGGCTTTGATAACTACATTAGTGAAAAATAAGTATTTGTCAAATATATTTATATACACTTGTTAAAGTACGACAATAGTGTCTAAATGTATATAAAAAATAATTAAATGGCATGCTAAGACTGTTAAAGCAACGGAAATGCATCCAAGACAACTTCAATGCTTGGCATCAAATTTTGGGTCACGCTAACATATATTGTAATTTTAGCAAAATTTATTTTTTCATTTTAGTTCAAGGCCCTTATTTTTCTAAAATCTTCTCTAGGAACACAACTCTAATGTACGATTTACCCATAGCTGCCATAGAGAAATTCGTTTCTCATTTGCATCTCATGTTTAATTCCCTTAATTAGAACCCATTTTCTATTTTAAATGGAACTTGCCCCTTTTTTCTTTTTTTTTTGTTTTATCTTCTTCAACACAAAAGAATAGACTTTTTTTTAAAACGTTATTTCAAGTTAGTCCAATGTTAGAATATTTAGTCATTTCCTATGCCTTGTCGGAAAAATCATGAACACCAACCCGTTTGTAGTACCACTAGCTCTCTATCCGCCGTAGACAATAAAATGAGACTAGCACCACTTTTCTTTTTAGAGTTAGATGTATAGAAAATAAGTTTAACCTAAATTTCATTCTAATTTTAAAAAAATTTTAAAAAATAGTTGAAACAATTAAATGGACTTTTTCCTTAAAGGGGTTTTAGCTTTAAACTATTTTGCAATATTTGTCAAAAAACTACTTCCTTCTTTTTCCAGCTCCACTGTCCACACGGACACAATTAGCGCAACTACAACAAATTGGAAACAGAAAAATTGCAAGAATTCGAAAAATGTAACGTATATCCTCAAATCCACCACAAAAATTGCAAAAATAAGCACAACCCACATCAAATTTAAACCCAAATTTCACAACAAATCTGAACTTGCCGTTGGATTCAAGTATTCAAATATTAATTAAACTTAAAATGCTATAAGTGAGGCATTGCAAATGGAAAAAGCTCACCTTTATGCTGTTTGGCAGTCGCAATGGGACGGCAATGCTGGCAAATGTTGGGTCGGCAATGGGGCGGCAGTGGGTGGGCAAAGGTGCAAATGGGTCGGCAATCTGGTGGTTGAAGAAGCTCTGAAAACCGGCTGCAATCTGGAGGGCTTGCTTCAGCGAGGCAGAAAGAGAATGAGGCATGGCTTCCGGCGGAGCAGAACAACAGAGACGGTGGTGCCGCTCCTCCTATTTCTGCCGTCCGGCATTTTGGCAGCACAAAATAGGACAAATGGTGGCCAGCTCCGGTCTTTGGATGTTTCGATGTGCAGAACCCAGCTCAGATTTTTCAATTGCGAGGAGGCTATGGCGGGGGTTTGGTGGCCTGCTCTGTTTTCTTTGTTTTGCTGTTCTTTGAAGATTTCCGAATCGATATTGTGTTCTGCTTCTTTGACTCACTTTTCTGGTCTTTTTTTTTTTTCCAATCAGACCTCGCATTCGCGGAATGCGAAGACTCCATTTCAAGAACAATCTCCAAAAACCGCGCCACTTGTAGAATGCCTTTTTTTTCATCATAAACTAAGAATTCTCCCAATGTTGCAGAGAAAGAAGATGACTTCGATACTTGCATGCAAAATATTTCTAAAATTGCACCTTAGCCCCTCAAGTTCTACACAATGCTACTATGGCCCAAAATTTGAGAAAATAAAACCAGTTTTGTCCCTTTAAATTTTGATTTGCCTTGGCATACTTTAATATGATTTTTTAGTATGATTATTTAGAAATTTTGGGATGAAATTTAAAGGTTTAACAATTTTTGATAATTTATAGTTTTTGATTTGGATTTTTGTAAAAATGATTTAGATTTGGGTAATATTTTTGTTTTGGGGTTTGATGAAAGGATTTTGATTTATTTTGTGAACTTTAGCATTTAGTTTTGGTAGGCTTCATCTTAAGTCTTTAACTTTATCTTAGTTTAATTTCGCCCTTTAATATTTGTGATAATAATGATTTGACCCCTCAAACTTCTTTAATTCTTTCAATTGGGTCCTTGTTTGTTTTAATTTGTTGAATATGGGTTGTTTACTTTTATTTGAATGCTTTGATTGATTCAATTTTGTGTTTATTTCCATTTCATGTGATTTTTAGTTAATTAAAGTGATGCATTGGCCTTTTTCTTTGTTTTGGAGGGTAAATAAGAAAAATTTCATTTCGTTAAATCATCAATTCAAGGGAGATACACTCTACTCCTTTATTTTGATTTTACTTGATCCTATATGCTCCTATGTGATTTGATGCGTGCAATTGCATGCTTTTTTTTTGAATGTTTTCTTTAGTTTATTTATTTATTCACTTTATTGGTTTTAATTTTGTATATTTATTTTAATTTAATTTTTTGGTTATTTGAGAGGCATTTAAATGCCAAATTATAATAGTTAGGTTATTATTTTATTTTATTTCATTCTTTACCCCTTAGATTGTAGTTAGGGCCCCCAAATGTAATAGTTAAGTTTTTATTTGTATTTGCTTTATATGTTTTGCATGCTTGTGTGTTTATGTGTTACCTGCTTTCTTAGGGTCTTACATCTAGATATCATGCTTATATGTTATGTGCTATATGTGATTTATGTTTTTATTTGCTTTTATTATGCTTTATATGATTTATTTGATTATAATAAATGCACGTCGTCACCACACTAGTCCATCGCTAGTTGTAGCCCCTTTTTGATTCTACACTAGTCCAACGCTAGTCGTGGCCCCTTTTATTGATTTCTCACTAGTTCAATACTAGTGAGAACTTATAAACATGGGTTAGTCCAACGCTAGACCCTTAGGGACCATTGACGCGTTAGATCATGTTTGTGTGACAATCACTACATTTTCATGCATATTTTCTACCTTTTAGGTTTTTTTCATTTTGCATGACATTTCCCTATATGTATACCCCTTATTCCATATTTCCCTTATATATATATATATATATATATATATATATATATATATATATATTCCTTACCCCTATATGTGAAACATGACATTTAGACTTGCATTCCATTTAAAAATTAGAACTAGATTAGATCATTTGCTTGATTAGATAGGAAAACACCTCTCGAATATGGGATATGGACGAGTATGACTTCTAACCTTAGTACGCTCGTATTCCCTCTATTAAAGAAAAATTAAAAACACGAATTTTAGCCCCCCGCAGCTGTTATAATTCATTTCTTTAGGTAATGTATATTTGTATAATTATTATTTTCTTTCTTTCGAGTCTCATATTTTGCATATTCGTGACCTCTTCAAAAAGTCACTCTTGGACATCACAATTAATGTGATTTGCACCAATTAAAGCTTTAAAGAGATATTCCGACCCCCCGAGATCCTCCTAGGTTTAGGTTATGCATCCATCTAGTGACATCCAAATGTGATAAATTTTTAGATTAGAATAAGAAAAATTTTGACTAAATCACGCAACTAGCATTGGTTAGGTTGAAAGGGTGATTTGAATTTTATCCTTGCCTTCCCTTTCTTCAAATGTGACTTCCGACCCTTTTTCTCTTGATTTTCGCAGACTTGGTGTCGTTTAAAAAGGGTTTTGTACTATTTTTTAAAAATTCATTTTTGGTGACTTGGTACACCTTAACTCGATATCAAGTGGCGACTCCTATATTTTCATTAAAAATCTGTTTTAAACTATTATTTTGGACCAAAATCATCACATTTTAAAGCCCCATTTAGGTCCATTTTCTTTATTTATTTTCTAAAAATCAAAAACTCATTTTTTAATAAAAAATTAATCAAAAATTCATTTTTATAAAACATGTTAATTTTATTTTATTCAAAAATGGGGCGCGACAGGAGAGTTACCCTTCAAAATGAGAAATGGATGAGTATGGCTTCTTAGCCTTAGCACGCTCGTATCTCTTCTTTAGAAAGGAAAATTGAGTCATGAATTTTAGTTCCCCGTACTCGTTGTGTTGCATTCCTCCCTTTTAGCTCACGTATATTTATATGTTATAATTCTTCTTTTCTTCAAGTCTCATTTTTGTATATTCGTGACCTCTTCTAAGAATCATTTTGAGCATCACAATTAATGTGATTTGCACTAATTAACTTTTGAAGAGATATTTCGACCCTCTCGATATCCATTAGGTCTAGATTTGCATCCATATAGAAACATCCAAATGTGATAAGTTTTATAGGTCAGATTAAGAAAATTTTTAATTAAATCACGCAATCAGCCTTAGTTAGGTTGAAAGGGTGCATTAGGTTTGATTCTGTCAAATCTTTGCCTTCCATTTCTTCAACTGTGACTCCCGAACTCTTTTTCTTGTTTTAAAAAACCTGGAGTCGTCTAAAAAGGGTTTTATCTATTTTTTTTTTATTAAAAATACATTTTTAGGTGACTTGGTACACCTAAACTCGATACCAAGTGGCAACTCCTATTTTTTCTTAAAAACCCTTTTTAGACTATTATTTTAGGCCAAAACCATCGCACTTTTTAAGTCCCATTTTAGGCCCTCTCTTTTCCTTTTATTTTTCAAAAAACTCATTTTTTTAATTCACTCAAAATTAAGCATCATTTTCAAAATCAAAATTCATTCTTCTAACACCCAAATTAAATTTATTTTATTTTTCAAAAAAAAGGGGCGCGACATTTTCTTTAACCTTGAAGGTGGAAACATGAAATCAAAGGACTAAAAGGAGGACCTCTTAGCACCATGCCATTTAGGAGAAGGAAAGAGATATCAAACGCAAAATATAGGGAAGAGAGATTGAGAGAAACTTGGTTGAGAAAGAAAAGGGAAGCTTTCTATGATGGAACATATCTATATTTCTAGAGCCAATTGCCAAATGTCAGAAATTTAGGAGAGTACTCTGGAAAGAACAATTCTCCGAAGGATAATCACATAGATAGGCAACCAAAGTATGGAAAATAAAGGCCTAAACAAAAGAGCAGGAGAAAAAATCCACTTAATTATCACCTCACTGCACTAATGTTGGAGGGGAAAAAGAAAGGAAACCAACCATAAACTCGCATGCAGGGGAATTAGCAAGCATTAACGACCAAATGATGATACAGAGAATGGGAAAGAATACTATAACATAGAGGAAATTACTTTGAGAAATTTTAGAGACTTTTGTTACATAACAATCTCCACTTTTTCCTTTTGTAAAACTACAATAGAAGAAGAGAAAACAGAAGCATATAAGGCTTCCCCTTTTTTATTAGCGAGTGAAGACCATGAGAAGAAGAAGAAGAGGAAATTCATGGATAGAGGAACAAAGTCTTTCGATTGAAAATCAAGAGTGTGGGTTATATGGGACAATTTTTTTTTCCAATTGTAGCTACTATATAACAAATTAATAGTTCTAACATTTTATCAAACATTCGATAAATAAAACATTATTATATAATTATAGTACTTTAGAACAGAAAAGGGGAAAAAACAAGGAAAAGAAGTAACCCCACGTACAAAAAGACACAAAAGGGACCGACACATGAAATACACAAATAAGTCCAACATCTAGTGAGGATTTATAAATTTTAATTTAAAAAGGTTCAAGGAAACATGTCATAAAACTAAACTTTCCAAGACACAACTAAGATGATCAATACTTCACAATAACCAAAATTGAAACTTATATCTAATAAGTCATGAAAAGAAATAAATGACCAAAAAAAATCCAAAGCGATCTCTTTTGTAGAGGAAAAAATATAGAAAAGTAGAGTATAAATTATAATCACATATATGCAAATAGAAAAAGGTTTACTCAAAATATTCACCAATATTACATAAAATAGGTTGGGAATAGTGTTGATCCATAGCACCATATTCGTAGTTTTTTTGAGAGAATCAAAGAAAATTCCAAATTTTGGACCTGCAACATCACCAAAATACACAAATTATATAATCAAACACGAGGAAAAAATGAACTTAATCAAATTTGTTAAATGCATTTTGATGTTCTTTAGTCATGGCAAAAATGATGGAAATCAGGCAAAAGTAAGGGGAGGAAACAACAATAATAACTCTTTTCACGGCTCCTTGGGTTTAGAGTGAACTTCACGGCTCTATAGATATACATAACTAAAATAGAAAATAGACATATATATACTAAAATCTACGGTTAGGGTTCTAAAATCATTTCTTATAGGAGATGATGGAGAAACGGCGCATTATAGCACAACAAAAAAAGAAGGCTGAACACAAACTCAGAAGCATACTTAGGAAGAAAAGAAAAAACAGTAGATCTTTGGGTTTACAAATACTTCCGACTTTCGGTGCTTTTGGATGGGTTAGGATGAAGATTTTACTGTGGCTTTCTTTGTTTTACTCAAAGAAGGAGATGGAAGAATGGTATTTCAAACCTCTGGGTTATTAATTGAAAAATTAACAAATCCTAACAGTAAAAATGTCTTTCTCTTTTGAATAAAGGAAACTGTAAAAATTTAGGGAAATATTGGAGCTTACCAATCAAGATGATTTTTATGTCTCATGCATTTCGCACCTTCAAATCCAGACCAATTCTAACAAGGGAAAAAAATCAGTTAGAATCATAAAATTGAAAAAAGAAAAGAGAAGAACGGGAAAACGGGGGAAATAGGAAGGAAAGACAGAGAAAAAAGGACCAAATAAAAAACAACAAAAAGAAAGAAAGGAACAGAGAAAAAAAGAAGAAAAATGGAAGGGGAGAGGAGCTCTGAAGAGGAACGAAGCGGTAGAGAGGAATGAAGGGAAAGAAGACGAGAAACCCTAGAACAAAACTCTTGGCACGTGAGAAACGCTTAGGTGACGATACATTCTGATGAATAGTAGCGTGCCACATCAGCAGCCTACCACTCCATTTTGACAATTGCATTTACTAGATATGTAGTGGTCTTAAAGCCATTTTCAATTTTGCCGTTGAACTGATGATGTGGAAATTCTAGATCACTCGGTCTACGACTAGCATCGTGCCACTGGCTATTTGGTCCAGTGGTCATCACCATCTTTGGTGATGCTGGAGGTCAGGGGTTCAACCCCTGCCTCCCACAAACTTGTCACTTTACGTGGCTGGTCTTCTGCCCCCACGGGATAGCTCAAGCGGTCCGCTCCCCCTCCTTAGGGTATGACGACCTACCTGGCTTGTTCAGGGTTCGAGTCCCGTTGTTAACGTGCTCGGTGTGGAGTGAGGCCTCCTCTCCCGGGCCGCAGGAGATTAGTCGAGTCCCGTAAGAATTGACCTGGACACCCCTGTGTTAACAAAAAAAAAAAGGACTAGCATCGTAGATTGGATCTAGCCAGTTTTGGCCTTTATTTTTACAGATTTGAGACAAAGTGATAATCGGATCAAAAGCCCACTAATTGTATAGGGCCTGGGCCGTTCACGCAATCTCGGCGCTGCGAATGCTTTTACTGTACCAGCGACTGGCAGAAAGTGAAAGAATACCAACACGTAGGACCGTAACAGAAACATAAATACTGAGCGATTTTCCTCTGAAAACCCCAGAGGAGAAAACAAAGGGAAAATAATTCGAAAAAATGGCACATTTGATGAAGAACTTGAAGGTGCCGCCGAACTCGACGAGTCGGGAGGAAGCTCGGAAAAGGACCTTCGATTTCTTCAGGTTGGCCTGCAGATCCATCCCAAACATTATGGAAATCTACAACCTCGACGACGTCGTTACCCCCTCTCAGCTACGCTCCACTGTAGCCTCTGAAATCCGCAAGAATGCCCACGTCACCAATCCCAAGGTTTTTTTCTTTTCTTTTCTTTTTTTTTTAAAGGAAAGTTTTGGTTTCTAATTGAATTTGATATGAATTAGAGGTTTAGGGTCAAGATTAGATTCTCGTTGCAATTTTATTATATCTGTTGGGAAGAAGCTGATGTCATAATCTTCAATTGGAAATGGATTTTTCTGTCTTTCTTGATTCTAGAATATGGTAGTTTTAGTTTCGCATAATTGATCACTTAGAAAATTATAGTTTTATGTCAAAATACTAATTTGCAAACCTCTAATCCAGTTGAATTAAGACAGAATTCAAACTGACTGCATTTTTCTGAATTGCACTTGAGTTTATTGTTTCTTTTATGCTTTTTCTACTGTTAGTGACTGCATATTTCTCCCTTTTACCTTATCGTGCAGAGAAAGTTAACAGCGGATTGTCATGACTTTTAATTTTCCAACCTTTCCTGAGGGCTGTTTAGAGTTAAAATTTTCCAACCATTTTTTAGTTTTTGGTGTCAAAAGTATAAAAAAAAGTTAAATTCTATCTGAATCCTAAGTTGCTCTTCCATGGCGATCCACCAATTATAAAGTACTGACCCTCTGGAAATTAGTCTCACCCCTTCACCTCCCTTAAGAAAGGGTGGAAGACAAGGCTGGCTATCATTTCTCCTAAGTTATAAACCAGTGGAACATTAATTAAAAAGGTGCAGTGGAAGAGTTAATCAACAAGGAGTGCTTAAATTTGAACTATTTAGTACTAGGGGCATTTTTACTGCATTTGTACTTTTTTTTTTAATGGATGCGAATACATTTGACCTTTATAATAAATAGTTCAAAATTTTATCCTCTTTAATAAATAAACCATCATTGTGCTCCCTTTATGACCAATACGTCAAGGTTATAAATCAGTGGTTTCTGTTGTACTCTATCCAATGCCTTGTTCTTCTTGAGGCCAAGATCAATAATGTCCCATCTCCCATGGGTCCAGCTGGCTGGGCTTTTATTTGTCTATAAATTAGATAAATTGTACTTGGTGTTCCTGAATTCCCTGACTCCCGTAGCTGATCCAATTACCAAGCATCATTCTTATGTTTGTTGTTTGCTTAGAGTACCTTAACTTAGCAGTACTTCTCTATTTTCTATCATTTGCCGTTTAATCCTCGCCTTCAAAAATTGTCTTCTTTATTGTAAAACTCTTCCAATGTAGATACTTTTTGACGCAGCACGAACACGTGGTGGGCACAACAGCGTTGTAGAAGGGCTTATATATTGAATATCACCGAACTTAAAATAGCAACTTGAAATAGGCTGGCAGATTATGCTTAAGAAGGTAAAACTGGTTGGTAATTCTAGGAATCACTCCTAGGAATCTTTAGGCCTCACACCTAAAGTTGGGATGCATCACACAGCCCTAAGAGAGACGTTAAGTCTGCAGGAATATTTTATTAATGACCAGAAACTGCCTTCTCTTTGTGGAGAAGTTGATATTCATAGACACTAGGACAAATCCCTTTCCAATCCTAATTAGGATTCCTAACTAGAATAGAATTATAACTAGAAAGCTAGAAGGCTAAGCTTTCTTATTCCCTATAACAACCAAATTACTAATTACCAAGAACAACTACTAAACAAAGAATTACTGTAAACATAAAATTCCTGCAGCTAATTCAAATTACTAAAATATCCCTGCCGACAGAAATCAGAAAATAAACTCCATAGGATTCAGGCCAACTCCCAAGTTGGTTCCTTGTCATCAAAAGCATGCCAAATCAATGCCTGGGCATTCGACATATCCTTCCCACGTCTCCTATAAACCTTAGTGGACTTTTGCCACTTATCGCTATCATCTCCCCGGCTTGAAAAGACTCGACCCCGACAAGTTAATGGCCTGATACCTCTCATAGAAATCTGGATCCAACTTCTGAAATTCAGATTCGGTAATCCATGTACAATCTGTGCGTGGGCGTCCCCTCCAATGAACAAGAAACTTTTGGTAACCACCCCCTCTAGTGGACACAATTTGGTGGTCAAGAACATCTTCAATTGCTTCACGTAAGCGTGTAGGAGGTGGAAGAGCAGCCTTAGAAGTCCCACCTGCTGAATCGTCTAAATGCCCATTATAAGCAGTCAAATCTTCAATATTGAACACATTGCTAATCCCCATATCATCAGGTAACTCAAGAACATAAGCATTTGAGCTGATTTTCTTGAGAACCTTGAAGGGGCCTGCACTTCTTGAATGTAGCTTCTTGTAGACGCCCTTAGGATACCTCTCTGGCCGAATACGAACCATAACTTCATCCCCTTCTTCAAATTCTGCGAATTTCTTCTTCCTTGTCTCGATCACTTCATTAACTCCTGGCTTGTCTTGTTTGGTTGATTTCTTCTCATGAAACTTCTTCATAGTTTCAGCACTCATAGGCTTTAAGACAATCTGCTGGTCATTAAACTTGAATGAGTAAGTATTTGACTTTCCATTATGATTCACATCTCGATCATATAGCCAAGGTCGACCAAGAAGTATGTGGGAAACGGTCATTGGAATAACGTCACACCATATAGTATCGCTGTAAGGTCCATGTTTAATGGACACCAAGCAACGTCTCGTCACCGGTATAGAGCTACTGTTGATCCAAGCAACCTTGTAAGGTTCAGGATGTGGCTCTGTAGGCAAATTTAACTGTTGTATGGTAGATTCTGAAACCACGTTCATGCTGCTGCCACTGTCAATAATTAGCTTTCTAGTCTCTTGCCCACAGCACACTAAGGTTTGAAAGATTGAAGTTCTTCGCCAGTCTTCCTTTTGTGACTTTGGTGCACTAAGGAGACGCCTCACAACTGAGAGATAAGACGTGTCTTCTTCTTTGTCTTCCAAATCATCAACATTAAGTTGCGCTATCTCAGTCAAATAATCAGCACCTTCATCTTCCTCGACCTCTAGATTTTCCTTATCTCTGAAATCGGCGCCAAGGTGCAAGTTCCTCTTGTTCGGGCACTCCCATGCCATGTGTCCCTTCAAACTACACTTGAAACATCCATCTTTGTTCTTGTTTCTTTCATCGATTGTGGAAGTCTTAGTCTTGGTCTCCGCAGGCTTGGAAGTTGCTTGAGCTGCTGCTGATCTATATGGCTTGCTGTTTGCAGTGAATCTTTTAGGAATTTCCTCCCCACCTTGAGTATTGATCCTCTTAAGTGGTGGCTGCTGCAGGCTCTTTTCAAGTCTAAGAGCTGTTTGGAATGCATTGTCAACTGTGTGGATATCCCGTCCCATCAATTCTTTGCGAATTTCAGGTCTCAAACCCAACTTAAATCTGGATAAAGCTTGTGCTGAACTTTCGGTGCCTCCGCAGCGAATTTTCAGCTCCTCAAACTTAGTCATATATTCAGCAACTGTCATTCCTCCTTGCCTTAAGCTAGTCATGTCATCAAAAAGGTCAGCTTCATAGTGTAGAGGCACGTACTTTCTCTTCAAACGCAGCTTCATCTCTTCCCACGTCAAGTCTAGTTGTCCAGCAAGTCGAAGATCATGCTCGACTCCTGTCCACCACACCTGGGCTTGTCCAACAAGTTTCATGATAGTAAACTTAACTTTTCTCTCATCAGTCATATCATACCAGTCAAAATAGCGTTCCAAAGTAGCGAGCCAATCAGAAAAGACTTTAGGATCAATTCTTCCATCGAAATCAGGGATATCTACTCTTACCTTTTTTGTGATGTCTCCTGCGAAATCATAAGAGTCTTGTCTTCCTTGCCTTGCTGATTGAACAATCTCATCAGCCATGTCAAAAAGAGAAGCTTGTGGCCTTCCAAAAGATTGATTTATTCTATTTTCACTCCTACTAGATTGTTTCCCGATTATGTGTTCAGGCTGTTCGAGATGCTCAGGTTCCTTTCCATTGTTTTTGTCCCCAGATCCGGGCTCACCGTTGCCTCCAGATTCAGGGATTTGCTGTTGCTCGGTATTAAAGATTTTGTCTTCTAACACAGCAACCCTCCCTAAGAGAAGATTAATGATGTTATCCCGTTCCTTGTCTGTGTATCGACCTCTAAAATTCAACCCACTTCTTGTCGTCATGGGAAAGCCTTGCTCTGATTACCAAAATTGACGCAGCACGAACACGTGGTGGGCACAACAGCGTTGTAGAAGGGCTTATATATTGAATACCACCGAACTTAAAATAGCAACTTGAAATAGGCTGGCAGATTATGCTTAAGAAGGTAAAACTGGTTGGTAGTTCTAGGAATCATTCCTAGGAATCTTTAGGCCTCACACCTAAAGTTGGGATGCATCACACAGCCCTAAGAGAGACGTTAAGTCTGCAGGAATATTTTATTAATGACCAGAAACTGCCTTCTCTTTGTGGAGAAGTTGATATTTATAGACACTAGGACAAATCCCTTTCCAATCCTAATTAGGATTCCTAACTAGAATAGAATTATAACTAGAAAGCTAGAAGGCTAAGCTTTCTTATTCCCTATAACAACCAAATTACTAATTACCAAGAACAACTACTAAACAACGAATTACTGTAAACATAAAATTCCTGCAGCTAATTCAAATTACTAAAATACCCCTGCCGACAGAAATCAGAAAATAAACTCCATAGGATTCAGGCCAACTCCCAAGTTGGTTCCTTGTCATCAAAAGCATGCCAAATCAATGCCTGGGCATTCGACATATCCTTCCCACGTCTCCTATAAACCTTAGTGGACTTTTGCCACTTATCGCTATCACTTTTGATGTCCCAAGGCTCTGGATTGTTAGCATCAGTTTAGTTTAAATCATTTCGCAAGTATCAGAAGAACATGATTTCTAAACTTCAGATAGTTTACCTTATATTTGTGTAAAAGGTCTGGCAGATGTTCAGGATGCTTTGAGTACTGAGCGGCAGCCGTTTTCGGTTGTTTGACATTTCTTAGGTGGAAAGAGGTGAAGGGCAACTATTTTAGGTTTGGTGAATAAGGCAAAAATGAAATTACGGTTAGGACTGCAACGCATATAGGTGGAGTGGAACTCTAAATCACAATTATGGCTTAAATTGCATCATCCAGCTGAAAAATCCTCATAGAACTGTACAAATCCCAACCCAAAATAGGGCTTTGATTTTGATATCAATACCAAATGAGGTAGCTATTTAACACATCCTAGTGCTGCAAATGTATCAGAAACCATAACTTGGCATCCTAGTAGAGTTTGCAGGGTATACTGGAAACTTGAAGAATGTTTTGAAATTCCAGAAGCCTTTGCTCAGTAAAACCAAAGAAAGGCCTCCAGTAGGATCTAACAATTTATCTAGCATATAATAAAGTAAACTGACACTTTGTGGAACTGATATTTTCTAGTATAGTTATAAAGAACTCGAAGATTATACAAACATGTGGGATGCTCAATATCAGTTTTAAAATGATATTTAGATTGTCATTAACTGGGCTTTGAGAAACAGCCCAGTGCTGCTAAAAATTGGGTTTTCTGTGCCTTCTGATGCAAGAACATATATGATGGAGGCTCTGTTTTATAATATTGTCATGAGTTGACAAGCTAATATTCAGAGTTGTTGACAATTGTGTTGAGAATCTGCAATTCTTGTCCGTGTGAGCTCTGAAAGCAGAGTAACAAACATCACGCAATGGCCTTGGCAAGAAGAATTTGGATGGTGTCATGCTCTTCTATGGGCTTGACGTGTTAAGTGAGAGTGACCTAGGATGAATACTGGGGAAGAAGATTTTTGCTCTAGGTAAACCAAAGCATAACTTTGAGTTGAATTCCATTGAGTGACTGTTAAGAATCCAAACTCATAAGCACGTTATTATGGTCTGTTCTTCAATGGTATTAGTGAAAAGTTTGATGTCTAATTCTGTAAATTGATAAGAAAGATAAGCTACTTGTGACTTTTCTTGTGAGTAAGACGGTGTGAGGATGCTACTTATGTATAGCAATATGATACACATAGGTTAGGAGACAAATAGTTAAGCAAGAAGCTCAATTAATTGTACGTATATGTTAAGCTCTACAGACAATTCTTTCTTACGCGGAGAGACTACATAAGCTTGAGTAACTGTGGTCCCTTCTGACTTACATGGTATATTTTTTCATGTATATGAGGAATATTAGCAGGAGTGGAACAGTCTTTCGTGTATATGGATTTTTTTAATTTATGGTTAACTGATAATAGTCTGGGTTTTAAAGATTCATTGTCTGATCTTTTTACCTAAGTTTTGTCAAACTTAAAGTGGACAATGCTGAATGCAACTTCTCTAGGGTGTCTTGTACTCCATTTACATATAAGAAGGACTCTGCGGTTATGGGAAGTTTAAAAGCTTCCTGTTGGGTCCAGAACTTGATATGAACCTTTTGCGACTTCGAGAGCATTCTCATTGTTAGCGTTCATGATTATCTCTTTAAGGCAAAGTATTCTAGAAAAAGGTGTCATTTGATTTCTTTTGCTTTGGTTTTGTTGTCTTGGTCGTTTACAAGTTTGTAGCTGGTATTTCAACTTTCCTGGGATATCATGTTGTTTATACACTTGGAAGATATTGAATCAATTGATGCATTGTTGGGCATATTGGTTCTTGGCCCTTTTCTGTTTTCAATCACGCCTTATCAGATAAATTGTTCACTACTATATTGCTGTTTCGTCTAGCAAAATGATTCGTATGCTTTATATCATGTTATAGACTTTTCACAACTGTGCCTCTATGGTAAATTAAGCTGAATTAAAACGAAGATAATCTCGTGTACTTTTCTTCATTTCTGTGTAGCTTCGCGTGGTTTTTAGGGTGCATTTGCCTCATTAATATGACAAATTAGGTCAGAGTTAATGCCATTCTCATCTTTCTCAAGAATCAATCTAGTCTTAGCATGTTCCTTTATGACATTTGATGGATTTTGGCTGCAAATAAGATTGCCTGCATCATGATGGCCATCTAAAGCTTCTTGAATTACCTTCCTGATACTTTTGGCTATTTTACCTTTAGTTTTCCAGGATAAATTTTGGTTTGGTATAGTTGCAAAGAAATACTTGTTTGATAGTGTAAAAAATAGTGCCTTTTTTCGGTATCTTGATCTTCTATGAATTTGTCCTAGCACTGAACTTAATCAGATTTTCATTCTGTTATAGAAAAACTTGAGATTGAGTTGTAGATCTGCATCATATTTTTCCGACTCTCTGCAGGTTATTGACATGCTGCTCTTCAAGGGAATGGAAGAATTAAAGAACTTTGTTGATCATGCAAAGCAGAGGCATCACGTTATTGGCCAATACGTGGTGGGTCGTAAAGGACTTGTGCAAGACCTTGGACCCAAGGATGAAGGGATCTCTAATTTTCTAAAGAATTTCTACAGCAGCAACTACTCCTGATTTGTTGTGGATTCCGGTTCCTGTTGTGATCTGGCTTTTGGTTACAGTGCTCTAATAAATCTAAACAGTTTCTGTAGTGTACTCTTTTGCATGATAGAAGCTTTTCCTTGTCCTGAGCACAAGATGAGCACAGGCATCATGTTGTTCGAGGGATATATGTGGGAGGATCTTCTGTGTTTATAAAAAATTGTGAATTCAGGGATCCTTGTTGACAGTCTTTTTCTAATTTGTTAAAAATCAAATCAACTCCCCTGGTTAATATAACGGTCCTCCATTCAAGGGTTCACATTTTATTTCAATTTGAGACAGTTGCTCATTCTTGTGCATAAAGTTCCCTCGTCATCTGGTTTGCACAATTAAGCTAATGGCTTATGAAAAGTGAAGTATTGTCCTAAATTAATGAAACTGCTCTAGCTTGGTGTTGTGAATTGTGAATGATTGATAAAGCTTCGAACAAATTTCTACGAATTGCATTATCTTGAAATCTCAATTACGCTAACCTAGATAGTTGACAAAAACTTTCGGTTGAGTTCCCAATCAATCCAAAGCCTGAGGTTGTGATATCAAAAACTCATTTTTTTAAACAAGAAACATACAGCTGAGAGGTCCGCATGGATGATTGTTTTTGGGATCACTTTTTAGGAACCTACATTCTTCAAGCCGCCCGTAGACATAGAATTTTGTCTTTAGGCAACCAACAATAATGCACGTGCTTTCCGTATAAACATGATGCCTATATTTTTATATTTTCAAAATGAAAAAACTATTTCCAATGTAATGTCTGGATTGCTTACGTAATTATATTTTGATATTTCCCACAAGATAAATTAAATCAACGAGTCACCTTGCAAAATCAACATGTGAAATGGTTGACTTAATTCAACTCTCCAATTGAGCTCATAAATAGTAGGGAATCATCGCACTAGAATTATTTTCATTGACAATAAGACTACTCGAGTAAATTGAATGGACAGTTTCATTCGGGACTCTTCCTGAGAAAAGATTCAATTGAAGCTACATATGAATGAATAATCTAATTTTTTAAACTTGAACCGCCCCAAGCTTCTCCGGATTATTCATATAACCAAAATTCATGTAGCAAGGAATACCCAAAAGTTCATGGAATACTGCCTGTAATTTTTTTGCTAACCTCAATACTCGTGAAATGTTTGTATGAAAATAAGGCAAGGGTTTCATCAACTTACCAAATTGATATGGCAAGAATGGTCAATTCTTGCATGTTTTGTTAGATTAAAAACTGTGGGAAAATGCACTTTTCATTCTCGAAATTTCGGTTGATGAACAATTTTGTCCCCAACAAGAATACATTTCATCTTCAAAGTTCACGAATTTTGGCTAATTAAGAACAATTGATAGAATAATATTCAATTTGGACTGAAAGTTGCATGTGGAAAGCATGTTCCATTAGAATCAACGAAAAAGGGGTAAAACCCATTTGTTCTTCATTTTTCTTCTCTCCTCTTCTCATTGTAGCCCTAAATTTCTAGCCACCCTCACCCTCCTAAATCCCGTCATCTGCTGGCAAGAAGGTCCATATAAATGGACTCCATAAAGAATCCAACCCAAAAAAAAAAAAAAACACGTTGCAAAAGAAAGAACTCAAAAATTATCCACCTCCAAATTATGGTATTTATTTTATACCCTAAATCAACAATTAAATAAAATTTGTCATTTTTGAGTAGGATATCAACAATTAAAGCTGTAAAATTTGTCATTTTTGAGTAGGATATCTTACATGTGGTCCCTTGTGTTTTCACTTTTTGAAATGCTACTTGAGTAAGAAAATGGCCATTGATTTTTCAGGTTTGGGCATTTGTATGAGTAGAAATTAAAAATGTAAATTTTGTTTTGGTTTTGATGAGGATATGCAAGTTGCCCGTCAAGTTCTAGATGATCCAATTCAATTTGGTTACGTTACTAGCTCGTGAGCCAAGCTTAACAATCAACTCAACACTTTGGTTCGTGCTATTCAAGAGGCAATTGAAGGTTCTAAGATGATTGAAGGTCTTACTCAAGGAGAATCCTCAAGTATTAATGTCATTCGGGTTGATCAAGACATTGGCCAGAAGACTTACGTTCAACAAGGCGTGTGTGCGCGTCAGCTTAGTCATTTGTTATAAGTTTTATCTATTGTAGTCCGATTGGTAGTCTTTGTTAGTGAGTCAATTTTAAGTTGTTTAGTTGTGGTTTTCCTAGTTATTTTAGGAGTTTTAAAGTCGACCAACTTTGGAAAGACACAAGGCCGCGAGTTGTCATTAGGGTTTACTAGTTTGAGTCGGTTTCGTGTTTTGTAAACCCTATAAAAATGGGCTAAACGTTTTTCATTAAGGAGACAAGTATTTTCCAGCAAACACATGTATATGAGAGAGTTTTCTCTTGACTTCTTAGAAGCATTCCTTTTGAACACTTTAGAGTCATCTCAAGTGTTCAAGAAATTTGGTTTATCAATTCAAGATCACATTGAATTGTGGCGCCTTCTATCTTGTAACTTTGCCTTTTTAATTCGAATAGTTATGGGTTGAGATCATATCAGCATGTTTGTGACTACAAGAATTAATTAGGTCTAAGTTTTCTGCTGCCAAACCATAGGTATTTTTAGTCTAGATCCAGGGCTTGTGATAATCGTGCTCCGTCTCCGACGAGTTTTGTATCAGGTTTGATTATTATAATGTATATGTGGTTCCTTGTGGTTGCATTATAGGTGGCACTTGACTATAATTTATGGTGATAGTGATTAATAAACAATAATGCAATTTTTTGGTTATATTCAGCCATGTGTATGAATAAAGTGTTAAAGTGGTTCCTTGTTATGAAGATTCAAAGACTTTTTTTCCTTGATATATATTGTATGCTTTAACCAAAATTGGGTAGCGCACTTAGTATGTCAAAATGTCACCATGGAGGGCTCATTTCGTATACTCCTCATCCTTATTACGAAGGTGGAGATTTGTGTGTTCTTGACTATATTAAGAGAAGTGGATAACGTTAACTGGGGGTGGTGGTGTATATGCTCGTAAGGTGCATTATGGTTGAAAACAACAACAGTTTTAGAAAGATAGATAACAATACCAACTGTAACAACTCCATCTCCTCTTAAAGCAAACCCAAGGGTTTAGCAGGCCGCCTGCCAACTCTCATCAGGACTCAAGTACTAACTTATTAATAAGCCTATTAAAACAAGAGTCACATTTCCATCGATAATACAAAATGAACATTGGCCGAAAACATAAGCTTGTAATTAATACAATCCTTAAAAGACATTACTAGATCCATTTACAACAATTGAGTTCCCAACTTACAAAAGAATAAACTAAAAGTTGGTACAACTGTGCCAAAACAAAAGATTCCGACAAAACCTGGCCCATCCTAGTCACTCGCCCAAGCGCGCGCCCCCTGTGAGGAAAACAAAAATAGAAGGGTGAGCTTTCGCCCCATGAGGTTCCAAAAAAGTCATGCAAGCAAGGATATCATATTCAAGCACAAAAACACAATACATCATAATATAAATGTAGACACCAAATTTTTAGTGTAGTTTTATTTTCATTTTTCCTTTTTTTTTCACGTTAGTTTTTATTTACTTTTAGTCGCTTATTTGTTATTTTTATTTTTAAGTCTTTTTAGCATAGAATTTATCAAAAAAAAGAAAATCATTCACAAAAATATGCTTTATTTCTTTTAAATTCAAGTTTATTGTTATTTAAAAAAAAGGAAAAAAAATCTCAGCATTTTATCTTTCATTCCTAGTTTTTGTTCATTTTATTTGATTTTTACTTAAATTATTATTTTTGGTTTTTTGCTAATTAAATGATTCATTTGGAGATAAAAAATGAAAAAAATGAAAAAAATGAAAATAGGAGCCCACGCGCGCGTGCTTCCTTCATATTGCAGGCTCAAACGTAGCCCACAAGAAAAAATGCAACTTCATTTCATGGGACATTTGATCATGTTGATGCCCAAAACTACTTGGCTTAATCCAAGGATCAAGAAGGATCCAGAAGGAGGTTTCCAACTGCTCTAATAATCCCATAAAAAATCAGATTTTTGAGGGCCATTGAGATGAGGGTTTTAAGAACCCTTGTCTCATTTAAAAACAACAGGGAGCAGCGAATAGGAGAGGGGTTTTTAGCCGAGGGTTCTGGAGGTAGCTAAGGGTCGGCAAGAAAGCAAGGAGAGGAAGAAATAGGGAGAGCCACGACTAAGGAAGCTTGGCGGCTGAGGGTCAGGACGGAGAGCGAAGTAAAAAAAAAAGAAAGGAGAGAGGACGGCTGAGAAAAGGGAGGGAAACAGAAGAACAAAAAAGGGGAGAAAAAGAGAGGGCGGCGGCTATGTTTAGAAGAAGAGAACTTGGTGAGAGTGAGAGATAGAGAGAGCTGAGGCAGAGAAAGGAAAGCCAAGGAAGCTACGGACTGGCTTGGAGAGCAAGAGGGAGCTGGAAAAAGGAAAAGGAACCAAGAGAGAGATACAGGGAGAGCTTCGGCTGGGCAGTAGGAAGGAACGAAACAAGGGAAAGGCTGAAAACCCAGGAAGATTTCTTCATCAGAATCTACAGTGATATCTTCATCGAACCCAGGTTGGAATTTCGAGCCCAAAGGCGGTAAACAGGTAGTCTTCAACTCCTCCCATTCCGTATAACATCTGTTCGGTGTAACCAGAAATTCTGGGTTCTTATTCATGCTTGGATGTTGAATTATTGTGAGGTGTCTTGATTGCTAGAGTAAAGTTTGGTGTTTGTTTGAGTCTCTTTGACCTGAAAACTATGAAACTAAGAACCAGTGAATGTGGTCGAAGGATGAGAGACAGTCTGATGTTTACCTGCGTTCACTTGCATTTCACAGACCAAAGTCTATTCCTTGTTCTTGTATTTCATTGACATACTGTGTGTATGTTCACCGCAAGTCCCTTCCCTAGCATCTTTGCTGCATTTCATTTTCATATCCAGTTGAACTTGTGAATTACCAAATTCGTTGGAATTTTCTTGGGTTGCTTTGCATAGACATGTCTCGGCCAAGTGAAACAAAAACGCGGCAGCTTGTTTGTTTTGTTACAGAATCTCTTGCTGCATTTCTGGTACAGTTGCTTTCGATTGAACCTCCTAGGATAGATGATCATGTTAACAACAACGAGATGAGGCCCTAGCACTTGTGTTTGCTTGTCCAACTAGTGAGTGGGTTTTGAGTTTCTCACACCTAAATACACCAGGGCTGGAGTAGATAGAAAGCTGCGTTTGCTGTTGTGTATTGCTGTTTTTCTTTCTTGTAACAACCTAGCCCACCAAGTGGGTCTCATGTAACAGCCCCACCTTCCCCTAAGGCGAACCAAAGGGGTTAGCGGACTGCCTGCCCAGCTCTCGCCAGGACTAACGGTACAGTTTACGTCGTTCTATTACGTTCCGAAACATACCAAAGCGCGCAAACAAGTCAAAATCACTAAATAAAAAAAAACGAAAATCGAAGCCGAAATGAACAGTAGCAGACACGTCAGAATCCAGATACTAGGCCGAGAGTAGCCAAAATTTTTCCTTCTCCGTTTGAAATGCGTATCGCTCCGAAATCCAACCAAACATATATAAACATTAAAATTCAACATTTACAAGCCAAAACGGCATACCAAAATATCCAAAAGTTCATACATGTGCAACTAGCCACTTACAAGCCAACCATTGGTTGAAACCAAACACTTAGGGTTTTCACCCTCAAGGAGCTATTCAAAATATACATTTATATGAGCTCAACTTGCTAGTACAACCTTTCCAAAAGAGATCATTTTCCTGTAAGGAAAACAAATGGAACGGAATGAGCTTAAGCCCAGTGAGTTACTACCACATAAGCAACAAAGATCACATAAGCATAATCTTTCATTTCAAGTACACAATTAAGAAGTAAATCAAATTAGTGAAAGGATACGGACGGCTCTCAAGAGCCCATTTCCACGCTTACATTCTTGATCCAATCTCATTGACTCTCCGTCAACGTTTATGAGTACCAACCGTAGACCTCACTTCACTGCATTCCTTCCACCAAACATACCCCAACCGGGCCCGCACTCCAATCAGTAACTTTTGGTAATACTCGAGTATACCGGAATCAAGAGTCTCAATACTACAAGATTCCCCAGTACAGTCCCCGTGGCATGACAATTTTCACGACCAAGCCCTCGCCGGCTCGATCCAATTGACTACCAAACGGGGTTGAGCTCAGTGATACAGTAAAGCCGTTGGACATTCGTCCAAACGACACCAAATCATTTTTCCATGAATGGAATTCAGTATCTCATATAACAAGTGCAGTATTTCAGTAAAACAGTAAGCAGTCATGAATGAAATCACAAGGGGGTGAGGGCGGTCAAGTACACCCTCACCTCAATCACTTCCAATAGCCAAATAAGCCTTCAAGGCATCAGTTTCACATATAACAAAGCCCCATTGTAACATTTAAGTGAGTAGTATACTCACCAATCAATTAAGTGCTATTTCATGCACTTCCGTCAGGAGAATGTCGTGAACCACCGTCACGCCCTAGAACACGTAAGCAAGTACAATGAGACTCGATAACGAGTCATATAGCAATGCCAATCATAACCCCCAATAGGGTTTATATGCATAAATAAGCATGATAGCAAACCAGAAATTAGAAATAGCATTAGTCTTGGCCCCGAATAGAAAAACTGTTTTGCCCTTATTTTGCGGTAATGGCGTCAATTTCACTATGATTATCGGATGGGGGAGTAAGACCCACCGTTTCGAAGCTATGGAACAAGGCTACAACAATGTAGAAGGCCACTCAGTCCAAATCCTAGCACAACTAGGTCAAATGTGCCAAATACTCAACCGGAACCACCAAAAACAGGTTTACAAATCACATAATGCTGTAATTACTATAACTCAGTCTATACAGGTCCAAATGCCGAAATTCCAAAGGCATATGTTAGCTAAGACATCCAGCTACATTTCATCAGAAGACATCAACCTCAAAATCCAAACCAATTCCAGTCAAAACAAATGATTACAAGCGCAGTTTTCACATTCTGAGCAACCCAGACCGGCAACAGTAAAAATGACATAACTCACTCTACACTAATCCAAATGACCTGAAATTTTGCAGGCACTTCAAAGTCATCAATACCTACAACTTTCATGTTTTGAGCAAAGTCCAATTCGGCCTCTAACCCTATGCTCCAAAACCGGACAGAATTAGGGGTTTAAGAACCCTAACTTTTCATTTTTCAATCCAAACCCAAAATTGATTGCATTTATCAACAATTCACACCTACTAGAGTCATTTTAAACCATTACCATTCATCATACAAGGCCACAACATCAAGATCATATTAAACCAGAAAATTCATCATAAATTGGAAAATTCCACCAAATCACTCCAAATAAAGAAATAAATCACATATTCCATCACTCATGCCACCATTAAGCACAAAATAAGCATCATTAGAGGTAGTAGGGTGTTCAAGCATCACTTACCAAGAAATCAAGAGAGAGAGGGATGTTGGCCACCTTAGACCTTCAAATAAACTTCACTAAGACACTTACTAGCACTAGAAGGAAAGATTTTATGGAGTGGAACCTAGTGTAGGCTTTTGTTCTTGGAAGATTGAGTGAAATGGAAGCTTGAAAGTTGAAGAAATTTCCTTCCTTCTTGAGCTAGGAGGGCTGGCCAACATGGAGAAGAAAATGGTGATTTTTGGGCAATTTTGAGATATTTAATCCTTTGGTCAAAAAAGTCAAGAAAGTGAATAGTAATTCTTAAAGTCCAACCAATGAGAATGTGACACTTGTCACCTCATTAAATGCATTCCTATCCTTTCTTTCTTCTCTCACATCAATCATTTCACACACTCTACTTATCTATTAACACCCGATAAATTTTACACAGTATCCGGAATTTAACCTAATTGGCCGAATTTTTCCGAACTTTTCGCACTAGTGGGTCCCACGTCCAATATACATTCTTAATTTTCTAAAACTCACCAATGCTAGAAAAAATCAACTAAAAACTATAATTACGCATAAAATCTACCAGAAAAATATTTCTAAACTAGAAAATGCAAAATTTATGCAATTAAGGGAACTAAAACCCTAGGAAAAATAATTAGGGTTTTACGGGTTCTCACATCTCATCACTTACTTGATGAGAGAAATTGGATGAGTGGAGATGGGTTTGCATGTTTGGGGTCTGAAACAGTTGAATCATATTTGAACACTTGCTGGAAAACGTACAAATCAGGATTGCCAAACGTTTTTTTTTTTTTTTTTTGCATACAATTCTCCAGCATTTGCAATGTTTTTCCTTCTATGTTTGGTTCGTTTGAATGTCAAAATTGTGTTGCATGTTGCTTAGATAAGGTTATTGGAGGTTTGGTAGAAAAGGTCTTGATCAAACTTTGGTGTTTGGATCTGAAGTATCCGTTGGAAACAGAATTGCAGCAGCAAACCTTGACTTGAATATAATTTGGAATGAACCTGAAACCTCATATATTTTTTCCTTGTTCTGTCTCTCTCTCACATAGTATCTTGGCAATGAATTCCTGAGGTCTAGTGTGAACTTGGAAGTTGAATCTTGCTCCTTGTTAAAATTTTTGTTTGCCACACAAGGTTGCTGAAGTTCCCAAAAGTTTAGCTGGCTGTCGAAAGTCTCTTCTTGTTGCAGAAATGTTTCGTAAGCTTTGCATGAAGTTGCTTGAGGTGTTCAGATTTTGCATGTCTGTTGTCCGACTTTTTGGTGTTTAAATCTACAAGTTTCATGATGCAAAGTGAGAGGATTGTGTGATAGTTGTGTTTGGATTTGATTATGTTTGAAAGCTGGTTTTGTAAAGTGCCGAATTGCAGGAAGCTTTCATCAGAATTTTTTTGTTGCAGGCAATGTTTCGTAGCTTCACATGCATTTGCATGCAAAATAGCTTTCAAAGTTGCACTTTATTCCATTTAGCTTCCATCTATGCCACAAAAGCCCAATTAGGTTCTAATTTCTTGCAATGAGGTCCTAAAGTAATTGCAATTTGAACCATTACTTGACCCTTTCTTTGCTCTTGGACCCTTGAAGTTCCCAAAAATGTTTTAATTGAACTTGAGTGATTGGTTAATATTTGCAATTGGGTCCTTGATAGTTTTTCTATTTTAGAAATTTGATCAATAATTTACTTTCTTGGAAATTATGCATTATTTGATTTCATTTAAGTTGCAATTGGGAGGGATTTGGTGATTTTGTTTCTACTTTACTATTTAATTGGTGCCTTGACCCTTTTATTGTTTTTAAGCCATTTTTCCTTCATTTGGTTACCATTGCGAGGGAGGTACACTCTATCCTTCATTTTTTGACTTTATTTGACCCTACGTGCGCATATGTGTCTTATGTGTGCAATTGCATGACTTTAAGTGTTTACTTCATTTTTCACCTTATTTATTTCTTTATTGCTTAGTTTTTGCTTTAATTTTAGTTTAATTTTATCATTTGAAGGCACTCGCATGTCAAAATTGTAATAGGTGGGGATTTAATTGTTTTATTCCTTCTTATTTCCCCTTTTAGATTGTAGTAGGCTTTCCCCCCCTAAAAATGTAATAGTTAGGGCCTTAATTGCCTTATGTGTTTTGCATGCTTAGGTGCTATGTGTTTAACCGCTTTCTTAGGTTTTGGCATCTAGATATGCATGCTTATGTGTTATGTGAATTACGTGCTCACATGTCTACTTGCTTTAATTATGCACATTGCTTATATATGTGTACGATGGATGCCAACGCACGTAATCGTGGCTAGTCCAATGCTAGTCATGGTTGTCCCCTCGAGCTCTTGCAAGTCCAACGCTTGTGAGAGAGCGTAGATGTAGGCTAGTCCAATGCTAGCCCTTAGGAGCCCTTCGCGCGTTAGATCATGATTGTGTGATAAATCATTTCATCTCATGCATATCTTTACTTTTTAGGGCCTCTTTCACCATATTGCGTGGTATTTTCCTTATATATGTACACCACTTTTCCCATATTTTCCCTTATATGTATATTACTTCTTCCTTTTGTATGAAACATGACATTAGTCTTGCATTTCATATAGGCATTAGAACTAGGTTAGTTCATTTGCTTGACTAGATTAGGGAAAACCCCTTGAATATGGGATATGGACGAGTTTGGCTTTCTAACTTTAGCACGCTCGTATTCCCTCTATTAAAAGGGAAAATTGAGTCATGAAAATGAGTCCCCCGTACCCGACATTGTGACACCCCGAAAAGAATGAGTTTGAGAACCCGGAAATTTTCTAATTTTCTAGGGTTTATTTTTTTTAATCGCCCGCCTTTTCTACATTTTCTTGATTGGAAAAATTTCCCAGATAAAGTTTATGAGCAAAGATAGTTTTAAAATGATTTTTCTAATATCGGTTAGTTTTTGAGAAATTAAGAGCGTATTTTGAACGTGGGACCCGCAAGTGCAGTAAATGCATTATATTTTTGACAACTTGTTGGAATTTTGTATTAAGTGATATTATTTTACAAGGTGTTAAGATATTTGTATTGGAGAGACAAAAAGATAAGTTTTGAACCAAAAGGTGACAAGTGTCACCATAAGATTTAGTCTTGAGTTTGACTACTATTCATAACTTTACCATTTAATTAAAATTGGCCAAAAATCTCTTCATTTTGCAAGCTTCTTGGCCGAATTTATTGGAGAGGAAAAGAAAGAAAAGCTCTCAATTTCTTCCTTCTATTTCTTGCTCAATCTTCAAATCCAACCAATAAAACTCCAAATCATTCCATAAAATCTCTTTGCTAAGTGGTCTTGAGGTGTTTTGTGGAGTTGTTTGGAAAGCTAAGGTGGCTAGTTGCTCTATCTCTTGTATTGCTAAGGTGAGTTGTGAAGGACCCCTCTCCTCCCTCTAATGATGTTTAATTGATGATTAGTGGTGGTATAAGGTGCAACTTTGATGGATTATATCTTGATTTTGGTTGAATTGGTGAAGTTTTATAATTATTGGGGATTTTTCTGTTTTCATATGGATATGATTATGTGGCTATCTATGATGATTGGAAATGGTATATACTGATTCTAGAAGGTGGAAAAAATGGACAATTGCAATCAATTTCTGTTTTGGAAGAAATTTCAGAAAATTAGGTTTTGTGAAGGAACATTCTGCCCGAATTTTTAGCTCCTAGTTAGAGACCGAATTGGCCTTGGATTAAAACATAAAAGTTGTAGGGAATGACATTTTAGAGGTGCCTACAAAATTTCAGATCAATCGGAGTAGTACAGAATGAGAAAAGTTGAAATTACTATTGCTGTTTTGGTTTTATCCGAATGTAAGAATTGCGCCTGTAATTGGTTGTTTTGGCCGGAGTTGCTTCCGAATTGGTTGTTGAGGCCTTCTGATGAAATTTATCCCTGTTTCTTAGCTTTCAGCTGGTTTTGGAATTTCTGGATTTGGACTTAGGTAGCCTGATTTATGATGTTTCCGCTAGAATGCGTTCTGTGAATCTGTTTTTGTGATTCTGGTGTAGTATCTTGCATTTTTGACCTGTTTGCACTCAAAACTGGGTTGAGTGACCTTCCGAAATATTGTAGCCCTATCTCTTAGTTTCGAAATAGTGTATCTTGCACCTTCATCCGACAATCGTAGTGCCTTTGGTGCCATTACCGCAAAAGGATGTCAAAAGCTATTTTTCTGGTTTTGAGCTTAACCTTCATTTCGAACTTTTCCCTAGCTTGACTTGTACTAGTACTACTTGGAGCTTGCTGAATGACTATTGGATGAACTTGTTGTTGTGTGTGTACCTTTGGGACTGGCTGAGGAAATAATGAAAGCCATGATGGCTGGAAAAGTTAGCAAATTCAGGGGAAGTGCTGTCCGAACTTTGAAGGGACTTGTTTGCATTGAGTTTGTGATCTAAGACTTGGATTTGAGTAAGGCAATGTTATATGATGGATGATTCTGAGCCATGGAGGTGAGTGACCCCAAACTATTGTTAAAGTTTCTTATGAAATGTTTCTTGCATTATTTACTCGACTGCATCTCATGCGTGCTTGCATGTGAATTCATGATATGATTTTGGCTTCAATGAGTTCTTGGGGAGTCTTGTGCTGGACACCAACGTCTCCACCTCTGTTTACTTGGAGCAAATGGCTCCGGAGCTCAAAAAGGGGCTTCCTCTTAATGTTAATGTTAATGTTAAATGATCTATTTGAGCGTTGGGTGTTCAAGTACTATGATTTCACTGGCTCACGAGAGCAATAAACGGACATTTGTTCTTTGAATCATGACATCATCGAAAGGATCGAAATGCAATATTGTGAAATATATTTGATTACTGATTTTACTGGTTACTCGCTGAGCTTCTAGCTCACCCCAAAAATGTTTTATTCCCCTCCACAGGGCTCGTGGCGAAGGAAGGCTTGTTGTGCTTATTCACGTGAATAGATGGCCTATATTTTGTACAATTTGGATTTGGAATCATTTTATGTATAGTTGAAAATTGTTTTCGCTTCGCTTGTGACATGTAATTATTGGAGACTTGGATGTGTAATTGTGGGAACATTTGATGTAATTTTTGAGATTTATATTGTAATCTGTTTGAGGAATGTAGTGAACGACTGAGTCCCAGCGAGAGCTGGGCAGGCGACCCGCCGAACCCTTTGATACGCCCTAGGGGGAAGTGGGGCCGTCACAGACATGATGCATTCTTTTAAGACACGTATATTTCTATAATTATTTTACCCTTTTCCTCTTCTTAGAGTCTCATATTTTTGCATTATTCGTGACCTCTCCAAAGAGTCATTATTGGGCGTCACAATTAATGTGATTGGCACCATTCAAGCTTTGAAGAGATATTTTGATCCCCCGATACCCCCCTAGGTCTAAGGTTTTTGCATTCATATAGTACATCCAAATGTGACAAATTCTTTGGTTAAAACAAGAAAATCTTTGACTAAATCATGCAACTAGCCTTGGCTAGGTCAAAGGGGTGCCTTGGATTTTTATCCTTCCCTTCCCCTTCGTCAAATGTGACTCCCGAACCTTTTTCGTTGGTTTACGTAGACTAGGAGTCGTTTAAAAGAGGTTTTTTTCTACCGTTTCCTTTAAAAATTCATTTTAGGTGACTTGGTACACCTTAACTCTATACCAAGTGACGACTCCGATTTTGTTTTAAAAACCCTTTTTAAACTATTATTTTGGGTCAAATCGTCGCATTTCAACTCCTATTTAGACCCGTGCTCTTTATTCATTTTTCTAATAAAAAATTCACTTTTTAAACCATTTATTTATTTTTAAAAAATGGGGCGCGACAATAAAGCCAGAACACTTCAATTAATAATTCACATATTCATTTGGAAGGATACAGGGCTCTCAGGAGCTTGTTCAAGTAATTTGATCAAGAACCAAGATTCCGTTGACACTCCGTCAACATTATACCAAAATACCATCAAGTATTTCACCACTTCACATCATTCTCCAACCACCATTCAACCCCCGATCAGGGCCGCACGTCAAAATCAAGAAGGGTAATACTCGAATATACCGATTCAAGTTCAAGAGCTCAAGTGCAAGTTCAAGTCTAAATCCACTTAACAAGACCCATGGCTCCTTGATCTCATTGACCAAGCCTTTGCCGGCTCGACCAACTTGCTAATGGGGTTTGGGGCCCAAGTATGCAAGAAAGTCAATGGGATAACCACTCAAACGACCAACAAGTCAAGCACAAGTAAAGCAGTTCATTTAATACAAATATAAAAAAATCTAGCCATGAAGGATCGAGTATGATAAAGTACATCCTCGTCCCGATATCATCAAGTCAAGAGCAAGTATCTCAACCAAATAAGCATGTCATTCAAGAAAAGAAACATTGCATGTAGTCACTTCACATGCAGTTGGAACACTCGCCACAACAACAAAGCTTAAGTGTTCGCCTCGGGAGCAACTTTGGCTTCATTTCCAAACCCTAAAATCAAGTATATGGAGTGCATTAGGACTTACTACTCCAAGCCACAATATTTAAATGAAACTACGCCCAGGTTCCAACTAAGAAATCTCACCCCAAATCACATGATTTCTAAATCAATTCAAGAAGAAACATCCATGTATACGTTAGGTCAAAGATTTAAGCAAATGGTAGTGCAAACATTTTCTCGTTTTCATTCCCCAAATGGGGTTTAAAATTACCCAAATCAATTTCCTCCTAGGCTGGAAATTTATTACTTGAAACTTGAAACATGTAAAAGTGAGGTTTTCACCTTTTAAAACCTTCCATTTTCCACCCCAAATCACTATTCATACTAGGGTTAACGTCTAATCATGGGTTTAGGGTATTAATGTGACAAGTTCACGACACAAACATCAAGAACAAAGCTATATAAGGCCACTCTCTCTCTTGACAGCTTTGAACAAATTTTCCAGCCATGAAAACTATGAAAGAAATGGTGTTCTTACCACTTAAAACTCAAGAATGTAGTCCAATTCCAACACATACTTATAGTCTAAAGTCTTATAGAGTTTCTTGAGCAAAATTAAGCTTAAAATCATCATGAAAATGTAGAATTCAAAGCTGAAATTTCAGCCCTTAAGTTCAGCCATCAAGCAGAATTTTTCCTTCCAATGTCCAACATTTCTCCAACTAATTTACCAAATCCAACCAACCATACTTAGTAAATCCATGAAGTTTCATCTCCAACATAACATTAGATGTATATACAGCCAAAATCTAAACAAGGAACCACCCGATTATATATATACACACACACACACACACACACACACACACATATATCCAAACCCTAAACTCAAACATAAAGTACAAGAATCATCAACTTAAGAAACTTCCAAGATTCACCACAAATCTTGACTTTAATCCAACAATCAACCTTATTTTCAACATAAGACAAAGAAAGAAGGTTAATCTAGCATTTTACCTCTTTTGCTTTCCAACCAAGATGTACTTCAATCCACCAAATCTTCTCCTTTCCAAACTTAAGCCAAGATGGATGAAAACCCCAAGTTATCTCCTTCCTTTTCCCTCAAATCCAAGCAAGATTGAAGCTAGATTGGTTGAAGCTTTTCTCCCTTTTTCCCTCTCACTCTCTCGGCCGTCTCTCTCTCTCACTTTCCTTTGTTGTTTGTTTGATGTTGCTAAGGCAAGAAATGAAAGAAAAATGGTAAGAAAGGTTTGGTCAAAAAGTCTTAAAGGACTAAACTTGGTTCCTATGATGCCAAGTGTCACAAATCTTGTAGTTTCCCCAACTATCTCTATTCTCTCTTATTGCACTAAACTCCCTCTTTTGTTCACTAAAGTTTTCTTTTATACCCTACTAAAAGTCGCAATTACCCCACTCGCTAACTTTCAAATATAAAAATTGAGAAAAACATTAAGACAAAATTCATTATCAAATCTATAACAAGTAAATAAATAACTAAATGAATAAAATGCAATAGAGTTAAAACGGCTAATCATGACAAAAATCTTTAGGTCCTCACAAGTTCACTTGAATGGTTACATTAAGAGGAAGGGTGGATCAACTAGGGAAGTTAACTTATATCTTGAAGTGTCCTTTCACGAAATTCTAGTGCAACAACTTGGTTATGATCTATATGAGAGACTAAAAAGGAAGATCAAAATAGTGATGATATCAATGACATTAGGAATGAAGGTGAAGCAGGAGGTGCTAATAATAATGGTAACTATGAGGTAAGAGATGATAATGACTCTAATTCTAGTGATGAGACATATTTTTCAGCTAATTAATTCAGATTATGAAATAGGTAACGATGCTGATGATGCTATATTTCATGATAATATGGACAAAAATGTTGAATGGTTGGAGGGACACAATCAAAGACAAGAAAATATGAATAGGAGAATTGATCCTCTGAATGGAAATGACACAGTGGCTGAGGCGGATAATATAGAGGTCCTGATTCAGAATCTGATTTTGAGAGCACTTATGAATTTGATGATGAAGATTCTACCAGGAGGCCTATTTTTTTTTAATCCTAAGGATATTGACAATTTAAAATTAAAGCTGAAGATGTTATTTACGAGTCTAAAACTTTTTCATGACAGTTGTGCACAACTTTTGTTTGAAATAGGGTAGGTCTTGTTGTAGACACCAAATTTTTACTCGTTTTTGTTTTAATTATCTCAAAATTTTATCTTAGACATTTTTTAAGCATTTTGGACATCAAATCTTTTAATTTTATTCATTTTTGCTTATTTGTCTGTTAATTTTAAGATTTTTTGAAAAAAAAGAGAATTGCTCACAAAAAAACATTCTTTAAATTTTTAGATTCAAATTAGAAAGGATTGTTGTTTATTTTGTTTTTTAAAAAAAAAAGGAAAAAAGGGGAAACCCGAGAGTGGGTTTTAGACTGATTAAGAGATTCTGAAAAAAAAACAGCCGCGCATGCAGCAGCAACGAGAAATGATATTTTTCACGGGATCGATGGCTGAGGATTGTGGTGGGAATCAGCCCTTCATCCTCACCTTTGAGGTGAGGGTTTGAGGGTTATGATTCCCCATATAAAAAGAAAAGAAAACAGCAGAGAACGGGTCGGCGGCTAGGTTTAGCAAAAAGCAAAGGAGTGAAAGAGAGGGAGCCGAGAGAAAACGAGAACTTGAGGGCTGAGAAAAGAGAGGTTCTTGAACGGCAAAAGGAAAAACAGGAGGGCGGAGAGAGGAAGGAAAATAGAGGTTTTGAGGATGACGGCTGAGGGTGACGGAAGAAAGGAAAATAACTGGGGAAGCTTGGGAGAGAGATAGGAGATCGAGGGTGGCATTCGGCTGCACAAGAGAGAAGAAACCCAAAGCCTAGAATATCAAGCTTGCGTTTTGACCAAAGACTGCAAATTCATCTCCTTCGATCGCTGGTGGAGTGCATTCCATCTCTTGCGGATTCTCCAGCGCCGAAAGTTCTGCAGTAAAGGCTTTGGCTTGCAATCACAGATTTAAACCTTGCTGTCCTAAGATCCCTCACGTTCAACTAGTGTTTCCCAGCATTAAAGGTAACCCTTTTATCCTTCTCCGCTCATGCCTCATTAGACTTGGAGAAAAAAAGTTGAAATCTTTGCCGCCATGCTTGCTGTCACATTTTCCAGCTTTCCTTCCTTCCTGTTTGTGATTTGGTAGGAAAAGAGAATTGTTGAATCTTTGATCTTGCGTCATTGATTGTTTATTTTTGTTGGGTTAAGGCTCCTATGGGGTTAGACCATGAATCCGTGGGTCTTGCTGTGGATTATTGTTGCTCTCATGCGTTGAACAAATTTCTGAAGTTGCCGAATATGGTTGATTCGTTGAGTTGCATAGTTTTGGTTTGTTGCTTGCTGTAGTATCGACAAATCCTTATCCTTTCTTCGGCTGCTGGGGTTTTAGCTTGTTTAGGGTTCTTGGCTTGCTTGCTACTTGATTGGAAGGGCCCGTTTATGTTTACCGCAAGTTGCACTCTTTTCTTTGATGCATTTCTGGTCCAGTGGTTTTGATTGGATCTTCCAGGATAGATGATCATGTTGTTGACAATGGGATGAAGTCCTTGTAGTTGGGTTTGGCAGTTAAACTAGTAGAAGCCTGTTGGAGCTTTGGCACACGAACACAATTCAGTTAAAGTAAAAGAAAGCAGCAAAGGAAATTGCAGAAACTTATTTTCCTCATGGTTTTTATAAAGACTTGCATGAAACGTTTCTAAGAATTCCATGGTTAGCAGGTGCTTGTCCATGTTTAGTTGAATTTAGCTCAAAGTGTTATGTGAATTCCTGTTTGCCGAGAGTCTACAGGTTATAGCAGAAAATTGCAGCAAGCCTTTCTTTCGGTTGCAGCAACTTTCCTTGTAACATTGGGTGTTAAAATGGTGCATTTCGTTGCTTGGATTCTTGATGTTTGGGCTGGGAAAGTTGCACTGTGAGCTCATGAAGTTGCAGCAGAAAAATTGCAGAATGCTTTCAGTTGTAGAAATGAATCCCTCGTAGCCTGCATGCATGTAATTCCTTTTTAAAATTGCACTTCAGTCCCACAAGGTTCTCTTCATTTCACTATGACCCAACTAATTGAATAATGTCCTCAATTTGATCCTTGGCAACTTCAATTTTTCAACTCAATTGCTTGTTTGCTTCAATTAATTACCATGCTTTGTTTAGATTGCACTTAATGCATGAGTTTAAGAACTTTGTGTCCAAGTGAGCTTGTGTTTTGCATATTTTCTTTAATGTTCTTAATTAAATTGGTACCCTGACCATTTTATTGTTTTGGAGGGTAAATTAGTAATTTCACTTCGTCAGGGCATCAACTCAAGAGAGGTATAACTTCTTTTATCTTTTTTGTCTCTCCCCTATGTGATCCAACGTGCTAAGTGAGAATTGCATGTCTACTTTGTTTTCCTTATTTTTTTCCTTAATTCCTTTCATTTATTTCAATTACTTTTGCTTTTATTAAAGTCATTCTTTTATTTATTTATGGGGTATGTGTACACCTCTTGGCTTGTAATAAATAGGGCTTGGAGTGCATTTTTATTCACTTTTCCTCTTCCCCATTTGTTTTAGTTAGCCAATGTAATAGGTTCATTAGCTTGATTGCTTGCTTTCGTTGCTATGTGTTAATTTGCTTTATTAGGCTCTTGCATTTAGTCGAGCATGCTAAGTGTTATGTGCTACGTGTTTATAGGTGATTGGCATGTCTACTTGCTTTCTATAGTCGTAGATGAATGTGATGGATGAATGCGTCACCGTGGCTAGTCCAACGCTGGCCATGGTCTTTTCCCTCGAGCTCTCGTAAGTCCAATGCTTGTGAGAGAATTCTAGAAAAGGGCTAGTCCAATGCTAGACCCAATAGGCCGTCCCCTCTCGTTAGTGCATACTTGCATGTTTCACTACATTTCATACATTTTTCTTAGTTTTCTAGCATTTGGCATGATCCTCCAATCCTTTCCCCTTCATTTTAGGTTTTTGCATCCTCATGCTAGTTAAAGGGTACATTTGCCAGAGTGTCCCCTTTAGGTAAGGGAAACGAGCGAGTGTGGCTACAAAATAGCCTTAGCACGCTAGTTATTCCTTCTAATCAAAAGGAAAATTAAAATCATGAAGATAGAAGTCATTCCCGTACCCGACTTGATGCATTCCTCTAGGTTAATGCACCTCCATTTTACCATATCATTTTTTTTATCTATATTTTCTTACTACTTATATTTTTCTCACTCCACATGCCATGTACACACATTTCTCTTCTTTCCCTATCGCTTATTTATTTTCTACCTCACAAATTGCACCCAGTTGTACTTAAATGTATTTACTACCATTATACCATATTTTGATCCACTTGCACACATACACCTTCATTTTCTCAATTGGCACACATGCACTTTTCTTACATTTGCACACATGCACTTTTCTTACGTTTGCACACTTGCATTTACATTTGTATTTTTATTTTATTTTATTTTGCATTCCTCTTTCATTTTCACACTTGCACTCATACTTGAATCTTCATTTGCATTATTCATGACTTCTATGAGGGCTTTCTGATGACAACTTCAACCTTGGGTCAAGGACAACATTGACGGTCCGATGACAAGATCAAGATCCAAGAAGGTGAAGGAAGCTTTAAGAGCTTTGATTATTCACCACACAAGCAAGGAGCGGGCTACGTTTGAAGAATTGATGGACCATGAAGTTACCTTGCTCACTTGTACATTTGAGGTGCAAGAATGATCTCCTACTTGGTAGATTAGTTAGTAGTTGTTTTAAAACTGTCTAGTTTAGTAGTTGTTAGGCGTTGAGTATTTTATTACTTATTGGGCCTTATCGGAAAGCCTTAAAGAGCTGGCTCTTTAAACTCTTTATGCGGACCGAATTTATTCCAGGTTTATGTGGGCCGGATTTTGCCCTAGTTTTAGCCTATAAAAAGGCACCTCTTGTATGAGTAAAGGACAGATATTTTACAACCAGAAATCGTGAGGAATTTTCCTTCAAATTCTTAATCGAACTTACTCTTGAATTCTTGAGTTCATTGCTTAGGATTCAAATCTGACTTTATCGATTAGTTTGTTCCCTAATCGTGGTGTCTCTTCATTCATCATTATTTGCTTAAGGTTGCTGATTGCCTTTGTGTGTCAGAGGTCTTGAGTTCATGAGAACAATTGAGTTCAATTTCCATTGGGAGAAACGATCCAACTCTGATAATTACAAGGTTGGGAGGTTCTAGGAGGGTCTTCCCCTAGGGTTGGTCATCAGTTGGTAATCAGAGCATCAGGTTAATTCTCTTTTAATTGAAGTTGTTCATATCTTATTAGTTTGTGTCTTTTGTCCAAAAAAAAAAAAACTGTAGCGATTACTGTTCACGTACTGTTCCGAAATACTGTTCATCGTTACTGTAGCGTACTGTTCACGTTACTGTTCATCCGAGAAAAAAAAAACTGTTTGGGTATTGTCTTTTTGTGTTTTCTGTCCAACTTTTATTCTTGAGTCTGTTATACTTTTGTTTGGGTTGTTTGGGTTTAAAGACAAAAAAAAAAAAAAAAAAGAGTCACGTACCTTATATTGTTTTTTTTAGTGTCCAAGTTGCTAGAGTATTGCTGGAATTTTCTTTTGAGTATTGCTGAAATTTCATTGTGCCTATTTCTTGAGTATTGGTTGTTGTTCTTGCAAACCCTAAACACCACAACTCAATTTGGGGAAGTTCTTGCGCTTTTTGAACAATTCTTGAAGTTCTTGGACCATCAAGTCTTGTTTTGAAAATTCTTGAACAATAATTCAAGAACCAGGGCCTTCTTGAAATTTGCATAACCTTTCATCCGTTCTTCTTGAACTTGTTGGTGTGACCTGAATTTGTGTTCCTTGAAGAGCCGAAGAAAAAAAAAACAAAAAAAAAAAACAAAGAAGAGAAGGAATCGGCTCTCACACAAAGGAAATCAAGTATCTCAAATCTTGAGTTTCCAATTCTTGATTGGTTTCCAATTCTTGAATAGTCTCCAAATCTTGATTGGTTTCCCAAAACTTGAGTCTCCAAATCTTGATTGGTTTCCAATTCTTGAGTCTCCAACCTTAATTGAATTCCAACAACCCCAAACGACCTAACCAGCCCCAAAAACCCCCAAATCAGTTTCCAAAACCAAACCTAAACCGCCACAAACACCATCTACCATCCAAATACTGGCCCGAAACTCAGCAAAAACAGCTGCTCAAAAAAAAAAAAAACAAAGAGAGGTTCTAGCTTCGGGTAGTGTTTCTAGGATTTACAAAATTCTGCTTTGTGTCTTATTACTTGCTTATAGGGTAATTAATTCTGAAATTTTTGAGAGTTTGAGTTGTTTTAAGAACTTTGAGAAGGAAAATTGAAAGTGAGTGTGTTTTCCTTGAGTGATACACGAGTGCTTTGTGAGGTAGACTAGGATACACTTGTTTTGCAGGTTTGACAATATGTCTCAAGAGGGGAACATGCATGAGCCGTCTGAAACCGACGTGTCACTCAAACTGGTGCTCCAAGCTCTTTAAAAACAAGTGGAGAGACAAGAATTTGTGACGACACAACTATCCGACAGGTTGGCTGCCATTGAGATGCGAGGTACTGGAGATATTCCCAATAGGGCTTCAAGTGCTCAGAGTGTTGAGCATGATGCAGATGATGAGGGGTATCATTCTAACACCTCATTCCGATCAAGGAAAAGTCACAGGGAAGTGAGGGAAGGTCGAGACCGACCTAAGAGAACCGATGACAATCTTGGTTCCATCAAGACCAAGATGCCTACCTTTCATGGGAAAAATGATCCTGAATCTTACTTGGATTGGGTTAGACGAGTTGAGCAAGTGTTTGAAGTCCACAACTACTCTGAAGAGAAAAAGGTGAAACTTGCGGCTATTGAACTTGAAGATTATGCATCCATTTGGTGGGAGCAAGTATGTGCCATAAGAAGGAAAAATAGGGAACCACCAATTGACACTTGGGCTGAAATGAAGCAAGTGATGAGGAAACGATTTGTACCCTTCCATTATACCACAGACTTGTACAATCGGCTCCAACGACTCACTCAAGGTTCTAATTCGGTTGATGAGTACCACAAACAAATGGAGATAGCGATGATAAGGGCCAATGTCCAAGAGGATTCGGAAGCAACCATGGCGAGGTTCCTTAATGGATTAAATCCTGAAATTAGGAAGAAGGTTGAGCTTCAAGACCACTTTGAACTTCAACAAATGGTGTCTTATGCAGAAAAGGTGGAAAAGCAAGCCTTACCTCTAAAGACACCTAGTGGCCGAACCACTACATCTTCTTCCACCCCTTGGAAAAGAATTCAATTGCCAACATCCAGTGCTTGGCCAAGGCAAGGTAATAGAGAGAGGGAAAACAAGCGGATGGAACAACCGTCCCATCCGAGTGCAACTTCTTCTAAACCAACCCCGCGGCCGACTCTTCTAGGAGCAAATACATCTACCAACCAGCCAAAGGCATGTTTCAAATGCAAGGGAATTGGCCACCTCATGGCTCAATGCCCTAACCGAAGCATTATGTATATGAATGAAGAGGGAATATGGCAAAGCGAAGGAGAGGAGGAATATGCGGACATGCCACCGCTTGAAGAAGAGGGGAAGGATGATGACCTGGTTGAAATAGAAGAGGACCCTGTGGCTCGAACTATGGTGACTATGAGAGTGCTAAATGCACAAGCTCAAGAAGATGATCTCCAACGGACCAACATTTTTCATACAAGATGCAAAATTGGAGATGAGGTATATCTCATGATCATTGATAGTGGCTCTTGTACTAATTGCGTAGCTGCTGACTTTGTTGAGCAAAAACACCTTCCATGGACTTATCACCCTAAACCCTATAGACTATCTTGGTTAAATGATGGAGGGGAAGTCAAGGTGACCAAACAAGCTTTAATCGCTTTTTCTATTGGTCGGTACAAGAACCAAGTTTTATGTGATGTAATTCCTATGCAAGCTAGTCATATCTTGTTGGGACGTCCTTGGGAGTATGATAGGTAGGCTGATCGCATTGGACTTACCAATAAATATAAGTTCATTATGGACAACCTCAAAATCACCCTTTCACCATTGACACCTACACAAGTGTATGAAGAACAATTGCATTTAAGAAAAGAGAGAGAGAAAAGGCAACCGAAAGAAACAAAGAAAAAGCCGAATGAGAGAGAGAATGAGGGGAAAAAGAAAGTAGAGGCCGAGTTGAGTGAAAAAAGAAATTCGAGTGGAAAAAAACTCAGTGAGTCCGAGAGCCTGAAAGTGAAAAAAAGGAATTTCTATGCAAGTGTGCGTGAGGTAGATATGGCTTTGAATGCACAAAGTCTTCTCGTAGTACTTCTGTACAGGGAAGCTGATTATTCTTCTTTTTACACACTAGGCATAACCGATTCTCTTCCTAGTGCAATCTACTCTCTTTTGCAGGAATTCAAGGATGTGTTTCCGGAGGAACTACCGAAAGGATTACCTCCAATTCGAGGTATTGAACATCAAATCGACTTTGTTCCTGGAGCAATTCTACCAAATCGACCAGCCTATAGAGCAAATCCGGAGGAAACAAAGGAAATCCAAAGGCAAGTCGATTCCCTCCTTGAAAAGGACCAGGTTCGTGAATCTCTTAGTCCTTGTGCAGTTCCCGTTATTTTAGTTCCTAAGAAAGAAGGGACTTGGAGAATGTGTACAGATTGTCGTGCAATTAATAAAATTACTGTTAAGTATCGTCATCCCATTCCTAGGCTAGACGATATGTTAGAAGAATTGCATGGAGCAATCATTTTCACTAAAATTGACTTAAGATCTGGTTATCATCAAATAAGGATAAAGGAAGGTGACGAATGGAAAACTGCTTTCAAAACGAAGTATAGTCTTTATGAGTGGCTTGTGATGCCTTTCGGCTTAACAAACGCTCCAAGTACTTTCATGAGATTAATGAACCATGTTTTAAGGCATTTTCTTGGAAAGTTCGTTGTTGTTTATTTTGATGGTATATTGATCTTTAGCAAGTCTTTAGAAGAGCATGTTGAGCATTTGCGACTTGTTTTAAGTGCCTTGCGTGAAAATAGGTTATTTGCTAACCTGGAAAAATGTGTCTTTTGCGCTCCTGAGGTTAACTTTCTTGGTTATATTATTGGTGTAAATGGCATAAGTGTTGATCCCGCCAAGGTAAAGGCTATCATGGAGTGACCGACTCCAACCAATGTGTCTCAGGTAAGGTCTTTTCATGGTCTTGCAAGCTTCTATAGGAGATTTGTTAAAGACTTTAGCACTATTGCAGCACCTTTGAATGAGATAGTTAAAAAGAATGTGGGATTTCAATGGGGAAAAGAGCAAGAAGAGTCGTTTAATAAGCTTAAAAATTTGTTAACTTCAGCACCTATTCTTGCTTTGCCTAATTTTGATTTGATGTTTGAAGTTGAATGTGATGCTAGTGGGATTGGCATCGGGGCTGTCTTACATCAAAATAATAGGCCCTTGGCATATTTCAGTGAGAAGTTGAGTGGGGGAGCTCTCAATTACCCTACTTATGATAAAGAATTGTATGCTGTTGTGCGTGCTCTTGAAGTGTGGCAGCATTATCTTATGCCTAAGGAATTTGTGATACATACTGATCATGAATCAATTAAATTCCTTAAGGGGCAGGGTAAGTTGCATAAAAGACATGCGAAATGGATTGCATTTATTGATTCCTTTCCATATATCATTAAGTATAAGAAGGGAAAAGATAACGTCGTTGCGGATGCATTGTCTAGAAGGTATATTTTGATCACTAACCTGAGCACTAAGTTACTTGGTTTTGAGCACATTAAAGACTTGTATGCACATGATGCTGATTTTTCTAATGTGTTTCAAGCTTGTGAACATGCTGCATTTCAAAAGTTTTATAGGCATGAAGGCTTCTTGTTCAAAGAAAATCGCCTATGTATTCCCAACTGTTCATTTAGGGAATTACTTGTTAGAGAAGCCCATGGCAGAGGGTTGATGGGGCATTTCGGTATTGATAAAACTCTTGACATTTTGCATGAGCATTTCTATTGGCCTAAAATGAGGCGTGACATTGCTAACATTTGTGATAAGTGTTTAAAGTGTAAGCAGGCAAAGTCAAGGAGTAACCCTCATGGATTGTATACTCCTCTACCCGTACCTCATGCTCCTTGGACAGACATATCCATGGATTTTGTGCTTGGTTTACCAAGATCTTCTATAGGTATGGATAGTATCTTTGTTGTAGTGGATAGATTTTCTAAAATGGCTCATTTTATCCCTTGTAGGAAAACAAATGATGCGCGCCATGTTGCTGATTTATTCTTCAAGGATGTGGTTAGATTGCATGGAGTACCGCGTACTATTGTAAGTGATAGGGATGTGAAATTCTTAAGCTATTTCTGGAAATCACTTTGGGGAAAGTTGGGAACTAAGTTGCTGTTTTCTACTTCTAGTCATCCCCAAACGGATGGTCAGACTGAGGGAACCAATCGAACCCTTGGTGCTCTACTTCGAGCCATTGTTCAAAAGAACTTGAAGAAGCGGGAAGAATGTTTGCCTATTGCCGAGTTTGCATATAACCGAACCACTCATTCTACTACCAATCATTCCCCTTTTGAAACTGTTTATGGGTTTCAGCCGCTAACCCCTCTAGATTTGTCACCTATTCCTGTTAATGAGTGTTTAAGCGCAAATGGTGTCAAAAAGGCAGAAGCTGTTCGGACCTTGCATGAGAGAGTTCGAGCTCAAATTGAGAAGAAAAATGCGCAATATGCACAACATGCAAATAAGGGTAGAAAACATGTTGTATTCGAACCCGGTGATTGGGTTTGGGTACACATGAGGAAGGAAAGGTTTCTAACATCTCGACGGACCAAGTTACATCCAAGAGGCGACGGACCTTTTCGAGTACTAGAGAAGATCAACGACAATGCATACAAATTGGAACTTCCAAGTGAGTATAGCATAAGCACATCTTTTAATGTATCTGACCTATCTCCTTTTGACTTTGATACAGACTTTGAAGATTCGAGGACGAATCCTTTCGAGGAGGGAGGGAATGATGCAGATACGGGTGCGCAACAACTTCAACCTTGGGTCAAGGACAACATTGACGGTCCAATGACAAGATCAAGATCCAAGAAGGTGAAGGAAGCTTTAAGAGCTTTGATTATTCACCATACAAGCAAGGAGCGGGCTACGTTTGAAGAATTGATGGACCATGAAGTTACCTTGCTCACTTGTACATTTGAGGTGCAAGAATGATCTCCTACTTGGTAGATTAGTTAGTAGTTGTTTTAAGACTGTCTAGTTTAGTAGTTGTTAGGCGTTGAGTATTTTATTACTTATTGGGCCTTATCGGAAAGCCTTAAAGAGCTGGCTTTTTAAACTCTTTATGCGGACCGAATTTATTCCAGGTTTATGTGGGCCGGATTTTGCCCTAGTTTTAGCCTATAAAAAGACACATCTTATATGAGTAAAGGACAGATATTTTACAACCAGAAATCGTGAGGAATTTTCCTTCAAGTTCTTAATCGAACTTACTCTTGAATTCTTGAGTTCATTGCTTAGGATTCAAATCTGACTTTATCGATTAGTTTGTTCCCTAATCGTGGTGTCTCTTCATTCATCATTATTTGCTTAAGGTTGCTGATTGCCTTTGTGTGTCAGAGGTTTTGAGTTCATGAGAACAATCGAGTTCAATTTCCATTGGGAGAAACGATCCAACTCTGATAATTACAAGGTTGGGAGGTTCTAGGAGGGTCTTCCCCTAGGGTTGCTCATCACTTTCCTTACTGGCCATCACAATTCATGTGGTTGAGACCAAAAAGCCTCATAAGAAACATTTTTAGATTTAGGATTGCATTTGTTTTCATATCCATTAGTCATATCCAACATGCAACACATACTTTGGGTAGAAAATTAGAAAAAGAAGGGCTAAGTCACGCAACTAGCTTTGGCTAGGGTAAGGGAGTGCCTTAGGCTTTGCCTTTGCCTTCTCGCTTATCAAATGTGACCCCCGATCCCTTTCTTTGGTTATGTAGATTTAAAAATTTTTTAAAAAGGGTTTTGTTTACTTTTCTTTCAAAAAAAATCACTTTGTTGGGTGACTTGGTACACCCTAACTCTATACCAAGTGACGACTCCATTTTCCATTCAAAAACCCTTTTTGAACTATATTGTCTGGCCAAACCGTCGTATTTCACAATCCCACGGCCTTTTATTTTCACTTTCACACACGTTCACATACATATTTCACACACTACTTTCACACCTTTCAAAAAGTGGGGCGCGACAGCTTGGCGACTCCACTGGGCATTTCCTAAGTGGGTCCGAGCATTTGATCTAGGCATTTTTTTTTCCGTTTTCTACCCTTTTTATGCATAGCATTTGGATATTAGGGTTGCATTTTCCATTTTTAGGACTTTTTGCCTCGCGCGCATATCAAACTACCTTCTCACTCACGTATGTATGATTTGGTTGTTTGGATGTATGTTTTACTTGTCTTATCTCGCGCTTTGCATTGCATTTGGGGGGGGTGTGTGTCACCTTTAGAGCCTCGCGTTGGTTCTCAACCCCTTCCCTCAAAATAGGGAACACTTCATACGTGCTCGTTTATTTACTGTTATCCCATTTTATTTTATTTTCGTGGGCTCTTTCCCACACCGCCTTGTAGGACTATGAATGGTTTCTCTAGGTATGTGGATGGTGTGCTCTGCGCCCATAGCAATACTTAGGGGATCGCTCGAGCCACCGACCGAGGGTCTTGGGATTGATGACCCATTCCCTTAGGTCTAAAGGCTTAGGGACCTTTTTAAACCTTATCGAGTCTAGTTGTATTAGCGAACCCCAGCCTCATGCATCCATGTTAGAAGTTTTCCTAGGTTAGAGTCAGCCTCACCCTTTTTAAGCACATTAGGCACGAGGGAAGGGGTTCCACCCCTTTTACTTGTTTTTATTGTATTTCCTTTCTTATTTGCTCCCAATATGTTATGTGTACTATCAATCGTACTAACCATTTCGTTGTTTTCTTGGCTTGCATTCATGTGCCTTAGCAATAAGAGGCCTCTTTGGCACTCTTTTAGTGACCTACCCACTAGATAACTCACATGTTTAAATTTCAGTCATTACACTTAATTTTCAATAAGTACATTTCATTTTTAGACCTTTTCCCCTCGATGCATTATTTATGTCCTTTAGGCCATATTTGTCACATATTTACAGCTTTAATAAATTGGCATCATGCATAAACCCTAGAAGGGAATACCATTTAGGGGATCCCGTGTTAGGAATAAGCCACCTTGTGTCTCGGATACTTAATCCAAGAAGACTTGCACGTTTACATTTTGTACCATCCAAAGGGGTAGTGCACAAGGTAAGGTAGGATCCGATCATTTTCATAGAGCGATCTTTGGAATATGAGCGTCTAATAATCACTTTTTGGCCATTTTAACAAAATTGGTAAAAATCCCTTGCGTAAAGGCCATTAATTTGAAGACATTTACCAATATTTCCTCACTGTTGAGACAATAAACAAATTGAGGCCAAAATTTGATTTTAGGAAGCTCATAAATTAATGCATCTCAATAATTTTAAAATCACCAATGGCTGGACAATTCAATCAATCCATTTTGCCAATTAATTCATTTTAAGACAATATAGTCGATTTTGAATAAATTGTCAGTTCCGTTCAATTTCATTTGACCAGTTTACCCTTTTTCGGGTGATCTAGTCAATTTTGAATAAATCATCCGATCCATTTGACTGATTTGCCTAGTTTTAGGGCAATATGGTCGGTTTTTGAATAAATTATCCTTTCACTCGATCGGTTTGATCAATTGATTTCATTCAATTCATTTGATTAGTTTAATTCATTTTTAGGGTTATTCATTCAATTTTCAATAAATAATCCAATTTCATTCAATGAATTTGACCATTTTACCCCTTTTGACACATCATGCGTCGATCAAAATAAGCAATTCATTTGGACTTTGTCCTCATTTTTTAGGACGAATGTTTTTTCTCACTCCAAATTGGCCCAATTTTTCAAATCATTTTTCACTTAATCAGTTGATCGGATTCATCAGGTATTGTATAGTGCCTGCTCTGGAGGATTGCATTCTCATTCTAGGCCTACCCTTGGCACAAAAAGGATTCCCCCATAGGAAACGCATACCAATTTTTTATTCTTACTTACTGACTCTGGGTATTTTTTCTTTTGTTTTTTCCTTTCCCCCTGCATTCATAAAAATATTTCAATAAGGTGAAAATATCTTTCTATATCTAATAACAATTTTTATCTGATAAAGTTTGAAAATTACAAGTATTACTTGGTTCTTGGGCAAGCCCTACAATGTGAATTTGAAAATTCATCTGAAGGCGCTCGTGTAAAACATTTAAGAGATTTCATTACTCAAAGGAAAAGGGGGCTATTAAGAGAGAAAAGTGTGTATACACGTATAAAGGAGTTCTTTAGAATTTTTCTCATATGTATTGCTTTTAAAATTTTTCAAATATTGGCAATAATGAAGCTTTTGTTCAGACAATTATTTGTTTTGTATAATACTCGTGTACATTTCATTCTTTATTGAGTTCATTAAGAGATTTCATGATGAATTTTAAGAAATAAGACTGAATTGGGATTTTTTCAACCTCCAGCCTGAAAACTCACAAATGTATACACTAGATTGGTGATCCGAGCTATACAATAAGAGTGCTCAAAAATTGAAAGAGGTCACTCAAAAGGCCCCATGAGATATCTTTTCTCCTTTACTTAACCCCAAAATAAAATCATTCACATTGATTGATAAATTGCAAATTGGAGTGAACTTTGCTTAGAAAAATGCCCATTGGTTTAACCAGATTCAATTCACATCTAAGTGAAAGCAAAAATGTGCATTATTCTTGTTTGTTTTGAAAATTTGGAATGATACTTTGAGCATTCGTTTCTCTACCTATACACATTTTATCATTTGCTCTCCTATTTGAGCCTTTGAAAGAATAATTTCGTTTCAAATAAGAGCCCTAATGATCACTACCTTATATTGGAAAATTTTCAAATATCAAAAAGGGGAATGGATTTTCAATGACCATTTCGTTACTTTGGTTGTCATGAGGTGTAAGAATGATACTTTGGCCGTCGTTTCTACAACCTAAACACTAATCATCCCTTGCATCCTCATTTGAGCTAAAATTGGTGGTTCTTTTCAAAGCACTTACGATCGTACCCCGCATTGGGGAGAGAGATTGCAGAATTTTCCAAAAAGGGGAAAAGCAAAAATGCTAGAATAAGGAGAGAACCGCAAATTGGGGAAATTTGATTCCACTTGGGTTCCAATTTTCGAAAAAAAAGAAAAGAAGAAAAGGAAGAGATTTGTCCGCACGGACCGCCTATGTTTCACAGATATGGATGAACAAAGGTCTTCCTCAGTCAGTTAATTCAGATACATGCCAGAAATTTCCCATTAATGAAAGTTTCCTTTCAGAGTTATTGTAAGGAACAGAATAAAAGTCAGGCCCTCTTCTTTTTCGATCAAGTATTCTATCCCTAGTTATCCCTTTTGAGCCTTTAGAATAAAATACTTCATTTGGCAATCCCTGAGAATCGCAAACCCCACACTGGGGCAAGTTTGAGTTGAAAAGGAAAATTTCAAGAAGTGAAAAAGTGAAAAGCCACAAAATCAAAAGACAAAAGAAGAAAAGAGAACCTCAGTTCACAAATAAACTGGGGCAAATTTTAAAAATCAAAAGAAGAAAGAAAATGAAAGAGAAAAAACCTCAATTGAGCATAAACTCTGGGGCAAGTTTTGATTTAACCCTAAAATAGGGTTGGCACAACAATGCGATATCAGATTACTTAAACCACTCTTGAAATCTGCCTTCAAGCCTTAACTTTTCTAAACACCTCACCAGACCCCATTACAAAAGCCGAAAGTCCTGACTTCTGTTCTTTGCAATAGCCCTGTCAAGAAAATTTCTGATGCCGAAAAATTTTAGCTGTATTTCTGAATTGCTTGGGTATGGGGTTGACGCTACTCACCATGTGAAAACCCACCAAATTGAGGGAAAGGAAAAGAGGCAAAAAGCAATGCAAGAAAAGTAAATGCAAGAAAATGCAGAAAAATTCGACGCTGAAGTCCCTGGTGAATGATGAGAAGAATACAAACAAATTCTGAGATCTTTGAGTTCAGAATAGGGGCAATTTTGGAAAAATGCGATCTTCGGTGCAATGTCCTTGAAAGTCTTATTCTTTAACTATCGTTTTCAAACCAAGTTACAAGCTCATAAAGTCCATCGCTGACTTACCCTTCATGACAATCCAAAGTGAGGATTATGCTCGTAAGAAATCCGTCGATCATTTGTGATCATAAGGGTATAACCAGTTTTCACATGTTTAGCTATCATTTTCGTCCATACGTTGCAAGCTTATAAAGCTTATACGTTGACTAAGTTTTCTTAAGAAATAAGGGTGACAAACTTTTTGCTTTCACTAAAATGTGGTATTGAAGGGATTACATACAATTTGGGCACAAGAATAAGACAAATCTTGACCTCCCATTTCCAAATCAGAAATAATGCCCCAGTTTATTGGTCCTGAAAGTTGAGCCAACAAAAGGTGGTGACCCGTTACCCTAAGCACTGATGCTAAAAGTGAGGAAGAAATCTGTTTTGGCATTATTTTGAGAAATTCATTGTGAAATTTTCCGTATGAGTTAAACAAAACGTTCAATTTTCTTCACATTATATAGGAAACACAGTTGCTTACTTTGTTCAAATAAATGGAGAAGCATCCAAACAAATTTTTGCAATCAAATGAGACCACACTGGGGCAAATTTTTTTATAGTCCATTTGAGGATTTCGTAAAAGATTCAAGCAAGACTTTCAAATCAATCACGCTACTCTTTCCATGAGTAGTAGTTGCATTAATTTTTAAAATAATTTAAGTGCATGTTTTACTTTGGCAAGCCCCCTGTGCAGGTATCCATGGCTGAAATCGACGAAGGAGCGTAAGTCAGAATCTTACGAATCAAGACCTCAAGGAGGAGCAACCATGCCGTAATGAAAATCAATTGATCGATTGCACATTAATTGGTGGAAACTGGGGCAAGTTATTTTTTGAAAAGATTCTCAAAAAAAAAAAAAAATCAAACTTGAATTTAATTTCTTGTTCCTTGACAAATTTCCATTTGATCTCAGCGCCCGCCGCACACTCTTCCATTCCCCATTTTTGACAACCACATTGAATTCACTGACTTCAACCACCGTTAGCATCGAGTCTATCTCACTAGCGTGTGTGTTTCTTTTCTTCAACCACCGTTAGCATCGAGTCTATCTCACTAACGTGTGCATTTTATTATACCACCGTTAGCATCAGTCTATCTCACTAACGCGTGTGTTTTTATTCCACCACCGTTAGCATCGAGTCTATCTCACTAACGCGTGCGTTTTTATTCCACCACCGTTAGCATCGAGTCTATCTCACTAACGTGTGCGTTTTTATTCCACCACCGTTAGCATCGAGTCTATCTCACTAACGCTTGTGTTTTTATTCCACCACCGTTAGCATCGAGTCTATCTCACTAATGTGTGCGTTTTATTATACCACCGTTAGCATCGAGTTTATCTCACTAACGCGTGTGTTTTTATTCTACTACCGTTAGCATCGAGTCTATCTCACTAACGCGTGTATTTTTATTCTATCACCGTTAGCATCGAGTCTATCTCACTAACGTGTGTGTTGTTTTTAGCCTATCTCCGTTAGCATTGGGTTTACCCCACTAACGTGCTTTTCTATTTCCGATTCTCAAGGCAGGCTCGGGTTTAATCCCACTGACCAATTCATCATACTGGAGCAAATCTTTGGATATTTTTTCAAGCAAGTCTTATACAGTTTCTTCATACATACCAGCATTTCTTTTATTCTGCCACTAGCCGTGGGTCAGTCCCACTAGTGAGCATTTCTTTTGCATCGCCACTAGCCGTTGGGTCAGTCCCACTAGTGCGCATTTCTTTTATTTTGCCGCTAGCCGTTGGGTTAGTCCCACTAGTGCGCATTTCATTTTCATTGCCACTAGCCGTTGGGTCAGTCCCACTAGTGTACATTTTATTTTCATTGCCACTGAACATGGGCCAGTCCCACCAGTGAGCATTTCATTTTCATTGCCGCTAAACATGGGTCAGTCCCATTAGCGTGCATTTTATTTTCATTGCCACTAGCCGTTGGGTTTGTCCCACTAGTGTGCATCATGATTTTAAATTTTATTCGGGTCAGTCCCATGATTTTTAATTTTATTTGGGTTAGTCCCATGATTTAAATTCCGTTCGGGTCAGTCCCATGATTTTAATTTTGTTCGGGCCAGTCCCACGATTTTAAATTTTGTTCGGGTCAGTCCCGCTTTTAAATTTTCTGTTCGGGTCAGTCCCGTTTAAATTTCTCGTTTGGGTCAGTCCCATTTCAAAATTTTGTTTTCGTTAAAGGAGTCCATCCTCATTTCAAAAGCGTCAGTCGATCGAGCGGTTTTGCTGCCGAATGACACAGGTAAGTATTTGGTGTCTACTTCTTTGTCTCAAGTTTTTTCAAAACTCAGACAAAGAGGGGCAAACTGTAGACACCAAATTTTTACTCATTTTTGTTTTAATTATCTCAAAATTTTATCTTAGACATTTTTAAGCATTTTGGACATCAAATCTTTTATTTTATTCATTTTTGCTTATTTGTCTGTTAATTTTAAGATTTTTTGAAAAAAAAAGAGAATTGCTCACAAAAAAAACATTCTTTAAATTTTTAGATTCAAATTAGAAAGGTTTGTTGTTTATTTTGTTTAAAAAAAAAAAAGGAAAAAAGGGGAAACCCGAGAGCGGGTTTTAGACTGATTAAGAGATTCTGAAAAAAAAAACAGCCGCGCATGCAGCAGCAATGGGAAATGATATTTTTCATGGGATCGATGGCTAAGGATTGTGGTGGGAATCAGCCCTTCATCCTCACCTTTGAGGTGAGGGTTTGAGGGTTGTGATTCCCCATATAAAAAGAAAAGAAAACAGCAGAGAACGGGTCGGCGGCTAGGTTTAGCAAAAAGCAAAGGAGTGAAAGAGAGGGAGCCGAGAGAAAACGAGAACTTGAGGGCTGAGAAAAGAGAGGTTCTTGAACGGCAAAAAGAAAAACAGGAGGGCGGAGAGAGGAAGGAAAATAGAGGTTTTGAGGATGACGGCTGAGGGTGACGGAAGAAAGGAAAATAACTGGGGAAGCTTGGGAGAGAGATAGGAGATCGAGGGTGGCATTCGGCTGCACAAGAGAGAAGAAACCCAAAGCCTAGAATATCAAGCTTGCGTTTTGACCAAAGACTGCGAATTCATCTCCTTCGATCGCTGGTGGAGCGCATTCCATCTCTTGTGGATTCTCCAGTGCCGAAAGTTCTGCAGTAAAGGCTTTGGCTTGCAATCACAGATTTAAACCTTGCTGTCCTAAGATCCTTCACGTTCAACTAGTGTTTCCCAGCATTAAAGGTAACCCTTTTATCCTTCTCCGCTCATGCCTCATTAGACTTGGAGAAAAAAAGTTGAAATCTTTGCCGCCATGCTTGCTGTCACATTTTCCAGCTTTCCTTCCTTCCTGTTTGTGATTTGGTAGGAAAAGAGAATTGTTGAATCTTTGATCTTGCGTCATTGATTGTTTATTTTTGTTGGGTTAAGGCTCCTATGGGGTTAGACCATGAATCCGTGGGTCTTGCTGTGGATTATTGTTGCTCTCATGCATTGAACAAATTTCTGAAGTTGCCGAATATGGTTGATTCGTTGAGTTGCATAGTTTTGGTTTGTTGCTTGCTGTAGTATCGACAAATCCTTTTCCTTTCTTCGGCTCCTTTTCTTTTCTTCGGCTGCTGGGGTTTTAGCTTGTTTGAGGTTCTTAGCTTGTTTAGGGTTCTTGGCTTGCTTGCTACTTGATTGGAAGGGCCCGTTTATGTTTACCGCAAGTTGCACTCTTTTCTTTGATGCATTTCTGGTCCAGTGGTTTTGATTGGAACTTCCAGGATAGATGACCATGTTGTTGACAATGGGATGAAGTCCTTGTAGTTGGGTTTGGCAGTTAAACTAGTAGAAGCCTGTTGGAGCTTTGGCACACGAACACAATTCAGTTAAAGTAAAAGAAAGCAGCAAAGGAAATTGCAGAAACTTATTTTCCTCATGGTTTTTATAAAGACTTGCATGAAACGTTTCTAAGAATTCCATGGTTAGCAGGTGCTTGTCCATGTTTAGTTGAATTTAGCTCAAAGTGTTATGTGAATTCCTGTTTGCCGAGAGTCTACAGGTTATAGCAGAAAATTGCAGCAAGCCTTTCTTTCGGTTGCAGCAACTTTCCTCGTAACATTTGCATGAAAAGTTTAGAAAATGGCTGTCTTTTGCTTGCTTGGTGCTGAGTTTGTGTGTTTGGGTTTAAAAGACATTTGAATCATGCCCAAGTACTTGCTGGAAAACGCATTTCAACTTGCCGAACCAAAAACTCACGGCCTTGTCCTTTTGTTTTCTTGCTTTTCGGTTCCAAGCTCTGGTATTTTGGTCTAGATGACGATTCAATCATATCTTTTCTTGGTTTGCTTGCATGAATGTGTCTAAGTGCATAGGGAAATTGCATGAGAATGGTTGCGGAAGAAAAGAAAAGTTTCTGGTAGTTGCGGAGGCTTGTTTTCTCAGTTAACTTGCATGAAAGACTTCTAAGAATTGTCTTAGAGGATTGTATTTCTGTGACTGCATTTTGCTACTTGTTTGGGTGTTAAAATGGTGCATTTCGTTGCTTGGATTCTTGATGTTTGGGCTGGGAAAGTTGCACTGTGAGCTCATGAAGTTGCAGCAGAAAAATTGCAGAATGCTTTCAGTTGTAGAAATGAATCCCTCGTAGCCTGCATGCATGTAATTCCTTTTTAAAATTGCACTTCTGTCCCACAAGGTTCTCTTCATTTCACTATGACCCAACTAATTGAATAATGTCCTCAATTTGATCCTTGGCAACTTCAATTTTTCAACTCAATTGCTTGTTTGCTTCAATTAATTACCATGCTTTGTTTAGATTGCACTTAATGCATGAGTTTAAGAACTTTGTGTCCAAGTGAGCTTGTGTTTTGCATATTTTCTTTAATGTTCTTAATTAAATTGGTACCCTGACCATTTTATTGTTTTGGAGGGTAAATTAGTAATTTCACTTCGTCAGGGCATCAACTCAAGAGAGGTATAACTTCTTTTATCTTTTTTGTCTCTCCCCTATGTGATCCAACGTGCTAAGTGAGAATTGCATGTCTACTTTGCTTTCCTTGTTTTTTTCCTTAATTCCTTTCATTTATTTCAATTACTTTTGCTTTTATTAAAGTCATTCTTTTATTTATTTATGGGGTATGTGTACACCTCTTGGCTTGTAATAAATAGGGCTTGGAGTGCATTTTTATTCACTTTTCCTCTTCCCCATTTGTTTTAGTTAGCCAATGTAATAGGTTCATTAGCTTGATTGCTTGCTTTCGTTGCTACGTGTTAATTTGCTTTATTAGGCTCTTGCATTTTATCGAGCATGCTAAGTGTTATGTGCTACGTGTTTATAGGTGATTGGCATGTCTACTTGCTTTCTATAGTCGTAAATGAATGTGATGGATGAATGCGTCACCGTGGCTAGTCCAACGCTGGCCATGGTCTTTTCCCTCGAGCTCTCGCAAGTCCAATGCTTGTGAGAGAATTCTAGAAAAGGGCTAGTCCAATGCTAGACCTAATAGGCCGTCCCCTCTCGTTAGTGCATACTTGCATGTTTCACTACATTTCATACATTTTTCTTAGTTTTCTAGCATTTGGCATGATCCTCCAATCCTTTCCCCTTCATTTTAGGTTTTTGCATCCTCATGCTAGTTATAGGGTACATTTGCTTGGGAGTCCCCTTTAGGTAAGGAAAATGAGCGAGTGTGGCTACAAAATAGCCTTAGCACGCTAGTTCTTCCTTCTAATCAAAAGGAAAATTAAAATCATGAAGATAGAAGTCATTCCCGTACCCGACTTGATGCATTCCTCTAGATTCATGCACCTCCATTTTACCATATCATTTTTTTGATCTATATTTTCTTACTACTTATATTTTTCTCACTCCACATGCCATGTACGCACATTTCTCTTCTTTCCCTATTGCTTATTTATTTTCTACCTCACAAATTGCACCCAGTTGTACTTAGATGCATTTACTACCATTATACCATATTTTGATCCACTTGCACACATACACCTTCATTTTCTCAATTGGCACACATGCACTTTTCTTACATTTGCACACATGCACTTTTCTTACGTTTGCACACATGCACTTTTATTACATTTGCATACTTGCATTTACATTTGTATTTTTATTTTATTTTATTTTGCATTCCTCTTACATTTTCACACTTGCACTCATACTTGAGTGTTCATTTACATTATTCATGACTTCTATGAGGGCTTTCCTTACTGGCAATCACAATTCATGTGGTTGAGACCAAAAAGCCTCATAAGAAACATTTTTAGATTTAGGATTGCATTTGTTTTCATATCCATTAGTCATATCCAACATGCAACACATACTTTGGGTAGAAAAATTAGAAAAAGAAGGGCTAAGTCACGCAACTAGTTGGTTAGGGTAAGGGAGTGCCTTAGACTTTGCCTTTGCCTTCTCGCTTATCAAATGTGACCCCCGATCCCTTTCTTTGGTTACGTAGATCTAAAAATTCTTTAAAAAGGGTTTTGTTTACTTTTCTTTCAAAAAAAATCACGTTTTTGGGTGACTTGGTACACCCTAACTCTATACCAGGTGGCGACTCCATTTTCCATTCAAAAACCCTTTTTGAACTATATTGTCTGGCCAAACCGTCGCATTTCACAATCCCATGGCCTTTTATTTTCACTTTCACACACGTTCACATACATATTTCACACACTTCTTTCACACCTTTCAAAAAGTGGGGCGCGATAGCTTGGCGACTCCACTGGGGATTTCCTAAGTGGGTCCGAGCATTTGATCTAGCCATTCTTTTCCGTTTTCTACCCTTTTTATGCATAGCATTTGGATATTAGGGTTGCATTTTCCATTTTTAGGACTTTTTACCTCGCGCGCATATCAAACTACCTTCTCACTCACGTATGTATGATTTGGTTGTTTGGATGTATGTTTTACTTGTCTTATCTCGCGCTTTGCATTGCATTTAGGGGGGGTGTGTGTCACCTTTAGAGCCTCGCGTTGGTTCTCAACCCCTTCCCTCAAAATAGGGAACACTTCATACGTGCACGTTTATTTACTGTTATCCCATTTTATTTTATTTTCATGGGCTCTTTCCCACACCGCCTTGTAGGACTATGAATGGTTTCTCTAGGTATGCGGATGGTGTGCTTTGCGCCCATAGAATGATCTAATACTTGTTAGCTTAGTTGGTAGTTGTCTTCAGACTGCCTAGTTTAGTAGTTGTCAGTCGTTGAGTATTTTATTACTTATTGGGCCTTATTGGGAAGCTTTAAAGAGCTGGCTATTTTATTACTTATTGGGCCTTATTGGGAAGCCTTAAAGAGCTGGTTCTTTATGCGGACTGAATTCCTATTCCAGGTTTATGTGTGCCGGATTTGCCCTAGTTTATCCTATAAAAGGCACCTATTGTATGAGTGAAAGGGGAGATTATTACAACCAGAAATCGTGAGGAATTTTCCTTCAAGTTCTTAATCGAACTTACTCTTGAATTCTTGAGTTCATTGTTTAGGATTCAAATATGACTTTATCGATTAGCTTGTTCCCTAATCGTGGCGTCTCTTCATCCATCATTATTTGCTTAAGGTTGTTGATTACCTTTGTGTGTCAGAGGTCTTGAGTTCATGAGAACAATCAAGTTCAATTTCTATTCGGAGAAAAGATCCAACTCTGATAATTACAAGGTTGGGAGGGTCTAGGAGGGTCTTCCCCTAGGGTTGCTCATCAGTTGGTATCAAAGCATCAGGTTAATTCTCTTTTAATTGAAGTTGTTCATATCTTGTTCGTTTGTGTCTTTTGTCAAAAAAAAAAATACTGGTACCGATTACTGTTCATTGTTACTGTACCGAATACTGTTCATCGTATTATAGCGTATTGTTCACGTTACTGTTCATCCGAGTAAAAAAAAAAATCTGTTTGGGTGTTGTCTTTTTTGTGTTTTTCTGTCCAAATTTCTTTCTTGGGTCTGTTATACTTGTGTTTGGATTGTTAGGGTTTAAAGACAAAAAAAAAAAAAAAGAGTCACGTACCTTATATTGTTTTAGTGTCCAAGTTGCTAGAGTATTGTTGGAATTTTTCTTTTGAGTATTGCTGAAATTCTGTTTTGCCTATTTCTTGAGTATTGATTGTTGTTCTTGCAAACCCTAAACACCACAACATAATTTGGGAAAGTTCTTGAGCTTCTTGAACAAATTCTTGAAGTTCTTGGACCACGAAGTCTTGTTTTGAACGTTCTTGAACAATAAATCAAGAACTAGGGTCTTCTTGAAATTTGCATAACCTTTCATCCGTTTTTTTGAACTTGTTGGTGTGACCTGAATTTGTGTTCCTTGAAGAGCCGAAAAAAAAAAATAGGGAACGAAAAAAAAAACGAAGAAGAGAAGGAATTGGCTCTTACACAAAGGAAATCAAGTATTCCAAATCTTGAGTTTCCAATTCTTGATTGGTTTCCAATTCTTGATTAGTCTCCAAATCTTGATTGGTTTCCCAAAACTTGAGTCACCAAATCTTGATTGGTTTCCAATTCTTGAGTTCCCAATCTTAATTGAATTCCAACAATCCCAAGCTACCTAACCAGACCCCAAACACCCCCAAATCAGTTTCCAAAACCAAACCTAAACCGCCACAAACACCTTAGCCAAACCGCCTTTAAATTCTTGGGATTCTAAAATCGGTTGAGCTAGTCTTTGCGAGCCGATTTCCCTGAAATTTGAGGACTGATTCATACATTATTTGAGCACACCAGAAACACCATTTACCTTCCAAAGTACTGACCAGAAACTCAGCAAAACAACAGCTCAAAAAAAAAAAGTTCTAGATTCGGGTAAAGGTTTTTCTAAGATTTGTAAAATTCTGGTTTGTGTCTTGTTACTTGCTTATAAGGTAATTAATTCTGAAATTTTTGAGAGTTTGAGTTGCTTTAAGAACTTTGAGAAGGAAAATTGAGAGTGAGTGTGTTTCCTTGAGTGATACACGAGTGCTTGCAAGGTAGATTAGGATACACTTGTTTTGCAGGTTGGACAATATGTCTCAAGAGGGGAACATGCCTGAGCCGTCTAAGACCGACGTGTCACTCAAACTGGTGCTCCAAGCTCTTCAAAAACAAGCGGAGAGACATGAATTTGTGATGACACAAATATCCCATAGGTTGGCTGCCATTGAGATGCGAGGTACCGGAGATACACACCATAGGGATTCGAGTATTCAGAGTGCTGATCATGATGCGGATGATGAGGGATATCATTCTAACACCTTCTTTCGATCAAGGAAAAGCCAAAGGGGAGCAAGGGAAGATCGAGACCGACCTAGGAGAACCGATGACAATCTTGGTTCCATCAAGACCAAGATGCCTACCTTTCATGGAAAAAATGATCCTGAAGCTTACTTGGATTGGGTTAGGCGAGTTGAGCAAGTGTTTGAAGTCCACAATTACTCTGAAGAGAAAAAGGTGAAACTTGCAGCTATTGAATTTCAAGATTATGCATCTATTTGGTGGGAGCAAGTATGTGCCACAAAGAGGAGAAATAGGGAACAACCGATTGACACTTGGACTGAAATGAAGCAAGCAATGAGGAAACGATTTGTACCCTTCCATTATACTACGGACTTGTACAATCGGCTCCAACGAGAGAACGAATCTCTCAAGAGGAGGGGTTCCATGCAATCTACCTCTTTAAAGCTGGTTTATACAAGAGGTGATAAGAAGGTTCATTCAACATTTTCTAGACCTAAACCTAGAGTTGAATCACCTCACGAGGAGTCATTTCGGGAGACATATCAACGTCTTCTACACCAAAAACAAATAGAGTCAAATGGATGCTATCAAAGTGAGTTTTCTAAGAAGGAGGTAGCTGACCCTATTCCCAATAAAGGAGTATCTCATCCTATTGAACCATTTGTTGAGGTGGTTGATAATGAGAAAACAATCAAGGGCGTTAAGCTAGATAAAGAGATGGCAAAATCTGATGAGATGAGTGGTAAAAAGGAAGAAAAAAGAGAAAGTGAGCCGATTTTGAGCAAAAATGTGAGGGTTTATTGTTTTTCTAATGAACTTACCTTTGGTTTATTTAGTGTTTCTTCATTTGTGCAGATTAAGCAAAGTCAAGTGAAGTTAGTCATGCCATGCTCCATTCCAAAGTCACTTGTACAATTCACTGGTTTCCATGGAATTTGTCTTTTAGGAATTAAATCTACTTGGGATCACCTCATGGAACAATTTCAATTCAAATCTGTCCATACCAAAGGGGAATCAATTCAAACCAACCATGAAGGGAGAATTCCAAACTTTGACTCTCATTTACTACCTATGGTTCATTCATTATTTTTACCTTCTTTTGAGTATAATTTCCATCCTAACACTTGTAATTTTTATGCAGATTTTGAAGGAAAGTGTAAAAGGCTAGCAATGCCTTCTCAAATTGAATCAATTGGTGGAAGGAATAATGAAGTGGCAAAGGGAGTATTCACACTTAAAACTTGTTCTATACCTTCTTACCATTTAGTTGATGATGTACCATTACTTCTTTACCCAATTTCTAATTTGTTTCAAGTTGAAGGTTATTTTGTTTTTGTAGGTTGTAAAGCTGTCCAAAATTTTTCAGTTTTGATTAAAGACTTACAACCTGATTTCGTGCTTATTCCAACTAAAGGTGGTGATCTTTCATGCTTATTCACACAACCAAAAGCTGGTGGCCAAGTGCTCAATTTGTCAACTTCAACTTGTGCTAGTTCGAGTAACCCTCATGAAGTGGACTTCAATTGTTTGCTACCTTATATGTTGGAAGATGAGAAATTGTGTGTCACGCAAGATCCCAAAGTTGTCCTCCACAAGTTGTTTAGTGCCTCATCCATGCAACAAGTTGCTTTCAATTTATCCATGCAAGATGATTCAAATCAATGTCAACTAGTGTTGGATTTTACACCTTTGCACAATCAAGGTGTCAATGTGAAGATTCATGACCAAAGGTTAATTAGAGAGTTTTGGATTGCCACTTGGGATTTTCACACGCCTTACACAAGCTCTTTCCTACCTTGGCGCATGTCCTTGTTTGAGAGCTTCCCGAAACTGACCGAACGACATGCAACATGGCTCGTAGTCATTCATCTATTTCCAACATTGCTATCCTTTAAGTGCACCATCGATTTGTGGACAAATCACTTTCAAGAGGAGACTTTGAAGATTCGAGGACGAATCTTTTCGAGGAAAGAGGGAATGATGCGGATACGGGTGTGCAGCGGTCGAAAGCTAACCTACTAATTAATTAACTTAATGACTAACTAAAGTACTATTGAACCTAAGGCCCACATGGCCGAAGCCAAGCTCAACAAGAGCTACTTAATCGAGGCTCAATCCTCCCTTTGAGGCTTGATCACTTGCACCTTCAATTGTAAGCAATATCTTGGTAGTCTTGCAAGGATCTTCCATGTTGATTCCTTCAATAGGTGGTTTCTCTTGGGCTTGGATGGCATGAACTAAGGCTTGAAGCGATTCCTTGAATCTCTTAGCTCGTGCTCGTGTCACTGGGCCTTGAGAGACCTTCACGGGGTCTACTTGAACACCATGGGCCTTTTGCTCATTCGCATCAGACTCGTTATATCCGTTTTCTTGTTCATCTAGTTCGTCTAGGGTTTGCTATTTCCGCTGCATAGTTTACAAAAAAAAAAAAATCTGTCCGCACTTGTTTTTGGTTGTTGCGTCTTGAATTCTGTCCGTTTAGTCGTCAATTGTGGTGTCTTGAAATCAGGTGGCCGTAGTTGGTTTACTTGAAGTGTCAAATCTATCCGAACCTTGTTCCTTGTCGCGAGTCTTCAATTTCTGTCCGTGTTGTGCTTTGGTGTTAACCCTAATTTGTTGTGTTGTGTCGTTAACCCTAATTTCTGTCCGTAGTTGCAATCGAATTTCTGTCTTGTGTGCCATCGTTTGTTTGCTATTGCTGCTGTAGTAGTCATACAAACCCTCCAAACAAGGTTTCCTTGTTATCATACCTTGCTGTACAAATCCGTCCAAGTTGATCGTGTGTCATCCAAGTTGTTTTACTTGTTTTTACAATCTGAATTTTGGTAAAACTTGTTGGTATTTATGAATCTTGAGGAGAACCTATAAGAATCTTGAGTTTCTTGAATTTCTTGACCACAATCTTGAAGTTCTTGATAACTTACTTGGGAGTTCTTGAAGGATCTTAAGGATCTTGAAGGTTTCTTGTGTGTTTGATTGGCTGAACCAAATTTGGGAATTAACCCATTTGGCCAAGTTATGTTGTGTTTGTCCGATTTAAGTCAAAAAAAAAGGGAAAGCAAACAAAAGAAAACAAGAGGCAACTTCGAAGTTTATTGCTAAAATTAGTCATGGATTACATCTTGTATCCAAGACTTAAAAAAAAAGAAAACATAAAGAAAAACAAATCAAAAGTTTTGGTCCATTACTTCTTAAAGTTTTTGAACCTCTTGCTTCTTGGAAACTTGTTTCATCTATTTAGTGAACAATTTCTTGTACTCTCGAGCGTTGCTGAAAGACTTTCTTGGAATCCTTGCTTCTTTCTTGGGAATATCTTGGGTAACCCATTGGGAGGGAACCCGAGGAGGGTGGATTGCATCATGTTCTTGAGATTCCATTAGTTGCTATCGACTTGAGCAAAAGTCCGAAGCTGCCTTGGTTGTGTTTGAACAAAAATGAAAGAAAAGATGAATCGGTTGGCAAAAAACAAAGAGAAAAAAATTATATAGCAACCGAAATTGTGTGGGAGGAAAATTCTAGTTTGCGCAATACTACTTGGAGTAGAATTTTGAAGTTTCTAAAAGTTGTTTCAAGAAGAAAAGGTTTTCTAAAAGGTTTCCAAAAACTAACTTGTTTCCAAATTCATATAGGAAACTAAGTGGGCAGCTTGGATAACACTCCTAATTCCACTTGGATAAAGCCACTGAATTTAGGAAACTAGGGTTTTGTTTACTTTCTTTTCACACTAGCGCCCCCTTCTAATTCTGTCCGCCCCAGAAATGCCAAACAAACTGCACCCATTGTTTCCAAAATTGCATCCGAATTGTGTCTTGTCTTGGTTACTCTTGTGTGAACTTGGTGAACAATTTGAAGGGCTTGTGCGGCATTTCTCAAACTACTCAAACCGGCAAGGTAAGGAATTTTGGTAAGTTCATTCGAGTGCTTTGGAGTGAACACTCGAGTATGAGTGAAACACTTAGGGAGTGAAGTGAGGATACTTTTGTGTTATTTTCAGGTTTGCTAACGTTTGACAGGGCAAAGGAGAAGACATGGAGCAAGTTAATCCAACCACCGACTATGCATTGATGTTCACAGCCATGAAAGCCGAACTCAAAAGGCTTAGTGAACAACAAATGGAGGAAATGCACAACCGATTTGATGAACTCTCGAAGAGCTTCACAAGAGGCTCTCGATTTAGATCTCACAATCGAAATCACCATGGGACTAAAGGAGCAAATTATGAGGATTATGCGGCAAGTGAGGATGAAGAAAGAGCTGAGAGGCCTAAAAGGGACACCTCTAAGGACGTGCTTAAGGGACTTAAAATCAAAGTTCCTACGTTTCAAGGAAAAAGTGACCCTGAGGTTTACTTGGAATGGGAAGGCCGAACTGAAATGGTCTTCGATTGCTATGACTATAGCGAGGAACAAAAGGTGAAGGTTGTCACTATTGAGTTCACCGACTATGCCCTCATTTGGTGGAATCAAGTACGGACTGGAAGGAGAAGAAATGGTGAACCGCAAGTCCAAACTTGGCGTGAGCTCAAGGCCATGATGCGCAAGAGATTTGTTCCAAGCTATTACAACCAAGATCTCCACTCCAAACTGCAAACTTTCACTCAAGGCAACATGAGTGTAGAGGATTACTACAAGGAGATCGAGATGGCCATGATGAGGGCTAATATGCAAGAAGATAGTGAGGCCACAATGGCAAGATTTCTTAGGGGTTTAAACCCTGACCTTCAAGAGGCCTTGGAACTTCAACATTATTTGGATATGAGTGACCTTCTTGAGTTAGCCATCAAGGCCGAAAGGGGAAAGAAATTGAGTGTGGCCGACCATACCAAACCTCAAATTCGAATGCTTGGAAGGGAACTCAACCGAGGAGGATATCACATGAAGCTGGACATTCGACTACACCACCCACTTCTAGCCGAACACAAGGTAAATTCCAGAACCAAAATTTCAATTCTACCCCTAACAAGTTTGTTGATGCATCTAGGTCCACTGCTAAGGTCACTCAAGAAACTCCTAAGTCTAGGAGTAGGGATATTAAATGTTTCAAGTGCCAAGGATTCGGACACATCCAATCTCAATCTCCGAATCAATGGGTCATGCTTATAACTCACAATGGAGAAGTTGTATCTAATGACAATGATTGTGAGGAGATGCCAACCTTGATCAAGGATAACTGCTTGGAGAATGACTCATCCGAGGAAGAGTGCTCTCCTACTCAAGGGGAAATTGGATGTTTGGTGGCATGACGAGTGTTAACCGCCCGAGTCAAAGATGATGAGCAGTTACAAAGGGAAAACCTATTTTACACTCGATGTAAAGTAAGTGACAAGATTGATGGAGGGTGTTGCACCAATGTAGCAAATTTGCTAATGGTGGAAAGTTTGGGACTTCCCACTACTAGACATCCACACCCGTATCGACTACAATGGCTAAGTGAAGATGGAGAAGTGCGTGTCTACAAACAGGTACGTATCCCTTTTTCAGTTGGCAATTATATTGATAAAGTTGTGTGCGATGTTGTCCCTATGCATGCTACTCATGTTGTTTTTGGAAGACCTTGGCAATTTGATAAGCATGTTATCTTTGATGGAAGGTCTAATAAGTACACTCTATTGCACAATGGCAAACGCATGGTCCTAACACTTCTCACACCCGCGCAAGTATATGAGGACCAACTTAAATTGCAAAGAGAATGTGACTTAGACCGGCAAAAGAGGAAACTCAAGGGAGTCGAACTTGGAAATTGCTCCAAAACTTCCCTTGAGCATTCGGCCAAAGGCAATTGCACTGTTCCTAGCATACCAAATGATCATACATTGACTAAGCCAAGAACTAAGAAGCACAACATGATAATTAAGGCTAAGGATGTTAGGAAAATTGTTTACTCTGGTCAGCCTGTATTACTCATGATATGCAAACATGTACTTTTGAATGTTGATGAACTCGATAAGGTTTTGCTTTCGAGTGTAGTTGCCTTGTTGCAGGAATTCGAGGACGTATTCCCTGACGAAGTCCCTGATAGATTACCACCCATCCGAGGAATCGAGCACCAAATAGACCTGATTCCTGGAGCACCATTACCCAACAAACCCGTCTACCGAATGGGACCCAAGGAAACTAAGGAGCTCCAAAGGCAAGTTGACGGCCTACTAGGTAAGGGTTGGGTTAAGGAATGTTTAAGTCCATGTGCTGTACCTGTTATATTTATTCCAAAAAAGGATGGTACCTGGCGTATGTGCACTGATTGTAGAGCTGTTAATGCTATAACTGTTAAATACCGTCATCTCATTTCGAGATTAGATGATATGCTAGATGAACTTGATTGTCATTTTTACAAAAATTGATATTAAAGTGGCTATCATCAAATTTGGACGAAAGAGGGAGATGAGTGGAAAACAACTTTCAAAACAAAATATGGGCTTTATGAGTGGTTAGTTATGCCTTTCCGGTTAACTAATGTACCCAATACTTTCATGAGATTGAATAACCATGTTTTAAGACAATTCATAGGAAAGTTTGCCATTGTTTACTTTGATGATATTTTGATCTATAGTCGCAACATGTTGAATACATGGAGCATCTGAGATTGGTACTTGATACACTTCGAAAGGCGCACTTCTATGCGAACCTTAAGAAGTGCACCTTTTGTATTAACGAACTTGTGTTTCTAGACTATGTTGTTAGTTCATAGGGTATCAAAGTGGACGAGTTCAAGATTGAAGCCATTCAACAATGGCCAACTCCCAAGTCGGTCACAGATGCGCGAAGTTTCCATGGATTAGTTGGCTTCTACCGGTGTTTTGTCAAGGACTTCAACACTATCGCTGCACCTTTGACTGCTGTGACAAAGAAAAATGACAAATTTCATTGGGGAGAAGCCCAAGAACAAGCATTCCTTACCCTCAAAGACAAACTCACACATGCACCTGTTTTAGCATTATCCAACTTTAATAAGACTTTTAAGATTGAATGTGATGCTTCTGGTGTAGGGATTGGAGCTGTACTCATGCAAGACAAGAGGCCTTGTACATACTTTAGTGAGAAGTTGGGAGGTGCTGCATTGAACTACCCCACATATGACAAGGAGCTGTATGCCTTAGTGAGAGCCTTGGAGACATGGCAACATTACCTCCGCTCAAGAGAATTCGTGATACACACTAACCACGAATCTTTGAAGTTCCTCAAGGGGCAGCCAAAATTGAGTAAACGGCACGCCAAGTGGGTAAGTTTCATTGACACTTTTTCTTATGCCATTAAGTACAAAATTGGCAAAACGAATGTGGTAGCTGATGCATTATCTCATAGACATTCTTTGCTCGTTTTTCTTGATGCTAAGTTGCTTAGATTTGAAATGATAAAAGAACTTTATGCCCATGATCTTGACTTTAGTGGCATCTTTGCATCATGTATTAAGAGCCCACATGGAAAATACTTTTTGCATTATGGATTTCTCTTTTATGTAGATAAGTTGTGTGTGCCTAATTCTTCTATGCGTGATTTATTGGTTAGAGAGGCATATAGTGGTGGTCTCATGGGACATTTTGGCATTGTTAAGAGTTTAGCAGTGTTGCAAGAGCACTTTTATTGGCCACACATGCGAAGGGATGTTGAACGCATGATTGGTAAATATGCTACTTGCCATAAGGCTAAGTTTAAAACAAACCCATATGGCTTGTATACCCCATTGCCAATTCCAAAATATCCTTGGGTTGACTTGTCTATGGACTTTGTGTTGGGACTACCTAGGTCACAAAGGGGTAATGATTCCATCTATGTGGTAGTTGATCGATTCTAAAAAATGGTGGTAGTTGATCGATTCTAAAAAATGGCCCATTTCATCTCCTGTCATAAAACTGATGATGCACCTCATATTGCTATTCTTCAAAGAAATTGTGCGTTTATATGGTATGCCTCAAACCATTGTTAGTGATAGAGATGTGAAGTTTTTGAGTTACTTTTGGAAGACTTTGTGGTCTAAAATTGGCACTAAACTCTTATTTTCAACCACTAGTCATCCCCAAAGTGATGGGCAAACTGAAGTTGTCAATCGCACACTTGGGACATTGTTACGGGCTTTGATAAAAAAAAAAAACCTTAAATCTTGGGAGGAGTGTTTGCCGCATGTTGAATTTGCTTATAATAAAACTGTTCATAGTGCAACACACTACTCACCATTTGAGATTGTTTATAGATTTAATTCCCTGACCCCTTGACTTGGCACCCTTACCTTCCTCTGAGCATAAAAGCTTAGATGGAAAAAAGAAAGCTGAATTTGTGCACAGGTTGCATGAAGCCGTTCGAGTCAACATTGAGAAGCATACTCAGCAATACATCCAGCAAGTTAACAAGTATCGTCGTAAGATGATTTTTGAACCTGGAGATTGGGTCTGGCTCTACCTAAGGAAAGAAAGGTTCCCTAAGCAACGCCAAAACAAGTTGTCTCCAGGGGGTGATGGACCTTTTCGAGTGCTTCAACGTATCAATGACAATGCCTATAAGTTGGAACTACCTAGAGACTACAATGTCAGTGCCACTTTCAATGCAGCAGACTTGAACCTGTTCCTTGACGAAGATGTTCCAGATTTGAGGACAAATCCTTCTCAAGTGGAGGGGACTAATGTGTGCATGAATGTGTCAAGTCCGATTGATGATCAAGTGAGAGTTCCACTTGGCCCAGTTACATGTGCACGGGCCAAGCGTTTCAAAAAGTCTCTTCAAGCCCTTGTTTGAAATATTCAAAACCAACAAGGGGTCCATAGAAACATTGCAAGCCTGAAAGTTACTACTCAACATAGCTACACCTTGATCTGAGCCAATGAAGGTTCGAATGATGGCCATGAGTATCTCTAATGTGTTGGTTCGATTGTTAGTAGTATTCGTGTTGAGTTGATTTGGTTTTGAGTTCATCGAGTCATTGTTTAATTAGTTAAATGATTTTGGTATTTATTGAGGTCAAGGGCTCGGCCCACTTATGTCCTTCAGTGGCCGAACCTTTCTTCTAGTTTAGGTCATTTATTTTCGTTGGTCTCAAGCCTATAAAAGGCTCCTTGATGTGCGGTTCATAGTAGACATTTTTTATATAAAATTTACATTGTTTCTCTTACAATTTCGAAAGTTACATTCATACTTGCTTGGCAAGGGTTTTTGAGCGATCTTGCGTGACGTCCTTGATTGTTCATCCGACCTATCTATTAGTGCACAATGGCAAACGCATGGTCCTAACACCCCTCACACCTGCACAAGTATATGAGGACCAATTAAAATTGCAAAGGGTATGTGACTTAGACCATTAAAAGAGGAAACAAAAGACGGCCGAACCTGGAAATTGCTCCACTTCCAAAAGTGAGCATTCGGCCAAGGGTCAAGTCGCCATCCCTAGTGTCGCACATGATCATGCTTTGATTAAATCGAACACTAGGAAGCAAAACATGATAATTAAGGCTAAGGACATTAGGAAATGTCTGAATTCTGATCAGCCTGTATTACTCATGATTTGCAAACATGTGCTTTAAATGCTGATGAACTCGATAAGGCATTGCCTTCGAGTGTAGTTGCACTATTGCAGGAATTCGAGGACGTGTTTCCTGATGAAGTCCCTGATGGCTTACCACCCATCTGAGGGATCGAGCACCAAATCGACCTCATTCCTGAAGCACCATTACCCAACAAACCCGTCTACCGCATGGGTCCGGAGGAAACTAAGGAACTCCAAAGGCAAGTTGAAGGCCTACTAGGTAAGGATTGGGTCAAAGAAAGTTTGAGTCCTTGTGCTATGCTTGTTATATTTGTTCCAAAAAAGGATGGTACTTGGTGTATGTGTACTGATTGTAGGGCTGTTAATGCTATAACTGTTAAATACCATCATCCCATTCCTAGATTAAATGATATGCTAGATGAACTTGATGGTGCTGTTATTTTCACAAAAATTGATTTGAGAAGTGGCTATCATCAAATTATGATGAAAGAGGGAGATGAGTGGAAAACAGCTTTCAAAACAAAACATGGTCTTTGTGAGTGGTTAGTCATGCCCTTTGGGTTGACAAGTGCATCCAGCACTTTCATGAGATTGATGAACCATGTTTTAAGGCAACTTATTGGGAAATTTGTCATTGTCTACTTTGATGATATTTTGATCTATAGCCGAAACATGCATGAACATGTGGAGGATCTTAGATTGGTACTTGAAACACTTCGAAAGGCGAGCCTCTATGCTAACCTTAAGAAGTGCACCTTTTGTACTAACGAACTTGTGTTTCTAGGTTATGTTGTTAGTTAACAGGGCATCAAAGTGGACGAGTCCAAGATCGAGGCCATCAAACAATGGCCAACTCCCAAATTAGTCGCGGATGTACGAAGTTTTCATGGCTTGGCTGGCTTCTACTGGCGATTTGTCCAGGACTTCAGTACTATTGCCGCACCATTGACTGCAGTGACCAAGAAAAGTGACAAATTCCATTGGGGTAAAACCCAAGAAAAAACATTCCTTACCCTCAAAGACAAACTCACACATGCACCTGTTTTGGCATTACCCAACTTTAATAAGACTTTTGAGATTGAATGTGATGCCTCTGGTGTAGGGATTGGAGCTCTACTCATGCAAGACAAGAGGCCTTGCGCATACTTTAGTGAAAAGCTGGGAGGTGCCGCATTGAACTACCCCACATATGACAAGTGTGACGACCCCACCTCCCCCTAAGGCGTACCAAAGGGTTCGGCGGACCGCCTGCCCAGTTCGCGCCAGGACTCACTCACTATCTCAATCGAATCATATATACACATCCATGAACCATAAATAACATTCACAATTCAACTTATAATTTACATTGATAGGAATCGAGGTACAAAGTTTTAATACATCAAACTAGTTCAAAACGTATACAATCCAAGTACAACATGTTCCGTTCGAGGAAAAGCGCGAGTACAAGACCAAAAGTCAAAAGTCAAAACAAAAGGCTACACTAGTCTTTTACAAGTCCCTCGCATCACTCGTACCCCCTGTAAGTCCCACAGACAACCAAGAGGGGGGGGTGAATTGGGTTGATTAAAATCTTAACCAAATTTATGCACTTTTTCTTCAATACAAATTTACCTCCTTTTCTAGTGATGATCAACCAAGTAGATTAGAAGACAAGAGTAATATTGATCAGAAACACAAGTATAGACAAGTAATGAGAATTGTATTAAACTGAAAAGTAAATTAGGGAATCAAACCAAGTGTCTACCAAGCTATCCTCAAACTTGAAGACCAAACACTAGGAAGAGCAACTTCTCTTTGATGAAAGTCGATCAACTAGATGTACAATGGAGGGAGCACTTCCTCCTTGCCCTAAGCCTCACTTAGTCAAGCCAAGAAGTTTTACAATCATTCAGAAAACCCTCAACAAAGCTACACTAAAGATCCTTTCAACCACAAAAGAAATGCTCAACAGAAATTCACACCACTTTAATACAAATCTGCTTTGGAGACTATTTTCTAGCTAAAATATCTCTTGAGAACTTGTAAACAAAGTGAGCAAAAGTCCCTACTTCGTTCAGACCAGTTTGATTTTAAAGGGAACCAGAAATGGGCTTCATCAATGCTTCCAACGGATAGAAGGCAGTTGAAGAGTCAACTAGCCGTTGGGGCTGTCGGACGTCCGACGAACAAATCATCGTCCGAACCAATCGTCCGAAAAACAGCAAGTTTGACGTTCGGACGTCCGATGAGTGTTTATCGTCCGACAGTACAGCGTCCGAGCTTAGGCCGAGAGTTGGCAAGTTAATTTGGAATTTCTCGGACGTCCGATGCGGTTGATGTGCGTCCGAGATGTGCGTCCGAACCTTCCGGACGTCCGATGACTCTTTGTGAGCGTCCGACATAGCTTCCTTCTTGATGTTCTTACTTCTTTCGGACGTCCGACAGTTTCCTTTCGGCCGTCCGACCTGTTTGTCCTGTTTTTGCTTCTCCTTTTTGATTGTTTTGCATTTCATGACACATTCGAACCTGATTCTAAACACAAACACTCATATTTGAAGAAAGTTAGATAAATCAAAGTGTTCACTTTCTTGGTCTGTATAAACAAACTTTTGTGATCATCAAAACCAAGAATAACATTCTCCCCCTTTTTGATGATGACAAAACAAAAGTTTGAAATTGATGATTGTAATGAAAACTCCCCCTGTCTTAGTAAATCCTAAAATTTAAAAATTTTGAAAAACTCCCCCTCACTTGGCTGCCCATCCTAGTTAAACAATTCCATTCAACAATTAAGCATATCAGCCAATCCAAATTTAAACAATCAATCCAACATATCCTAACATCACTAATCATCAATCACCAATCATCATACATCATACCATCATCAATCACCAATCATCATACATCATACCATCATCAATCACCAATCATCATACATCACACCATCTCCCCCTTTTTGTCATCACAAAAGGGCAACTAATCACATCAACATCAACATCCCCTTTTTGTTATCCACACAGTCACAAATTTACACAAGTTCACAAATCAACATCCTGGTGACACCATCCAACACATCCATCAAAACAGTACTTAAAATATACAATCATATTCAATACAAATTCATTACATTCACACAAGCAGAATAGACAATCATTCATCAAAATATTTAGACATCCATCAAAACAGTACTTAAACATCCACCAGATCATACCAAAAGAAACTTAAAATATTCATTACAATACATATTCATTGTTGAATACCACAAACACATAAAAGAGACAAACAGAATGCAAATGTCCTAAATGATGAACTAAGTGGATCCAGGAGTCCTCCGAGAGAGCTGATATTGAGAGAGGTCTTCCTCATCAGTTTCTTCATCATCTTCAGTAGCTTCTTCAATTGGTGCCTTGCCTTTGTCTGATGTGGAAGGGCCATGAGGAGTCACAGGAGTTGATGGATTCGGATCTGGAACTGATGAACCTGGATCAGTGGTTCGAGGTTCTTTGTCATGTGAGACTTCCTCAACCACAGGTGGAGGAAAAAGAAGGTTCTTTTTATCAAGAAAGGCAGCTTGTTGCTCAAAAGACATGGTGAGCATTAGGCCATGTTCTAGAAGAAGAACATGCTGTTTGAGTTCATGAAGAAGCTCAATTACCTCATTACTGGAAGAGGAAGATGCTTTAGTGGTAGACTTCCTAGGGTGAATGGGAGTGAGCGAAATGGGTGAAGAATCATGTACAGTCTTAGATCTTTGTTCACTAGATGATGCCCCCTTATATGCCCACAGATTATCTTTAAAAATAAGATTTTTCCTTTCAAAATATGCTCTGGTAAAAGCATAAGAAGATGCTTCTTTGGGACAAACACCTAGAATTGGAACTTTGTAAAATTCAAAAATCTTTTGAAGAAACTTCCCATAGGATAGTTTTCTTCGAGAGTCAGTAGCATAGCGAAGTAAAAACTTGCACATGACAAAGCCAAAATCAATCCGAATTTTTTCTCGAAAACAGTAAAAAAGATACAGCTCCATTTTGTTTGCATCAGTTCTATGGCCATCAGTGGGCACAAGCAAGTTTGAAATGATAGAAAAGGCAATCAAATTCACAGGAGCCAAATCATTCAACTTAGCATCAGCAGGTGAAGAAAAACTTCTTTTGAAATAAGTTAACATTTTTGTCCCATCAAAATGATTTGCAGCAGTAGGAAGCTCTTCATAAGAAAAGAAATTAGCGACCTTATCTTTGCACAAACGTTCAATGGTAGTCTTTAAAATGGAATTCACAGTATCAGAATCAAAGATTAGGTCTACCCCATTTACCCTAGACATGATCTCAGTTTGGTCAGTTCCTTTCCTAAGGTTAGCAAAAAATTGATGCAGCATATCAGGATAGTAGACATTGGGCATGGAAATGAGATGCGACCATTTCTGGAAATCAAATAGACTTAGAATGGATTCTAAACCTATGGAACGAAATTCAGAGGGGTTTACAGTTCTTTGAGGGATGACACCCTTCTGAGATATCCAGGCGTATTTGTCTTTCGCAGCATCATCAAAGAATGGAGGGAGAGGGACTGATTTAGGAGGTGGTTGAGAAGATGTCCCCTGTCCAGATTCTGGTTGAGAAGTGGGTTGTGGAGTAGGCCGTGACATTTGACCCTTGATAGCTCCTCTTTTGACGCGTTTGGATGTCCGTTTGACAGTAGGAAGATCCTCATCCTCATCCCTGAGTGGATGCTTACGTCCGGCAGTAACTTTTCCTCCCCTTAGATTCACCATTGCGCGAAATGTGTGGAATGAAGAATGCAAATGATGCACACAGCAGTAGGGAAGTGAATCGAACAAAAATTTTGGAACAAAAGACCGTGTACAAGATTTGACAGAGCGGTTATGAGAAGGTAGGGTTTTGAGGAAAATTTGGGAATGTGCGAATTGATAGATGATTTTGTGAAATGATCAGGAAAAGTGACTCGCAATTGATCAGGGATTGTTTTGGTTGAGTCAATTTTGAAATGAGGGTTTCAGAACGATGTGAATTGGAGAGTGAGAGATGAGAGGGTTTTCGTCCGAGAGGAAATAGAATAGGAAAGGTTTGAAGCAAATGAGAAAGAAAGTAGTTTTAAAAAATGAGCCGTTGCATTGTCGGACGGCCGAACGAAGTTGTGCGTCCGACATCTGCGTCCGAACAGGTGCAATCTGGAAAATGGCTGAAGAACATCATCGGACGTCCGTTCATCCTCTTTCGGACGTCCGAAGGCAATGAAAAATTTATGATGATTTTTCGAACATTCCTAATTTTGATCTTAGATGAATGAATTGATCTAATGGCAAAGCTTTTGTAAAAATATCAGCAAATTGATCTTTAGAGCAAACATAATTTACACAAATTTCACCTTTTTGAACAAGATCACGAATAAAGTGGTGCTTTATTTCAATATGCTTTGTCCTAGAATGCTGAATAGGATTTTTGGTCAAATTTATAGCACTAGTATTATCACAGAATACAGGCATACAGTCATACAACAATCCATAGTCATTCAGGGTATGCTTCATCCATAAAAGTTGAGCACAACATGCACTAGCGGCAATATATTCTGCTTCGGTTGTAGACAATGAGATTGCATTTTGTTTCTTGCTAAACCAAGAGACTAAAGAATTTCCAAGAAAGTGACAAGATCCACTAGTACTCTTTCTATCTACACGACACCCTCCAAAATCAGCATCCGAATAACCATATAGTGCAAACTCACTGGATTTAGCATACCAAAGACCATAGTCTAATGTACCTTTCAAATACCTAAAAATTCTTTTTACAGCATTCAAATGTGATTCTTTTGGACACGATTGAAATCTAGCACACAGGCAAACTGCAAACATAATATCAGGTCTACTTGCAGTTAAATAGAGTAAGCTTCCGATCATACCTCTATAATGCTTTTCATCCACATGATTACCTTCTTCATCTTTGTCAAGCTTTGTAGAAGTGCACATTGGAGTTCCAACTTGCTTTGAGTCCTCCATGCCAAACCTTTTCAGTAATTCCTTGGTATACTTTGCTTGATTGATAAAGATTCCCTCAAGAGTTTGATGTATTTGAAGTCCAAGGAAGAAATTTAATTCTCCCATCATACTCATTTCAAATTCATTTTGCATAGTGGTGGAAAACTCCTTACATAGATACTCATTAGTAGCACCAAAGATAATATCATCAACATATATTTGCACAATGAGAAGGTCATTCAACACATGCTTAGTAAAAAGTGTGGTGTCCACAATACCTCTTTTGAAACCTTTTTCAATCAAGAACCCACTTAATCTTTCATACCAAGCTCTTGGAGCCTGTTTTAAACCATATAAAGCTTTAGAAAGTTTAAACACATGACTTGGAAATTTTGTATTTTCAAAACCTGGGGGTTGATCCACATACACTTCTTGATCAATAAAACCATTTAAAAAGGCACTTTTAACATCCATTTGAAACAATTTGAAACCTTTGAAGCAAGCAAAAGCAAGAAGCATTCTAATAGATTCTAATCTTGCTACGGGAGCAAATGTTTCATCAAAATCTATTCCTTCTTCTTGTGCATATCCTTTAGCAACTAATCTGGCTTTATTTCTTACAACAACACCTTTATCATCCAACTTATTTCTAAAAATCCACTTTGTGCCAATGATAGGTTGATTTTGAGGTCTATCAACAAGTGTCCAAACTTCATTTCTCTCAAATTGATTAAGTTCCTCTTGCATTGCCAAAATCCAGTTTTCATCCTTTAAAGCATCATTGATATTTTTGGGTTCAAAAAGAGAAACTAAAGCAAAATTATCAATCAATTTTCTAGATGAGGAACGAGTGTTTACCTTCTCGGATGGATCACCAATTATAAGCTCTTTTGGATGATTTTGGTTGAATTTCCAAGCCTTGGGAAGATCTTTGAGTGGATCATCATTTTTGTCTTCATCTTCCTCATCTTGATCATTATGAACTTCAGTTTCCATTTCAGTTGCTGCTGGTTTAGAACTTCCTTCATTTCCAATTGATAGCTTTTCCATTCCTTCTCGAACACCTACATCATCATCCTCACAAGAACTTTTGGAATTATCATGATTGGTTTCATCAAAGGTTATATGTATAGCTTCCTCAATCACAAGAGTCCTTCTATTAAAAACTCTATATCCTCTTTTATTCTCACAATATCCCAAAAATATTCCTTCATCAGATTTTTTATCAAACTTACCAAGATGTTCCTTTAGATTCAAAATAAAGCATTTACAACCAAATACTTTGAAATAACCAACCGTAGGTTTCTTATCAAAAATCAGTTCATAAGGGGTTTTCTTTAAAATAGGCCTCAAGAGAATTCTATTCATCACATAACATGCTGTGTTTACCGCTTCAGCCCAAAGATATTTAGGCAACCTACATTCATTCAACATAGTTCTAGCAGCCTCTTGGAGAGTCCTGTTTTTCCTTTCTACAACACCATTTTGCTGTGGAGCCCTTGCAATAGAGAACTCATGTGTTATACCATTATGATCACAAAATTCTGGAAAACCACAATACTTGAATTCAGTCCCATTATCACTCCTAATCCTAACAACTTTTAACCCAAGCAGATTTTGTACTTTAGCAAACAATGAAGTAAAATTCTTGAAGGCATCATCTTTATGAGCAAGAAATATCACCCATGTGTATCTAGAATAATCATCCACAATCACAAAACAGTATTTCTTACCACCCAAGCTAGAGATTTGAGTAGGACCAAATAAGTCAAGATGCAAGAGTTCTAAGGGTTTTGAAGTAGATACACACTTCTTTGTTTTAAAAGAAATTTTTGTTTGCTTTCCAAATTGACATGCATCACATATTTTATCCTTTTCAAAAGTGATTTTTGGCAGGCCTCTAACTAGTTCCTTTTTCGAAATTTCCTTTAGTAAGTCCATGTTAAAATGACAAAGTCTTCTATGCCACAACCAAGGATCTTCATTTGAAGCTTTAAGACATTTTAAGCTAGAAGAATCAACTTTATTAAGGATCACAATATATATGTCGTTAAACCTCTTCCCTTTGAACACAATATTATATTTGGAATCAAGTACAATGCATTCATGCTTTTTAAACAACACATACAAGTTTTTATCACACAATTGACTAACACTAAGCAGATTATATCCTAAGTTATCAACTAAGAGCACATTGTGAACAAAGGTTTCACCATCCTTACCAACATCACCTATTCCAATTGTCTTAGCTTTCACATCATCACCAAATGTCACCTTTCCACTTGATTTTGATTTCAGCTTTATAAACAAAGAAGGATCACCGGTCATATGCCTTGAGCAGCCGCTATCAATGAACCATTTGGACTTGTTTGATCCTTTTTCCTGAAAAGATAAAGTGTTTGGTACCCTTTTTAATTTTTGGGTCCATAAGAGTTAGCATTGTATCTAACTAACCACATGCATCTCATCCCTTTGTTCAAATTCCTTTTCACATAGCAATCTCTACTCAAATGCCCTTTTTGACAACAAAAACTACACATAATGGAAGAGTTTTTAACATGTACTGGTTTAATATATCTTAATCCACCTCTTCTATATGTTGTGAAGCCATGTGCAATTTTGTTGTGTGGAAATGTTCTTTGACAAGCAGTAAGATGAGTAGATGACATGTTCTTTTTGAAGAAATCCTGCTTTCTTGCATTCAAGGTTTCATCCAATTTATCCATTCTTTTCTTCAAATCACCATGTCTTTCCTTCAGCATTTCACAAATATTTGTTTTTCTATCAAGCTCATTTTGAACATTGCATCCGGCTCTTACAAGACTTTCATTGTCAGTCTTTAGTTGTTTATTTTGTTGAAAAAGATTTGTATTTTCTTGAATGAGAAAAGCCATTTTCTGTTTTAACTGCTTGTTTTTATCATACGATTCCTTCAAGGCATCATGCAGTTTCTCAACAAAGGATTCAAGATCATCATCTTCATCATCATCACTTTCAGATAGAGAATGTGTGGAAGTTACCTCATTATTTCCAATAGCCATGAAGGCCATTTGAGCTGATTCTTCTTCTTCTTCAACTTCCCCTTCGGAGTTGCATTCATTCCAAGTAATCTGAAAGTTGTTGAATCTTGGCTTCCTATCAGCTTTTCCATCTTTCATCTTCTTCATGGGGCAATCGTTTGCATAGTGTCCAATCTGTCCACATTCGAAGCATTTGTCCAACTGTTTCTTGTTGAAATCTTGTTTTCCTTTGTACTTTGCGATAGATGGCTGATTCTGGAATTGATTGCTAGGTCCTCCCCTTCTAAACTTTCTTTTATTCAAAATTCTTTTGAAGCCTCTGGTGATAAGAGCAAGATCATTATCATCACCATCCGAGTCTTCATCATCCAGGTGAGCTGGATCATCTTCACCTTGAGTAGTCTTTAGAGCAATGTTTCTCTTTGCTCTAGTATCCTCTTCCTCCTGCACTTTAGATTTCAGTTTCAACTCATAAGTGGTTAGTGAGTTAATGATAGATTCCATAGGCACAGAACTTAAATCCTTAGCCTCCTCTATTGCAGTCACTTTATTTTCCCATTCTTTGCCCAAAGCATTGAGAATTTTCCTGTTCTTCTCTCCCAAAGTGTACTCTTTGCCCAATGCTTCAAGATCTTTGATCAAGTCAGTGAACCTGCAATACATTTTGTCAATATCCTCAAGAGGTTCAATTTTAAATGATTCATATTTTGTAACCAAGATAGCCTTTTTCTGTTCCTTCACGTTGTCACCACCCTCATGGATTTCTCTTAGTTTATCCCACATTTCTTTGGCCGATTTGCAGCCTTTTACTCTAATTGATTCATTTGAATCTAGGGCACTATAAAGAACATTCATGGCCTTGGCATTCAATGTGAGGTTAGTTCTATTTTGAGCATTCATTTCAGCTCTCATTTTTGGCCGAAGCACCCCTGTATCTGCATCAAGAAAGTTAGCTTCATGCGGTCCTTCACTCACAATAAACCATAGTTCAATATCAATAGATTGTAAAAAGATAATCATCCGTTCTTTCCAGCTAACATAGTTAGATCCACTGAACATGGGAGGTCTAGTCACAGAATGCCCCTCAATAAACATAGCATGACTGGTTGTCATCTTTACTCCAAGCCGTTAGAGCTTAATCTCAAGGAGACCAAGCTCTGATACCAATTGTAAGTCCCACAGACAACCAAGAGGGGGGGTGAATTGGGTTGATTAAAATCTTAACCAAATTTATGCACTTTTTCTTCAATACAAATTTACCTCCTTTTCTAGTGATGATCAACCAAGTAGATTAGAAGACAAGAGCAATATTGATCAGAAACACAAGTATAGACAAGTAATGAGAATTGTATTAAACTGAAAAGTAAATTAGGGAATCAAACCAAGTGTCTACCAAGCTATCCTCAAACTTGAAGACCAAACACTAGGAAGAGCAACTTCTCTTTGATGAAAGTCGATCAACTAGATGTACAATGGAGGGAGCACTTCCTCCTTGCCCTAAGCCTCACTTAGTCAAGCCAAGAAGTTTTACAATCATTCAGAAAACCCTCAACAAAGCTACACTAAAGATCCTTTCAACCACAAAAGAAATGCTCAACAGAAATTCACACCACTTTAATACAAATCTGCTTTGGAGACTATTTTCTAGCTAAAATATCTCTTGAGAACTTGTAAACAAAGTGAGCAAAAGTCCCTACTTCGTTCAGACCAGTTTGATTTTAAAGGGAACCAGAAATGGGCTTCATCAATGCTTCCAACGGATAGAAGGCAGTTGAAGAGTCAACTAGCCGTTGGGGCTGTCGGACGTCCGACGAACAAATCATCGTCCGAACCAATCGTCCGAAAAACAGCAAGTTTGACGTTCGGACGTCCGATGAGTGTTTATCGTCCGACAGTACAGCGTCCGAGCTTAGGCCGAGAGTTGGCAAGTTAATTTGGAATTTCTCGGACGTCCGATGCGGTTGATGTGCGTCCGAGATGTGCGTCCGAACCTTCCGGACGTCCGATGACTCTTTGTGAGCGTCCGACATAGCTTCCTTCTTGATGTTCTTACTTCTTTCGGACGTCCGACAGTTTCCTTTCGGCCGTCCGACCTGTTTGTCCTGTTTTTGCTTCTCCTTTTTGATTGTTTTGCATTTCATGACACATTCGAACCTGATTCTAAACACAAACACTCATATTTGAAGAAAGTTAGATAAATCAAAGTGTTCACTTTCTTGGTCTGTATAAACAAACTTTTGTGATCATCAAAACCAAGAATAACACCCCCTGTAAGGAAAATAAACTAACGGGGTGAGCCAAAGCTCAGTGAAGTTCCCAAATATCAAATTGGTCAGCAACCAAGTTATAGCAAAATAAAAGTGAAATAGCGAGCAAACAAGTCAAATCAGGGAAATAGTACTTCAACTAGCCAAGTAGTCAGATTCATATTCACATATAAGGATACAGTATTCATTTTCAGCTCCATTCCAGCTTGGTCAAGTGGTAGTTGACACTCCGTCAACTTTCAAGTAATATCAAGTCCAAATAAACTCCACTACACGCCAATTTCCGTCCACCGATCAACCCCCTATTCCGGGCCCGCACGCCATACAAAACATGGGGGGGTAATACTCGAGTATACCGTTTAGTCGAGGAGATAACACTCCACTCGACATTACAAGTGACCCAGGGTTTGTTATCTAATCGACCAGGCCCTTGCCGGCTCGACTCGATTAACTAGCCACAGGGTTTCTGGAATTCCAGGCAAGATATAATTCAAGTACATGTACAACAAGTCAAGTATGATCAATAACAAGAACAGGTCATATTAGGGCAAGTGCGATAAAGTACACCCTTGCCCTTTCATTCATTGTCATGTAATCACGCAAGTCAAGTAAGAAGCACACATATCAAGTACAATCGGATATTTGGAAGCACTCACCAAAGTAGTGCTTCTAGTGCTCGTGTCTGGGTGGTACTCCGAGTTGGGAGTCCAAATCTACGATAAAACTTAACTTGAGAACTTTGAAAATCAACCAATGTTCGAAACTTAAGCGTTTCGTTCAATAAGAATCAAGAAATTGAAATTCACTTGAGAAGAGTCGTGAAATAGTTGCTCGCTCTTCAAACTGAAAAAATTGATAACATTTTTGCTTGAAGATGACTCTTGAGTCAAAAGTGCAAATAAAACGGTTTCGTAGTGATTCATATCGTTTTCCTAAGGGCACAAGTTCGGCCAGGTCCTAACGTATAACCCTCGATAAACAAGTGGCAAAGGTCCTCGACAGTTCAAGTGATAATCACTTAACCTTCACTCAAGTCGCAAAGATAGTTTCCTAGACCTCGCGTAAAAATTCGGGCAGCATGCCCTTTGTGTTTACCTAATTTCCAGCCATTTAGGCTTCATTATTTTTCTTCAACAACAACCCAACATCACACATAAAAACAATTCAAGCCAAGAGCCGTTCAATAGGCTCACAATATCATAAAAACAAGATTCACAGCAATCACAAGTGCAGAATTTCAACTTAGCACAAGACAGATTTGACGTACAAATGCGGAAATAACATATCCAAGGCTACGCTTATTGGATTGAGGCGTAACATATGCCGTTTCGAAGCTAAGACACAGGGCTACAATGTTTATGAAGGTCACTTAGTTCAGTTTCTAATGTAACTTGGTCAAATTCTCAAATTACTAAACCACAAACCAATGCGTCGGCTGTTTAAACGCATTATACTGTAATGGACATAACTTAGTGTACAAAAGTCCAATTCAGGTGTTCTTAGAGGTATTTTAAAGCTACTTCAGAACACTACAACATTCATGTTTTGGCCCAGAGCTAAATCAGAATGGATCCTGGTCAAAAAATGTGATAAACTGGACTTACCTGAAGAAACGGACTGCTGGGAAATACTTAAAACAGTAAGGGTATTTTGGACTTTTCACAACCTAGGTTGCTCCGATTGAGTTGAAATTTTATAGGTACCCATAACACACCATTATCTACAACTTTTATTCTTTGACCTAAGGCTAAATCAGCCTCTAACACACAGATACAAATTCGGACAGAATGTAAGCAAGAATTTCCAGAAATCTGAAATCTTTAGTTTTTAGTGGAACTTTCCTTAATTTCTTGGTCTAATCACTACCACAACACCTTATGAAACCTCAATTGCAACATATAAGTATCTTACAACAATTTGGGCAGAATTTCCCAAACCCTAGTTCATGATATAAAGAGGGAAAAAAACTTCCAAACATGCTAGCATCCATGATTCCACTAAAACTCTAGTTACTAGGCTTAATTTCACCAAGATTGAAAGAAAAATTTAGAGAGATATCATCCCCCTTACCTTGATTTGAGTTCTCCAAGTGTAGTCCAAGCTTTCTCTCTCCAAAATTTCACCACCAATCACTAGCTAATCACCCAAGGAGAAGTTTAATCGGTTTAGTTCTTTGGATTTCTCACTTTGTAGCTTGAATCAAGAAGAAATGAAGAAATTTCTCCCTTGTTCTTCTTCTCTCTCTCTCTCGGCTCCCTTGGCAGAAATATGAAGAGAAATGGAGCTAAGTTGTCTTATAATAAAGCCAAAAGGATTAGAACTAATGGTGTCCACAAATTGCCCAACACTTGGCCTAATCTTGGCCACTAATTTTTCTCTTTCTTTCCTTTCTTTCTAGCCACTAATTTCGGTCCCCTTAGCTGTAATATAAGAAGATATTTTGCTCAATTGTCAATGAACTTGTAGGGTAAGAAAGTGGTGGTCAAGTGGTGCGTTCAACCGGTAATACGCGGGACCCGCCGGTTCGCGCAGTTTTCTTAAAAACACACGTACTAGGGTTTTTACTTCCCATTCACTAACCTTATATCATTGCTACTACTCACATATTATTTCTCACTTAAAAGTCACTTTTAATCATCAAATTGATCCTTGGCCAGTACCGGAAATTTATCCGGCGGAAAAATCGCAAAACCCTAATTTTGCTCAAGTCTTGAAACCGAAGCGGAAAACCCTATTTTCTAGGTTCATCTGCACTTATAGTTGAACAATTGGATAGTAGAGCTTTAATAAATAATAATTTTCAAATAAAAGGCATTTTTGAGGAAAAATGTTGGAAATTTGCGGGTCCTCACACCCTCTCCCCCTTAAAAGAATTTCGACCTCGAAATTCATACCTTTTGTCGTGAACAGGCCAGGATACTTTTCTTGCATATCCTTTTCTAGCTCCCAAGTTGCTTCTTCCACTTCATGATGCTTCCATAGTACCTTTACTAAAGGAATCTGCTTGTTTCTCAAATCCTTCACCTTTCAATCCAGTATTTGAATAGGTCGTTCTTCATAGGTTAAAGACTCGTCAAGTTCAACATCTTCGGGTGGCAATATGTGAGTCGGATCCGGATGGTATTTCTTAAGCAAAGAGACGTGGAAAACGTCATGGATCCTAGATAAACTAGCTGGCAACTCAAGTCGATAAGCCATCTTTCCTATTCGCTGAAGCACATTGAAAGGTCCTATATATCGTGGTCGCAACTTTTTCCCTTTTCCTGCTCTGATCTTTCCTTTTAATGGTGTTATCCGAAGAAACACCTTATCTCCTATTTCAAACTCCAAGTCTTTCCTCCTATGATCGGCATAACTTTTCTGACGGCTTTGGGCGGTTTGAAGTCTCTGGCGGATCACTTTCACCTTTTCATAGGCTTCCTCAACCCATGGTATAGTAGCTGGATTTATGACTTTTCTCTCTCCTACTTCATCCCAATGGATTGGAGATCGACATCGTCGTCCGTACAAGGCTTCATATGGAGCCATTTGAATAGAGGAATGATAACTATTGTTATACGCGAATTCAACCAAAGTCAAGTATTGGCTCCAACTTCCTTTAAAATCCACAATACAGGCTCTCAACATATCCTCAAGGGTTTGGATGGTTCTCTCAGATTGTCCATCAGTTTGTGGGTGATACGCTGTACTATAACTCAACTTAGTTCCTAGAGCCTCTTGTAATTTCTGCCAGAATCGGGATACAAATCTAGGATGTCTATCTGATACAATGCTCACTGGTACCCCATGTAGTCTCACTACCTCATCCACATAAAGTTTAGCAAGTTTCTCCAAGGGATATTTCATATTTATTGGCAAGAAATGTGCAGTCTTAGTCAATCGATCCACTATTACCCAAATTGCATCATGCCCCTTTTGTGTTCGTGGCAACCCTGACACAAAATCCATCGTTATGTGCTCCCACTTCCACTCAGGGATCTCTAAAGGCTGTAACAAACCTGACGGTTTTTGATGCTCAGCTTTTACCTATTGGCACGTAAGACATTTTTGTACAAACTGGGCAATCTCCGCCTTCATTTTCTCCCACCAATACAGACTTCTAAGATCTCGGTACATCTTATTATTCCCTGGGTGCACCGTATACCTAGAGCAATGTGATTCCTCTAAAATCTCCCTTTTCAATTCCTCATTCCTAGGTACCACGACACGATTCCGAAATTTTAAAATTCCATCAGGGCTTAGATTAAAATTAGGTAACTCCCCTTTCTTCACTCTCTCTACCCACTTCTGCACTATTGGATCCTTCACTTGGCCTTCTTTGATCCGTTCCATCAATGCCGATTTTGCCTCAATATTTCCAAAAACCACCTTTTTCGGTTCCAAACGAGGTTTCCACTCACATACATCTTCCAATAGGCTCCACTCTCTCACTATAGAACTTGCTAGTTGAGCCTTCCGGCTTAAAGCATCTGCTACAACGTTGGCCTTTCCAGGATGATAGTTAATTGTACAGTCATAATCTTCTAAGAACTCTACCCACCGTCGTTGTCTTAAATTTAACTCCTTCTGAGAAAACAGATACTTAAGGCTTTTATGATCCGTGTAAACCTCGAAAGTTACACCATAAAGATAATGTTGCCATTTCTTCAAAGCGAACACTACGGCTGCAAGTTCCAAGTCATGGGTCGGATAATTTTGCTCATGAGTTTTTAACTTTCGGGATGCGTAGGCAATCACATTCCTATTCTGCATCAACACGCACCCTAGCCCTTCTTTTGACGCATCGGTAAAAACCGTATAACTATCCTTTCCACTTGGCAAAGCTAAAACTGGAGCCATAGTCAATTGTTTCTTAAGCTCTTGGAAACTACTTTCACACTTAACATCCCAAATATACTTTCCTTGTTTCTTGGTCAGGTTAGTCAAGGGTCCTGCAATTCTCGAGAAATTCTTTATAAATCTGCGGTAGTACCCTGCTAAGCCTAGAAAACTTCTCACCTCGGTGGGATTTTCTGGCCGCTTCCACTTGGCTACAGCTTCCACTTTTGCTGGGTCCACAGCAAGGCCATCTTTTGAAATTATGTGACCTAGAAACGCCACACTTTCCAACCAAAATTCACACTTACTGAACTTAGCGAACAGTTGGTGCTCTCTTAGGGTTTGCAGCACTATCCGCAAATGTTGTTCATGCTCCTCCCTTGACCTTGAATACACTAAGATATCATCAATGAACACCACTACAAACCTATCCAAGTAAGGTTTAAACACTCGATGCATCAGATCCATGAATGCCGCTGGGGCATTGGTTAAACCAAAAGGCATCACTGCGAACTCAAAATGCCCATATCGAGTGTTAAATGCCGTTTTTGGCACATCCTCCTTTCTAATTTTCAACTGATAGTACCCTTGTCGCAGATCCAACTTGGAAAACACTACAGCCCCTTGTAACTGATCAAACAACTCATCGATGTGGGGCAAATGATATTTATTCTTAATGGTTACTGCATTCAATCCTCGATAGTCAATGCACAACCTTAAACTCCCGTCCTTTTTCTTAACAAATAGCACTGGAGCTCCCCATGGAGACTCGCTCTCATGAATAAACCCTCGTTCTAGCAAGTCTTGCAGTTGCACCTTCAACTCCTTGAGCTCAGCAGGTGCCATACGATAAGGAGTTTTAGAGATGGGAGTGGTTCCGGGTACTAAATCAACCTTAAATTCAATCTCCCTTTCGGGTGGCAGAGACTCCAATTCTTCCGGAAATACGTCCGGGAATTCACTGATTACTGGCATGTCTTCCAACTTAGTCTTTTCTCCTGGAGTGTTAATTAGGAAAGCTAGGTAACCACGAGCCCCACGACTAAACAATTTCCTAGCCCTTATACCCGAAATAAGTGCAGTAGAGGCTATCATACCCCTCACATCAAGCTTTAGAGTTGCCTCTCCTGGTATACAAAATTCAACCACTTTTAACCTACAGTCTACCCGGGCATGATAATAAGCTAGCCAATCCATACCTAGAATGACATCGTACCCCTTAATGGCTAGACTAATGAGGTCCACTACTAATTTCCGTTCTCCAACCCAAATATCACAATTCTTATACACCTCATTGGCCAGCAGGATTTGATTACCCGTAGGCGTTCTTACCTCTAAGTCATAAGGTAACTTTTCAACCTTCGAATCAATTCCAAGCATAAATGCAGGATTAACAAAAGAGTGAGTAGCACCGGGGTCTATTAAAATTCTAGCTAACCGGTGAAAAACAGGGATTGTACCTTCTACCACCCTAGTTGGTTCAGGCACAGTTGTTTGATCTAGCGAGTACACTCTGGCCGGTACCCTCGACTTGGCCCCTCCAGCAGTAGTCGGCTTTGGGTTTGACCTGGCAGTCGACTGAGTGTCACTGATTAGCGGACAATTGACCATCTGATGATCCGCACTTCCACACCTCAAGCACTTCCGAGCCTTTTTCCAGCACTCGTCCTCCGTGTGGTTCGATTTTCCACAATACCCACATGTCACTCGGGGAGTGGAGGTTTGGCCTCCCTGAGTAAAACCTCTACCTTGACCCCTACCACCTTGGCCTCTCCTCTGGGCATTTCCTCTCGGAGCACTACCCCTAGACGTGTTCGAAAATCGTCCACCTCCAGCTCCATGACCGGATTTAGCAGGTGGCATGCTCCGCTCGCCTCGTACCGACCCTTGGGCTCCACTAGGTGCCCCTTTCCGCTTAGCATGGAAATTTCTCACTTGCGTCCTAGCAGTCTCTATCCTCAAGGCCTTCTCCAGAACCTCCGTGAAAGTATTAATTTGGACCGCTGCTAAGGCTTCTTGTAATTCCACATTCAGCCCTTGTATAAACCTTCGTACTTTTCTCGGCTCCGTAGCTATCAATTCGGGAGCAAATTTAGACAACTTGGTAAACTGAGTCTCATACTCAGTTACACTCATCAGCCCCTGACGGAGTTTAATGAATTCGTCCTCTCTTTTCTCCTGGACAATGGGTGGAAGGTATTTTTCGTTAAAATCCCGCACAAAGTTTAGCCAAGTCCATACAGTTCCTTCTCTCTCCCATTTGGCCCTTACCACATTCCACCAAGCCCTAGCTGGCCCTTCAAATTGAAATACAGCAAATTGAACTTGTCTCTCCTCAGTATAGTTTAGGGCAGCAAAGATATTTATCATGGCCTCCAGCCATTTCTCAGCCTCATACGGGTCTGGTCCTCCTAAGAATTTGGGGGGAGAGAACTTCTGGAATCTCTCCAAGGCTCTATCTTGCCCTGAATTAGGGTCTCTAGGTTGATTTACAGAACCTTGACCCTGTTGCTCCACCAACCGAGTCAAAATATTAGTCATCTGTTGGATGGCAGTGGCCACCTGATCTCCCCCGACAGTATGGGGTTCAGGTTGCTGCTCAACCGCTGCCTCTCTCTCCTCTCTCGGTTCAGGCACCGGTTCCTGTATTTGTTCACCTTCACGGCCTCGCCTAGCACCGCGTTCTCGGTTAGTTTTCTTGGTCCGACTTCTCTTATCTTCCATGTTGAGAGTTAACCAACTAGAAACATATAAACAAGGTAAGGTACGACTCATATATCGCGTTGCAACCATATAACTAGAGGCAAATAACCCATAATAAACAAGCATTTTATACACATAGCAAACAAGTCATATATACAGGCCAACAAGTCACATAGTCAGAGGCTATCACAGCCAAGGAACATAGACCAAAAGATATTTACATCCACCAGGACACGTCTAAAACAAAACAAAAGAAGACGTGTCGTCCCACTATGTTCCTAACTAACCCACAAAAACTCCTAAAACCCTGATCCTAACAAGTGGTCTGGCTAGACGCCGACCCAACAGACTCCGAGGATGCACTCAGCTCCTCCCCTGGGTCCTCCTCAGGATCCTCATCCGGATCCTCCTCAGGAGTACCAGGGACCTCAGGGACTACAGGCGCTTGACCTTCCTCGGCCAAGTCCTGTATCACATCCTCTACGAGTGCCTCACACTCGGTCAGGATGTGGTCGGTCCGGTCTCGTATATCTCCAACGACTCGCATCAGGCGTCCAATCGTCGCATGAGCCTGATCACGGTAAGCATCTGACTGCTGCTGCTCTGCCAGAACCACGGCCTCCAACTCTCGAATCCGAGCTCCCTGATCTCGGAGAGTAGCCTGCAGACGCTCTATCTCCGCAAAGCACCTACGATTGGTGCTACCCAACCGTCTCCGCTCGTCATCTACAGCAAGCACTACTCGGTCAGGGTAGGAGTAGGTCTTCAAGCAGTCGCAGCGTCGGATCTTGCGCGCTGGGGACCACCGCTGCACTGGCCTGCCGGGAACCTCCTGGTATGTGATCACGCGGCATACAGGCCCCGCTAGATATGGCTCAACCACGGGAGCGTCAGTAGGTACGTCAGTAGGCACCTCAGGCCCATCAGTAGGTACCTCAGTCGGTATGTCAGTAGGTACGGGTTGGGACGGTCCAGCACCCCCAGAAGAGTCAGTGTCTGCCATCACCTAAGTTTGCAAATAACATTGCAAAGGTAAGTACACATCAAACACAAAACAAGACTAAGGTTAAGCTCGATAATAAAACCCTAGCCTATCAAGTTAAGCACTCAATCTATCCAGATCAATTCAAACCTAAGCTCTGATACCACCTGTGACGACCCCACCTCCCCCTAAGGCGTACCAAAGGGTTCGGCGGACCGCCTGCCCAGCTCTCGCCAGGACTCACTCACTATCTCAATCGAATCATATATACACATCCATGAACCATAAATAACATTCACAATTCAACTTATAATTTACATTGATAGGAATCGAGGTACAAAGTCTTAATACATCAAACTAGTTCAAAACGTATACAATCCAAGTACAACATGTTCCGTTCGAGGAAAAGCGCGAGTACAAGACCAAAAGTCAAAAGTCAAAACAAAAGGCTACACTAGTCTTTTACAAGTCCCTCGCGTCACTCGTACCCCCTGTAAGGAAAACAAACTAACGGGGTGAGCCAAAACTCAGTTAAGTTCCCAAATATCAAATTGGTCAGCAACCAAGTTATAGCAAAATAAAAGTGAAATAGCGAGCAAATAAGTCAAATCAGGAAAATAGTACTTCAACTAGCCAAGTAGTCAGATTCATATTCACATATAAGGATACAGTACTCATTTTCAGCTCCATTCCAGCTTGGTCAAGTGGTAGTTGACACTCCGTCAACTTTCAAGTAATATCAAGTCCAAATAAACTCCACTACACGCCAATTTCCGTCCACCGATCAACCCCCTATTCCGGGCCCGAACGCCATACAAAACATGGGGGGGGGGTAATACTCAAGTATACCGTTTAGTCGAGGAGATAACACTCCACTCGACATTACAAGTGACCCAGGGTTTGTTATCTAATCGACCAGGCCCTTGCCGGCTCGACTCGATTAACTAGCCACAAGGTTTCTGGAATTCCAGGCAAGATATAATTCAAGTACATGTACAACAAGTCAAGTATGATCAATAACAAGAACAGGTCATATTAGGGCAAGTGCGATAAAGTACACCCTTGCCCTTTCATTCATTGTCATGTAATCACGCAAGTCAAGTAAGAAGCACACATATCAAGTACAATCGGATATTTGGAAGCACTCACCAAAGTAGTGCTTCTAGTGCTCGTGTCTGGGTGGTACTCCGAGTTGGGAGTCCAAATCTGCGATAAAACTTAACTTGAGAACTTTGAAAATCAACCAAGGTTCGAAACTTAAGCGTTTCGTTCAATAAGAATCAAGAAATTGAAATTCACTTGAGAAGAGTCGTGAAATAGTTGCTCGCTCTTCAAACTGAAAAAATTGATAACATTTTTGCTTGAAGATGACTCTTGAGTCAAAAGTGCAAATAAAACGGTTTCGTAGTGATTCATATCGTTTTCCTAAGGGCACAAGTTCGGCCAGGTCCTAACGTATAACCCTCGATAAACAAGTGGCAAAGGTCCTCGACAGTTCAAGTGATAATCACTTAACCTTCACTCAAGTCGCAAAGATAGTTTCCTAGACCTCGCGTAAAAATTCGGGCAGCATGCCCTTTGTGTTTACCTAATTTCCAGCCATTTAGGCTTCATTATTTTTCTTCAACAACAACCCAACATCACACATAAAAACAATTCAAGCCAAGAGCCGTTCAATAGGCTCACAATATCATAAAAACAAGATTCACAGCAATCACAAGTGCAGAATTTCAACTTAGCACAAGACAGATTTGACGTACAAATGCGGAAATAACATATCCAAGGCTACGCTTATTGGATTGAGGCGTAACCTATGCCATTTCGAAGCTAAGACACAGGGCTACAATGTTTATGAAGGTCACTTAGTCCAGTTTCTAATGTAACTTGGTCAAATTCTCAAATTACTAAACCAGAAACCAATGCGTCGGCTGTTTAAACGCATTATACTGTAACGGACATAACTCAGTGTACAAAAGTCCAATTCATGTGTTCTTAAAGGCATTTTAAAGCTACTTCAGAACACTACAACATTCATGTTTTGGCCCAGAGCTAAATCAGAATGGATCCTGGTCAAAAAACGTGATAAACGGGACTTACCTGAAGAAACGGACTGCTGGGAAATACTTAAAATAGTAAGGGTATTTTGGACTTTTCACAACCTACGTTGCTCCGATTGAGGTGAAATTTTATAGGCACCCATATCACACCATTCTATACAACTTTCCTTCTTTGACCTAAGGCCAAATCATCCTCTAACACACAGATACAAATTCGGACAGAATGTAAGCAAGAATTTCCAGAAATCTGAAATCTTTAGTTTTTAGTGGAACTTTTCTTAATTTCTTGGTCTAATCACTACCACAACACCTTATGAAACCTCAATTGCAACATATAAGCATCTTACAACAATTTGGGCAGAATTTCCCAAACCCTAGTTCATGATATAAAGAGGGAAAAAAACTTCCAAACATGCTAGCATCCATGATTCCACTACAACTCTAGTTACTAGGCTTAATTTCACCAAGATTGAAAGAAAAATTTAGAGAGATATCATCCCCCTTACCTTGATTTGAGTTCTCCAAGTGTAGTCCAAGCTTTCTCTCTCCAAAATTTCACCACCAATCACTAGCTAATCACCCAAGGAGAAGTTTAATCGGTTTAGTTCTTTGGATTTCTCACTTTGTAGCTTGAATCAAGAAGAAATGAAGAAATTTCTCCCTTGTTCTTCTTCTCTCTCTCTCTCGGCTCCCTTGGCAGAAATATGAAGAGAAATGGAGCTAAGTTGTCTTATAATAAAGCCAAAAGGATTAGAACTAATGGTGTCCACAAATTGCCCAACACTTGGCCTAATCTTGGCCACTAATTTTTCTCTTTCTTTCCTTTCTTTCTAGCCACTAATTTCGGTCCCCTTAGCTGTAATATAAGAAGATATTTTGCTCAATTGTCAATGAGCTTGTAGGGTAAGAAAGTGGTGGTCAAGTGGTGCGTTCAACCGGTAATACGCGGGACCCGCCGGTTCGCGCAGTTTTCTTAAAAACACACGTACTAGGGTTTTTACTTCCCATTCACTAACCTTATATCATTGCTACTACTCACATATTATTTCTCACTTAAAAGTCACTTTTAATCATCAAATTGATCCTTGGCCAGTACCGGAAATTTATCCGGTGGAAAAATCGCAAAACCCTAATTTTGCTCAAGTCTTGAAACCGAAGCAGAAAACCCTATTTTCTAGGTTCATCTGCACTTATAGTTGAACAATTGGATAGTAGATCTTTAATAAATAATAATTTTCAAATAAAAGGCATTTTTGAGGAAAAATGTTGGAAATTTGCGGGTCCTCACAACAAGGAGTTGTACGCACTAGTGAGAGCCTTGGAGACATGGCAATATTACCTCCACCCAAGAGAATTCGTGATACACACTGACCGCGAATCCTTGAAGTTCCTCAAGAGGCAGCCGAAATTGAGTAAACGGCACGCCAAGTGGGTAAGTTTCATTGACACTTTCTCTTATGTCATTAAGTATAAAAATGGCAAAACGAATGTGGTAGCTGATGCATTATCTCATAGACATTCCTTGCTTGTTTTCCTTGATGTTAAGTTGCTTGGGTTTGAAATGATAAAAGAGCTTTATGCCCATGATTTTGACTTTGGTGAAATATTTGCATCATGTACTATCATCAACTCTTATCAGTAGAGCTTCATCACCGCCTGGTAAAGTTAAATCAAGAGCATGATTTTGTACTCTATATGCCATCTGGTAGTGTAAAGTTACTGCAATAGAGTCTGGAATCTGTTCAGCACCATAAATCTGCACTTGTACTTTTAAAGCATCTAATAGATGTGGTTTAGACAAAGACATATTAAAATTAGGAAATAATGTAACGAACACAGTTCCAGCATTTAGAGTAGTCTCAATAGTAGCTATACACACATGCTAATATTTTACAAATTTACTACCTAATAAAGCTAATCTAGCCACAACGGGTAATCCTTTTCTTCCATCAAAAGATAAAGAAAATCTAATAGCTCCAAAATGAATATGAGTATAACCTTGTTGTTTCCATTGATTTGGAAAATCATATGGAATATGCAAAGTTATAAACTGTTCTTTACCTATTGCTAGGATGTAATACTGATCGAACTTGGAAGATTGAACATACTCTTTTACCCCCCCTTTAGGACGATGCTTAATAGCACTAATAGGAGAAGTATTTAATCTTGAAAACAAAGAGTATGAATCCAACAAATAGATGTAGGATCAACAGAAACCTCATACAAATAATCTAATTTATTTGAACTAGATCTGGACAAACTTAAACTACTTGAATTCATGATTTAAATTCTAGTACTACAGCAATGACTCTAGATATGCAATTGGTTACTTAATTCACCCTGTCTCCAAAGAGTGTACTTAATCTGATATACCAAAATTTATCTCAAAAATTCTTTGCCACAACAAATCCAATAAAACACGCTTACAAGTTATAACTACGGATGCTTCTAAATAGCCTTGAGCTAATAAGTTATATATAGTACCTTCTCCTAATTCTATATATGCATATGTATCAGACATATAATTCTACCAATTCTATTAAAACATTTTTGACTTGGTCATATAATATCTAGACTATCAGAATAATAAACAGCAGGAATGTTTATACTAAAATTCATATAACTCTTAACAAAGTTCTTAACTAGGAAAATATCAAATTTCTTACCAATCTCAAGTGTTTAAGAATTTTTTTCGGAGTTTTGTTCAAACAAAACTACTCTTCACTTGACTTAACAAGCTGGAGCAAAGTAACCAATGCAAATTGAACAGATTGGAGCCAATTTAAAACTTGTTAAGCATGACCAGCTTTTGAAGATTAAGTAGCTGAAATCTTTATGGATTTGGAAGGGAACCAGTGCTTCATGTTTGCATCATTGTGTGAGCTTCAACATTACCTTGACATGGGAGAATTGTTGGATAAAGCAGTCAAGGTGGAAAGGAGGCTCAAGAGGAGGGGAATAACTCGACAAAACTCCAACTTCCAATTTGGAAATTGGAGAAACCAGTTTGCAAAGAGGGAGATAAACCATCGGGTTCTCCAAGTGTTGCAAAACTGAGCGATGTCACATCAAGTCCATTAAAGCCGATTGCCTCATCTTCCAAATTGAGCCAAAGGGGAGGATTGAAGGTTAATCAAGAGGTGCCTAGACCTGGGAACCGAAAATCCTTTCTTTAACAGACCATTAGCCTAGAACCTCTAAGTGTTTTTACAATGGTTCAAACCATTAACATATTGGTTTGGTCTATTCTCAACAAATTCCAATCATACTCTTTTCCATTTTCACAGACCTTGTCATCTTATCAATAACCAAATTCAGTCCCTTCCAAATGCAGTTATTTATCAGGAATTGGCTCATACTATTCTAGACCAAGATGATGAGTATGGGGAAGCTCAGAGATATATATTCTAAGAAAACGAATGCATTCCTCCTGAAATTTGGCCAGGACCTTCTGGCTCATGGAATTTCCAAAATAGCCATCCATATTGGTCAAAAGTCCAAAAAGCTAAAAAGCAATGGACAGACATGATGAATTCTTCTGTGATGCAAGATTCCCAAGATCCATATGATACAGAAAATTCACAACAGAACTCAAAAGCAAGACCATCCTTATATTCTTACAAGACACGCCCTGAATGGAAAAGACAGATCAATAAAAGGAGAAACAAGAAAGATCATGAAGATTGGATTGAACAAATGAATATCACCGATCCAACGATGCTTGTGATGCCGAATGAAGAAGTATTGACCGATGAGAATAAAGAGGAATATGAGGGAATGCCACCTTTGACTGAGGAAGATAATGATGAGGAGGTCGAGGAAATTCCTACACTTGACAAAGTTGGATTAGTAGCTCGGCGAGCCTTGGCTACACAATTGAGTGTGAAAGAACTTCAATATGAAAACATCTTCTACACATGTTGTCACATCAAGAACAAGGTTTGTAGTGTGGTGATTGATCCAGGAAGTTGCACTAACGTAGCAAGTGCACTCATGGTGGAGAAATTGAGCTTGTCGACAACCAACTATCCTAGATCTCACAAGTCGTAATAGCTCAACAATAGTGGAGAGATATGTGTACTTAAACAATTACTTGTTCTTTTTCGTATTGGTCGTTATGAGGATGAAGTATTATGTGATGTTGTGCCTATGCAAACTGCCCATGTTATTCTTGGTCGCCATTGGCAATTTGATAGGAGGGTTAGTTGGGATGGTTTTACAAACAAGTATTCTTTCTCTTATTGTAATAAAAAGGTTATACTTGCACCTCTCACACCTCAACAAGTGCATGAGGATCAAGCTAGGCTTCAAAAGGAATTTTAGCTAGAACTTAAAAGCAAGAAAAAATGAGAGTGTGAGAGGCCGAGAGCTCGTGGAAAGGGAAAAGAAAAATTGAGAAGAAAAGAAAAATGAGCAAAGGTTGAAGATAGCTTGGCTCTTGAGGGAAAAAAAGAGGGAAAACAAGTGATGTTTGCATAAGCCAAAGTTGTGAGAAAAGTCTTGTTTTCTACTCAACCTCTCTTACTTCTTCTTTGTAAAGAGGTTCCTGTGACTAACCAACTTGACGTTTCCTTGCCTAGTTCTATTTCTAATTTTTTGCAAGAATATCAAGATATTTTTCCTAAGAAAATACATGGTGATTTACCCCTAATAAGAGGAGTTGAGTATTAAATTGATCTCATTCCTGGGGCATCTTTCCCTAATAAGCCACCTTATAGGACTAATTCTAAAAAAACCAAAGAGATGCAATGCCAAGTGGAGGAGCTTTTAAGCAAGGGTTGGATGCATGAAAGCCTAAGTCCTTGTGCAGCAGTTCTACTTGTGCCAAAGAAAGATTGATGCGAATCGATTCTCCAAGGACCACTCGAGAAGAAATCGAATCGATCAGGCAGCGGAAGGATCTATCTTGATCAGGTTATGGGTACAAAAGATGGATTCTAAACCAATCAAGGACAACTCGAGATTGTTTAGAACGGTAGAATGGCGCCACAATTCAACATGGTCTTGAATTGATAAGCCAAAACTTGAACAAAGGAGATTCGACTCACTTTGTATCAAGGGACGTTCCCCAAGGAACAAGAGAAAACTCTTAATTTTTATTCATAATTGTCTTCTCCATCATATATCATGAGCTTGGCTATTTATAGCCTTACAAGACTCAAAAACCTAATCTAAGTTGGAAACAAATCAAGTTTCCTTACTTGACTTGACTTCTAAACTTGACACAATTTCCTAAACAAATTGGAAGCAATTAACTATTTTTCTAAAACTCTAATTCAACTAGAATAGGAAACTAACTAACTCAAATTGACTTAACTATGGTCAACATGGCCTTAGCCTTTATTACCTAATTCAAACAACTTACTTAACTCTGAAATTAACTCTAATTAACAACTAACATTGCTGAAAACTCAATTAAATAAATGATAACAAGAAATAAGCATGACACAGGGTTGGATCTTCAATGATTCTCGAGCCCGATTGCACTATCAACCATCATTGGAATGTGAAGAATTGTAAAATGAATTTTCTTGGACTTGAAAGGAATCCAATTCTTCATGTTCTCATCAAAGATGGAACATGGAGGATGTACACTGATTATTGCACCATTAATACTATAATGGTAAAATATCGCTATCCTATCTCTAGACTTGACGACATTTGTCGCGCCCCATTTTTTTGATAAATAAATAAATGGTTTGAAAAATGGATTTTTGTGATTGGAAAATGAATCGTGATTTAAAAGAAAAATGGGTCTAAATGGGGGTTTGAAAATGCGACGATTTGACCCAAAATTATAGTTTAAAAAGGGTTTTTGAAAAAATGGGAGTCGCCACTTGGTAATGAGTTAAGGTGTACCAAGTCACCTAAAAATGAATTTTTTAGGAAAAAGTTATAAGAAACCCCTTTTAAACGACTCCTAGTCCACGTAAACCAATGAAAAAGGTTCGGGAGTCACATTTGACGAAGGGGAAGGCAAGGATAAAAATCCAAGGCACCCCTTCGACCTAGCCAAGGCTAGTTGCATGATTTAATCAAAGATTTTCTTGTTTTAACCAAAGAATTTATTACATTTGGATGCACTACGTGAATGCAAACCCTAGACCTAGGGGTATTGGGGGAAATTTCCCTTCAAAGATTGAGTGGTGCCAATCACATTAATTGTGAAGCCCAATAACGATCCTTTGAAGAAGTCACGAATAATGCGAGTGGGATGCAAATGAATGGAATGCATGTATGCAATGTGAGGACATGAGTTTGAAAAAGTAATAAAGGGCAATAATATGTAAGTGAAAATGTGCACGTGAGTGGGCAAAGTACGGTATGTGAAATGATAATATGAAGTGCATGTGTGCAAGTGATGATAAAAGTGTTCGGGTGCAAGTGAAGAAGCATAAAGGTGCACGTGTGCAAAAAGTGTTCGTGTGTAAGTGAAAGGAAAAGTGAAAGTGTGATGATAGAGTGGATTCAGAATGCATGAGCCTAGGGAATTCATGCATATTGGGTACGGGGGAGACCTAAATCGTGACTCAATTTGCCCTTTTATAGAGGGAATACAAGCGTGCTAAGGCTTAGAAAAAGCCACACTCGTCTATATCCCATATTTAAGGGGACTCTCAAGCAAATGAACCCTATAACTAGCATGAAATGCCAAAATCCTAGAATGGAGGGAAAAGGGGTTCGAGGGGCATGCAAAATGATAAAACTAAAAATAATGCATGACATGTAATGAACATGCAAACATGTACTAACAAGGGGAAATCCCTAAGGGTCTAGCGTTGGACTAGCCCATTCTATGAATTTCTACTAGCATTGGACTAGTAGAAACGGAACAATGAACCACAACTAGCGTTGGACTAGTGTGGTGACGGGAAAGGGGCCACAACTAGCATTGGACTAGTGTGGTGACATCCATTCATTCATCACATTCATTCATGACTATAAAAGGCGAGTAGACATGCGAATCACTTATAAACACGTAGCACATAACACTTAGCATGCTTGACTAGATGCAAGGACCTAATAAAGCGATTAAACACGTAGCAACGAAAGCAAGCAATGAACTTATTACATTTGCTAACTAAAACAAAGGGGGGAAAGGGAAAATGGACAAGAAAGCTCGCCAAGCCCTATCTATTACAAGCCAAGAGGTGTACACATACCCCATTAAAAGAATAACTTAATGAAAACAAAAAGTAAATGACATAAGTAAAAGGAATTAAAGAAAAGCTAGGAAAGCAAAGTAGACATGTATTTCTCACGTAGCACGTTGGTTCACATATGAGACACAAAAGGGATAAAAGAAAAGTTATACCTCCTTCGCGATGGTAATCAAATGAAGTAAAAATGGCTTCAAAACAATAAAAAGGTCAAGGTACCACTTTATTTAAGAAAAATTAAAAGAAATATGCAAAACAAAGCTTACTTGATCATAAAGTCCCTAAAGTCATGACTTAAGCGCAGTTGAAACAAAGCACGGTAGTTAATTGAAGCAAACAAGCAATGAAGTTGCACAAATTAAAATTACCAAGGACCCAATTGATGAAATTATTTAATTGATTGGGCCCTAGCAGCATTAGTTGGAAGCCAAGGGGTCGATTTGCAATGTTTAGAAATTATTTCTTCATGCAAAGCATGCATACGAAGAAGATTTCTGCAATTTAAAACCTGCTGCAACTAGAATGTCGGCTGCGCTTTCATCTTCAACCACAAATTCCAGAAAAACTAACTCAAGCTTTGAACAAACTCTCTCAAACCAATGACCAAACTTTGAATTAAACAACACAACACACAACTTGGATATTCAAACTAGTAAAACACAGCAAGAAATGATGCAAAATCAAACTGCAACAAGGTTTCAACAAGCATATGAAGCTTTCGGCAAAACCGAAGCTTTCTTTGCTTCTGTAATTTTTCTATTGTGAGCTCATAGCTTGTAGCCACCCAGAAAAATGGCCAACATTAAAAGCAAAATCCATGGTGATCATACAAACAAGGTAAGGAAGCTCAGCTTTTGGGCTATCGCACAACTAAGGGAAATGGAAAAACATGTGAGATGAAGCGCAGCTTTTGATAACCAATTGAACACATTCATTGAAGAATAACATTCTCTAATCGAAAACCCAACCATAACCCAGCTCAATCATCACAAAAAGCATGAACTAAACAGTCAAGAGAAACTCAGCCATAGGACCCCTGCAACCCTCTAAGTTCAATCAACTTCTTAATAGCTTCAAACTGCAGGAATACCTTGTTATTTCCCAAACCTGTCCGTGTGAAGTAACACCAGTAAGGTCTATCAATTTGACCAACTAAAAACCGAACACAGGACCTTTAGTTATCCTTGTTGACATTTCCTAGCACAAAATATCTATCCCCAGGGGATCAATTCAAAGCAACCGAATAAAAATGTAGCCCAGAAGAAAGGAAGCTTTCAGTAAGCTTAGATAGCTCATTGCAGTCACATATCAAACCAAAAATGAACATTTCGAACAAGTCAAGAAATTTCAGCATAACACAGGACAATGAAACTATAACATGATATTCTGAAAAATGATTAGCAAACCACAATCTAGATTGAGCAAAGCACCAGCGAATAAAGGAGAAGAAAGGCAGCCCAAATGTGCTGTTGCCGCAAGCCGAAACTTCATACTTGTTGCATCAGACCCTAAAACTGATTCCTAAGGGTTCTATCAGCCGAGCAAAATATTAAGGACGAATGCAGCTTTCTTTTACTTCCTGGGTATTGAGTTTCTACAGACGTAAGAGAGAAATCCTCATTTCCAAAGCTACGGACTCAAGGACGACACCACATTTTATACACTCAAACCCATAAACCATACTCAAAACGTTCATCAACCAGTAGAATCCAACCAAGTGAGTTGCAAAAATAAACAGCAAAAATTTTTAGTAAGAGAGGAAAACAACGGAAACAAAATGGGCAAGAAATTTTAACGAGTTTGATGCCATACCCAAATCCAGCTGTCCAGCCATCCCTAATCTACCCTCCGTATGCTCTCCTTCTTCCTCTTAATCAGCCGCCCATCAGCCTCTCTTAGTTTCTCAACCCTTGGCTCCTCTGTAGCTCGATAGTTTTCTGTTCCAACCTCCTTGTTGCGCCGCCCGCCAGACGAAGCTCCCCTGTTTTCCTTTTTCTTCCGTCAAACCCCTCTGTTTCTTCCCCTTAGCTTTTCCCTCAGTCCGTTTTCTCCGTTTTCCCTCACCTCCAGCCGTCCCCTTTTGCTTTCTTTCCTCACCCCTCCGAACTCTCCCTGCTCCCTCTAGTTTTCTTTTTTTTCTCAGCCGTTCTCTACTCTAGCCGTCCAACTCTCGGTTTCTTCTCTTTAGCCGTTCCCAATCTCCTCCCTCTTTCTCCCTCCGCTGTTTTTTCCTTTCCAACCCTCTCCTCTCTCCTCCCTTTTCGGCTGTTCACCCTTTTTTATTTATATGGAAACCTCACAACCCTAAACACTCCCAGCCCTCTTCTGTATTTGCAGCCAAAGGAGCCGTCCCAAACTTTCCTTGTAAGCTGCTACGAATGCAGCTTGCCGCGGCTATCCTTCCCCTTTTTTTTTTTTTTTTTTTAAAAAAAACAACTTGATAATTACAAAAATGATAAAATAAAAATAAAAATAATAAATTGACAAAAACCAGGTAATAATAATAATAATGAAAATAATTTAAAAACTAAACAACTAGAAACAACAAAAATGGCCATTTTTCCATCTTTTTCTACATTTTTCTTTTTCATAGTTTTTTCATTTTTCACCTTTTCTCTTTTTTTCTAAATGAATCAAACAACAATAAAAGATAAATTAAGTAGAAATGACTAAAATAAAGCTAAATAAAACAAAATTGCTATTTTTCTTTTCTTTTTCCTTTTTTTTCCTTTTTATGATTTTTCTTTTTTCTCTTTTTTTCATGATTTTTCCTTTTTCTCTTTTTTTCATTTCAAGAAATTCTATGCTAAAAACTTACAAATAAAAATAAAACTATAAACTAAAAACTAAAAATCGAATAAAACTAACACGACAAATAAAAAACTAAAAATAAACAGCAAATGAAATTACACCAAAAATTTGGTGTCTACAGTTTGCCCCTCTTTGTCTGAGTTTTGGAAAAACTTGAGACAAAGAAGTAGACACCAAATACTTACCTGCTTTATTCGGCGGCGAACGTCACGAACGGTGGACGTTTTAGAAACGGGGACTGACCCCTTTTGACAAAGCTTAAAATGGAATTGACTCAGACAGGAAATTTAAAACGGGACTGACCCGAACAGGAATTAAAAAACGGGACTGACCCGAACAGGATTTGAAATCATGGGACTGACGCGAACAAAATGTAAAATCATGGGATAGACCCACGGGATAGAAATGTAAAATCATGGACAGAAATTTAAATGGGATAGACCCGGACTGAAATTTAAATGGGATAGACCCAGACAGAAATGTAAAACGGGACTGATCCGAACAGAAAAATTAAAGTTGGGACTGACTAGAGAAGGGAATTCAAATCATGGGACTGGCCCGAACAAGCTTTAATTGCGGGACTGACCCGAATAAGCTTTAAATCGCGGGACTGACCCGAATAAACTTTGAATTGCGGGACTGACCCGAATAAACTTTGAATCGTGGGACTGACCCGAAAATGCTTTTGATCATGGGACTGACCCGAAAATGCTTTTGATCGTGGGACTGACCCGAATAAGCTTTTAATCGCGGGACTGACCCGAACAGGCTTTTGATCATGGGACTGACCCGAATAAGCTCTTGATCATGGGACTGACCCGAAAATGCTTTTGATCGTGGGACTGACCCGAATAAACTCTTGATCATGGGACTGACCCGAAAATGCTTTCGATCGTGGGACTGACCCGAATAAGCTCTTGATCATGGGACTGACCCGAAAATGCTTTTGATCGTGGGACTGACCCGAAAATGCTTTCGATCGTGGGACTGACCCGAATAAGCTCTTGATCATGGGACTGACCCGAAAATGCTTTTGATCGTGGGACTGACCCGAAAATGCTTTTAATCGCGGGACTGACCCGAACAGGCTTTTGATCATGGGACTGACCCGAATAAGCTCTTGATCATGGGACTGACCCGAAAATGCTTTTGATCATGGGACTGACCCGAAAATGCTTTTGATCGTGGGACTGACCCGAATAAACTTTTAATCGCGGGACTGACCCGAACAGGCTTTTGATCATGGGACTGACCCGAATAAGCTCTTGATCATGGGACTGACCCGGATAATGCTTTTGATCGTGGGACTGACCCGAATAAACTCTTGATCATGGGACTGACCCGAAAATGCTTTCGATCGTGGGACTGACCCGAATAAACTCTTGATCATGGGACTGACCCGAAAATACTTTTGATCGTGGGACTGACCCGAAAATGCTTTTAATCGCGGGACTGACCCGAACAGGCTTTTGATCATGGGACTGACCCGAATAAACTCTTGATCATGGGACTGACCCGGATAAGCTCTTGATCGTGGGACTGACCCGAAAATACTTTTGATCGTGGGACTGACCCGAAAATGCTTTGACAATCGGTCAGTGGGATTAAACCCGAGCCTGCCGTGATAAAATTTGTGTTGATTTTTTATTTTGATTCTTTTCTTTTCTTTTTTTTTCTGATTTTTTTTTGATTTTTTCTGATTTTTTTGGTTTTTTGATTTTTTGATTTTTTTTTTGATTTGATTTTTTTGATTTTTGAAAAACTTCCCAAAATAATTTGCCCCAGTATGATGAATTGATCAGTGGGATTACACCCAAGCCTGCCTTGGTTGCACTGGCGGCACAAATTTCAGACTCAATAGGATGTCGGCGGCACAAAGTCCAGGCCCGACGTGATTTGTGATGTTGGCGGCATGAAATCCCGGCCCAACGTGATTTTTGGAGGGTTGGCGGCACGAAGTCCAGGCCCAACTTGATTTTTGGAAGGTTGGCGGCACGAAGTCCAGGCCCAATGTGATATTTGTGAATGGCCAATGGGATAAGACCCAGTCCTGCCACCCAATTGGTCAAGAAATTGAATTTGATTTGTCAAGAAACAAGAAATTTGATTTTCCAAGAAACAAGAATTTGAACTTGATTTTTGATTTTTGAATTTTGAATTTTTTCTGATTTTTCGAGAGAATCTTTTTCAAAATAATTTGCCCTCAGTGTAGGGTCCTTTTCCCTTCTTTCTTTTCTTTCTTCGGCGTCGGCTTTCCACATCGCCAGATGCTCCTTCGTCGATTTCAACTATGAATACCTGCACAGGGGCTTACCAAAATATGACATGCACTTGAATTTCATGAAAAGAAACAGCGTGATTGATTTGAAAAATGCATTATTTGATTCTTGGACGAAATCCTCAAATGAACTATAAAAATTTTGCCCCAGTGTGGGCTTATTCTGTGAAATCCCATGAATAAAAATTTGCCCCAGTATGGGCACAATTTGCGAAATCTTGTAAATGAAAATTTGCCCCATTATGGGCCTATTTTGCAAAATTCCTCAAATGAAAATTTGCCCCAGCGTGGGCTTATTTAATTGCAAAAAATTTGTTTGGATGACACTCCATTTATTTGAACAATGTAAGAAACTGTGTTTCCTAACAGAAAATTTGATGATGAATCTTTCGAAATAATTCCAAATTACAAAAGATTTCTTTCCCACTTTAGCATAAATGCTTAGGGTAATGGATTACCACTTCTCATCTTTCAGGACCAATCAAGTGGGTGTTATTTTTGATTTTGAGGTGGCTAAGGAAAATGAGAAATCAAGATTTGTCTTGTTTTTGTGCCCCCAATCGTATGTAATCCATTCAATATCACATCTTAGTGAAAGCAAATAGTTTGTCACCCCTATTTCTTAAGAAAATTTAGTCAACATATAAGCTTTAAACTTGTACCAAAATGGGTAGAAGCGATAGCTAAACCTGTGAAAACTGGTTATACCCCCATGATCACAAATGATTGATGGATTTCTTACGAGCATAATCCTCACTTTGGATTGTCATGAAGGAATAAGTCAACGATGGACTTTATTAACTTGTAATGTGGCTTGAAACGATAGCTGAAGGATAAGTCTTTCAAGGACATTGCATCGAAGATCGCATTTTTCCAAAACTGCCCCTATTCTGAACTCAAAGATCTCAGAATTTGTTTGTATTCTTCTCATCATTCACCAGGGACTTCAACGTCGAATTTTTCTGCTTTTCTTGCATTTACTTTTCTTACTTTGCTTTTTGCCTCTTTTTCCTTTCCCTCAACTTGGTGGGTTTTCACATGGTGAGTAGTGTCAACCCCATACCCAAACAATTCAGAAATACAGCTAAAATTTTCGGCATTAGAAATTTTCTTGATAGGGCCATTGCAAAGAACAGAAGTCAGGACTTTTCAGCTTTTGTAATGGGGTCTGGTGGGGTGCTTAGAAAAGTTAAGGCTTGAAAGCGGATTTCAAAAGTGGTTTGAATAATCTGAGATCGCATTGCTGCGCCAACCCTATTTTAGGGCTAAATCAGAATTTGCCCCATTTTATGCTCAATTGAGGCTTTTTCTCTTTCATTTTGTTTTTCCCTCGGCCTTTTGCCATTCCTTTGAAATTTTTCAAAAATTTGCCCCAGTTTATTTTGAACTGAGGTTCTCTTTTCTTTTGCTTTTGTTGTTGCCTTAGCACTTTTCACCTCTTGGGACTTTTCTTTTCTTTTCCAACTCAAAGTTACCCCAGTGTGGGGTTTGCGATTCTCAGGGGTTGCCAAACGAAGTAATTTATTCTGAAAGCTCAAAAGGGATAATTAGGGATAGAATGTTCGATTGGAAAAGAAGAGGGCCTGACTTTTAATCCGTTCCTTACATTAACTCTGAAAGGAAAATTTTCATTAATGCGAAATTTTTGCATGCACCTGAATCAACTGACTGAGGAAGACCCTTGGTCATCCATATCTGTGAAACATAGAGGATCCGCCAGACAACTTTTCTTTCTTTTCTTTTCACTCTTCTTTTCTCACAATTGAAGCTCAGGTAGAATCAAATTTCCCCAATTTGCGGTTCCCCCTTTTTTAGTTTTAGCATTTTTTGCTTTTCTTTTTTTTTTGGAAAAATCTGCAATCTCCCTCCCCAATGTGGGGTGCGATCATAGGTGCTTTGAAAAGAACCATCAATTTAGCTCAAATGAGAATGCAAGGGGTAAATTGTGTTTAGATTGTAGAAACGACGGCCAAAGCATCATTCTTACGCTCCATGACAATTAAGGTGACGAAACGCTCATTGAGAATCCATTCCCCTTTTGATATTTGAAAATTTTCCATGTAGGGTAGTGATCATCAAGGCGCTTATTTGAAACGAAATTATTCTTTTAAAGGCTCAAACGGGAGAGCAAATGATAAACTCTGTATAGATAGAGAAAAGACTGCTCAAAGTATCATTCCAACTTTTCAAAACAAACAAGAATAATGCACATTTTTGCTTTCACTTAGATGTGAATTGAATCGGTTAAACACAATGGATATTTTCAAGCAAAGATTGCCCCAATTTATGATTTATCAATCAATGTGACTGATTTTATTTTGGGGTCAAATAAAGGAGAAAAGGTATTTCATTGGGCCTTTTTTTTTTTAGCACTCTTATTGGATGACTTGGATCAACAATCTGGTGTACGTAAGGATTTTTGAAAGCAGACACTTGTGAATTTTCAGGCCAGAGGTCGAAAAAATCTCAATTTGGTCTTATTTCTTACAATTCATCGTGAAATCTCCAATGAGCAAAAGAATGAAATGTACATGAATATACACAAAACAATAATTATCCAAAAATTTTATTGCTGAAAAAGTTTGAAACAAAAATTTCTCATTCAATTATGATACAAATGAGAAGAGAGAAACTTGTAAAGAGCTCCACATATACACTTTTTGTCTCCTTTTCTTTTGGAACAAAATGTATTAACAAATCAAATATACAAAAGTTTCCTTTGGAAAACAATTACAACATCTCTCAGAGGCTTTAGCGTAGAGCTTCCAGATAAATCATTTATGTTTTCATTGTAGGATCTGCCCAAGAATCAAATAACACTTGCAGTTTTGACACTTTATTAGATCAGAAGTGTCATCAGATATAGAAAAATATTTTCCCTTTTATTGAAGTATTTTTTATGAATGCAGGGGAGGGGGGAAAACAAAAGAAAAATACCCTGAGTTAGTAAGAAAGAATATAAAATCGGTATGCATGTCCTACGGGGGGACCCTTTTTGTGCCAAGGGTAGACCTAGCATGAAAATGCAATCCTCCAGAGCAGGCACTATACAATACATGATGGATCCAATCAGCTTATGGAGTGAAAAATAATATGAAAAATTTGGCCCATTGGAATGAAAAGAGACGTTGGTCAAAATGAGGACCTCGTCCGAAGGGATTGATCACTTTTGATCAATACAAGAATTTGCAAAAAACGTACGGGTTTGACCTTGACAAACTTCCTATCGAAGAGATTGAAATTCGTTGACAAATTTTCTCAGTAAAGCACGGGTCAACAACCCCAACTGATCAAATGGCTGGATGCAATGGATGGTTTTCTCAAAATCGACTAGGTTTCTCAATTTGAAATTCGACACTGAAACCCTGATTGGTCAAATGGGTTTGAATGAAATTGACCATTTATTTAAAATTGACCGGATTACCCTAAAAAGGGAAACGGGTCAAATGAATTGAGTGACATTTGATAACTTACTCAAAATTGACCGGATCATCCTAAAAAGGAACTTGATCGAATGCAATTGAGGATTTCATTCAGAATGGACCGGATCATCTTAAAAATGAAATTGGTCAAATGAATTGACGATTTATTCAAAATCGACCAGGTGACCCTAAAAAGGGTAAATTGGTCAAATGAATTGATGATTTATTCAAAATCGACCGGATGACCCCAAAAAGGGTAAATTGGTCAAATGACCCTAAAAAGGGTAAATTGGTCAAATGAATCGACAATTTATTCAAAATCGATCGGATGACCCTAAAAAGGGTAAATTGGTCAAATGACCCTAAAAAGGGTAAATTGGTCAAATGAATTGACGATTTATTCAAAATCGACCAGGTGACCCTAAAAAGGGTAAATTGGTCAAATGAATTGACGATTTATCGAATGAATCGGCAAAATGGATTGGTTGAATCGTCCGGCCATTGGTTATTTCAAAATTATTGAAGTGCATTAGTCTATGACCTTCTAAAAATCAAATTTTGGCCTCAATTTATTTATCGTCTCAATAGGAGGAATCACTTGTGAATTTCTTCAAATTAATGTCCTTTTACGCAAGGGATTTTTACCAATTTTTGATAAAATGGCCAAAAAGTGATTATTAGATGCTCATATTCCAAAAATCACTCCATGAAAATGATCGGACCCTACCTTACCTTGTGCACTACCCCTTTGGATGGTACAAAATGTAAACGTGCAAGTCTCTTTGGATTAAGTATCCGAGACACAAGGTGGTTTATTCCTAACACGGGATCGCCTAAATGGCATTCCCTTTCTAGGGCTTATGCATGATGCCATTTATTAAGACAGTAAAATATGCAATATGACCTACAGGACCCTTGATTTGCCAGGGTAGGCCCAAAATGACATGACATTATTATTATTTATGCACAAAAATATACCAAACTTCTTAAACGTGCCATGTCCTATCTACACGGGTAGGCTTCTTAAAAGAAGGTCATGCCAGACCTCTTATTTGCTAGGGTTGTGAATGCAAAAACAAGAAACAAGGAAAGTTAGTTCCACATTTAATCACATAACACGTTGGACAATTAAATGATAAAAAACAGGAAAAGTAAATAAGGAAAAGGATGGGATCCCTCCCCTCGTGAATGGTGTCCCTAATAGGGTAAGGCAGACTCTACCCTAGGTGAACTATATGGATGCATGAGGTTGGGGTTCACTAATGCATCTAACTCGATAAGCTCAGGTCCCCAAGCCTTCAGACTTAGGGCCAAGGGTCATCAATTCCATGGCCCTTTGTCGGTGGCTCGAGCGATTCCCCAAACACCGCTACGCACACGTCGTGTCACGGCCGCATGTTTGAGTGAATCTATAAAAAACCTCAACCTTCGACTAAAAACTAAGGATATTAACCCAAAGTTTAAAGCGGAAGAGTGAGTGACCCATTGGATCGTGCTACGCACACGTCGTGTCACGATCACACGTCCAAGTGGGTCTCCTAATCCTAATAGGGTGGAGTGGCGTGACAAGCCACTAAAAGAAAATAAATGGGTGAAAAAGTTAAAGCGTATGCACGTATGCTAGTGCTCGTTTGGAGGGGAGGGATCAAGAACCAACGCGAGGCTCTAAGGTGATGTCCCCCACCCAAATGCAATGCAAAGCGCGGAATCACATACATAAACCATTCATCAATCAAAACAATCGTACGCCAAATGAGTAAGTGAGGGAGTTGGTACGCGTGAAATGTAAAATCCTAAAAAGGAAAAAATGCAACCCTAAAACACCCAAATGTGATATATGAAAAGGTAAAAAGAAGAAAAAGGTTGATTAAATCAAATTTGCTCGGACTCTCGAATGTCCCCAGTGGAGTCGCCAACTGTCGCGCCCCATTTTTTTGATAAATAAATAAATGGTTTGAAAAATGGATTTTTGTGATTGGAAAATGAATCGTGATTTAAAAGAAAAATGGGTCTAAATGGGGGTTTGAAAATGCGACGATTTGACCCAAAATTATAGTTTAAAAAGGGTTTTTGAAAAAATGGGAATCGCCACTTGGTAATGAGTTAAGGTGTACCAAGTCACCTAAAAATGAATTTTTTAGGAAAAAGTTATAAGAAACCCCTTTTAAACGACTCCTAGTCCACGTAAACCAATGAAAAAGGTTCGGGAGTCACATTTGACGAAGGGGAAGGCAAGGATAAAAATCCAAGGCACCCCTTCGACCTAGCCAAGGCTAGTTGCATGATTTAATCAAAGATTTTCTTGTTTTAACCAAAGAATTTATTACATTTGGATGCACTACGTGAATGCAAACCCTAGACCTAGGGGTATTGGGGGAAATTTCCCTTCAAAGATTGAGTGGTGCCAATCACATTAATTGTGAAGCCCAATAACGATCCTTTGAAGAAGTCACGAATAATGCGAGTGGGATGCAAATGAATGGAATGCATGTATGCAATGTGAGGACATGAGTTTGAAAAAGTAATAAAGGGCAATAATATGTAAGTGAAAATGTGCACGTGAGTGGGCAAAGTACGGTATGTGAAATGATAATATGAAGTGCATGTGTGCAAGTGATGATAAAAGTGTTCGGGTGCAAGTGAAGAAGCATAAAGGTGCACGTGTGCAAAAAGTGTTCGTGTGTAAGTGAAAGGAAAAGTGAAAGTGTGATGATAGAGTGGATTCAGAATGCATGAGCCTAGGGAATTCATGCATATTGGGTACGGGGGAGACCTAAATCGTGACTCAATTTGCCATTTTATAGAGGGAATACAAGCGTGCTAAGGCTTAGAAAAAGCCACACTCGTCTATATCCCATATTTAAGGGGACTCTCAAGCAAATGAACCCTATAACTAGCATGAAATGCCAAAATCCTAGAATGGAGGGAAAAGGGGTTCGAGGGGCATGCAAAATGATAAAACTAAAAATAATGCATGACATGTAATGAACATGCAAACATGTACTAACAAGGGGAAATCCCTAAGGGTCTAGCGTTGGACTAGCCCATTCTATGAATTTCTACTAGCATTGGACTAGTAGAAACGGAACAATGAACCACAACTAGCGTTGGACTAGTGTGGTGACGGGAAAGGGGCCACAACTAGCATTGGACTAGTGTGGTGACGTCCATTCATTCATCACATTCATTCATGACTATAAAAGGCGAGTAGACATGCGAATCACTTATAAACACGTAGCACATAACACTTAGCATGCTTGACTAGATGCAAGGACCTAATAAAGCGATTAAACACGTAGCAACGAAAGCAAGCAATGAACTTATTACATTTGCTAACTAAAACAAAGGGGGGAAAGGGAAAATGGACAAGAAAGCTCGCCAAGCCCTATCTATTACAAGCCAAGAGGTGTACACATACCCCATTAAAAGAATAACTTAATGAAAACAAAAAGTAAATGACATAAGTAAAAGGAATTAAAGAAAAGCTAGGAAAGCAAAGTAGACATGTATTTCTCACGTAGCACGTTGGTTCACATATGAGACACAAAAGGGATAAAAGAAAAGTTATACCTCCTTCGCGATGGTAATCAAATGAAGTAAAAATGGCTTCAAAACAATAAAAAGGTCAAGGTACCACTTTATTTAAGAAAAATTAAAAGAAATATGCAAAACAAAGCTTACTTGATCATAAAGTCCCTAAAGTCATGACTTAAGCGCAGTTGAAACAAAGCACGGTAGTTAATTGAAGCAAACAAGCAATGAAGTTGCACAAATTAAAATTACCAAGGACCCAATTGATGAAATTATTTAATTGATTGGGCCCTAGCAGCATTAGTTGGAAGCCAAGGGGTCGATTTGCAATGTTTAGAAATTATTTCTTCATGCAAAGCATGCATACGAAGAAGATTTCTGCAATTTAAAACCTGCTGCAACTAGAATGTCGGCTGCACTTTCATCTTCAACCACAAATTCCAGAAAAACTAACTCAAGCTTTGAACAAACTCTCTCAAACCAATGACCAAACTTTGAATTAAACAACACAACACACAACTTGGATATTCAAACTAGTAAAACACAGCAAGAAATGATGCAAAATCAAACTGCAACAAGGTTTCAACAAGCATATGAAGCTTTCGGCAAAACCGAAGCTTTCTTTGCTTCTGTAATTTTTCTATTGTGAGCTCATAGCTTGTAGCCACCCAGAAAAATGGCCAACATTAAAAGCAAAATCCATGGTGATCATACAAACAAGGTAAGGAAGCTCAGCTTTTGGGCTATCGCACAACTAAGGGAAATGGAAAAACATGTGAGATGAAGCGCAGCTTTTGATAACCAATTGAACACATTCATTGAAGAATAACATTCTCTAATCGAAAACCCAACCATAACCCAGCTCAATCATCACAAAAAGCATGAACTAAACAGTCAAGAGAAACTCAGCCATAGGACCCCTGCAACCCTCTAAGTTCAATCAACTTCTTAATAGCTTCAAACTGCAGGAATACCTTGTTATTTCCCAAACCTGTCCGTGTGAAGTAACACCAGTAAGGTCTATCAATTTGACCAACTAAAAACCGAACACAGGACCTTTAGTTATCCTTGTTGACATTTCCTAGCACAAAATATCTATCCCCAGGGGATCAATTCAAAGCAACCGAATAAAAATGTAGCCCAGAAGAAAGGAAGCTTTCAGTAAGCTTAGATAGCTCATTGCAGTCACATATCAAACCAAAAATGAACATTTCGAACAAGTCAAGAAATTTCAGCATAACACAGGACAACGAAACTATAACATGATATTCTGAAAAATGATTAGCAAACCACAATCTAGATTGAGCAAAGCACCAGCGAATAAAGGAGAAGAAAGGCAGCCCAAATGTGCTGTTGCCGCAAGCCGAAACTTCATACTTGTTGCATCAGACCCGAAAACTGATTCCTAAGGGTTCTATCAGCCGAGCAAAATATTAAGGACGAATGCAGCTTTCTTTTACTTCTTGGGTATTGAGTTTCTACAGACGTAAGAGAGAAATCCTCATTTCCAAAGCTACGGACTCAAGGACGACACCACATTTTATACACTCAAACCCATAAACCATACTCAAAACGTTCATCAACCAGTAGAATCCAACCAAGTGAGTTGCAAAAATAAACGGCAAAAATTTTTAGTAAGAGAGGAAAACAACGGAAACAAAATGGGCAAGAAATTTTAACGAGTTTGATGCCATACCCAAATCCAGCTGTCCAGCCATCCCTAATCTACCCTCCGTATGCTCTCCTTCTTCCTCTTAATCAGCCGCCCATCAGCCTCTCTTAGTTTCTCAACCCTTGGCTCCTCTGTAGCTCGATAGTTTTCTGTTCCAACCTCCTTGTTGCGCCGCCCGCCAGACGAAGCTCCCCTGTTTTCCTTTTTCTTCCGTCAAACCCCTCTGTTTCTTCCCCTTAGCTTTTCCCTCAGTCCGTTTTCTCCGTTTTCCCTCACCTCCAGCCGTCCCCTTTTGCTTTCTTTCCTCACCCCTCCGAACTCTCCCTGCTCCCTCTAGTTTTCTTTTTTTTCTCAGCCGTTCTCTACTCTAGCCGTCCAACTCTCGGTTTCTTCTCTTTAGCCGTTCCCAATCTCCTCCCTCTTTCTCCCTCCGCTGTTTTTTCCTTTCCAACCCTCTCCTCTCTCCTCCCTTTTCGGCTGTCCACCCTTTTTTATTTATATGGAAACCTCACAACCCTAAACACTCCCAGCCCTCTTCTGTATTTGCAGCCAAAGGAGCCGTCCCAAACTTTCCTTGCAAGCTGCTACGAATGCAGCTTGCCGCGGCTATCCTTCCCTTTTTTTTTTTTTTTTTTTAAAAACAACTTGATAATTACAAAAATGATAAAATAAAAATAAAAATAATAAATTGACAAAAACCAGGTAATAATAATAATAATGAAAATAATTTAAAAACTAAACAACTAGAAACAACAAAAATGGCCATTTTTCCATCTTTTTCTACATTTTTCTTTTTCATAGTTTTTTCATTTTTCACCTTTTCTCTTTTTTTCTAAATGAATCAAACAACAATAAAAGATAAATTAAGTAGAAATGACTAAAATAAAGCTAAATAAAACAAAATTGCTATTTTTCTTTTCTTTTTCCTTTTTTTCCTTTTTATGATTTTTCTTTTTTTCTCTTTTTTTCATGATTTTTCCTTTTTCTCTTTTTTTCATTTCAAGAAATTCTATGCTAAAAACTTACAAATAAAAATAAAACTATAAACTAAAAACTAAAAATCGAATAAAACTAACACGACAAATAAAAAACTAAAAATAAACAGCAAATGAAATTACACAAAAAATTTGGTGTCTACAACATTCTTGATGAATTGTATGGTGCTGTAATTTTCACTAAAATTGATCTTAAAAGTGGATATCATCAAATAAGGATGAAAGAAGATGATGAATGGAAAATGACATTTAAGACTAAACATGATTTGTAAGAGTGGTTAGTTATGCCTTTTGAGTTAACTAATGCATCTAGAATCATGTCTTACGTGCATTCTTAAGTAAATTTGCAGTTTTTTAGAGGAGCATGTCATTACGTGCATTCTTAAGTAAATTTTGATGATATACTCGTTTATAGCAAGAGTTTAGAGGAGCATGCCATCCATGCACAAGTTGTCTTGGAAGTTCTTTGAAAGGAACAATTGTATGCTAATTTCAAAACGTGTACTTTTTGCACTGATCAAATTGTGTTGCTAGGATATGTTATAAGTGCGCAGGGTATACACGTCGGTCAAGATAAAGTGAAGTGATCCTTGAATGGCCGACCCCTATTTCTATTAGTGAAGTAAGGAGTTTTCATGGTTTGGCTAGTTTTCATGTACTTTTTGTCAAGGATTTTAGCACAGTTGCTGCACCACTTCAATTATTAAGAAGAACCAAGCTTTCCATTAGGGAGAGGAACAAGCTAAGTCATTCCAACTACTTAAACACAAACTCACCCATGCACCTGTACTTAGTTTGCCTAATTTTGATAAGACTTTTGAAGTTGAATGTGATGCTTCTAGTGTAAGTGTCGGAGCTGTGTTGCTTCAAGAAGGGAAACCAATAGCTTACTTTAGTGAAAAGCTCAATGCGTTGGTTAGAGCTTTGCAAATTTGACAGCACTACTTAAGGCCTAAGGAGTTTGTTAACCAATAGCATACTGATCATGAGTCGTTTAAACACCTTAAGTCTCAAAATAAGTTGAGCAAGCGATATGCAAGATGGATAGCATTCATTGATAGCTTTCCCTTCGTAATCAAGTATAAAGTCTGGAAGAGCAACGTCATGGCTGATGCATTGTCACAAAGGTACACTTTAATCACTACTCTTGATGCTAAATTGCTTGGTTTTGAGTTGATTAAAGAGTACTGTACTAATAATCCAGATTTTGGAGTCAATTTTCTTGTACTATTACGGCAAGGTCGTGAGAATTATTACCTATCCCAGGGATTCTTGTTTTTCAAGGATAAATTGTGCATTCCAGAATATTCTTTACATGGATTACTCATTAGGGAAGCAGATGGTGGAGGTCTTATGGGACACTTTGTGATACCCCAAATTTTAGGATACTATTTTTGTTTAATCTCAAAGAAAAGATTACGATTTTTTTTATTTTATTTTTGTCTTAAAACATTGTTTTATTTTAAAGACTAGAAACCCTACTTGTAGTTTAAAACCCTAGTTTACTTGTGACTAGCAGGTTATGTTTAAATCCCTCATATTTGACTCAAAACCCTAATTTTATTCTATGGAATTGTAAAATTCATCACACTTTTCTTAAAATTCCTTTTATTTGGAAATTATTCATTTAATATGATCCTCCTACTCAAGTACTCCACAATAAGTGCAAATGAACCTATAAAGTAGGGTTTCACTCTTCGTTTTCGAGATTGGAGCAAATTAGGGTTTTCGCGATTTTTCGCCGGATGATTTTTCGGTACGGATCAAGGATCAAATTTGGTGTTTAAGAGTGACTTTTGGATGAGAAATAATATGTGATTAGATACAATAATAAAAAGTTAGTGAATAGGTAGAAAAAAACCCTAGTACGGGTGATTTAAGGAAAATCGGCTCGAACCGACGGGTACCGTTTGTTACCGGGTAAACACACCATTTAACCCATACTTTATTACCTTAATCTTTTTATTTTATTACAGCTAATTAACCCTCAAAATATCTCATACATCAGCCACAATTGTTGACTTTAAATACCAAGAGAGAGAAGGGAAAAAAATGAATGGAATTGGTGGCGACAAGTGGCGGTATTTCATTGGATGGTTGACTAACTAATTTACACCATATTTATCACCAAAAACCAACCTATTTCCTCCATTATTTCTGCATATCAGCCGTGAGTTGAGGGAGGAAAAACAAGAGAAGAGGAAACTTCAATCAATCTTGGTTTGAGCTTGAATGAGTGAAAACAAGAAAAACTAAACCGATTAATCATTAGTTTGGAAGCTTGGGAAGCTTAAGGAGCTAAATTTTGCCAAGGGAAGTGAAGGATAACTCTTGAAAGCTCTTGTCTTGAGGTATAATGGCTGACTAACTTTTCTTTTCCCTTAACCATGTTTGAGTTGTGTAGTAGCATGTAATTTTGCTTGTTATGCTTATATCAAGTGGATTTGGATGATTGGGGTTGATGTATTTAAGTCAGGGTTTGAATAATTTCTTTCTCATGTTTGTTGTATGGATGGTATATGATGTATCTAAGCATGTATAGGATGTAATAGGGGTGTTTCAAGTTCAATTTGTGAGGATTAGCACTTATATGCTTGGAATCCAGATTTCTGAAATTCTAGGTTCCAGTTCTGCCCGTTTCTGTTTGACAATGTTAGAGGCCGCATTGGCCTTAGCACAAAACATGAAAGTTGTATAGAATAACATTTTATAGTTGCCTACAAAATTTCAGCTCAATCGGAGTAACGTAGCTTGTGAAAAGATGGAATTACCCTTGCTGTCCTATTTCTACCCGAACCTGAGAACTGCGATTGTAATTGGTTATTTTGGTTTGGAATGCTTCAGAATTGGTTGTTTAGGTCTTCTGATGAAATGTAGCCCCTTAAGTCCTGAATATGTCTGTAAAATTTCAGGTCAATCGGATTAGCGTATCCTGAGTTATAGATGAGATACTCAAGCCTGTTTTGAACATCAGATTCTGTGCGTTTTTAGTTTAGCTTCTGCCCATGACTTTTTCGGTTTTGATACCGTACGATCTGGGTGTTTAATACTTCATAAAAAATGTAGATCTTGGTTTTGGCTTCGAAACGGTATAAAGTACGTCGAAATCCGAGTTCCGTAGCTCCCGTTATGACCAAAACAAGATCGATCGTCAGAACTGCCTTGTATCTGGACAGTTCTGACGGGTACTTTGACACTCAAATTTCGTTCTGTTCTGAGTGGATTCAGGTCTTGGCCAAAACATCAAAGTTTTAGCCTTATGTCTCAGCTTTCTAATTCCTTTGGAATTTCCTGATTTGGATTAGTGAGCTAGGAGTTACGATCCAGCAAACATACCCTGTCCGTCACCTTAAAGTGCAAATTTCTGGCACTGTTTTCCATACTTTCGATCCATCTCTATTCAGATCCGGATTTAGGGGTCTTCATAAAAGTTATAGACTTTTCTCTTAGCTTCGTAACAGTACCTTATGTACCTTGATCCGACACTCGTAGCCTCGATTGTGTTCAAAACAGTTTTGACGGTAAAACGGCTAGGCCGCCATTCCCGTTTCCGTATGCCGTTTCTGCACTTGCATGTGCCAATTTTGTCATTTTGCCTGTTTTAGGCATATTAGTAGCCATTTGTGATACTATGAGACGCAATCTTCTATTTCATACGGTGGTGAGTTAGGTGGAGCCGGTGGGGCCTACTAGCTACTCTTCGCGACGCGAATTTCGTCCTTTTGTTATCCTTGTTCGTTGTGTAAGTATTCGGGCCGCAATTGTGTGTTAGTTGCTTATGTGTTTCGATATGTATGAAAAGGGTACCTAGGCGAGGGTGTACTTTATCGCACTCGACCTAAACCCTAATTTGCGCACCTATTTGTACATGGCATATGTATATGAATCATTTTGAAACTAAACCCCTTGAACTTGTGGCTCGGGGTGACTTTTGAGTAAATTTTGTGAAGTTTGTGAGTTTGGGGCCCGATCTCATGACATAGATGGACTATTCGAGCCGGTTAGGGCTTGGTCGAAGTCAGTCCAACCTGATTTGAGGTCACCAAGTTTGTGAATCCGGTTCACCGATTATGTGGACCAAGTTTGTGACCCGAGCTTGTGAACCAAGCTCAATTTCGTTCACTCGAGCAAGTTTGTGAGATGTCTGGCCAGAGAGGGTGATAAGGTGTACGGTGGGAGTACAAGTGGAGTTCTACGGACCATTAGTTGTGGTCGACGGAGTGTCGGTAGGAGGTCACGCATGGCAAACGATTGGCTTTGGAGCCACCTGTATCCTTATCATGTGATGTTACTTTTCTGCTTTTGCTTTACTCTTACTGTGTAACTATTGTTACGTGAAATTTACGCTTTTGCCCTGTTTACTTACTAAGCATATAGCTTACCCCGTTCCATTTGTTTTCCTTAGCAGGGGGCCGACGCGGGGATTGCTCGGGAAGGTGGTTAGATTTTGAGCTATAGAATACTTGAATTTGTATTTGTTAAAAGTTGACGAGTAAGATGTATATAGTTGGCGTGGTGGTTGTAGTTATCAGTTTTTCTAGGTTTTACTTTCTGGTACTTGTGATATGTAATTCTTGGAGAATTGAATGTAATATTTGAGATTTATCTTATACTTCATTGGAGGACTGTAGTGAGTGAGTGAGTCCCGCTGAGAGCTGGGCAGGCGACCCGCCGAACCCTTTGGTACGCCTTAGGGGGAGGTGGGGCCGTCACACACTTTGGAGTTGCTAAGACTTTGTCTATACTCCAAGAGCACTTCTGCTGGCCAAAGAAGAGGCGTGATGTGGAACGACTTCTTCAAAGATGTGTAACTTGTATCATGCCAAATCAAAGGTAAATCCCTACGGACTTCTCCATTACCTATTCCTAGTATTCCATGGACTAATTTTTCAATGGACTTTGTACTTGGTTTACCTAGAACTAGGTATAATCGAATCGATCAGGCAGCAGAAGGATCTATCTTGACTAGGTTATGGATACAGAGATGGAACAACCTCAACTCCTCTAGTCCCCGAGATTGTGAACAATCTTGATATTATCTCAACCCACAAGCTAACGAATTAGCGAACCAAGATATATTGGTAGAATGGCGCCATAATTCAATGTGGTCTTGAATTGATAAGCCAAAACTTGAACAAAGGTGATACAACTCACTTTGTATCAAGGGACGCTCCCAAAGGAACATGAAAGAGAAAAACTCTCAATTTTTATTCAATTCATAATTGTCTTACTACTGAAAATATCATAAATTTGGCAATTTATAGCCTTACAAGACTCAAAAATCTAATCTAAACTGGAAACAATACAATTTCCTTATTTGACTTGGCTTCTAAACTTGACACAACTTCCTAAAAAAATTTGGAAGCAATTAACCACTTTCCTAAAACTCTAACTCGACTAGAATAGGAAATTAACTAACTAAAATTCGCTTAACTATGGTCAACATGACTTTAGCCTTTATTCCCCTTATTAAGGACTCAAAAAAACCTCAAGACTAACTCTAATTAACTAACAATTATTGCTGAAAAATTAATTAAATAAATAACAAGAAATAAGCATGACACTAGTTCGGATCTTCAATGATTCTTGAGTCTGATTGCACCATCAACCGTCAAACGAATTTCCTTGAACTTGAAGGGGATCCATCATTCCCCTCCTCTTGAAAGATTATTTGTCCTCAAATCGAGAGTTTTTCTCTTTCATGTTCCTTTGGGAGCGTCTCTTGATACAAAGTGAGTTGTATCTCCTTTGTTCAAGTTTTGGCTTATCAATTTAAGACCACGTTGAATTGTGGCATCATTCTACCAATACATCTGATGAGGTCGAGGGTCCAACGTTACAAGTTGAGCAAGTTAAGGTTCCGCTTGGACCAATGACACATGTTTGTGCTAAGAAATTGAAGGAAGCGTTACAAGCGTTAGTGCGGGCCGTTCAAGATCAAGTTGGTGTTCCAAGGGCTATTGAAGGCATGAAGGAAGCACGACTCATCAATGTGTTGGTTCAAGAGGGTGAAGAAAGCTCAAGCTCACCCAGTCAAGGAGGTAGCTCATGGGTTTGCTCACCTAAACCCTAGTTCGCAAGCCTTAGTCTCGGTCTCATTAGTATAGTTAGTTTATTAGTTGTTTGAATAATAATAGTTGGCTGAATGTACTAGTGTTAGTCATTTGATTAACTAGAGTTGGTTGATAGTTAGTAGGTGAAATAAAGTTAAGACTATTGTCTTAACCATAGTTAGGAATCAAGTTAGCCTTGTTGGCTTAGCCGAATTGGAATCCTAGTAGAGTTAGGATGTTGTAGTCGTTTTCTTTATAAGGGCCGAGACCACTTGTGTAAGAATTCAATTATTCCAGAAAATTAAGACAGAGAAAATTCTCAATTGCTTCCTTGAAGCGCTCTTGAATTTCTTAGAGTGTAGATCTAAGAGTTCAGTTGACTTATCAACTAAAAATCACGTTTGGTTGTGTTGTCATCTACCATATACCAAGGTTTGTTGTCCATGTGAACAACGGGTTGAGATATTCCATTGTGTTCGTGTTCAAACCTTGATATCAATCTAAATTCTTGGGCTTGATTTTGTTACAAGTGTCGTCACGGGGTTGGCGAGGTTCGTATCAGCTGGTATCAGAATTAGCTGAGGTATCAAAGTTATATCCCTTGTTTATTGTTTTGTATCTTGTTTTTATGTGTTTCTAGTGTTTAGGGTTTCCTCGTTTCCATTGCTATTCGTGTCTTTCCTCGTAATTTTGAAAAAAAAAAATCATAATGTTCATGTACTGTAGCGATTACTGTTGCAGATACTGTAATAGTACTGTTCATCGCTAATGTAGTGATACTGTTCATCTGAAGTACTATTCATCCCAAAAAAAAGAGGAAAATTCTGGTCATGAATTGTTCTAGTGTTTAAAGTGTTTACTTGGAGTCGTTAAGTGTCAAAAAAAAATTCTAGTTGTTGTTCATCATTGGAATCCGAACATACCTTGAGAAATTCTTATTCCTTGTGTTGCAAGTTTAGACTGTTTTGAGCCAATTCAATCTTTTCTTGGCAATCCTAAATCAAGATTAAGGAATTCTTGAAGTTCTTGGTTGAATAATCTTCATTCTTGAAGTTCTTGAAAACCCTAAGATTGGTTCTTGAGATTCTTGAAAATTCTTGGGAACGAAGTGGGCTATCCTAGGGTTTCTTGAAATTTTTCCTTGAAATTAGTGAGAACTAAATCTGAAATCTTGAAGTTCTTGGGCTGTTCCTAGGGCTTTCTTGACCGAAGTTTGAGTCCCAAATCATCAAAAGACTATTGGGTTCACACTTGTTCTTCAAACACCAAGTTTCAAATTCGGATTTGCTGCTTGATAAAAAAAGGAAACATCATCAGCTTTGTCGCGCCCCATTTTTTTAAATAAGAAAAATAAAGGACGAGTTTAGAAAAAATAGCTTTTGACTCAATTTTTGGTTAAAAAATGAGTTTTTTGATTTTTTTTTAGAAAATAAAGAAAAATATGGGTCTAAATGGGACTTGAAAATGCGACGATTTGACCCAAAATATAGTTTAAAAAGGGTTTTTTGAATGAAAAAATGGAGTCGCCACTTGGTATAGAGTTAAGGTGTACCAAGTCACCTAAAAATGAATTTTTAAAAAAAAAGAAGTAGAAAACCCTTTTTAAACGGCTCCAAGTCTACGAAAATCAGAGAAAAAGATTCGGGAGTCACATTTGAAGAAAGGGAAGGCAAGGATAAGAATCCAAGGCACGCTTTCAACCTAGCCAAGGCTAGTTGCGCGATTTAGTTAAAGATTTTCTTATTTTACCCTTAAGATTTATCACATTTGGATGTTCTATATGAATGCAAACCCCAGACCTAAGAGGGTATCAGGGGGTCGAAATTTCTCTTCAAAGCTCAATTGGTGCCAATCACATTGATTGTGATGCCCAATGTGGACTCTTTGGAGAGGTCACGAGTAATGCAAAAATATGAGACTCTAAGAAAAGAAAAGAAATATAATAGTATACAAATATACATGACCTAAAGGGATGCATCATAACGGGCACGGGGGACTAATGTTCGTGACCCAATTTTCCCTTTAATAGAGGGAATACGAGCGTGCTAAGGTTAGAAAGCCAAACTCGTCCATATCCCATACTCAAGGGGTTATCCCTAGTCTAATCAAGCAAGATGGACTAATCTGCCCCTAATTTCCTAAATGAGATGTAAATCTATATGTTATATGTACATAGGGGTAAGGGATATTTTATTAGGGAAAATATTATGTGAAAATGATAAGAATCCTAAAAATGAAAAAATATGCATGACATGTAATGTAATCATACAAACATGATCTAGCGAGGCAGGTCCTTAAGGGTCTAGCATTGGACTAGCCCATGTCTATGAGTTCTCACTAGCGTTGGACTAGTGAAAAACCGGAATGAAGGGCCACAACTAGCGTTGGACTAGTGTGGATTTGAGAAATTGACCACAACTAGCATTGGACTAGTGTGCTGATGTCACACATCGGTTACAATCAAATAAATCATGTAAGACCTAATAAAAGCATGTAAACACGTAAATCACATATAGCACATAACACATAAGCATGGTATCTAGATGCAAGACCCTAGGAAAGCGAGTAACACATAACACATAGGCATGCAAAAACACACAAGGCAAATAAAACAAATAGAGCCCTAACTATTACATTCGGGAAACCCTACTACAATCTAAAAGGGGAAATAAGTAAATAATTAAAATGAATACCTAACTATTACAAATTTGGTATTCAAGTGCCTTTCAAATGATCAAAATTGAACTAAAAATAAATATACCAACTAAAGCCAATAAAGCGAATAAATAAATAAATGAAATAAATAAATAAATCAATAAATAATAAAACATTTAAGAGGCATGCAATTAAGCACGTAACATCACATAGGGCACGTAGGATCAAATAATGTGAGAAATAAGGGATAGAATGTACCTCCCTTGAGTTGGGCCCTAATGGAGTGAAAACACTTATTTATCCTCCAAAATAAAAGAAAAGGTCAAGGCACCAATTTATTTGGAGAAAATTGGAGAAAAATATGCAAACATGAGCTCACTTGGTCATAAAAACCTTAAACTCATGAATTAAGTGCAATTTAAACAAAGCATGGTAGTTAATTGAAGCAATCAAGCAATGAAGTTGAACAATTAAGATACCAAGGATCAAATTGATGAAATTATTCAATTGGTTGGGTCATAGTAGCATTAAGCCAAAATTCGAGTGTCAAAGTGCAACTTTTTGGAACATTTTCCATGCAAGTTTTCATGCTAATGTTATGAAAGAAGCTACTAAGACAGAAAGGAGAGTTTGCTGCAATTTCATTTCCTAACGCAGATTCCAATCCAAATGCACAACTTTGATCTAAACTTTATCCACCAAACATCAAAACTCTAAACTAAGCAATCAAATACGTAATTTCAACATCTAAACAAGCAAAAGACTTAGAAAGAGATTGTGCAAGTTTTGGAAAACTTCCACGCAAAATGGTTCAGAAATTCTCTTATCCAACCCCTGCTGCTTCTCACGACTCACAGTCTTGACAAACAAAACCACCCTAATCCTCTAACATGATTTGCCAAGGTATCAACCAATCCATCTAGTCTTTGATAAAATGAATTCTTGGAACAAAACCATGCAAGTAATCATCGAGGGAAGGAGAGAAACACTTCTACAACAGTAGACCAGTCCATGCTTGCTGCAGTTTTTCTCATTCTAACCAAAACGCATTGATGTGAAACAGCTCAAACCGAACCAAACACAAATGCAATGACCTCAAGACCATGTTGTTAATCATCAACCAAATGCCATTGTTTACCCCACAGAAAACAAACGGGGAACTGGACATGAAATCAGCAAAAGAAAATGAACTTGGAACAGCAAAGGTTTCAATCATTTGCAAAATGATATCTACTTCCACTACTACAACAGACCAGGAAGCTCCCTCCCCCTTTAAACTTTCGACCAAGCTTTTACTTTATGAACTTAAAAACAAATTGTTTACAGCAAAAGGAGAACGAAGGCGCAGAATGCCATTATTGCAGCCAGTGAACAACAACAAAGAAAGAACAAACAGCGAGCTCTTTAGGCATTTGGAAAACTGGAAATCAACATGATGAATCAATCTTCAATCAAATGATAAATTTTAAATGCAAACAAATGCTAGCTAAGGGAACAAGACAGCAATGTAGACATGCAAATTGTGAAAAGGCGTCTGCAATTTCTGGTGCCTCAAGATTTTAGCAACCTCATTCAGCGAGTTTTAATATCAATTACCGAAACCAGAACCAAACCCACCATAATCATGAGGACAACGCATCATAGGGACAGTCAAGATTACCAATCATTTTTTCACCTTTTAGCTGCAAAATCCTTATGTTTAAGCACAAAAAAAATCAGATGAAGGGATCATGCGAGCATCAAAGAATGGTTTTTTCTTCAGCAACAATGCTTCTGTAAATTTGATACAGAAAAATCGTGCAAAGCTTCAAACAAAACCAGTGAACCCATCCCTCAAATCCTCAACAACTGAACATGTTGATTAATACAACCCAAGCACGAAGCAAATCCAACCATGCAACAAAATCCGACCAGTGGGCTATTCTAAGAAGAAATACAGCAAAATGAACGAAATAAAGCAAGATCTGAGCTTGCGTGAGAGATGGAAGGCAAAAGGGATTACCTTTAGCACCTTATAAGGTTGAGATGAGTCACGAAAATCCCCATGCTAGACGTACGAATACAAACTGGTAAAGAGAGTGCTGTCCCAGAGATGCCCAGCGTTGGAAGAATCGCAACTTGGAGCTCAGATTTGGCCACGTTGGAGGTGCTTTTGTTAAACGAATTCTGAACAACAATTTCTCACATTCCTCTCCAGAGAATGCAGAAATCATAAGATCCCTCAGATTCTTACTTCTGCCGCTCTTTTCTGCTCACCAAAACCCCTACAACTCTTGGTTTCTCCTCTCCTTTTCTTACCTGGCCCAGCCGTCAGCTTTTTTCTTCGGCTTTTCTCGCTACCTCCAGGACCTAGCCGCCTCCTCTACTCTTTCTCTTTCCTTTTTTCCTTAGCTTTTTTTTTCAGCCGTCAACAGATGCCCCCTTTCTCTTGCTTGGCTTCCTTTCTCATACCCTAGCCGCCCCCTTGCAGTTTTCTTCTTGCTTTTTCTTTTTTCTTTTCTTTTCAAATCAACAACCTACAAGTGTCTCAATCTCCCCCTCCCTAAGTGATGTGTTGTCCCAATATAAAAGGGACACTTGTCCTATTGTATATTCTCCACTTATCTAGCATGCAAATTTCCACCTATTTCACACATTTCCCTTATCATATTTTTGCATATTTTCTCTTTTTTTCTTTTTTTCGATAAAGTTTAATACTAAAAACTTTAAAATAAAAGTTAAAAGACTAATGAGCAAAATGGATAATAAAATAAAATAAAATAAAAACCCTAGAATTGAAACAAATAAAGCAAAAATTAAATTAATTAAACCAATAAAATTAAAAAATAAAAAATTTGGTGTCTACAAGCTTAATTCATATAAATCAGTTTTAGGAACCTTATTCTTGAGCCTTGTAAAATGAAAAAAAAAAACCAACAACAAGTGGTTACGAAATAACCAACCACCTTCAAGTTTCCAAAACGTGGTCGGTTAGGGTTTCTTGAACCAAATCAGTTCCCAATCTTGATCTTGACCTTAAATTTGTGGGAACCAGCAAATAAGAAGTCTAATCCTTGTTTCCAAAGGATTAAGGTAGAAAAGTCAGCCTTGGGTTTCCAAAACAGTCCAACCGCAACACAATTTCCTTTCCCGTTCGGATTCCATCCTTGCACCTGTTGGGAAATTTCTGTCCAATAGTTATTTCTGGAAATTTTTGTGCATAACTAGGCCAGTTCTAAGTGTCATTCTGAGTCCTCTAAGTGTCCATTTACCTCTATTTTAGTTTTTTTCAGTTCGGTTAAATCAGTCATAGTTTTATTACGTGTCAAATTTCCAACGTTAGATCTTCTTGAGTCATTTGGTCTAGTTAATTTCCAGCTTGTTTTGAGTCAACTTTTTGAGTTCATTTAGCTTCCTTGAGTCAGTTTTAACCTCTCAAAACATCCTCCAAGTTAGTCACGTCCACATGGTTCTGTTTGGCAAGTTGATTGTTCACTTGGAGAAAACTCTACGTTCTTCAAGACGAGCTTTGAGAATCACTTAGTGAGACCAATAGAGGGGTTGTGTGATACACGAGTGGAGGGTAAACACGTCAGAAAGAGTGTGAGGACACATATATATACTCGTTCTTTTTGCCACTAATTCTTTGCAGGTTACCTAAAACATGTCAAGTGGAGAGGAGAAATCGTACTTTGACCCAAAGCTTAACAATGAAGCTTTGATGAAACAATTCAAGAGGTTGTTGTGTGAAACCGTGGACCCGATCCGAGATAGACTCGAAAGATTGGAGAGTTTTCAAGGTCACTTCAAGTCCATTAATAGGAAAACTCCATCTCGTGAGGACTATGACTCAAATAGTGAGGAGGAGAAGTTGATCCGGTGGCCTAATAGGGAACAAAGGAGATCCGATGATGCCCTTAAAGGAGTTAAGATAAAAATTCCAACTTTTCAAGGAACTTCGGATCCAGCCGTGTACTTGGAGTGGGAGCAACGGATTGAAATGGTGGCAAAATGTGAAACTAGCTACCCTTGAATTCACTAACTATGCTATGGTTTGGTGGGATCAAGAGCGGACTAGTAGGAGAAGAAGTAGAGCACCAACCATGAGCACTTTGGAGGAGTTGCGAACTATCATAAGGAAGTGGTTTGTCCCCAACCATTATTATAGGGATCTTCATAAAAAATTGCAGACCATGGTCCAAGGCAATCGAAGTGTTGAAGACTATTATGAGGCCTTGGAAGTTACTATGCTTCGAGCCGACATTGTAGAGGATCGGGAAGCTACTTGGCCTGATTTCTCAATGGTTTTAAGGCCTGAAATTGCTAAATTAGTGGAGTTACAAAATTATGTGGAGGTCCGGGAGTTAGTAGACAAAGCTTCCAAAATTGAGAGGAGGCAAAAGAGGAGGGGTACCACCCGATATAACAACAATTCGGTCACCTCTTCATGGAAGGCGAATTTGCCCAAAAGAGAGGAAAAGAGTTCGGCCAGCATGTCCAAACCAACTACCAAACCCAAGATACATAAGGGAGGTCCAAAGGCGAATCATGAGGCTACCAAGCAGTGAAATCGTGACACAAAATGTTTTAAATGTCATAGAATCGGCCATGTCCAATCTCAATGTCCTAATCGACACACTATGATTCTTCTTGATAGTGGTGAAGTAGTACAAAGACATGCCACTTTTGTGTGAGGATAGTGATGAGTCTATGGAAGAAATTGCTACTAGTGATGCTATTGGAGTTGCTTTGGTGACTAGGAGGGCATTAACAACTCAATCCAAAGTAGATGAGGCTCAGCGAGAGAACATCTTTTACACACGTTGTCATGTGAAAGTCAAGCCATGTAGTTTAATCATTGACTCTGGGAGCTGTACAAATGTCGCGAGTGCCTTAATGGTGAAAAAATTAGCACTTCCTACTTTGCGACATCCTCATCCCTATAAGCTGCAGTGGTTGAATGAGAGTGGAGAAATACGAGGTATTGTATAAATCTTGTGTCAAGTAGGGCTACTCGAGCCGTTGAGCCTCGACCTTGCAAACCAGATCTTGAACCCCAAGATCTAGATACTAATAATTTCATATCAGCAAGAAGTGGATTTAATGGTTATCAAATTCTTTCTGCATGGATCCCTAATGATGTGTGCACGGATGAGTCAAGGCCGATTGAGGATGCTCAAGTGAAAGTTCCATTGGGCCCGGTTACACGTGCACGGGCCAAGCGCTTCAAAGAGTCTCTTCAAGCCCTTGTTCGAAATGTTCAAGACCAACAAGGGGTCCATAGGAGCCTTGAAGGCCTGGAAGTTGCTACTCGACTTAGCTACACCTTGATTCGAGCCAATGAGGCTTCGAATGATGGCCACATGATGCGAATAAGCAAACTGGCCATGGCGTTCACATAAACACTGTGAAAGTCCATCAAGGACCCGTGACACGTGCATGAGCTAAGAGATTCAAAGAGTCGCTTCAAGCCTTGGTTCATACCGTTCAAGCTCAAGTGTGTTTTATTGTTAAATGTGAACCACTTGAATGTTATAGTTTTCATTCTCATATGAGTGCTATCGTTCATTGAACTATATGTTTTGCATGTTTTTTTGGCCTCACAAGCATTCGCTCACTCCATTAGATTTATTTTCCTTAACAGGAGTCAAAATGGAAGGAATTATCGTGAAGCCGACTTGATGCACTTTTGATTAGGGGTTTTGAAGGTAATCGATTAGATGACTTTTGAAAGTTGTATATATTGGGAAAAGTGATGTACTTGGTATCTTGAAGTGTAAGAGTTGAATACTTATTAAGGGAGCGACTTTTCTTTATGCCTTCGACTTTTATTATTCGGTTATTTATTCTTAAGCTTGAATTGAAATTGTATCGAGTCCTGGCGAGAGTTGGGCGGGCGTCCTGCCGATACCCTTGGGTTCGCTCTTGGGAGAAGTGGGGGCATCACAGTTGGAATCAGAGCTTAGGTTTTAGATCTTTGTAGTGTATCTTAGGCAAAAATTTTAAGATGCCAGATTGTGGGACTAGTTTGAGAATTAAGTGATCGCTTGTAGTAATGAAAATTAGAGCCTACGTTTGAATTAGTGGATAGTTTGGAGTCTTGATCTTGTGAGAGATATGTGGGACAGTACAAAATGATCAAATCTAGTTTATTTAGTATACTTGGATCCATCTAAGTTTTTAATTTTAATTATACGTTATGGAAGGTAATGGTGGTATTGAGCTGTCTCGGGAGCGTCTTCCCGCGATTTATTATCAGGAAAAGTCTAAGGGAGCTCGTTGGAGATATAATCCAACTCGTCGAATTAAGACTCAATGTGACTGCTAGAGGACTTACTCATACTTAAATAACGTAGTGTTAGCGGTAATCGATGACCAGAGACGGTTATCCGAGGAGAATAGGGTAGTGCGAGAGGATAATCGAGGACTGAGGGCAACTGTGGATGCCCAGACTACTAGAATTTATGAATTGGAGATGGAGGTACTTGAGGAGCGAAGAAAAGACTAAGACTCCTTGTGAGCAGCTTCGGGAGGTTAAGAGCCGACTTGCTAGAGTACTACATGAAGTTAAAGACCAGATGGATAAGTCGATGGCTGGGTATGTTACCTTGGTCGAATAAGTAGTGGATGGCAAGATACTTGATGGGGAACATGAGGTTGAAACTCCTAGTGCTGGAAATGAAAATGATCCTACTGAAATAGCAGAGACTTCTGGCTCCGCCAAGCATTAAGTTAGTGATTTAGTCTATTTTAATAGTTTTCATCAAGGATAGTCGAGGTGGTGCTTATTCAAAGGCCATTGCATTTTGTATTTTGTTTCACTATACTTCCTACCTTTTGAAGCAATTGAACGTTACTTATAGGGTGCTTGACTTTGTTGCTTCATGATTTCAAATCTATGCTATGGGATGTACACAGTTGCAATTATCTTGGTGTCTCCCTTATAATTTTCATTTTTGCATGATCAAAGTGTCATTTTAAGCTTCGTGTATGTGTACTTATTTTACGTCATGCCTTTATAAATGTTGAACTTATGGACGGTCGAAGAACTGAAAGGGGTCGAGGGCGAGAGTTTAGGCAACCCCACGCTCAAGGGGATGATTAAGGAATGGCGTCTGGACCAAACCAAAACCCTAGAAATAAAGGGGAAAACCAAGTAGCTTCTGCTATTAACCATATGGTTGATATTTTAACACGGTTAGTTGAGTACCAAAGCCCTAAACCGATCAACCAACCTAGGAACCAAGAGAGGTGTGAGGATAGAGCGATTCTTGAAGTTTGCCCCATCTAAGTTTCACGGAGAGTTTAACCTTGAAACAATAGAAATTGGTTGAAGGGGTAAAATAAGGCACTAGTGAGAGCCATAGGTCAGGGTTTCTTTTCGAGCAACTTCGTAGATAAGTATTGGAGAGTGAATTAGGGTGTGGAACTTTTATATTAAGGAATAAGATCTCCGTATTTTGTTATGTTTATAAGTGATGATAATAATCTCGTGGAGACTCAAGAACTCGTCCATATTAAGTAGAGAATAGTTAAGCTTTATATTCTGGGGTAACCTATAAGCAAAAGAATGAAAGAGTAATATGGTCAGAGTTTTCATTGTGAATAATTACTTATTTTGATCCCTTGATTTGCTTGGCAGGCTAGCAGTTGACTTAAATCAACTGGTGAGATGACAACTTTAGAAGATATGCGTAGGAAATGGACATCCTTTGAAAGAAGGTAGAGTTTCAAAAGAAATTGGCTGACTACTGGGAAAGATGGTGGAAACAAGAATATGCAGAGAAAATTGAACTGCTATACAAGAACGTAGAACTAGAAAATAAATACAAAGAAAATTCTCAAGCTGATCAGGCCATGAATTCTCTTGTGACTTGTGAATACTGTGACAAGTTTAACCACACTGAAACTGAGTGCTAGAGGAAATGAGAAAAATGTCTGATCTGTGGTAGTGTCGAACATTAGGTTTCAAGTTGCTCTAGTAACCCTAAGAAAAAAGAGGAAATACTCAGCAATCAGCTAGGTCCGCTACAAAGCCATCGAGTGCTAGATGGGGGTAATTAATGTTAATGGTTGAAAAAGGGGTCCAAGTAGTAGAAGCCTTACGAGTGAGGATGGTTTTGACTCCACTCGAGGGATAAAGGTTATAGTTTTACCTAGTTTAGACTGGCATTTTAGAGGTGGTAATCTTTTGAAAAAGAGAAAGTCCTTTTGTTGTTTTGTATCTTGGCAACTCGGCACGTTCTATTATGATCTTGCTATTTCCCTTTTCCTTTTGAAATGATTTGATAAACCTATTCCAACTTCATGCAACTATTATGATCTTTTATAACATATGACAATTTACTTGCTTTTAATTGATTTCATGGCTTATAGCTATATTTAATCTTTGCCCCACACCTTTAGATTGGTGATAAGATATGAATGGTAGTAGACGTGGTCGAGATTATACCTGAAAGTGCAGGCAAACCTGAGGTCTTGAAGGTGACCAGGGATCGGCGATGGACCAAAAATCGAGAACTTAGGGTTAAAACTGGGACCTAATGCTTGATTGCCAACTTGATATATTAAAATTATGAGATTGGAGTTGATGAAAGGAAATATTTGATAGATTTAATGAGTCTAACAATTAAGGGACAGGATATAATATTTGGAATGAAAGTTTGAGGTTATACATAGGCTATCGAGATTTGAACAATGTGACCATTAAGAACAAATACCCTTTTGCCTTACATGGATAAGAATTCGATCAACTGTAAGGAGCCGTGGTACTATCTAAATTGGATTTAAAGTAGAGATTTTGCCAGTTGAAAATCCTAGAAACGGATGTGCCTAAGACTGTTTTCAATCCAAGATATGGGCACTTTGAATTTTTAGTTATGTTTTTTGGGTTGACTAATGCACTAGCAGCATTTATGGACCTAATGCATCGGAGTTTTAAACCGTATTTAGATTAATCAATGGTGGCATTTATTGATGGTATATCGGTATACTCTAAGGTTCGAGAAGATCATGAAAGACACCTGATAATAGTTTTACAAACCCCGAGAGAGTACCGACTTTTGTTAAGTTCAATAAATATGAGTTCGGTTGGAAGAAGTAGTCTTTCTAGGTTATACAATATCTAAGGAAGGAATTGCTATAGACTCAGCTAAAGTGGAAGCTGTTTTAAGAGGAAATGATCAGAAAACCCTACCGAAATTCGGAGTTCTTAGAGTTAGACGAATATTACCTTCAATTTATCAAGAACTTTTCTAAGACTGCAAGACCCTTAATTGAGTTGGCTAAGAAGCATGGTAAGTTATTTGGGATTCTAAATGTGACGAAGAATTTCAAGAGTGAAAAAGTGCTTAACCGATGCGCAACTGTGTTGGCCTTACCGAGAGGAGATAGTTTTGTGATTTATACAGATGCTTCAAAGAATGGCTTAGAATGTGTATTAATACTACATGATAAGGTGATTGCATACGCCTCTAGAAAGTTAAAATCTCACAAGAGAAATTATCCAACTCATGATTTAGACTTAGCAGTTACGATAATTGCATTAAAGAAGTGGAGACATTACCTATATAAGGTAGACGAGAGGTCGATTAAGTTACCCTATGACTTGCAAGTTAAAATGTGACGCCCCCGCTTCTCCTAAGGGCGAATCCTAGGGTATCGGCGGGACGCCTGCCTAACTCGTGCCAGGACTCGAAATTTCAAAACAATAAAAGTTAGACAAACCAAAAGAGTACGATTTACGATATATATAGAACCCCCAAAAGGTCTATTTACATCCTCAAAAGTATCTAGTCAAACCACTATAATACATTATGATAACAACCAGCAGGAAGTAGACCCTAAGGAGGGTCCTCATACAGACCACCAAAACAAAAACAAACATCTTAATTGTCCAACTATTACAAGCAAACCTATCTATACTAGTGAATGTGCCAAGGAGTTCCCCGTGTCGCCCCCTGCTAAGGAAAACAAAGGAAACGGGGTAAGTTATATGCTTAGTAAGTAAACGGGGGTAAAATTGTAAATTTCACATTTAGATAAACAACTATTTCACAAAAATGTCTAGTCAAGTGCAAAAGTAACAATACAAATGAAGGATACAGGTTGGCTCCAAAGCCAAGTCGTTTGCCATGCGTGACCTCCTACCGACACTCCGTCAACCACAAATAAGGTCCGTAGAACTCCACTTGTACACCCACCTAACACCTTATCACCCTCACTGGCCAGTCACCTCACAAACTTGTTCGGGCGAACGAAATTGAGCTTGGTTCACAAGCTCGGTTCACAAACCTGGTTCACAACTTGAACCTACAAACTTGGTTCACATTCTCGGTGAACCGGATTCACAAACTTGGTGACCTCAGACTAGGTTGGACTGGTTTCGACCAAACCCCGGCTGACTCGAATAGTGTGAGGACTCGTAAAAAAAACTATTATTTTATGCCTAATTTATGGCTTAATAAATTATCTAATTGGATTTTTGCCACGAGGAATATTTTCTTGTCTTATTAGACCTAAATACATGGTAATATAACTTCGTTATATTTTTAAAGAGACTCGTTTCAAAAATTAATTTCCTGGAGCGCGTTTAGTAAAAATAGTGAATAGTGCTTGGAGATTTTATCCGCGTAGGAGCACAATAAGCTTGGAATATTGGAGACTTGTACAATGGTCCTAAAATAGGTAATCTTATGAATAAATACTCAAGTGATAGTTAGTAGTGCAATCGTTATAAGAATTTCTCGAAAGTTTCGCGTTATAGCGTTAAAATTGACGGTACGCGTTTTCATACGCGCGACTTTATTTGAGGGACTTTAGACCCTTATTTCGGGGACAATTAAGAGTGAATAATACTTACATGAATATAAATGCATTGGAGGTTCAGTGCACTAGTGAACCAAACGCGCGAGAAAATCGAGCCTAAAACGTGCCAAACGAGCCCTAATAAGAGTTGACTTTGGAGTGAATGTGCACCACTCATATAATCTTCTCTTGGAAGCTAAAAGAAATCTGATCACTCTCCATCTTCTCTCACCTAGCAGCCGGCCAACACCCCCCTCTCACTCACTCTCTTGCTTCACAAATTCCTTCATCAAATCAACCCAAAACCTCAACCAATCTTCACCAAACTTGAAGATCATCTAGCAAACTACTTGGAGGTGGGATTTAGCTAACTAAAGGGCTGCATTTTCACGGTTTCTTGGAGCTCTTGAGGGGCAAAAATTTCTGGGTTAAGGCACTAAGGAGGTATAACTTCATCCTACACCTTAAACTTGGATTATGATGGTAGAAATGCATCTTTAAGCTATTGCATGTGTATGGATGGCTTGATATGGTTGTAAAATGTGAAAGTGGGCTCTTTGTATTCCCACACATGGGTTGTTGTTGCTGATTACAGGATTAATGTTGGATTTAATGGTAGTTTAGTGGTTAAAATGATGGATTTATGGAGTATTATTGTTGGAAACTCAAAGTTGAGGTCATGACAAGAAATTTCCGAAACTGCCCCTGTTTTGTTCGGCCACTATAAGGCCAATTTTTGGTGATTTATTGGCACGAACCTGATGTTTATATGTTATATTATATGTGTAAAAATTTTCGTTGGAAAACATTAACGTTTGGATGGGCAAATGAATTTATTCGTGAACTAGGCAAGCTGGAAAATTATTTTCGGGTAACCCTGTCCAGCGGTAGCATTTTTGCCATAACTCTGTCCTCGGGTGTCAAAATCAAGTGTTGTTGGTGGCGTTTGAAACTAGACATTCCTGGATTTAATTTGAGATAAAATGCACATTCTGATTCTTTGTGAGTGAGCCAAACCAAACATTTTAAGATGGCTGTCCTGTCTCTCGGATTTGCTGGAATGGTTTGTAGAGGCAGCAACTTGAGGCTCAATTTCGAGCTGGTTGCTTGCCAAATTTCAGAACGTTCTCTTCTGTGAACTTTTATTCCTATGAATGTATTTTCTAACGCCATAAACCATGCCTCATTCTGAGTTAAATTGACTGAGTTGTGACTAAAACAAGTGGACTGCCCTGTTTTGGAAAAACGTAATATTTGGACTGATTTGGGACAAAAACTTGGGAGTGATCTTATTAATTGAAATGTTGATGCTAAACCATTATCAAAGGTATCATGGATGTATCTTAGACCTTTATTTCACCAATGAACCATGGTTGGATAGCTTTCTTGGTTAAACGATTTGGAATTTGGAAATGAAAGTCAAAAGGCAGATTGCCTTAGAATTTTTCCTGAACTTTGGTTGACTAATTAACTATCTTTCCGAAGGTATTTTTCCCTGAAATTTGATAGAGAGGTACCTTTCATATGGGAGTAAAATACTGCCAATTTTGGTACCAATCCAAGTTCGTTTCGATACCCAACTAAATTCCTAGTGTTGGAGGTTCAAATCTGGAAATTCTTCTCCAGTCTTCAATTTCCCCAACTTTGAGCTACCGTATCTCGGTACTCGAGACTCCGATTCTTGATCCGCTTGTTTTGTTATAAACCTCACTTGCAACACTACTTGAGTGACAAATTTCAGAGGCTGGTTTGCAACGTGTGAACCGTGCCGAATTTTCAAAGTTGGCCGAAATCCAACTTAATTCTGCCTTGTACGCCGAGTCTGTATCTTCAAGCTCTTTTTTGAGTACTTTCCACTTAGATTCATGGAAAGGTGTCTTCTAAGAACTTTTAACACTTTCCAAAAGGTTTCCAACGGTATAAAATTTACCAATTTTGGGCTTATATCGAGAGAGATACGAATTTTCAAAGATTTAGGATAAAACTGAAATTTCTCAATTTTCAAGGCAAATGAGTTTTTCCAAAATTCTTAATTCTCTTAGTATTATTCAAACGTTTTGCCCTCGCTTTTCATGATAAAAACTCAAATAATATTGTACGTAATAAAAGGCAAGTTGAACCTCGATTTACGTGTAATTGATGTTCATTTTGTGAAATATTCCTTAGATTGTACTAGTGTACAATCTTCCTTGACAAGTGGGTTATTTGTGTGATTATCCGCTATTAATTGCCAGGCGCACAAGGAGACCTTCAAGAGGATCTCACTGTGGACACTTGAACTCCCAGAAAATAATTCTTATTGAATTGCTCGGTGAGTGTCAAGTGTGTGAATCTTTGATACTTGCTTATTTGTGGTAATTGTTGGAAGTTTTAAAAATAAGGGCGGGTGCGTACTTTATCGCACTCGTTCTAATTTCAAATGAATGATTGAAATGTATTGAATGAATGAATGAAATGCAATGTTATGTTATGATTACATATGTCGTTGGAGTGAACCTCCTCGACTTTCAAATGAATGGGGGACGCCCAAACTCATAGGCCGACCTTGGACTCGAGCCGGCAATGGGCTTGGTCGGGGACTTGGGCGAGCCATGAGATAAATATAAACTCGACCTAATGAGAGGTCTTGCTTGGTATACTCGTGGAGTATCGCCTTATAAATGATTTGTGGGCCCTTGTGGTGTACGGTGGACGGAGGGAAGTAAGTGGTGATCTACGGAAATGGAAATACCGACCCGGTTGACAGGAGGGTCAACGCGGGAAGGTATACGAATGACATCGGCAGAGCGAGTGGAACTTAGCTCCTAAGAGCTACTATATTCTTGAATTGTTTCTGATTACTTTTCCTACTTGAATGATTTATTATTGAAGGGACATGGTTTTATTTATTAAATTTGGGATTGCTATTTGAACAAAGTGCTTGCATGTGTGTTCTTGGCCTCACGAGCGTTTAGCTCACCCTATAGTTTGTTTTCCTTAACAGGACCGAATCTTGGAGAAGTATGGAGAAACCCTTCGTTGTACTTTTGTTAAGACTCCTGCTATATTTTGACTAGGCCCTGGTTTGAGTTGTACTTTTGGAATTGAAATGTAAAAGTTTGGGCTCTGACGTGTATTTTGAATTTAAGACGTATTATGATTTCCGATGTAATGGTTACATGTTAAGTAACTTGTAAGCTTGAACGCTTCCGCATTATTGTATTCATGTTACTCTCTTCGAAGTGTTTAGTTCAGTTTTAAATTGAATGGAATTGCTTGAGTCTTGGCGAGAGCTGGGCAGGCGTCCGCGGATACCTTTTGGTTCGCCTTGGGGACATGTGGGGCGTCACAGTTGGTATCAGAGCACTAGGTTAGAGGTCTATATGGGAGACATATTAGATACTCTACCTTTATGACTCGATATGGGATGACTTAATCCTACCCTAAGTGATACTTGAGGCGAGCTAGCAACTAAGTTAGTCATACCTCAAGTGACAATTGGGATGAGCCAACGATTAAGTTAGACATGCATTGCAGGATATTGGAACTAGGTAGTGATTTAAGTTTCTAACCTGAAAAGTATTATTATTATTTTGCAGGGATGGATGACGGAAATGGAGCCCCGGCAGCTAATGGGAATGGCCATGCGAATGGTCATTACGAGCCTCTTAGGACTATCTTCTACCGAGCTCTAGCGGGAGGAGCTCGAGTACGCTACTCACCGTATGATAGATACCCTCGATGTTCGTGTAGGTTGACTTTTGCCTACCCGAACCATATAGTGTTTGCTCTGGACGACGAGCGTCGTCAGTTGGTGGATGCCAACCGTGATCTACAGACTGAGGTAGATGAGCTTAGGCAGATGGTTAGCGCTCAGGGTGAGCGGATTGCCGAGCTCGAGGAGGTGCTTGAGGGTGAGGTAGCCACATCTGCAGTGGTTAACGAGGAGCTTCGGGATACTAGGGCTCGACTCACTAGGCTAGGACGGGATGTCCGTACCCGGGCTTTCGAGATCCTGGCTGATGCTACTAGATTGGTTGAGGACGCTACTGAGGTGATTCCTGATGTAACATCCCGAATATTAGGAGGTTGTTTGTGAAGAAAATATTAAAGTATATTTCTTCGGGTTTGATTTAAAACCTTATTTTGTTTTAAAAGACTAGAAACCCTAATATTTTAGTCAAAAACCCTAGTTTACTTGTGACTAACCGGTTCTCTTAAATCTCTCACATTTTGATTGAAACCCTAAATTTAATCATTGGAATTGGAAAATTCCTCACGTTTTCTTAAAAATTTCCTTTTATTTGAAAAGTATTATTTATTAAAGCCCTACTACCCAATTGTTCAACAATAAGTGCAGATGAACCTGGAAAATAGGGTTTTACATTTCGGTTTCAAGATTTGAGCAAAATTAGGGTTTTCGCGATTTTCCGCCGGATGAATTTTCGGTACGGAGCAAGGACCAAATTGGGTGATTAAAAGTGACTTTTAAGTGAGAAATAATATGTGAGTAGTAGCAATGATATAAGGTTAGTGAATGGGAAGTAAAAACCCTAGTACGTGAGTTTTAAGAAAAACGGCGCGAACCGGCGGGTCCCGCGCACTACCGTTTGAACGCACCGCTTGACCACCATTTTTCTTACCAAACAAGCTTATTGACTTTTGCACAAAATATCTTCCTAATTTGCAGTTGGTTTGACCGAAATTATAAGGCTAGAAATGTAAGGGAAGAAAGAGAAAAATTTGTGGACAAGATTAGTCCAAGTGTTGGCCAAAAATTGTGGACACAATTAGCCTTAATCTTCTTACTTCCTTATAAGACAAGTTAAGCTCCATTTCCTTCATTTTTTTTGCTCCATAACCGAAATAAGAGAGAGAGGGAAAGACCAAGAGAAAAACTTCTTCATTTCTTCTTGATTCAAGCTACAAAGTGAGAAATCCAAAGAACTAAACCGATTAATCTTGTCCTTGAGTGGTTAGTTAGTGTTTGGTGGTGAAAGTTTGGAAAGGGAAGGCTTGGGCTGCTCTTTGTAACCTCTATTCAAGGTAAGAGAGCTTATCTCTCTAAGTTTTGCTTTCAATTTTGTTAAATTAAGTTTAGTAGTTTGATTATAGTGGTGGAATCATGGATGATTAGCATGTTTTAGAGGTTTTTCCCCAATTTATTTGATGAACTAGGGCTTATGGAAATTCTGCCCAAATTGTTGTAAGATGCTTATATGTTGCAATTGAGGTTTCATAAGGTGTTGTGGGAGTGATTAGACCAAGAAATTAAGGAAAGTTCCACTAAAAACTAAAGATTTCAGATTTCTGGAAATTCTTGCTTACATTCTGTCCGAATTTTTATCTGTGTGTTAGAGGCTGAATTGGCCTTAGGTCAAAGAAGACAAGTTGTAGATAATGACATTTTATAGGTGCCTACAAAATTTCAGCTCAATCGGAGCAACGTAGGATGTGAAAAGTCCAAAATACCCTTACTGTTTTAAATATTTCCCAGCAGTCCGTTTCATCAGTTAAGTCCAGTTTATCACGTTTTTTTTCTAGGAGCCGTACTGATTTAGCTCTGAGCCAAAACATGAAAGTTGTAGTGTTCTGAAGTAGCTTTAAAATGCCTCAAAGAACACCTGAATTGGACTTTTGTACACTGAGTTATGACCATTACAGTGTTCTGCGTTTAAACAGCCGACGAATTGGTTTCTGGTTTAGTAATTCGAGAATTTGACTGAGTTACATTAGGAACTGGACTAAGTGACCTTCATGAATGTTGTAGCTCTGTGTATTAGCTTCAAAACGGCATAGGTTTCGTTTTAATCCGATAAGCGTAACCTCGGATATGTTATTTCCGCATTTGTACGTCAAATCTGTTTTGAACTAAATTGAATTTCTGCACTTGTACTTAATACGATTCTTGTTATTATGATATTGTGAGCCTATGGAACGGCTCTTGACATGAATTGCTGATATGTATAATGTTGGGTTGTGTTTGAGAAAAACCATGAAGCCTAAAAGGCTGGAAAATTAGGTAAACACGAAGGGCATGCTGCCCGAATTTTTACTCGAGAACTAGAAAACTATATTAGCGACTTGAGTGAAGGTTAAGTACTTATTACTTGAACTAGCGAGAACCTTGGCCACTATGTTTCTTGAGTGTTATACGTTAGGACTTGGACGAACTTGTATCCTTGAGAAATGAAATAATGATTGCTCGAAGTATGTTTTCCTTGTACTTTCAACTCGCAAGACAATTTCAAGTATAAATATTACAAAGTTTTACTGTTTAAAAAGGCGAGCAAGTGTTTCACGACTACTGTCCAAGTGAATTTCAATTTCTTGATTCTTATTGAACGAAACGTCTAAGTTTCGAACTCTAGTCATGTTTCAAAGTTCTCAAATTGAGTTTTATCGCAGATTTGGACTCCGAACTCGGAGTATAACCTGAAAGTGACCAGTAAAGGCACTATATCTTGTGGTGAGTGCTTTCAAATACTGAATTGCACTAGATACTTGAACTGGATACGTGACCAATATGAGTACTTGTTATATACGTGAATTGACAGGGCAAGAGTGTACTTTATCGCACTTGCCCTTACGTGATATACTTGTTTATTGATTGCAATTGACTTGATATACTTGATGTGCGCACTTCCTGGAATTCCAGAAACCCTGTGGCGAGTTACTCTAGTCGAGCCGGCAAGGGCTTGGTCGATTGGGTAACGAACCCTGGGTCTCTTATTTTGTCGAGTGGAGTGATACCTCCTCGGCTAATCGGTATACTCGAGTATTACCACCCATGTTTATTGAGGATTTTGGGCCCAGTAGGGGGTGTGAATGGTGGACGGAGAGTCGTGTAAGTGGTGCTCTACTGGATTGGTTCTTTTACTTGAAAGTTGACGGAGTGTCAACTACTACGTGATCAAGCTCCTGATGATGAATGGAAGTTGGCTCCTGAGGGCCATCCGTATCCTTATGCTTTGGATTGATTATTGCTTATTGGATTATTGTTGATTTTGAAAAACTTTTACACTCGCTCATTTTGAGATTTCTACTTGACGTGTTATTGCTCACATTTATGAACTCTTCATGCTCGTTACTTTGCTATATCGAAAACTTGTACTGATAAATAATGGTCAATTTACTATTTGGAACCTCACTGGGCTTTTAGCTCATACCACGTTATTTGTTTTCCTTACAGGGGGTACGAGTGACGCGTGAGACTTGTAAAAGACTAGCGTAGCCTTTTGTTTTGACTTTTGACTTTTGGTCTTGTAGTCGCGCTATTCCTTGAATGGAACATGTTGTACTTGGATTGTATACATTTTGAACTAGTTTGGTGTATTGAGGCTTTGTACCTCGATTTCTATCAATGTAAATTATAAGCTTGAATTGCGGATATTATTTATGGTTCATGGATGTGTGTACATGACTCGATTGAGATAGTGAGTGAGTCCTGGCGAGAGCTGGGCAGGCGGTCCGCCGAACCCTTTGGTACGCCTTAGGGGAAGGTGGGGTCGTCACACCTGACGCTGAGGAGGAGGATCCGGAGGAGGATCCCGAGGAGGAGGTTCCTCCTGATAGCCCCGCTGTGGACTAGGATCTTAGTCGTTGACCCCTTTTGACTTTTGACTGGTACAGTTAGGACTAGTTAGGGTGACCCGAGTGCCGAGGCCATTGTATTTTGCATGCTTGTGTGGCCTACTTTTGGGCACTTGTTCTTACTTTAGTCTTCTGTGACTAAAAGTATACTTTTGAGCACCTGTGTGCTATATTTTTGTGAATTGTCCCTAACTTGCTAATTGTACGAACTTGACATGCTTATGAATGTAAATTATTGTTAATTTCAATGCTTTCTTGGTTAGTTCTAATTTCGATATATTTCTTCTTTTCTGCTTAAGTTAATCTATTTCTTGCACTAGGCACATTTAGACTAATGGAAGGATTAAGGAGTGGTCGAGGTCGTGGGCGAGCGTCTAGACAGGCCCAACCTCAGGGGGATGACCAGGGATCGGCAACTGGACCGACCCAGGGACAGGAAAACATTGAGGGTAACCAAGTGGCTACTGCCATCAATAGGATGACTGATATCCTAGAACGTCTAGCGGAGAGACAGGGTCCTGGACCATTTAACCAACTTGGGGGCCAGGATAGAGAAGAGGATAGAGCCCTGGAAAGATTCTTAAAGTTTAACCCGCCTAAGTTTATGGATGAACCTGATCCTGAAGTAGCGGAGAATTGGTTAGAGAGGATGACCAATATATTCGCCGCTCTAGACTACACTGAGGATAGGCGAGTGAACTTTGCTGCTTTCCAATTTGAGGGAATAGCCCGTGCTTGGTGGGATTTGATAAAAGGAAAATGGGAAAGGGCTCAAACCCCTTGGACTTGGGAGAATTTCACAAGGGAGTTTAATGAAAAGTTTCTTCTGCCCTTAATCCAAGAGAAGAGGGAGGACGAATTTATTAAGTTGAAACAAGGAACCCTTACTGTAGCAGAGTATGAAGGGAAGTTCACTAAACTTTCCAAATACGCTCCTGAGTTAGTAGCCAATGAACGGAGGAGGATTAGAAGGTTTGTACAGGGGCTTAATGTGGAACTTCAGGAGGGCCTGGCTGCAGCCCAAATCTCTACTTTTACTGAGGCTTTAGAGAAAGCGCAAAGGGTTGAGAATGTAAGATCTCAAGTGAGGGATTTCCACAACAGAAAAATGAATTTTCCTAGTCGCACTTCTGGGCAGACCAGTAAGTTTGTACACCCTTCTAAAAAGGGAAGAGGGGAAGGAGGAACGAGAACTGCTGGAGCTTCTAGGGGGGCTCTATCTAGGGGAGGTCGTAGCGGGACGACTCAAGTTAGGGGGGCACCATCTGTTGGATCGACTGTGACCCCTCAAGTTACATGTGGGTATTGTGGTAAATCCAACCACTCTGAGAACGATTGCTGGAGAAAGTTGGGAAAATGCTTACTGTGTGGGAGCACTGAACATCAAATCGCAAATTGTCCGAAATCGTCGAAGACAGGGGGAAGCCTGCAAAGGCCTGAAAAATCAACCTCTAAGCAGACCAGTGCCGGAGGGAGTCGACCGAAAGTACCGGCTAGGGTCTACGCATTGGACTATCTACAAGTTCCAGAGGCCACCGAGGTGGTTGAAGGTACAATTCCAATCTTTCACCGCCTAGCTAGGATTTTAATTGACCCGGGTGCAACACACTCTTTTGTAAACCCTGATTTCATGAGTGGAATAGACTTGAAGCCAATTAAGTTACCATATGACTTGGAGGTTAAAACACCCACTGGGGACAAAAGTCTAATTGCTAATCTGGTGTATAAGAATAGTGAAATCTGCGTGAAGGAAAGAAAATTGCTGGCCGATTGATAGGCCTAGCGATTAAAGGATATGATGTGATCTTAGGGATGGATTGGTTAGCCCGTTATAATGCCCAACTGAATTGTAGGACGAAAATTGTAGAATTGTGTATTTCAGGGGAGGCAACCCTGAAATTGGATGTGAGGGGTAAGTTAGCCTCGTCTGCACTTATTTCGGGAATTCGGGCTAGAAAATTGTTAAATAAGGGAGTTCAAGGATATTTGGCTTTTCTTATTAATACCCCTAGTGATAAGGTGAATCTGGAGGACACACCGGTAGTGAAAGACTTTTATGATATTTTTCCTGAAGAATTGGAATCTCTACCCCCGGAACGGGAAATAGCTTTTAAAATTGATGTAACTCCGGGAACAGCACCTATATCAAGGACACCATATAGGATGGCCCCAACTGAATTAAAGGAGTTGAAGTTATAATTACAGGATTTGTTGGAACGGGGTTTTATACGAGAGAGTGATTCCCCGTGGGGAGCCCCAGTTTTGTTTGTAAAGAAGAAAGATGGGAGTTTGAGGTTATGTATAGATTATCGAGATTTAAATGATATTACGATTAAGAATAAATACCCGCTACCCCATATTGATGAACTGTTTGACCAACTGCAAGGGGCGATAGTGTTTTCAAAGTTGGATCTAAGGTAAGGTTACTATCAATTGAGGATTTTAGAGAAGGACATACCTAAGACTGCTTTTAACTCGAGGTATGGGCACTTCGAGTTTGCAGTGATGCCTTTTGGGTTAACCAATGCACCTGCCGCTTTCATGGATTTAATGCATAGGGTTTTTAAGCCTTACTTGGATCAATTTGTGGTGATATTCATTGATGATATTTTGGTGTATTCTAAGAATACGAAGGATCATGAGAAACATTTGAGAATTGTTTTACAAATCTTGAGGGAACATCAGTTATATGCTAAGTTTAGCAAGTGTGAATTCTGACTAAAAGAAGTGACTTTCTTAGGGCATATAATTTCTGAGGATGGGATTAAAGTGGATCCAACCAAAGTTGAAGCTGTTTCGAAATGGAAACGACCGGAAAACCCAACGGAAGTTCGGAGTTTTATAGGATTGGCAGGGTATTACCGGAGATTCATCCAGAATTTTTCGAAAATTGCTGGGCCTATGACTGAGTTGACCAAGAAAAATGGAAAATTTATATGGAGTCCTAAGTGTGAAGGAAGTTTTCAAGAGTTGAAAAGACGATTGACTAGAGCGCCTGTTCTAGCTCTACCAAATGGACAGGATAGTTTTGTGGTTTACACCGATGCTTCTAAGGAAGGTTTGGGATGTGTGTTGATGCAAAATGATAAAGTGATAGCGTATGCCTCTAGGAAATTGAAGCCGCATGAGGGAAATTATCCGACCCATGATTTGGAGTTAGCGGCTGTGGTCTTTGCTTTGAAGAAATGGAGACACTATTTGTATGGAGTAACATTTGAGGTTTTTACAGATCACAAAAGCCTTAAGTACTTATTTTCTCAGAAGGAGCTGAATTTGAGGCAACGTAGATGGATGGAATTTCTGGAAGATTATGATTGCACGATTAAGTACCATCCAGGGAAGGCCAATGTAGTGGCCGATGCTTTGAGCCGTCAGGTACAAATGGCTGGATTGATGATTAAGGAA